>NC_141689.1:523043383-523705883 GCF_964263255.1 Lissotriton vulgaris | reverse complement strand
CCAGCCATTCGGGGATGGCGGAAGCACTACTGCCTGCGGATAGCGAAAATTGAATCCCGGGCACCTCCATGCGGTCCTGACCGCTGGGCAAACGGCGGTCTTGGGTCTTTCTGCAGAAATTCCGACTGTAATGGATGGATTCTCAGCTTTTCCGGCAGTGTATGCTGGAATCCAACCGCCGCAGTAGGATGTTTCAGGCAGTGCATCCTAATCTGACCGCCAGTTTTCCCGCGGTACCTGCGGACGGTGATTTCCCGCGGTTAGAATGCTTTTACAAGTGCCATCGTAATCAGCCCCTATGTTAGAAGGGTTCTGTCTGAATGTAGAATACATGGACGGCTGGGCGCAGTGGGTGGCTGTGAGGATTTGGGCGTTTTATATGATATAGCTGAGGGCCTTATTTTGGAATACACTCCCAAAAACTGCCTTGGGTCCTGTCGGGCTCTCCTATCACCTTGGCTCACCCCTGGGCAGCTGTGGCTTTGAGCAGCAAAGCTTGACCAAAGAATTTAGTGTAAAGAATTTAACAGTACCAAACAACGAAATAATAAAGTCACACAAGGAAGAGACATGACAACAATTTATAAACTTTTTTTATGAGTTACACACACTTTCTAAGGGTAAGAACGCTGGTACTGAGCTCTGGTTAGCAGGCCACGGAAGTGCTACTAAATAGGTAGTCCGCGGGGAGACGCTGGCTTGCAAACAGAGCACGGCGTGAAGAATACCCCTGCCGTTTGAGCCCATGATACTTGGAATCTGTCTGCTTCTAATTATGGGCCCTAGATAAGTCTAGTAGAGCCCCCACGGGCACTTTCCGTGAGTAATATTGGTTTCTGTCACACCCTCACGGTAGGGTGCACCTTAGCGTGTGCATACCGCCGGAGGTTTAATTCATAGGTCCTGAAGAATGCTTGGCGAACTTTGCTATATAGCAGAAACATGTTGACCTCTACTTTATAGGACACAGGGTTTCAAATTAATGAACTCCAAATGGTCAGCTTTTCACCTGTTTTTAGCTGGTGCGGTTTGACCATGTATTAAAATGAATATAGGTTACAATCAGCTATCTTTTTAAATCACTCACTTTAGCACAATTTCTTGTCACTTTTTTCACATAGAAAAGATCCAGCTCCGCTGTATCACAGGCGTAGTAGCATACTGGGGTGACATTTGGTTGCCCCAGTAGAACCCAATGATGAAGCATGTCACCGACTAGGCCGGTGAGTGAGGGTTCTTCTAACCTCATCGCTGCGGCGGTAATTTTTGCGCTACGCGGCTTTTTTCAAAAAGCTGCGTTAGATGACGAGCTCAGCTCGTCATCCGCACACGCCCCCCGTCAGCATCGAAGGGGTTAAAAAATAAAAAGTGAATAATTTTTTCTTTTTCTTTTTCACCTTATTTATTTTCTTTCTGTGGTTCTCGTTGTGGGATCATATATTTAGGATTTTGTAGTTGCTGTCACTCTTTTGTTGTTGTTTAATATTCAACCCCACCCACAGGGACGCCGCCGCCATGGACAATCAAAGATCCATGTGTCGGTGAAAAATAAACCAAGGTCTTAATATATGGTGTGTCTTTATACACTTCATCTTGGGGGGTGGGAGGGATTATAAAGTTCTAGTAACAGTTCTGACATCTTGAGAGCACAAACATGCAGGGTCAAGATTATTCGGTAACGTTCGGATGGTGCAAGAGAGAATCCTAATACTTCAAGCACTGTCTTAAGGTTTTATTATTGTATTTCATTTTAGTTTACTTACAACACTCTGGCCTAATTACACTGTTGGACGACCAACCACAAAATCATCCAAGGTCTCCTCCACAATGGAACTCCGGATCAGATAAAATCCTCTTTTGTGGCAAAGTATGGAGAGTGTTTTTTATACTTGGCTGTTCGAGTGGCATTAGGTTGTGTTTGGTCGGGTTTGGGCACAAGTTTGTTTAGCTACTCACATGCTTCATTTTCGTATTTGAAGCATTCAATAAACGGCAGGGGGCACTTTCAACTTTATTCTTTCTGTATGAAACCTCGTGGGCTGTTCCTGGCTTTGTACGTCTTTTCACCAGTTGGCAATTAATAACAACTTTTCATAGCCTTTAGTACTCGTAGTGTCACCCTCTGTTTTTCACAGGTGAATCTCGTAACTCCTTTCATTTCATTTACTCAGGATCTCGTTTCAGGCAACAATCTGCATTGAATCAAGCAGGAGAAAGCTCTCTTTTCATTTCACGTGTATGTGATTCCATACTAAATGCTGTGTCTTTGCAATTTCGCCTCCAAATGCTTTTATAGAAATGGGTTCCCCTTTATCCTTATGCACATTAATTTCCTCCCTCTAAAGTATAACAATATTACAGTTCAGTACTAAGGAACTTTAAAAGAATATTATTTTTGTTTTAATAGGGTCGTTCACCTGCACATGTCTTTTTGTTTTTGGCTTCCAACAGTCAAATGAGCGCTCCTACCCAGAGATTAAAGGGGCTGTAAAATGAAGACATTCCTCAGCCCTCTAATTAAGCAGCACTTATAAATGTGCAATACACCCACGGAGAGGCGTGGTTGTACCTTCCTGTGCCACCTCATGCTGGTCACTGGTCCACCTTTTGCCTCTCCCTCTGGCTGTCCCCTCCCACACGTCCGTCTCTCTCTCTCTCGTAATCTCTCATACCTCTCACACCTCTCTTGCACTATTCCTTCCTTTCACATTGGTTCACTTCAGATCATCAAGCACAGTTTCCTTCCTGTGCGGTTTCAAGATTTCCGTCCTTCAAACCCATACTCTCCTCCTTTTTTAGGGTCTCTTCTACGTACACAGGCGCACCCTATTTATGCATCCGTGGCTTGCTCTCCCCATCTATCTCTTTTTCTCACACACTCTTTCTGCTCCTCAGTACAGAGTTCATTCACCACAATTCTGTACACCTCTCCCCATATCTAACCACCATGCCACATAATTCCCCTACGCACCACACAATTCCACAATTAACAATTCAATTCAAATTCAAACCACATAATTTCACTCCAAACCACATATATCCACTCCACTCCAAAGCAAAACACATGGGGAAAAGACATTGTCATTTACAACGCCAATAGCTCTAACTCTCCTAAATGCGAGACCTATTGCATTGTAAATGCTTGTTATCCTTTATTGAGGATTGTGTGTCAATCCCCTTTGTGGTATTCTCTAAGATATTATGTTAAGTGGACTGTTAGAAAAGATCCCATTCAGAATGTTATAGTTCTGTTCAAGCAAGGGACGCCTGAGTTTAAGTAAACTAGTCTTGAATAATCTCCTTCACTTTTGGATTAATCTATTGCATTATACAGATGAAGGACCAAAAACCCTGCAATTTAACTGCAAAATCACTGGACAGACTATCAAATTATTATTCATCTGCGATTTTCCATCTATTTTGGACTTAACAAAAAGAAAGTATCAGTGGAGTCTCTAACCCTAAGAAGGAAAACTGAAGCAAAGAATAACTTTTACTGGAAAGGTGTTCTAACAGCTTATACTTCACTTCTGTTAAACAACACTACGCAAAGAAGTGATTCATTATGGCGCGATGAGGAGGAACTGACACCTGAACAGTGTGGGTGTGGAACTGACATTGCAGTCCTTTACACAGGTTGGATACTTTTGAAACTTCAGCAGTTCGAATTTATCGGACATCACAGTATCTTTCAAATTACTCACTGTTTCTGTAATGTGACCTTGTGGATCCTGCATGACAGTCATAAGGATCTTGTGTGGCATCAACTGTGGCAAAGAAAGCAGCAGATCTGAGCTGCAGTAACCATCACGGCTGATGGGGAAGCGTGCAGACTTAATTACGTTAACAATGCCAGTGTGTCAAAGTCATTGTGCATGCTCCGAAGCGTGCTGCCATCTTGAATTGAGATTGCATGATTCGAAGCAGGAGGTGCTCGCGAAGCTACACAAGCATTTTGATATCACTGAACAATATTGTTCTGTGCGGAAATCGATTCTTTAGAGCACAAAGCTTGTGGTGGTATTTTATTCAATTAATTATATATACTGTTTTATGGTATATTATAGAATCCTAGAAATTGAGTATATCACCATGTTCTCTGGGAGAGGAAAGGATTTTTACAACTTAAAGGTATGTATAGGTGCAAGTGTTAAAACACTAAAAGATTTTGATTCAGGAATAATTAAAAATTCTGGTAGGCCATAGTAATCTGACGCATTATTTATTTTGATGGAGTTTTTAGAAAGTGTTACTTGAAAAATGCAGAATATTAATGCACTTCCATTTTTCTTATCTAACCCTGCAGAACCGTGTTATATTGGAAAAAATGGAAATAAGCATTTGCTCATTATGATAGGTTGTGTGGCCCTTCACTGAGTTCTGAGCGAAAAGCTTCTTTATTAATACATTGTTAGTGGCCAGAGCAGCAGAATGTATACGAGTATCACCCACAATTGGGAAATGCAGAGGCTTTTGGGTTGACTGAATATGAAACCTGTCTTAAAAACATTAGAATTATTGCCTTCAATTATGGATAGATACCATTTATGGAAACACATGCACATAGTTTGCATAAAAGTTAAAGAATATATACCAGATTTGAGAAAACCTTTGTCTACCTGAAACGTTGATACAAGATATGAAAAAAGTTTAAGAGATCAATTTATGTTAGAATGAAGTATAGGGAAAGCCAAAGAATGTCTATGGCAACCGGACAATCCTTCATCATAAGATGTGGTAACTACCTCCAAGTCATGTGAACACAGCTTAGATGGTGTGGAAAAAAATAAGGAAAAAAAAGTATTCAGAACTACAAAGTATGTATTGACAAAGTACATGTGGTGAGAGTGAAGATGCTGCACTGAGAAGACGTGAAGGACGCCAAAAACATTCAAAGAAGTAGTTATAAATGTGGAGCCTATGGACACATAGCAATTAGTAGAGATTGTACGGGACTGATCAATTAGCCAAAGCAACCATGAAACCCTCCCCAGCTAAAAGTAGCTGAACACTGATCACAGCCTCAATCCTAAAACCAAATCCCGCCTATCAGTGGGGGGTGGTGGGGAGTAATCAGAGGATTAAGCACAGAACTCTCCTTACTGTGGAAGTATATGAGGCACACAGTTAAGAGGGTATCAGAAGCTGAAGGACATATCTGAGAAAGAGGACTCAATGAGGACTACACAGGCCAAGATCACAGAACTCCAGCACACAGTAAAAGTATTAGAGGTCCGAGTGGAGGGCGAGGAGGGATGCTCAAGGTAAAATAACATAAGTATTGTGGGCAACCCAGAGGGTAGGGAGGCTCCGTCACCATAACAAAACATCTCAACATGGCTGACGTCTTCGATTCCCTCAGCAGGATGTGTCCCCCTGAATATTGGTGGGAAGAGCTCATCGCTCACTGACCTCACTCCCCCGCCCTGCCCCGCAGCCACCACCATTAAAAAATGATTGCAAGAACTTTACATTTTGCTGACAGACATGAGATGCTGTGTGCAGCCCTGAAAATTGGTAAAGTCACATGTGAATCCTCCCCAGAGATGATATACCGGGACTACATTATAAAAATACAACACGGGAAATTCTTTTTGGAAGTTAAGTAGAAACTGCGCGTGATGGACATTTAATGCAGGTGCAGGCTAGGATGGCTCACACATTAACTCTCATGCCGTGGAAGGTCAATGGATTGGGAAACAAAATTAAAAGAGAGCTGGTCTCTAGGGTACTGACAGACTCAGTCTTCCTACAGGAACCAAATCTCATTGAAATGAATTGGGAGGGTGTGGAAATAAAATTGACAATTGTGCCCCATCATTTCCCTGTTTCTGCCTGACAGCCATTTTTTTATTCAGACAAGCACCCATTTTGTGTGACATCCATTTTGTCTTCAGACCCACAAGCCTCTGGCACCCCCGTTCATTGACCACACATTTCTGTGGTTCTGCCAAATCTGGGAACCAGCAGCAGATAGTTCCTATTTTCTTAACTGTAAGACACCCTGCACCTGGCATCTTAGTTCATTGACCACCCCTTCCTGTGCTTCAGCCAATTCCCAGAACCAGCAGACAGTTCCTGTCTTAACCCCTTCCATGCTGGGCCGATTTTCCTCGTGTGCTAGGCTTTTAAAGAATCAATGGCTTTATGACGGCCCCCAGCCGTCATCAGCACACGAGCACTGTAATGCATGACGGATGGGAGCCGTCATCAGCATGGAAGGGGTTAAGAAATAGTTCCTGTCCTTGACTGCAAGCCAGAGAGCAGTTGGTCTCTGTTTTACACAAGATAGTTCCTCTTTTTGACTCTTGTGGTTCAGTCAATTCCCAGAACCAGCAAGATAGTTCCTGTTTTACACAAGATGGTTCCTGTTCTTGACTCTAAGCCAGAGATAAACCCCCGAATGAGTAAGGGCCTTCAACTGAAAGAGAACACATTTCCACACATCACATCCCCTCTCACGAGACACAAGACACGCCCTTACCTTGACACATCTGTTGGAAATTACTGCTTGTCACTTCTCTTTTTCTTGTCACTTCTCTTTTCTTCTTTTGCCTATTGACTGAAAACTGTATAAATATTCTGATGTGTGAATAAAGCTGCAGACCACTCCTGTACCCGCTTGGTGCTGGAGCTCTCCCCTTAACTCGAGTTACTGGTCCCTTTTTTTTTGTACTCGAGCACCACGGACTCCTCTCCTTGCTTTGACTGAAATTATGATTATTAAGTATAGAAATTCTGAGATGAGGTAATATTGAATTAATTTACCACATTAATTGGCGCCCGAATAGGAACGTTCCGTTTTCCCCATGCGCCGGTGATATTGGACCCGTAACTGTCCCCTCCTGACCTTTGACGGACTTCAAAGTGCACAACGCGGGGAATTCCCGCTAACTCCCTCGAGGCAAAGAGGGGGACCAACTGCGGCCCAGCATCCACACGAGGCGGTGAGGAAAATTGCGGAACGTCCTGGACCAGAGCCCAACCTGTGAAGAGACGAGTCCGAGGTTCTGCGAGTCCCACCTTAGAAGCTGCGCGCATTTCAAAATCTTCAAGAGGCCTTCCAGTTATTTTTTCGGTGAGTACTGCTGAAAAGTATAAAGACGAACCCACAGCTTTTGTGGGTGCGGTAAAGATACATGTTTTTGTTGGTTTCTCACCTATCTTTGGTGAGGACTGCTAAACTAGTATAAAAGACGGACTCACCACTTTGTGGGTGCGGTAAAGATACAGGTTTTTGTTGGTTTCTCACTTATTTTGTGAGGACTGCTAAACTAGTATAAAAGACGGACTCACCACTTTCGTGGGTACGGTAAAGATATATATTCTGTTTGTTTTTCTTTTTCTCTCAATTCTAAATCTTTGAAAAGTCTTGCCATCATGCCTATTTTCTCGAAAATACGTAAGATAGCAACCAAAAGGAGTATTCTTGAGAAGCAAATTCTCCTTCCTCCTCGGGATACTCCAGGACACTTCATGTATGCACAACATGGTGTCGGTGCAATTATTTATTGTGATTTATGGGTGGATTATAATTAAGACCTAGAACACAGATATAGATGGCCTGAAAATGGTACTTTTGACATGGAATGTATTATAAAATTAGAGGAACAGTTGTGGAAGAAAAAGGGAGTCCGCCAGTCACAAAGTGACTCCGTGGAATTATAGAGAAAAGAAGCCCATAGGAGGCAACAGAAGGAATTGCATAAAGTTGAAAAGGGTAAGAGAATGTCAGAGCAGGCCAAGAAAGAACAGTTACAAGAAATAGGGAAAGAAGTAGTTAGTGAAAGGAATAAAAGGGAACAATCAGCCATTTCTACTGGTTTTTATCCTGTATTGCCATCTGCACCTGAAAACCTTAACATTGCACCACCTAAGACACAACCTACCGCCCCATCACCAGAGGATACTTTCACCAATTTCCTCTTAGATACTCCACCTTCATATGAGGTTCCAGTAATTCAACACCCTCTGCCTCCGCCACCCCTTTTACAACATAACACACCACCTCTCACTCCAGAAGGGGGTGCCATAGGTCCAGACCCAGGTAAAACAATTCCCGACTGCCCCTATGGCCCGACTCCGAGCAACACAGGAGAGGCGGGCCGAATAAGTAAAATACTTCATGACTCCTGGGAAGAAATAAGACATCTACCAGCAATTGACACATTTCTTCAAGCGGCCTCTGAGTTTCTTCGTACTGGAGAGAACTCACGAGCCATTAACGCTATGACTACAAGAAGATCACACCCTGTAAAAATGCACATGTATAGGTTCCTCCTTTGCTGTTTCATAAAACACATACAAGCAGAGGAAAGAAATGTACCAGTTTCACTTTTTGACTTATTAGATTCCGCATCCGACCACACTAGTCTAGAACTTATAAATGATGCACTAGACAGGTTCACCCGTAAGGTGACCCGTATTCTGCAAAACTTGCAAACAAATGAAGAGAATAAGAAACTTGAGGAGGAAATTACTGAACCTACTGAAAAAGTCCTACCCGTTCGTTCTTCCGCCCCTAATTCACGAACACCCCCGCCTACATTCCTCCAAGGTCACTCTGAACGGTCATCTCCAGATGAGTTATTTGAAAATACATCCAATGCATTAGACTACTGGTTAGACCAGGAACCTCCGCTTACACCGGAGGAGGAGGAAATAGCCAGAACTGCGACCCTATGGGTCTCTCAATATAAGATATATGACAATGATCTCATAGCCCAACTTTTTCTAGCATTACCACGCTCACATCAAAGATTAGCAAGTCTCTACATGGTACAACATCTCATCACACTCAATGACACTCAGTTCAGTAAAATCTTTATTTCGATGAAAAATTCATCATAAAAAGTACATAATACAAATAATGCATTATACAAAAAATATACGTTCATTGTGAGACTGAACCATAAGATTTAAAAACATATTGCACAGGGGGGTTGATAAAAGTGTTAAAAAGAATATTTCACAATTATCATTATTCAGTCACGGGTTTTCCTAAGTCTTACTGTTACTCTCAAAAAAATTATAATTGAGCACAATGTACGGGTATCAGCAGCCATTTGTAAAAAATTCAGGGCAGTCTTGACTTGGCGAATTTTGGCCTCCTTTAAAATATCAACCAGAAATCTCCGACGGGGCATTTGATAAAAGGAACATAGAAGTACAAAATGAAGGGTGTCCTGCGGAGACCTATTGTCGCAGCCGCAGGCACCCTTCTGCTCAACTGTCACTGTAAAACCTGAGGGATAAGCTAAAATATGATGTAACAGATTAAGCCAAAAATGACACATTAAAAATCTATCCTGATGATTATACATTAAAAATAAATAAGGTTCCATACCCGCCCCATTTCTCACTTGGCAATGTGCCACCACTGATTTCTTTAATAAATCGGAGGTTAATCTTTCTGCTTCAAATTTATCGAATAGTTCTCTTTTAATTTGATGTTTGCATGTAGGGGTAATGGAAGTCGGGTCGCTAAAAAGTGATGGGTGGTTAATGGCTTCCAGGGTCTCTTTAATGTACCTTAACCACGGAATATGGAGGTGATTGACTTTAAGCAGGCAATCACTAATTATTTGCCTGCTTAATTCTGCTACAGGATTTACCCATAGCCTGAGCCATGTCATTACAGGCCTTATCTTTACCAGATCAGTGATGTAAGGTATCCCCAGTTCTGTGTGTGTTATTCCTGCTGGGGTGCCCTGTGGTACTTTCAGAATTCTTCTCAAGAATTTATCCTCCTCCAGTTGTAAGAGCTTCGCATCCCTGAAGCCCCAGACCTCCGCTCCATATAAAGCTTTTGCGGTACTAACCGCTACATACAAGTTCATCACTTGCTCTGGAGACCACCGCCCCAATCTACGAGCAAAGTTGTGAATCGCTCAGTTTGCCGAAACCAGCTTTCTACATCTTTCATCAATTAAAGGGTCGAACTTTGTATCCTTGTCAAACAGCAATTCTAGATAAGAGAATGAGCTTACAATTTCTAGTTTGTGGGACCCTATTTTGAATGCAAATTTCCTACTGGGCTTCTTGCCGGCTATCATAACATAAAATTTACTCAGATTCACCGACAAATCTAATTTTTCCATGAAGTCCACGAACCCGTCTACGAGTTGTTGTAGGCGCCGAGCCGTCCTGGCAAGCAGGACGGCGTCGTCTGCATACAACAAAACTGGTATATGACGTTTTCCTGCTTTGGGGCAATCCACATTTAGAGCAACCAAACTTCTCTCCAAATCATTGATATAAAGGGAAAACAAAAACGGTGCAAAAATACATCCCTGCCTCACTCCGCCAGAACACGGGAAGGGATCAGTGCTCCCCTCGTGTTATAGCGGACCTTGGCAGTGGTGTTCCAATGAAGTTCCCTCAATATGTTGATGAGTCCTGGCTCAACTCCCAGCCCACTCATCAACTCCCAGAGTTTGCTCCTATTTACATTATCAAAGGCTGCCGCCAGGTCCAAAAACCCCATAAGGAGTAGTTTCTGTCCTGTAACTCCAGTTCTGTAGTAGGGGTATCTCTGTTATAGTCATAATCTAGTGAATAGTCCCGCCCATGTGCGTGGACCCCGGCAATCAAAAATAATCTCTTAAATTGTCAAAATAATGCAGAAACTGCAAAGACACTTAAGAGAGAATTTAAAGACAAATAATGCAGCCTATATCCACAGGCTACACTGTCCAGTACTTCAACTAGAATTTCCACCAAAAAAACACCACACACAACACAGCCTGCAGTTTCTACCATAGAGAAACTTGCCTCCCCCAGTCAAAGACTCTGGAATGATAGAGAGGAAGGTAGGGACAGACAAGCCCCATAGGCTGCCATTATGTGGCTTAAATAGGATACTGTGCCTTTAAGAGAACTTTCCAGAACTTCTCCCAGTATCCCAGAATGCATAGCAGGTCCCTCTTACTTCAGTTCTTTTTGAAGGCGAAGCACGCCAGACCTGTCGCATTCTTGTATGATGAAAAAATCTCCACCGGGGAGGAGGGCGGGCGCTTATGACTATAACAGAGATACCCCTACTACAGAACTGGAGTTACAGGACAGAAACTACTCCTTCTGTAGTAGGGGATCTCTGTGTATAGTCATAATCTAGTGAATAGAATGGCAAGCCCATCCCCACACCAAAGCGGCGGTGGAGAATAATACATAACGCCACTACTGTGCGAACAAATTCTGCAGTGAAGCCTGTCCAACCTGAGCGTCTGCCCTGGCGTCAGTGTCCAGGCAGTAATGCTTAGCAAAGGTATGAACCGACTTCCAAGTGGCTGCCTTGCATATTTCAGCAAACGGCACATTACGGAGCAGAGCCGTCGTGGCAGCTTTGCCCCTGGTGGAATGAGCCTTAGGCTTACCTCCTAAGGTCTTATTAGCTTTCTGATAACACAATTGTATGCAGGACACAATCCACCTAGAGATGGACTGCTTAGAGGTCGCAAGACCCGTCCTGACCGATCCATAATTGACAAACAACTGGTCAGACCTACGAATATCTTTGGTTTTATCCAGACAAAATTTCAAGACCCTCCTCACATCCAGGGAATGGAGAGACCTCTCCGCTGGAGATGAAGGGTTCTGAAAAAACGTAGGCAAAGTTATAGTCTGGTTGATATGAAAATCAGAAATAATCTTGGGAAGAAATTTAGGGTGAGTACGCATAACAACCTTAGCAGCATGAAATACAGTATAAGGTTAATTACAACACAACGCCTGAATTTCACTCACCCTGCGGGCCGATGTAATGGCCACGAGGAATGCCGCCTTCCAGGATAGGTGCTGCAACGAAGCCTTATGAATAGGTTCAAAAGGCTCCTTCATCAATCTGGACAGCACCACATTCAATTCCCACGAAGGCGAAGGAAGCCTGACAGGAGGGAATACTTTCTTCAAACCTTCCAGAAAGTCTTTGATCACAGGGATCTGGAAAAAGGAAGTCTGTGAAGGGCATTTCCTGTAGGCAGTCAATGCAGCAAGATGTACCTTAATGGAATGGACATTAAGGCCAGACTGCGCCAAATGTAAAAGATAAGGAAGGATGACATCTTCCTTGCAGGTAGTAGGATCATGGTTCTTAGAATGGCACCATATACAAAACCTCTTCCACTTGTAAGCAAATGAAGTCCGAGTGGAAGGTCTCTTAGACTCCTTCAGTATGTCCATGCAGTCATCGGGCAGATTCAGATGGCCATATTGCACTATCTCAGGAGCCATGCCGCCAAACTCAAAGACGAGAGGTTGGGGTGTAACATCCGTCCCCCGAACTTCGTGAGAAGGTCCGGCCTGCACGGCAACCGAATGTGAGGAAGGAGAGACCGGTGAAGTAGGTCCGTGAACCACCACTGCCTGGGCCACTCCGGGGCGATGAGTATCATCCGAGTCCTGGATCGGGCCAGCTTGATGAGCACCGCCGGAATCAGGGGAATGGGAGGAAAGGCGTACAGAAAGCTGTTCGTCCAGTTGATCCACAACGCATTCCCCGGCGTCCCTTGTTGGAAGTACCTGGAGGCGAAGTCTCTGCACTTGCTGTTTTCGGCGGTGGCGAACAAATCTACGTCTGGAGTTCCCCACCTTGCGAAGACTTCTCCTAGTACTTCGTCGTTTATGACCCATTCGTGGTTTTCCTGAAGCAGCCTGCTCAGTGCGTCTGCCTGAACATTCTGCACACCTGGTAGATGGGTGGCCGTTATCGACAGTCCTCTGGCTAGAAGCCAGTGCCAGATCGTCTGTGCCTCCTGAGACAGGGTGCGCGATCTCGAGCCCCCCTGCTTGTTGAGGTAATACATCGTGGTGGTATTGTCCGTCTGTACAAGCAGAGAGTTGGTCTGGAAGGACGGAAGAAAGGCCTTCAGCGCCAAGTGAACAGCCCTGAGTTCCAGGAAATTGATGTGATACGTGGCCTCCATCGGTGACCACGTGCCTTGAATCTGTAGAGTCCCGGAGTGCGCTCCCCATCCCAGAAGAGACGCATCCGTCACGACAGTCTGCTTGGGTATGTCCTTGTGAAAGGGAACCCCTTTTAGGAGATTCTCCGCCGAACACCACCACTTCAGAGACTGAAGAGCATGCAGCGACAGTCGAATCCTGTCGTCCCAAGATCCTTTCCTCTGATCCCACTGGTCCTCCAAGCACTCCTGCAACGGTCTCATGTGCAGCCGTGCGTGCGGCGTCAGGAAGATACAAGAGGCCATCGATCCCAGTAGAGAAGACACCGTCCTCACTGTTGTAGATGGAGACGTCATGAGAGCCTGAGCCTTCCGAAGGAGTGATAATCGTTGCTCTTCCGAAGGAGACACGCTTGCTGACAGCGTATTGATGGAGGCTCCCAAGTACTGTATGCATTGGACCGGAGTCGGGACAGACTTGGCCATGTTGATGTGCAGCCCCAGCTTGTTCAAGAGAACGCACGTCTTCTGGAAGTGTGCTCGCGCTTCCGAGAAGGAGGATGCCTTGATCAACCAATCGTCCAGGTACGGGTAGACGAACACCTTGTTCTTCCTCAGGTGTGCTGCTACCACCGCCATGCACTTCGAGAATGTTCTCGGCGCAGACTTCAGTCCGAATGGGAGTACTGTGTATTGATAGTGAGTGGTGCCGACTTGGAACCGCAGGAACTTCCTGTGTTTGTGTGCAATGGGCACATGGAAGTAAGCATCCTGTAGGTCTATAGCGCAAAGCCAGTCTCCCTGTTGCAACTGAGGGTAAATCTGATGCAACGACAGCATGCGGAACTTCTCTCTGCGAATCCATTTGTTTGCTTGTCGCAAATCCAGAATGGGCCTGAACTCGTTCTTGTCCTTCTTGCGAACCAGGAAGAACCGAGAGTACAGACCTCTTCCTCTCTGAGACCGAGGTACGTCTTCTATCGCCCTTTTCCTCAACAGGATATCCGCTTCCGCCTGAAGCTCGCGCAGCTGAAACCGCGAGCTGACCGGGGGAATAGCTGGAGGAGGGCTGGTGAACCGAAGACTGTATCCATTGCAAACAATATTCAGCACCCACTTGTCCTGAGCAATTTTTCTCCACTCTGCCAGAAAAAGTTGGATGCTTCCCCCTACTGGAGTGGGTAACGGATCCGGGGGAAGTAAGTTCCTAGGGCCTAGACCCCGCCTGGCCCTTGGGCGCCGGAGCCGACTGCTGGCCTCCCCTGCCCTTCTGCCGCTTCTGGAACGGCTTCCGGAACTGCTGCTGCTGTTGCGAGTGCCCCGAAGCCTGTCCTCGACCTCGGCCTTGTCCGCCGAACCACCGTTGGAAGGGGCGGTACTGCTTCTTGGTCTCTTTGGGCTTCTCCAGGCCCACAGCCGTCAGCGTTTCGGCCTCCGCCTTCATGCGGGCCATTTCATCATCAGCATGCTTCCCGAAGAGGGTCTCACCGGAAAACGGCAGATTGGCCACCCTCTGCTGTGCGTCCGGTTTCAGGGACGTAAGCCGGAGCCATGCGTGGCGCCGTTGGTTGATCCCGTGGCAAAATCCGTGAGCCGCCAACAGGGAAGAGTCCGCAGCCGCGCTGATTATCTGGTTGGCCACCAGCATACCCTCACTCAGGACTTCCACAAAGTCTTCACGCTGCTCCCGGGGCAAATGCTCCGCAAAGCGCTCAAGGGAGTCCCAGAGGGCGCGGTCGTAGCGACCCAATAAAGCCGTGGCACTCGTCGCTTTCATGGAGGTCACGGAAGTACCACAAACTTTCCTCCCCGCCGAGTCCATCCATCTCGATTCCTTGTCCGGGGGAACCGTGGAGGTCGGGGTGGTGGCATGCTGCTTGCGGGCCGCCGTGACGATGACGGAGTCAGGCGGAGGCTCAGCTCTCAAAAAGGCCGGATCCGAGCCGAGAGCCCGGTACTTCTTTAGTAATCTCGACGGAGCCGCCCTCGTCACAGCCGGGGTGAGAAACAGAGCCATGGCAGGTTCTTCCAGGCCCGGCACCAGGGGCAGAAGAGGACGAGACAGATGCTTCTGATGTAGCGTCTCGAAAATGACCGATGTCTTCGGTGTAGGCACTGTCAGGGAAATGCCGAGCTTTGTGGCGCCCCGCAGCAGTACGTCCTGAAAGGCCACCAGGTCGTCTATCGGGGACACTCTGGTGTCCGGTGACCCCGACAGGGTAGGTGAATAATCCCTGGTCCCAGAGGACCTCGTGCGTGAGCGAGACTCGCGCCTCCTATGGCGGTGCCTCGATCTCGTGGATGATCTGTGCCTCGATCTCTCCTTCCGCCCAGAGCGAGAGCGAGACCTGCCAGCTCGTGGGCGCTCCTTAGGTTTGCGCGGAGGGGTCTTCCTCGGCTCATCACGAGGTGTCTTCGGTTCCTCCCGGGGTTTCGGTTTCGGAGTCCCCTCGGGAGGAGCAGGCAGGGACGGCAGGGAAGTGGACCTCGGCGGAGGAACCATCGGCTGCGGCGTGGGCCCATGCGGAGAGACCGGGGGTGGAGAAGGGTCCCCCCAAGGCAGTGATGGTTTGGGTGGAGGGTCCTCCTTAGGCACGGGGGGAGGAGTCGGAGTTCTGGGCCGAGACGGAGTGTACACCTCCGAGTACACCGAGCCCGGTGTCCCCTTAGGCGAGGGGTGCGGAGAGCCATCCCCATCAGCAGGCGACCTCTTCCTTTTGCGACCTCCACTGGACGCAGCATGACTCCTGGGACTAGAGTCCCTTTTCCGCCGTTTTGGAGAGGGTGACCTACTCCTCGACGCTGACCGCTGTCTGCTGGACGCAGAACGACGCTTCTCCGGCGTCGAATGACGTCTCCTGGACTCCGGCGTCGAACGCCGTCTCCTCGGCGTCGACCCTCTTCTCCTCGGCGTCGAACGCCGACTCCTCGACGTCGATCTCCTTTTTCGCGACCTCTCCCGTCGTCCTCTCGACGTCGGGCGGCCCGCCCTCGACGACGAGCGCCGCCGTCTTGATGATCCCGACGTCGAGGAGCCCCTCGACGTCGATCGGCGGTGTCGCCTCGACGGCGATCGACGGTGTCGCCTCGACGACGACCGAAGGTGTCGCCTCGACGGCGAGCGTCGGCGTCGCTTCGACGGCGAGCGTCGATACACGTCACTGTGTCTTCGTCAACGGTAGGAAGATCTCGACGTCGACGACGACGATGACGTCGACGGCGGCTTCGACGTCGGCTTCTCCTTCGCCGTCGAGCCATCACGCCGTCTCGACCCGGAGCCCCGGGGAGAAGGGGAGCACGCCGTCGTCATCCCTCTCGACGCCGTCGTCGATGCCATCGACGCCGATGGAGAATGGGACCGATTGCTGGACTTCCTGCCCCCGGGGAGCCCCCCGGGGGCCTCAGCAGAGGCAGAGGGAACCTTCCCAGGCCGCCTAGACCCACCTGCAGCCCGCAGACACCTATCCTCCAGGCCAGCCAGCCTGATCTTCAATCTGTCCCTCAAGGTCCGAGCAGAAAGCTGCTGGCAGATTACACACTCCTCAGGGACATGATCTTCCGGAAGGCACACGATGCAGACCTCATGGGGATCACTCTTGGCCTTCTTCCTCTCACATGCTGGGCACTTCACAAAAAGGCCAGGCATTTTGGAGCCCCAAAACACCTAGAAAACAGCACAAAAGAGAGAGGAGAGCACCAAGAAATAACTGCAACACTTTTAAAAGTCAAAAAGTGCAAAAACAATTCGAATAAACCCTTGAGAAAGGGAGAGCTCAATGCCAGGGTCCTGTAAGCAGGAGCCGGAAAAAAGAACTGAAGTAAGAGGGACCTGCTATGCATTCTGGGATACTGGGAGAAGTTCTGGAAAGTTCTCTTAAAGGCACAGTATCCTATTTAAGCCACATAATGGCAGCCTATGGGGCTAGTCTGTCCCTACCTTCCTCTCTATCATTCCAGAGTCTTTGACTGGGGGAGGCAAGTTTCTCTATGGTAGAAACTGCAGGCTGTGTTGTGTGTGGTGTTTTTTTGGTGGAAATTCTAGTTGAAGTACTGGACAGTGTAGCCTGTGGATATAGGCTGCATTATTTGTCTTTAAATTCTCTCTTAAGTGTCTTTGCAGTTTCTGCATTATTTTGACAACTTAAGAGATTATTTTTGATTGCCGGGGTCCACGCACATGGGCGGGACTATTCACTAGATTATGACTATACACAGAGATCCCCTACTACAGAAAGAGCGTTCCTTTACTAACCCTTGTGTATTTTGTTGTTAGTAAATAAAGATTAAGGCATTGGTCGCTCGTTGATTTGCCTGGCCTAAAGCCGTATTGGGTATCTGCTACGATGTTTTCGCTCATCTGCCCATGACATCAGACGGCCCAAATCTGCCCTTCCCAGTAGTTTGGCAGAAACATCTATCAATGATATTGGCCTGTAGCACTGGGGGTTGTCCCTACTCCCCTTTTTGAAGACAGGGACAATCAGTGCCGTAGACCAAGATCGCGGTAAACCCGTTCTAACAGCTGCATTTAAAACCCTGGTCATAATGGGGGCCCAGAGGTCAATATTACTCAGATAGAGGTCAGGTGGCGTACCATCAGGCCCTGGTGCTTTATTGCGTGTGAGCCCTCTAATCGCTTGGGTAATTTCTTGGAGTGAAAAATCCACCTCGCCTGATCGACAGCCATCCCAGTCCCCTGCAGGCATAGCATCAGCATCGTGATTGTATAGACTTTTAAAGTGTGTCACCCACTGCTCCGGGAGGATGTTATTACTAATTTCCGGGGAGTTTCTCTCTTGGAAGCAGGGCCTATTTATAATTCTCCAGAATTCATTAAAGTCCCTCTGTTCCCCAGCTTCTGTCAGATCCACCCATACTTCTGATTGGAGCGCGGTCTTCCTCTGCTTTACTTTAGTCTTGTATAATTTTCTACATAATGCAACTTTCTGCTTGTCCCTGGGAGTGGTTTTGAGGCATGATTTTAGGGCCCTAAGCGCCTTTGCACATTCAGAGTCAAACCAACGTGGCTGCGTTTCCTTTTTTACAGTCCCAGTTACTTTTAAAAGTTCGCCTACCATATTAGTTAATGACTCAAAGACCAAGGTCAACTCCCCACCATTTACTGCGGGGTCAAGACAGTTTTCAATCTGGGTTTTACCTTTTGTTACCAGGGTCCTATAAAACTCATCTGCGTTAATTTTAGCCCATCTGAGCCGCCTCCCCTGATCCGTTGGACATAGTACAGCGGTAGGCAGTTGGTTTTTTCGGGATCGGGCACAATACACTAATTCCATGGTCAGCGGGTTGTGGTCGCTAAAAGGATTCCAATCTATAGTAACCTCCTTTACCCTATCCTTAGAAAAAGAGGAGATCATCATATAGTCGATAATGGAATGGCATCCTCTCCCCTTAAATGTTGGAGTCAGGCGGCCGTCCCTCCCTGGAGACACCATATCAATTGTATGGGTCATTGCATAGTTGCCCAAGATCTTCATCAGGGTATTGCCCTCCGTGGTGTGCTGAAAATGTGGCCCACTCTCTATCGGGCAGGCTGACCAGTCTGGATTTACGGGGATCAATTTGGGACAAAGGTGGCAATTTAGGTCCCCCACTATCAAGACTACAGGTTCGCCACCCCTTCTCTGTAATTTAGTCTCATGGTTGAGCCTCCTCTCTAATTCTTGGGTTACTGATTGGATTCCTTCCCCTAAAACTGAATTGTAGATGTTAAATATCCGTAATCTTAACCCCTGTCCCTGGAATTCAGCCGCCTGAATTAAACGTGATGACCATGAGGGTTGTGACCAGGAACCTTCCAACTCTAAATTTACGTATAGCGCTAGCCCCCCTTTTGCTCTTCCAGATCTTGATTCAGTTGCTGGAACAAAGAAACATTTATAGCCCTCAATTTGGTAGAGAGACGGATCTACCGCCCAGGTCTCCTGGAAGGCTATAATATGATAGCCATAAAGATTGTTTTCCCAGTCAACATTATCAAATTTCCCAGCCAAACCGGCTGAGTTCCAGGATAATACCCTCAAGCCTTCTCTTACTGATTTCCCATCCTTCTTGCCTTGTGTTATTGTCGGACCAGGTCTGTCTCTCTACTCTGGGTCACTCCCTGGTCCTCTATATCTATGTGTATTTGGGGTAGAACTTGCCTTGTGTCTGAAATACTTTCCTTGCCCCTCTGGGCCCTGTGTTTGTTTCCTTCCAGCTCAGTCGCCCTTTCTTTGGGAGCATATTTATTTATTTATTATAACGTTTTGTATAGTGCGAACAAGACCCGTGGGTATCAGAGCGCTTCACAGTATGAGGTCGGATATAATTCACATATGTAGTAACACTTTTAAAGTCAATCAGAATATGAGGTAGATACTTGTGTGAAATACGGAGGTAGATCCTTATATGCCATTAGGGGTTGGGAGTATATATAAATTTACATAGCATGAGCATTTACATTAAGAGTTAGATTAGAGGTTAGGATATATAGCATATGGTTCAATCGTAGAATAACTATGAGGTAGGTAGTTATAAGGCATTCCGGAGGTAGATTAGGTAAATATGCGTATACATATTAGCAAGATGTAATAGGAAGGATACAAAATATGCGTATAAGTATTAGCAAGAGGTAATAGTAAGGATACAACTAGGTCTCAGGAGAGACTCCTGACCCGAATCAGTGTTCCGCATTATCTTTGATCAAGTCAGCATCTTTCCCTTTTAGTTATGTTGATGCTATGAATTAGGACAACAATAGTTCCAATCAGTGATCATCAGTCTTCACTATGTAAGTGGGCTGAATCTATTTTCCCACTGCATAGGATCATACCCTCTCTGCACTTCCCTTCTTGACCAACTGTTACTTGCTCCTACGTATCCTGATCTATTTTGGGCAAGGCACGGAGGATTTGGGGCACGTCTTCTTGGGTAGAAATATCCTAGCGGTCAAGGACATACTGTGCTGGTATGATTTTTATTAAAGCCGCCCAATATGTATTTCACCAGGTCGGTGTCCCTAAAGTTTACCACGATGCAGTCTCCTGGGACATCCTTCCTCCTGCAACCTACCCATTTTGTTCTTCTCACAAGTAAAATCTCCCCACATTTTCCTCCCCTCAGGGACCTGTGTATATTTAACCAGTTTGCGATTTTAGTTTTTAACTCGGCATGCGACTCTCTCTCCCCTGCCCTAAGTGCTGGGACCCCCGTAAAGACAACCACTTCAACCAAGCTTCAGGTGGTAAATTAATGCACGGTGGGACATAATCATTAGGAATGTCTAAAGGCTCAGGTCTAGTTTGAGCTTTCTCTGGGCAGCCATAACTTTGTGCTACTCCTGGTTGTGGGAGTGTAGGGTTTGTGTTCTGTGGTAGCTTAGCCTGGGCATTTCCCCCCCCCCCCTTTGTTCCCGTTTCCCCGTTCTCCTTGTGCAGCGACCACTGGTGTATCATGTATTTGTACTATACTACACTGCTCATTGCTCACACAGTTATTTCTACCCACAAACTGATCCCCTGTCCTGATCCCTGCTATGGGCTGGTTTACCATTTGTTTACTATCCGGTGTGGCCTTGCTCATTTTAAACATGATCCAAGACTCGAAGATTTTCTGTCTGACTGCGCTGATAACATGTTCCTCCACAATAGTTCAGTTTTTCTCAAAACATTTGTAGATTTTAGATAGAAATACCAGAAAACGACTGAATATAAATCTTTCAATAATACTTGTGGACCAATTAATAGACTTCCTTAAACCCGCCAGTTCCCCATGAGAGAGGTCCACCCCAGAGCTGACACGAATGGCGCGCTACAACGCGTTTTTATTTATGTACCCTTGACAAAACTTGAGTTACTAAGGATAAAATAGATGGTTCCCTCCCACTCAAAGGATCCTGCTGGATTCTTTAAAGAATTAGGAGATGTATTAATGATGAGAACATATACTCTTTCTGATATCACAGCAATTCTGAAATTATTGTTGCCATCGGGTATATATGACAAACTAAGAGAAAAAGATTGGGAAGTAGCAGGTGAACACATTAGATGGACCGAACTTCAGAATGACAAATATACTAGAGTAGCAGGTCAAGGTATAGGAGACAGACTAAAAGCACTTCCTGGCACTATTTTAAAGGTGCTACCATAGTTATTGACAGTGAAAAAGGAGGACTGGGATACCATTTCCTCCTGCAAACAGAAACATGGTGAAGACATAGGAGATTATTACACCAGACTTGAAAAATGTTTTGCGGTAAATAGCGGCCTTACGCCGACAAGCGAAGCTTACCCGCATCTGTTTGTTTCCAAATTAGTAGACAGCGCATTGCCAGCTATTAAGGAAAGAGTACTAAAAGTAGAAAGTACCTGGCAAGCACATACACCACCACAGGTGTTACAAATGCTACAATATCACCAAAATCAGAAAATGATAAGAAACGCATGAAAGACACCAAGATGAAAGCATTAGTAGCCCAAACTGCACCCCAGCGCCAACAGACACCAGGTAGCCAGACAAACGTGAAGAGCACTTGTAATTATTGAAAAAAGACGGGACACTTCGTTAAAGACTGCCCTGTCTTAAAGCACAATTTGGCTACTGGTAAGACACAGCCTCGTCCATATCAGCCAAAACAGAATGTTTCCCAAGGCAGTTCAACACCTTCAGTTCCACCGACAACACAAATGGCCCAAATGAACATTAGAGACAGCGACTACAATGAATACTACCCAGATTTTTCATGATGTTGCCTAGGGAGAGAAGATGACAAACTGCCCCTAATCCCCATCCCATTAGATCAGAAAGGCCCATTTATAGAGGTCCGACTTCTTGGGGAGGATAGAAAGTTTCTACTAGACACTGGGGCCAGTAAAACAACAATAAGCCATCAAGAGGTCCCAGATGCTCCTCTCTCGGGTTCAAAAAGTATTTCTCTGGGTTTCTCCGGACAACCTGTGACAAACGCCACGTCAAAACCACTGCCCTTGCAGGTTGGTCGCCTCACGACAACTACAGATCTTATATTGACAAAATCATGTCGAGAAAATTTGCTTGGTATAAAAACATCGAAAGAATTAGGAGCTGTTATTGTTTGCTCACCTAAAGATGTCAGATTATTTCTACGAGATTTTAAGGGCCACTACACAAGTAGAGAATTAGACGAGCGTTTTGAAAGATTTGCCACACACCCTTTGGGCCACTGATTCCACCACAGTAGGATGTATGGAAATAACACCTCACAAGGTTACACTGAAAGAGGGAGCCCAACTACC
Organism: Lissotriton vulgaris; assembly: GCF_964263255.1. Classification (NCBI taxonomy): domain Eukaryota; kingdom Metazoa; phylum Chordata; class Amphibia; order Caudata; family Salamandridae; genus Lissotriton; species Lissotriton vulgaris. The sequence goes on along the minus strand of NC_141689.1, from coordinate 523,683,709 downwards.
ACATAAAAGACAATACAAAATTCCATCTCAAGCTGAACAAGCATTTATGTTAATTATTCAGGACCTAATACAGTCAGGTGTGATTAAAGAAACAACTTCGAACATTTGCAATTCCCCTGTTTTACCAGTTCATAAAAAAATGGAACCAGGAACACCACCTGTCTACAGACTAGTGGTGGATTTGAGAGAGCTCAATAAATGTGTCATTCCACAACACCCTGTGGTCCCAGACATCTCCACTTTACTCACAGCCATAGATGCAGAAGCAACGCATTTTTCTGTCATTGACTTAAAAAACGCATTCTTCAGTATACCCATTCACCCAGACAGTCAATACCTTTTCGGCTTCTCCTTACAAGGACGAAGTTTCCAATTCACAAGAGCTCCTCAAGGTTTCACCGAAAGTCCAAGTGTATATAGCCAAGCGCTGAAAAGACAATTGGATACAATTCAAATGCCCACGGATACAGCCATACTACAATATGTTGATGATATCCTCATTACGGACAGATCTGACGCAGCATGTGCTGAAGCATCACTACTAGTACTAGAATTCCTAGCTGCAAATGGCCATAAAGTTTCCCCTGGTAAGCTCCAATTTTGTTTACAGCAAGTGGCATACTTAGGGCACTTGCTGTCAAAGGAGGGTAGGCAGCTTACACAGGAACGCATCCAGCTCATACAACAAATACCACAACCAACAACACAAAAACAAGTTCGAGCTTTTGTTGGTCTCACCTCATATTGTAGACAGTGGATCCCGCAATTTGCACTCATTTCTAAACCATTAGTGCAGCTGACAACACTCGAAGCTGGCGCTACTCCACAATTACCCGGGACAGATGAACACACGCAAGCTTTTCAGTCTCTTAAAAAGGCTATGTGTCAAGCCCCAGTGTTAGCAACACCTGATTACACCAAGGATTTTATCTTGTTTGTAACAGAAAACTCAGGTACAGCACTATCAGTCCTGACCCAACTTCAAGCAGACAAACATAGACCATGTGGTTATTTTTCAAGTACATTAGATCCAGTAGCACAAGCATTACCTGCATGTCTAAAATCAGTACCAGCTACTGCACAAGCTATCAGACAAAGCGATGCTATTGTATTGGGTTATCATCTGATAGTCCAGGTCCCACACGCTGTAGAACTTCTGCTAAACAGAACGCAAACACAGCATCGGACAATAGCCAGACTCACCGGATATGAGATGACGCTTTTTCAGCCACATATTGAGATTAGACGATGCAACATTTTAAACCCAGCAACACTGTTCCTCTAACACCACACACCTCTCCTACTGAACAACTTCACGATTGTATTGACATAATTGATTTAGTGACCAAACCCAGACCAGATTTACAAGATACCCCCCTTTCTAAGGCAGAAATGACACTTTTTGTTGATGGTTCTTGCATGAGACTCCGCACTGGAGAACTAGCAGCAGCCTATGCCGTCACAAATGATACAAACACCTTGGTAGCACACAAGATAGAGATACTGTCGGCACAAGCAGCCGAACTCATAGCACTAACACGAGCATGTCACTTAGCAAAAGGAAAATCAGTTAACATTTACACTGATTCACAGTACGCTTTCGGGGTTGTACACAACTTCGGCACATTGTGGAAAGAGAGAGGATTCCTCACATCACTTGGGTTTAAAATACAGCATGCTACACTCATCACTGCCCTCCTAGAGGCCAGTCAGTTAGCAGCGAAAGTTGCAGTATTAAAGTGTAAAGCACACACAAAAGGAACCAATGAAATATCAAAAGGAAATGATTCCGCAGACAGTGCAGCCAAATTAGCAGCAAACACAGAATTGAATATACTACACTGCCAATACGCAATACGAGACCCCTTTTCTGACATCCAGGATGTCCAAAGTCACGCCACACCACAGGAACTGCTAGAATGGAAGGAAAAAGGAGGGGTCCTTACAGATCAGGGTTGGATGAAACCTGAAAGAGCAGTATGGTTTCTGCCGGATGCTATGGTACAGGTTATAATAAACACCATACATGGACCAGCGCATCTGGGAGAAAAAGCAATGTTAGACAGCATACAGAACATATGGCACAACAAACATTTGAGAGCTGCAGCCAAACAAAAAGTCAAAAAGTGCATGATTTAAAATCAGTTCAACCCAGGTAAAGGCACAAAGGTGGAGCAGGGTGGATTCCAACCCCCTGGCCATCCATTTGAAGTTCTCCAAATGGACTATATCCAGATGGAGAGATGGAGAGGTCACAAGTATGTGCTAGTTGTAGTATGTGCTCTGACCAGATGGACAGAAGCCTATCCCGTCCCAGATTACACTGCAACGACAACTGCTAAGCAACTAGTAAGAGAATATTTCCCGAGATATTGGTTGCCCCGCGTCATCTACTCAGACAACGGCCAGCCCTTCTCCTCTGAACTCATGAAGCAAGTGTCTCTTCTGTTAGGGTACACTTGGAAATTTCACTGTGTAAGACATCCTTAAGCAGCAGGTCTAGTAAAGAGACACAACCAGACTTTGAAGACAAAATTGGCCAAGATATGTACAGACAAAGGCCTTACCGGTTGCCCTTTTCTACATGCATATGGTAGCACATTCCAGAACTGGTCTATCTCTGTATGAGGTGGTCTTTGGCAGACCACCAAATATGTGGGGTACGCCAAAGCCTAAAAGAATTACTGATGTAGACAGCAGAATATTGACTGATTACCTGGCTTCCTTGATGTCTGCACTCCAATCTTGTCGTTCACAGGTCGCTGCAGCCTTCCCTGACAAAACCGCCCCTGGAGAACACACCATCCGACCCGGCGACTGGGTGATAAGAAACTTCGACAGGACCAGTCCTCTTCAGCCCAGGTGGAAGACTCCGAAGCTCGCGTTCCTAACCACGCGGATAGCGGTGAAGGTCGAAGGCAGGAAGGGCTGGCTACACACGAGCCACTGCCGGAAATATTTTGGACAAAGAGACACTGTTGCCGGCGACGCTGCCAACCCTAGTGACATTGTAACAGAACAATCTTTTGTGCCCTTGGAACTGACCCCACAACAAGAATATAAATCAAAGTTGAGGTCTGCCATCCGGACTCTGGCTAATTAAGTCCACTGGGCGCAGGTCCAGTGGTGAAGCGGTTGGAGCATGGGGATGGATTTAAACACCTTGACTATGTGGGAAAAAGATAGAATGAAACGCAGAAACAAGAACTTTAAGAACTTGCGTAGTGGTTCTATCATATGTTTAATGATATTGTTTTTCTTCATAACCATTATGACGTGTCTTGGTTGGATCCTCCACACTGTTTTTCCTCCAACACCACACACCTCTCATACACCCAACAGCACTCAGGAACACAAATATCATGACCTACCCCCTCATGAACAAGCCCATAGACTAGCCTTGCAAAACAATACCTTTATACAGATGTTACACTACACTCATCAGGCCAGCAATAGCACAAATTGTTGGATATGTGGCCGCCTCCCATCTCATCATTTTCCTATAATGGGACTTGTGAAGCCTGGTTCGCCCTAATAACAGCTGACGATACTACCCCCACCTCCTGCCCTGACGGAAATAATTCATGCAAGAATGGGTGGCCTTGGGGGGACTTAAACAAGGTACTTAATGCTGCCTGTTACCCAAATAAGGATGGAAATCCTCAGGCGACAGGTACAGTCCTAGAAAGTGAAGAATACAAGCAAGGGTACATGACCATGTCCTACAAGATGTTAAATACCAAACCTAAAAAGAATGCTGGTCCCCCTTCCATCTCGGTCTCACCAGTAAAAGGACACCTGTGCATCCAGAAAAATGGCTCTGTTCCATTAGGGCACAGTGACTGTCATACCACTATAAGTTTTGAAGACAATGGAAAGTCCTCATTTCTAGCATCTCGCCATACTTATTTCGTCTGTGGCCAAACGGCCTATGTGCAGCTGCCCTTGAACTGGGGGGAACTTGCTATATAGCAATCCTGTTACCCCCTGTCTTTGTGGCCCCATCCACTTACCACTGAGACCTCCTGGTGCCCCATGTCAGACATAAAAGAACGATCGATACCTCCTTGGTTGACCAAACAGAAACCTCATGGGAACAGTATACAGATTTTAACAAAGGGTTCTTCTTCTTTGTTGGCCCTGTACAGAACAGCAAGCTTATACGCAGGTTGACAAGGACCTTAGAGGCTGTTGTAAACCAGACGGCGTCTGCCCTGGGGAGCTTAACCCAGGAGCAGTCCGCCATACGATTGGTTACTCTCCAAAATCGCCTTGTCCTTGACATCATCCTGGCTGACAGAGGCGGAACCTGTAAAATTATAGGCTCTAGCTGCTGTATATTTATTCCTGATAATTCCCCATCTGTATACACTTCCATAACAAAATTACACAAGATAGCCGTAAGTTTACATCAAGAACCTGGCACTTGGACGTGGTCTGATTGGTTCTGGAAGATAATATCGTCCTGGGGATGGCAACTGCTGTCAGCAGCAGATATAATATTCCTGATAATAACTGGATGCTGCCTTTGCATCCAATGTGGTCCTGCCCTGTGCCGTCTATGCGCTGCAAACTGCATTCCTAAACCACTTGTCCAGCAGAGAGAAAGGGAAAGAATTATGCTGCAAGAATGTATATATGATCTCATGCAAATTGAGATATAATGTAGGTACACTCTGGGGCAAGGAGGGAATGTGGAAATAAAATTGACAATTGTGCCCCATCATTTCCCTGTTTCTGCCTGACAGCCATTTTTTTATTCAGACAAGCACCCATTTTGTGTGACATCCATTTTGTCTTCAGATCCACAAGCAAGACACCCTGCCTCTGGCACCCCCGTTCATTGACCACACATTTCTGTGGTTCTGCCAATTCTGGGAACCAGAGGCAGATAGTTCCTGTTTTCTTAACTGTAAGACACCCTGCGCCTGGCATCTTAGTTCATTGACCACCCCTTCCTGTGCTTCAGCCAATTCCCAGAACCAGCAGACAGTTCCTGTCTTAAGAAATAGTTCCTGTCCTTGACTGCAAGCCAGAGAGCAGATGGTCTCTGTTTTACACAAGATAGTTCCTCTTTTTGACTCTTGTGGTTCAGCCAATTCCCAGAACCAGCAAGATAGTTCCTGTTTTACACAAGATGGTTCCTGTTCTTGACTCTAAGCCAGAGATAAACCCCCGAATGAGTAAGGGCCTTCAACTGAAAGAGAACACATTTCCACACATCACATGCCCTCTCACGACACAAGACACGCCCCTACCTTGACACATCTGTTGGAAATTACTGCTTGTCACTTCCCTTTTTCTTGTCACTTCTCTTTTCTTCTTTTGCCTATTGACTGAAAACTGTATAAATATTCTGATGTGTGAATAAAGCTGCAGACCACTCCTGTACCCGCTTGGTGCTGGAGCTCTCCCCTTAACTCGAGCTACTGGTCCCTTTTTTTTTGTACTCTAGCACCACGGACTCCTCTCCTTGCTTTGACTGAAATTATGATTATTAAGTATAGAAATTCTGAGATGAGGTAATACTGAATTAATTTACCACAAGGAGTAAGTCATTCTAAGTTCACAACAGGCTCTCGGAGGGTGGCAATAGTATTCAAGAATTTTGTTAACTTTCACCCCCAACAAACATGGACGTATGACAGAAGAAGGTCACAGCTGTACGGTGGGATTGGGAGAGGACTCACCTATTGTTTGTGTGCTTTTACAGTCCACCAGACCTGCAGACAGATACTCTACAAATAATGACATGGTTAACAGCTGACCTACTGCAGGTCCGAACAATGCTGAGAGGGTTTTCAACATGGCAGTCCATCTATAGCTATAGAAAACCATCCCTAGATAACCTCTATAGAGCACACTGGGAAACGTGCAAGAGTTCTTACTAGCTATGGGTATGGGAGACATATGGAGAAAATTTCACCCGCAGAAACGACTGCGACTCCTATTATTAGGGGGCACATGAATCCCACTTGAGAATTGAACAAGATGTTCACCCCTTGAACAACCTTAGTTCAATCCGCGATGGCAGAATGCTTGGCATGGGGGGGGGGGTTGTTAGACCACTCACTGCTGTCGGTGGCACTGGACATGTACAATAAGCCTAAGACCGGAGACTGAAGGATGAAAACATGGTGCCTGGCTAATCCCACAGCGTGTTACTTCAAAGCAAATAATGAGTCAGTAATGGGCGGATACACTCTGGGAGGCCTATAAGGGCACTATCAGAGTGGAAATCGTTTTCAGGAGAGCTAGAACATATAAGAGAGAGAGAGAAATAGGTGAAGGAGTTAGAATGGGTCCATAGGAAGTTAGAAGTGGAATACGCACAGAGACTCTCACCTGGTGCAACATGAAGGCTAGCAGCGAAAACAGAGAATACAGAACTATATTACTTAAAAACGTACAAACATCTTACCTGCTCAAACAAAAACAGCTGTATGAAATAGGGGACAAGGCTGGGAAACTATTAGCATGGTTAAACAGTTGGGAAAGGGAACAAAGACAAGTTCACGCACCAGAGGTTGAGGATGTAACAGGGAACGTTCTCTGATTATTTTCAAGCCATTTACCGGTTAAACTACACTCCACAGTTGTCGGAACTCAATGACTTCATTAACGATTGTCCCACACAGCAATTGATGAGGGAGCAGCAGGCCTCCCTAGAAAAAGCGAGGTCCTACCGGACTTTTAATAGATGACGAATAAAGTGGTTAAGCCACTACATGACATGGACAGGCATGCGCTTCAGGCTTTTCTAGCTACCCCTAAGAAGTCCCTGGCTAGGTTGTGACAAAGTTTTGACACATACCAGTAATTTGTGAGCCTCCGTATCAACTGGGAGAAATCGCTGTTGTTCCCAATGTGTGGTTGGCAACCAAGGTAGGCACTACCACCACCCCATGGGTAGAAACATGGCAGTTAAATACTTGGGCCTGTGGATTACTAAAGATGACGGAGTACACTTTGAGGACAAATAAAACCCTCTACTGACTAAATTGAAAGGAACCATAGCACACTGGCGACACTTACAGATTAACCTAATGGGACAAGCAGTGATCTACAAAATGATAGCACTGCCCAGGTTCACATATATACTACAAAATGCCCCCCATGAGATACCCATTCATATCTTTAACACGATAGGCTACCTGTTGCAGGCTTTACTCTGGGAGGGCAGCCTACCCAGGATCAAACGCTGCACCCTCCAACACTCAACATACGAAGGTGAAATTGCTCTGCAAAAACATCTCTAAATACTATGAAGTAGCACAAGTGTGCAGAGTTAACAAATAGGCCTATTCCCTAATGGGGGAACCAGAATTTCGACTGGATAGACTTAATCCGGGTGAGAGGGGATACATGAATACCTTTCTTTCACTGTGGAAAGGCTGAAAGCCCACTATCTCTCACAAAAGAGACTGTGATACAAATGTGGCATAAACTAGGCCAGAGTATGGGATGGGAGAAAAGACTGATCCCCACAACACCTGGTTAATTAGTCACTCCTCTTAACCTGGCCTCCTGGTACTAGCCAGGTTAAGGGAAGTGGCTAACCTACCAGGCTTTAAGAAGTGGGATCTAATTTTCATATCATCACTAGAACAGGTGTGGTTTGCGAATGGTATAGTCTTATTTGAACACCTCCAGACTCTGAGTATAAAACAGCGCCATCCCAAACATTCAAATACTTACACCTCCAACATGCCTTACAAGCCAGGACGCCAGCCATTGAGGAGACGAAAAAGGACCCCCACCTCATTAGGGTTTGGATTGGTAGATGGACAAATCACTACTAAGGCTGTATTTCTCGCATACAGGATGATCACATTTAATGTTCCAAAAGAACTGGAAAAGTTAAAGGAAAAATAGCAAAAAGACGTAGGGACCATATAAAAAGACTATTGGGGAGGGGGAATCAGAGTAATTTCCCTGAGCAGTGTCCATAAAAGCCAGTTACAGGCTTATACATTTAATAATTTTGCATAGGGTATACTACAGCAGAACACTGCTGCACAAAATAGGTTGGACAAAAGCAGAGGGATGTCTATGAAACTGTGGGCAGAGAAGTATGTTCTTCCACATTGTGTGGGAATACCCCAAACTCCAAAGATCCTGGCAAATAATAACACAAAGATTGGAGGAGGCCGCAAACTGTACAACTGAACCTCTAGCCTCACTTGTAATGTGGGGGGTGTGGTAAGATGTGTAGGCCACAAGCTACATAAATTACTCCTAAACCTGGGCTACATGGTGGCAAACTGGGACATGGTCAAATATGGGGCAGGCTGACACCTCCCACAATACGAGATTGGGAGATGGACATGAATGCATGTATGATCGTGGAGAAGGCAGTATACAGAGACTGGGGCTGCCCACAAAAATTTGACAAGATTGTAGGGATGGTGAGTGGGAGGAGTAGGATGGAGATGGGGATGGAACAGAGCACACACAGGAGATGGGTTGCTCTCAGAACCAATGAATCAATAACGGCGTATGTTCTGGGACTACAGCTAACAGTCTTCACTTTCTTCCCATGTCCCCTAACTCCTCCCCTCCGCCCACCACTCCAAACTGAGTCAATATTGCTGGCCTAGAGATATACAATGAGAGGTGATTGTACCAACTGATAGACAAAGAAGAATAAAAAGCTTGCATAGGTCTGCTTGTATCGTATGTGGTGGGATATTGGTCACAAACATGGTACTGGGATAGTTGTGTTATAACAAAAACCCAATCAAATTTATTGTTAAAAAAAACTGTGATAAGATAGTCTGCATTGTCATGTAAATGCCTCACTTAGGGGGATTGCTCTTAAAGCGATCATACTTGGCCACAGCCGGATGTTAATTACAGTGGCCCATAGAGTTCTTATTATTAATGTTTCTATGAAGGGGGCATGGCCAAGCAGGCTAACATGGCGGACGCATATCCCTGAGGCTTCGACCGGCAGCCCGTGTAATCGACACGCATTATAGCCCCATGTACCGGCCAACTACGCGTCACGCAGTGCCTGGGCCAGGCTAGAGCAGGGGACGTCCTGGTGGGCTTAAACCCCTGAACCGTATAACGAGTGTGCGACTAGAGCGCCCTTTATGAACCCCTCGAGACCAGGAGACAAGATGGCGGTCCCTCCGAACATCGAAACGGCTCGCTGAGTGATGGAGCGGGCGCCGATACCAGAGGAAGAAGAAGGCAACAGAAAATCACCAGGTGAGGGTGCGGCGGCCCCACAGCGAGCCCTGAGGGGGTGCGCATTTCCACACACTGGAGCTGCAAAGGAGAAGGCAACAGAAAATCACCAGGTGAGGGTGCGGCGGCCCCACGGCGAGCCCTGAGGGGGTGCGCATTCCCACACACTGGAGCTGCAAAGCGGTCCTGTAGACGGTGAGCCGGGGTGAAGAAATCCACGCCACTGCATAGTGAGGACACTGTCTGGGCCCTCCCCCATCCCCGTGAAGTATCCGGGTCTTCGGGAGAGTTGGGACAACACTTCTGCGGACCCCGACAAAGCAGACTCAAGCCAGGAGTGGGACCCTTTGAGGCTGAGGAGGCCTGCGCGTACCCACTCCAAAGGTGTAGGCAGGAGGATGGCCTAGTGGGAGCCAAGCGTATACGGCCAGGACACAAAGCAAGCATCAACCCACTGCGCTACCACGCCGGAGTTGAACAGCGGGAACACTGCAGGTGACGGACCGGTGGGTGTGCGGAGATCATAGGACGGGCTCCAGGGCGGCGGACGATCTCGTGCCCCGGGGCTTGATGACTGCACTGGGCCGCCTACCCTGCGGCCTGAGGTTCCAGGCTGCTGGGAAGTGTGGCCAAGATTCCATAATAAGCAGATGGTGCGGTGGGAGGAGTGACGGTGGATCGGATGAGCTGTGGACGGTGCCGCCCCCCCTTGCCCAAGTGTCCATCGGGCCTGCGGGGACACGCTCGACACCCGGCCTGAGTAGAGAGGTGCAGCCCCCCCCCCTACTACTAACACATGAAGGAGATGAGCATTGGACTCCTGTGAACACACCTTGAAGGGCAACAGGGGCTCTGAGACGCGACCCCGCACGGTGCCAGGATTCGAGGAGCGTGGAGGGGCAGAAAGAAGAAGAGGAGAGTGTGCATTGTGGCGGGCGCGGGTGGCCAGCGGCCTGTGCGTTGCAGTCCCGGAGACCAAGGCGACATCCTGCGATTGGGCTTGGAGCGGTTGAGGAGGGGTAGCCGGCTGGCAGCGCTATCAAGAGCGCCAAGACGCATATGTGCCTGCTGCGTGGTGGAGAGGCCAAAGGCAGACCACTCCACGATCACCAATCACCTCCGCTAAAGGCGGGACAAGCCAAGTAGAATAAGCCCCGGCCACATCGCTGCAGACCAGACGGGAGCCACAGAAACTGCGGAAACTGTGCCTCGGTGCCGAGACAACACACTGGGAGACCGCTGGCTGTTCTCCTCACGTGCGGACAGTGGAGGAGAACAAGAGACGCAGCGAGAGGACACGAGGCGGACTGTGCCTGGGAGACATCTGAATTGCACAACACACGCGCCGAGGGGCGGAGCCGCATCCCCGGGGGAAAGTGAGCAGTGACCACAACGGCTGCGAAAGTACCAAACGCGTCTGATCGGGTGCACCCAACCGACAGCTCCCGCCAAGGCCAAGAACGGATCCGAGCGCTACTGAACACCGGCTCCATACAAGAAATAAACAGGCCACCCGGCCATGGGCCGCCCTCGTGCAACAGCGACATCTCACGCTCTGGAACAACAGAAAGCTGCCCCCCGCCACCAGTTGTGACCCGCCCAAGAGAGGAGCCAACGGCGGCGACTCCATGTCCAGAAAACTGGACCAGGTCCTTGTGGCCATAGAACACTCTAGAGTCACGATGGAAAATAAATTCGGCGATCTGGCTACAGACCTCAATATCCTCCGAGATGACCATAGAAAACTAGCGGACAAAGTCACCCAAGGAGAAAAAGCGATACAAACTTTCGAACCACCAATGCAACAGCGCCATACAGCAATAAAAGATATGCAAGAACGGATAAAAACATTGAAAAGCAAAACTGACGATTTGGAGGGGCGTTCCCGACGGAACAACATCCGAATTATGAATATGCTGGAAGGGGCAGAAGGAACTGACCCAATCAAATACATCACAACCTGGATCGTCACTTTTATGCCTGCGAACGCCCTGACCCCCCCACTTTCTGTGGAGAGAGCGCACAGAGTCCCGGCACGCAGACAAAAACGGGGCCTCCCCCCACGACCGTTTCTCTTGACGTTACTGCACTATCAAGACAGAGATACTATCCTCCGAGCAGCTAGACAGCAGTTGCGACTACAAGTAGAGGACAAACAAGTCATGCTATTCCCAGACTACTCCCGAGCCGTCCAACAACAGAGAGCCACTTTCCTAGCAATCAAACGCACCCTGCAGCAAAAGAATATAGAATACTCCCTCCTATTTCCTGACGGACTTAAAATCATCCACGACGGTGCCACTCACTTCTTCACGGATCCAATGGGTGCTAGCAAATGGGTGGAACAACACCTATCCCACCTGTCAAACGCCATGAGTACACATGGTGGTCGACCGTCCAGAAGCTCAGGAAGACGATTCAGGAGGTCATTCTCACGCAACTCAGTGTGCACCAGGCACCACGAGCTCCCCGGACCTGGCACAAATCATATCAGAACGAAGGAAAGCAATACAAGCAGTGGCAACAATGAACCCCACGGAGGAGAGTTCAGACATAGAAAGAGGCCCACACTTGTTCAGCTCAGAAGATGAAGGCAGTGATGCACCCACATCCCGAGAGGGTTCAGAGACACCTCCGATAGTGACCCTTCAAACGGCGGACACACTGATATAATGAAACATCGCCAATCAGAACCACACAGAGAGTGCGACATGGCCACCGGGCGCAGTGTTCATAAACTGAGCAACATCCACTTCAGTCATCGGGACACTGAGATTACTCGTGTCTGTCACAACACTGGTAGCAATGCGCAATACTTCAGCCCGTGATACATGACAAAGAACAGAAGCGGCACTAGTGGGCATTTCCCTCGAATCACTTATAGACAGCGGTAGAAATAGAGACCGGAGGGATGCAGCGCCACCACCCCATGAGAACGAACTAAAGCATGTACATGACAAGCAGTTTGGACGTATTACTTCGAGTGATGGGTCCTCCGATTTGGTAATGTGTTACAGTTTACCCTCCCCCCTTCTCCCTTTTCCCCCAGGAGCCCCCAGGAGGGCAAGGAAACGACAGCGGGCCATACCAATCATTTGCACATGATGGACGGCAGGTGGACGGGTGCGTTCAATGGGTGGAGGGAGCGATACCCGACGGGAAAACACAGACGTAACACCATATCACATGACACCCAGGATCACTAACACAGACATAAAATTCATTACGATAAATGTCAGGGGAATGCATACAGCCAACAAACGGTACTCTGTCTATGCGTATATCAAGAGACAACAAGCCCAAGTGGCTCTCCTACAGGAGACGCACCCGACGGAAACGGAGGTAGACCATCTCCGCAAAAAATGGCGGGGTATCATTTGCGCCACGACGTACTCCGCATTCGCCAGAGGTGCACTTATATGGATCAGACCGGGGGTACCATTCAGGGATCACACACAACTAATAGACAAGGATGGACGATACGCACTACTGACTGGGCTCCTAGAAGGTCACCCTCTACTCATAGGGAGCATATACTCGTATAATGTTGAACAAGATCAATTCTGGGGTAGACTTACAGGTATATTGTCTCACCACACATTGGTCCCGTGGCTTCAAGGGGGAGACTACAACTGCACATTAGATGTGCACCTAGACAGATCGCACTCCCACCGGTACACTCACCTGCACATAAACAGTCCGAACACTATTGACGATGGGTAGATCGGTGGGCGTTGGTGGACGCCTGGAGAGCACGGAACCCTGACACCAAACTTTACTCTTTCCACTCCATTCTCCACAACCTGAGAGTTATAGGTTTTTGTGTTCCACAATTCTCCTACCCAAGGTACAACACACAGACTACTTAGGCAGGATAGTGTCAGATCATGACGCGCACACAGTGACCCTCAGGTGGAGACCGCCCCATCCCCCAGTCCCAACATGGAAACTACCCCAAGAGTGCCTCACCGACCAAGCGTTCCGCCAAACCCATGGAGAGTACATTCAGGAACACTTTCTATGAAACGCTGCCACGGCGTCCACTAGATTAATCGAATGAGACCCATTTAAGGCCAGCGCTAGGGGACAGTGTATCCAACAAGTGGTGGCAGTGCGGAGAACACTGGAAAGAGCGCTGCAAGACGCAGAGGCTGAATTGGAGGAACTGTCAAAAGCCACAGACCAAGGGAGAGCCACACTAGCCCAGATGGCAGCAGCAAAACCCTCCCATGCAGAAACTATGCGAGACCTGCGCAAATATAACTTTTGCGCATATGCAGCAAGAGCACACAGGGAGGACAATAGAACAGGATCACTGTTGGCCTGGCTCGTTAAACAAGACACAACGGCGCGCCCAATCACAGAGCTCATAAAGAAAGATAGGTCTCCTAAACACCCCCAAATTGGCATAATACGCATATTTCATGATTATTACGCAGAAATATACCGGGCTCCAGTGCGAGGATGCCTCTAGAGTTGGCCAGTTTCTAGGCCCATCGTCCATGCCCGAAATTTCTCCTGCAGATAGGAAGGAACTGGACACAAAGATCATGCCAGTGGGTGTAAAGTGTGCAATTCGACCGCTTGCCCAAAAGATGGCGCCGCGGTTGGACAGTTTTCCACTTGAGTATTATGGCACGTTTGTGAACCACATGGCGCATCTGTTGGCATCTATGTATAAAGACGAGCTTGCTAGGGGAGAGCTTCCGGGCTCTCTTTGTGAGTAGATTCTGGTGACGTTCCTGAAACCGCACAGAGATCCAACACTCCCAGCCTCCTACAGGCCGATAACGCTCTGAAATGCGGACTGTAAAATTCTAGGAAAACTATTGGCTGATCACTATTGTCAAATCCTTCTAGCTTTGGTACAACCAGACCAATGTGGCTTTGTTCCACGATGTAATACCTCGCATAATCTGCGTAGGTTGTTTCATGTCCAGGACAGGGTAAAAGACCGCTTCCCACGCGCTGCATGCCAGATCTTGGATCTAGAGAAAGCTTTCGATACCTTAACGTGGTCATATCGGTTTGCTGTCCTTCGGATAATAAAAGTCAGTCCCACACTCATGTAGTACACGCAGCTCCTCTACAGAGGTCTCACATCCAGGGTGAGGATTGGAAAACTTATCTCAGCCCCGTTCCCGGTGGCGAGGGGGACCAGGCAAGGGTGCCCCCTTTCCCCCCTCCTTTTCGCTTTGGCAGTGGAGCCATTGGCTATAAGGCTGCGCCGAGAGGGAGAAGCATGGGGAATCCCAATAGCAGACGGCATGCATTACGTGTCTCTCTACGCCGATGATCTTCTAATTTATGTTAGGGACGTAACGAGTGATCTTACCTCGATATGGGAGGCGCTGCGGGAGTTCGGAGAGGCCTCAGGTCTTAGAGTCAATTGGGGAAGCCCCCATCTGGCTCCCCTGGACGTCATGGTGGGTACCCAGAAGCTAGCATGCAGCACAGCGGCTCCCCGATACCTATGAGTGCGACTATACCACATCTCCGAGGACCTCTATGAGGGTAATCAAAGCGTTGGCGAGCCTGCATACGGCGGTGGGTTTCTGGAAAACGTTGCATCTGGCGCATCATCGGACGCGTAGCCATAGCCAAAATGATCATAGTTCCTAGAATGCTATTTTACTTTACAAACCTCCTTGTGATCCGGCCGCGATCCTTTTTCCGGGAATTGGACACACTACTTACAGCACTGATTTGGGGGGACGGCCGTCACAGAGTTGCCCTGCGCACGCTGTACCTGCCCACGACATGCGGGGGACTAGGAGCCCCGTCCTTTGAATCATATTTTCTAGCAGCACAACTTCAATGGCTGTCTCACTGGACAGCAGAGAGGCACACGGGGGAAACAGTAACTGAGAACGGCAGATTACCCCTCCCCGCTATTAGAAGGTTGTTACTGATGGGCACTAAATCGGGGTGCATGCACTCGCTGCAGGTTACCATAGCCCGCAAATGTATGATGCGAATACACCGCTTGTCAAGGGGACGACCGTTGTATTCCCTGTTGCTTTCTCTTGTGGAGTTCCCCCGAGGAGACAACCATTATACCGAGGGAGCCCTCCGGGTCTGGACCGATCACGACATCACAAAAATAGAAGCCTTATTTCACGAGGGACAGCTAAAGACGTATGCCCAGATGATTGAGTGGTATAACCTCCAACAGGGCAATTCTTAACACACAGGCAACTCTTAGACAGCGGTCATCAACCCTGGGACCTTCGGGTCGGAGAGCCCCCCCGACGCATCCGGTTCTGCACACGATACTGCGAATCGGAGCGGGCAAGCACTTAGTTACGCAGCACTACAAAGCAATCCGGGGGCTTACTGACACACCCCTTGATGGTTTGCGACAGAAGTGGGAGAATGATGTAGGTCGGGCATTTCATGATAACGAATGGGCCCAAGCACTGGAATATCCCAATAAGGTCTCCAGAAATGCCAGATTCAAAAACATACAATTCAACATTCTGCACCGCGCATATCTCACGCCAGATAAATTGCACCGTTATTACCCTGACACAGGATTTGCATTAGCGCGTTATCAAACATGTGAGGCGAACTTTAGGCACATGTTCTGGGATTGTCCCAACATACAACAGTACTGGAACAAAATACATCAAACGCTCCGAACACTAGTCAATCTCCCAAACATCAACACATGGGAGATGTGCGCTTTGGGTGTTCCCCGGAAAAAGAAGTCGGAAAAACAACAATGGCCCTGTGCGTCATTGGCCATCCTCCTAGCCAAGAGAACTATAGCCATGCATTGAAGGACTCCAGCAGGGCACCCGGAGGCAGTTTTGGTAGGCGCAATGAACAAATGGGGAGCAGGGGAGGAAGAGACCCTGAGAGAGGAGGAAGTAAAGGGTACAAGAAAACACCCAGTATCTATGGAATGGGCGCAATTATTAAACCACTTCAAACAAGAGACTGCAGCGGGAGAAACACCCAAAACAACACAGCTCCCACCTCATACCCCCCCCCCCCCCCCCAATCTCCCATGATACAGGCCCCTGATATAGCGGGTAGCACCTCGACAGGCAGGAGGTATGGGCTGGATAGGCGGGGTTCCTGGGATTCCGGTCCACCCCCACATGCGCTCTTCCCCCCTTTGGTACCCTGGGGCTCACCCAGCAGCTCTGTAGTTAGTCAATTCATAGCCCATCAGGACTGATCACAACTGCCTGAAATATAGGTTTCCCCCCCCCTTTCCCAACGTTCTTTACACACAGTTCACAGTCCAGCAGTTCCAAGCCGGATTCACGGAGTAGAATAAATGATCTGGCTCTCTAAAAAGAGCCGGCACACAAGTATGGAGAATGGGGCGTTATACCACCCTTTGCTACAACGTAACAACGTAGACCAGTCACAGCAGACCACATTACCACACAACGAAACAAATCGGTAATGATCTTGTGGTTTATGTTACGATGATATGATTTTTGGACTAGAAAATATATGACATTGATTCTCGTAATTGCTGCGGATTCCCGCAACATGTATGAATGATTGTTAAACAGTGATATGTCTGCTGTCCAAACTGGTACAGTGTAATACAAAAACTCCAATAAAAACTTTTAAACAATAAAAAAATATATTGTTTCTATGAAATTAAGTTTTACCTAACTCATCTCACAAATGTTAGCTCTTTCAACATTCGAAATTCACATACTACACCCAGCAGAAAACAATGGTGTGCATTGTACAGTTATCAGGAAGATCTCAAGAACTGCATCTCAAGAACAACATAGAAAGAGATATTTTAGAGACCGGGCTATGAGTATGGTCAGTTGATCAGATCATACATCATTGAGGGGAAAGACCCTAGAACACAGAAAGGTGTAAATATCACTGGACTTATAGGGCGAATAGGTCAGTAACAGTCAAATTAATAAAGAGAGTACAACCTTCCAGCATTATTGATGGGGAAATTGGAACAGAAAAAGGGTACAACAAACTACGGCAAAACTACCACAGTTAAATCATGGCAGAATCCGAATGTACCTCTTCCACAGGTATTCCATCAGGATTCTCACTGAAATCACCTAAGACCAGCTCAGCAAACTCATCATCCATATCTGCAACCTGCAGAAAGTTAGAGAAATTTCCGGAGAACATCAAAAGACAAATATACCCAGCTGAATAATTTATTTCAAAAACAAGTTTAAGTTAGTTTAGGAAGAATGAAGAATCTTGCGCAGCTTAAAAAGGTTATTGTCTATTTGTGTACAAAGCACTTTAAGGCAAATGGTATTTTTAAGTGGAGAAGAAAACGTAAGAAATATATAAGACAATAAATGGTGCATTTTCAAGAGGTTTATGGCAATTTGCAAGTATATGTGATTATTTCTTCAACAATGCAAAACTATACAATATAACGGAATCAGAAACTGCTTTGAGGATGTGCAGTTGAGCAAAGCAAGCACATGCATACCCAAGGTGTAGACCAAATCACCAAACACAGAACCACATTCTTACTACTGGCAGAGATTTGTAAAGGTCAGCCCCACAGACAACCACAAACCGTATAATTTCAAGTGTGTTCGGGCTGGGGGTGGTGGATGCATGGTATTTCGATCAATAAATAGAAATGAATACAGTAGTCAGGAATAGGGTTTGGCCCAGAAGAGATCCTAAAGCCTCAGCCCTTAGATGTGAATTTCAAATTCCCCTTAGATGATGATTTCTTTAGGTGTCGGGCCACTAGTGAATTTGTGTATAGTGCTTAGATACCTAAGAAACGTATTAACAAGTCTACAGTTATAAGGTGCCAACACGAATTGACTGTTACATTCATCTACTGAAGTTTGCTTTGAAAAAATAAAACTGCAATATAAATCAGGACAACCCTTTTCATTATCACATTACTACTTTGTATGTTCTTTATTACACAAAAAGAGAGTGTCAGTCTGCCACACATTTACATTTAAACACTTATCTACTCTGAAGACAGGATCTCACAAGAGGTAACCCCTTGCTTACATTTTTAATTGTCACTAGCAAAGAACTATGCACCCTTATACTTGCTTCTTGTAGTAACCCCATTCAGCAGCAAGAACAGTATGTTGGAAAGTGAGGGAATACAAGGGATTGAGGTTAAAAAATAAAAAAAATAAAACATATGTATAAAATCAACCATTTTATACAGTCCTTCTCAATTCGAAACCTACGTGATGAAATCAGAGTATATTAGGTGTGAGTTCCTAGTACTTTTTCTGAGCTCTATTAAGGCGGGAGAAAAGGAATTATGAAAATCAATGACCGCAAAAATACCAGTCTATAAAACGCTTGCCTAACTTTAGATTTGATTATTTTCTATGCTAGTCATCAGGAAAGTAGGGAGAGTGGTGAGGAATCTGCAAGAATATTGTGTGTCTACCAGAAATATTGCTACTGAGATAAATAACTTTAATCCAAGGAAATCTCTTCCTGCAGATTTCTCACCAATGAGTCCCAAAGCAATACCTCCTAGGGTGGGAGGTAAGATCGAGCAGTGTTGATTAACCAAGAAACTGTGCAACACACTCCTGGTGCAGGAGCAGTCTGTGGGTGCTTGAGCTGTGAGAAAGTAATGTTTGGAAAAAGAATGCAAGGATGATTTGGGGCCTCATGGCAACCACGAGAATGCTTCTAGAGAGAATGCTAGAAGCAGCCATGGCTCTAATGAAGTGGACACAAAAGCCCTCCCGAGGGTCTTTCTTAGCTTAAGTGCAGCAGGTCTGACTAAAAAGAATTTCCCCAAGAGAAATGGTGCATTTGGATACAGCTTTTACATTTTCAATTTTTAGCTTCAGCGAAACAGACAAAGAAATATTCATCCATTCTGTCCTGTCAAGTGTGAGCAATGTAAAAAGACACAGAACATCAGTGGCACAGTCTAGGCAGCTGCTGCTCCTCTCTGGTGGGATGAGGAGGAATAAAGAAGGACCAAAGGGTAACGGGCTGAGGTTGTAAAGGTCAATACCTTTACAACCACACACAGATAGTATCATTTTAGGTAAGTCGGGTGAGGGGGTATGATGGCAGCTAGGAAGAACCAACGCATCGGAGTATAAAACCAAGAAAGGTGGACCAACTTAGAGGGCCTGAAGTTCTTTGTCTCAATGGGCTGAATTATCTTGTCTTCAGAGTGAGAAGTAGAACTTGGCAACAGTGCTTTTGTTTGACTAGGGAATCCATGAGCAAAGGAAAAACAAGATTCAAGATTCCAACTACGGAACAATGTATGAAGTCGGAGGAAATAAGTTAAGTAAACCTTCTAGCAAATGCAACACTAGTGGTAACATAAACATGGTTGGCTGGTTAGAGAGATTTGTGAATGGGGAAAGGGCAGACACATAGCCCTTAACTGAAATTACTTGCAGAGCAACAATCAAGCATAATTGAACATCTGTTCCAGTGATCTGCCTAAATGGATTTCATAGATAATTTCCTGGCAGCCAAGATGGCGTCCACAACTTCAGCAGGAAGGCAAAAGAATTGTAGGTGGCTCAATCTCTACACGTGCAGCCACAGACTTTGGGATTTGATGTGGAAGATCCAACCATTCTGCTGTGAGAGAAGGAGTGTCCTAAAGCGGAGTGCCAACACATTAGTGCACCAGATCCTTCTTGCCCAACGTGTGGCAATCAAGATCAATTGGGCCTGATCCTCCCACACATTCAACAGGACCATCAGCTGAAGCAGAATTGGTAGGAATCCATATAGAAGGCCCAGAGACTAACCGGTAGGAATTTATCCAGGTAATCACAGAGAGGAAAGTATATGGTATAGAAATTAGGACACTTCCTGTTCTCAGCCTTGGTGGAGAGATCACTGTATGGCACCCCAGTCTATGGAAGATCATCCTCTGCCACTTCTGGAAGTATTTTCCATTGGTGGTGCTTCAGTGAGCGATGACAGAGTATCCACTGACATGGTGAGTGAACTTACAAGACGAGTAGCTACCAGGAAAATTCCTCAAATCTCGGCCCACTGCCACAGGCAAATCATCTCCCATTGCAGGATCTATGGCTTCAAACCACCCAGTCTGTTTACAGAATGCACAGTGGCAGTATTGTTTAACAGAATAGAAATGGTGTTTGAGATTGAAGGAAGAAATCTCTCCATAGGAAGACGGACCACCGGCGGCACCAGCACTTTTATGTGTAGATGTTGCTCTCACAGGGACTCGCACCATCATTCCTCCCAAATCAGCACCCCAGCCCAGTAAGGAGGCATCTATTACCAAGGCAGCCTAAGCTTGCATAGGGCTGAAGGAACAACACACCAAAAGGCTGCAGTGGACCATCCAGCAATGCAGACCCATTTGGACTAATTAGATGATCTGATTAAAAGCAGTACAACCCTGTTGATGTTGGAGCCACACTTTTCTCAGGTACCACTAAAGGCCCATCATCTGGCATCTGCAGTGTGGCACCAATAGGATGCACAAGGCCATGAGACCAAGCAGGTGTAGAAAAGCAGGACGAAGATCCATGTCTAAGTCAGAAATGTCGAAATCATCTCCTGAACATCCATGATCTTCTGAAGAGGAAGGGAAAACATCATACGGTCTGTGTCCAGGACTGCTTCCATGCTGGTTAATTTTTGTATTGGAGTGTAGTGAGACTTCTGGGTAATGATAGTAAAGATCAGAACATGGAGGATAGCCATCATGCATGGCCAGAATTCTTCAACCTGTGTCAGGCACTCCATTAAACACATCAGTCATCCAAGTACAGAAATACAGAGATCATGACTGCTGCAGTGAAGCTCTTTCGTAAAAATGTGTGGGGTAGTCATCAGTACAATCAGCAGGATGGCAAACTGATAGTGCTAGGACCCCGCATTAAATCTCAGATAATGTCTGTGGGTGAGGAGTTTTGGCAAATTGAGTAGGGGTCCTGGATATCTAGGGATGCCAATTATTACCCTCCATATAGGGCCAGCAGTACTTTGCTCAAAGAAAGCATTTTTAACTTCCCCTCCCTAATGAGCAGGTTATAGAGGTGAAGATCTAGAATGGGCCTCGGACCATTGCATTGTTCTTCTTGGACACCAAGAAGTAAAATCCTATGCCTCCATAGAATTGGTTTGTCTCTAATATTAAGGCATGTTGAGGCATGGCTACGAGCATCAAGATGGCAGTCGCACTTTGAGTGCGCTCCGGACCCCTCCGTCATCCGCTCATTGCTAATGCCAATCCCTGGAGCTAGACCTGCATCAAAGTATTCCCAGGGGCTCCTGCTTGCCTCAGGGAGAAAAATATCACACTTAGAAGCTGAGGCTTTGAGCCTGGCTGGTGCCGCAAACAGGCAGCTGATCCCCACAACTAAGATGGCGGACCCGTGCTGCTGATGGAGTCCCGGCCCGCATATGTGGGGTCCAATCCTGCAGTACACCAGTGGAGCTGTGGAGCGGGTCTTGGGCCGTGACCTCCTCCGCCCTTTCGCTTGAGTGCATCGGGGCAGTCGGACCCCTGGTGAGACCCCCTGGAAACAGGACTTTTGTGTACTAGTTTCCTGCACCGCGGCCCAGAGACTGGCGCCTTCACACTCCTATCTGTACCGGGTCCGGCTGAATCCACAGATCAGTGGAGCAGGAGCGGTGAGGAGGCCGTGAAGGCGACCGACGGTTAAGCCAGGCAAGTCATCCTCTGCCACGAGGGAGAAGGTTGGGCATCTCCTGCGGCCTGCAGAACTAAGGACCAGGGGCGCTAACGGAACTCTGACACACACTTGCGAGGGCTGCACCTGTTGGAAGCCAGCGGTTGTGAGACGGTTCCCTGGCCTGGGTCTCCGCTGACTCCGGATTCTGATGTACCTGGGCTGCCCGAAGGGTAGAAAGAGGCAGACCTGATGCCTGAATCGAGACCCAGGAACCAGAGACACCAGGGTCCACCCTGCACAGAATACCTCAGCAGCCATAGGCGAGTGGAGAGGGTGTATCACAGTGTCGAGGTGGGTGCCCGAAGGTCCAGGCCTGCTGTGGGGTCGTCTGCAGAGGTCGAATTCCCGAGGAGTTCTCTGTACAGCACCTCCCGGCTAGAGCATGCCTAGCATCTCCAGACATAACCACGATGGCGGCCTCGAGATGCGGATGGAACCCTGACCTGCGCCATTGCAGTCCAATCCAGCAGTGACCCAGTGGACCCGCAGGGCGGGACCAAGGCCTGGTTTCCGGCCAGGACCTGGGCATACGGGGAGGCCTGGAGGAGGGACCGGAACAAGCCAGACGTTCCGAATATAGCCGAATAGAGCCCAGAGGCCCGGAACAGCATGGGGATGCCTGGGGTCTGGGCACCCCGCAACTGCTCCTGCAGAGGGGGAGCCCCCACTCATTGCCTGGTACACAGGGCCTCCATTCGAATCATCGGCTCCTTCTGTGTTTCACTGCAGGAGCAATATCCATAGGTAAAGGGGACCTACCAGAGCGGAGTCTAGGAGTGGCCCCATCTGCCAGAATGGGGACATCCCAATGTGAATGTGGGGCTACGCTTCACCCACCCAAACCCAGGGAACGCTATGATCGGGTTGGAATAGGCCTGCAAATAACTGCTACCCGCAAGCCAGAGGGAAGGTGACGAGGAAGAAGCCAGACAACATAGGGACGAGTTGATGCGTCTAAATTATGGCACGGCTATCGAGTGTATAAAGGATGGTATCACTCGCTGGATTGCACTACCTTTGTCTTTAGCGGGACGAGCGTCTCTGATAAAAATGGTCATCCTCCCACAACTACTTTACCTTTTCCTCAATATTCCGTTTCCCCCTGGCAGGTATTTCCTCCAAGTACTACATACTGAGCTGATCCGACTGGTATGCCGGGGGTAAGCAATCACGAGTTAGCTGGAACGTCCTCACTAGGCCATATGCACAAGGTGGTTTTGATATTCCGGACATGGAGCTGTATTATTTACGTTTATTATTGGGTGTACCCACCTCGATATATGCCGCAAGTAGCGGTGGAACACTGGCTGGCTGACCCAATACCTATTGCAGGTGCGATTTACACTGACATACAACCCAGCGAGAAGGAACCTACCACACTCACATGTTCAATAATGGCATGGCACCGTATACAGCTCATTATGGAAACTCCCACGTTATATTCATCAAGACTACCACTCTTATATCACCCCAAAATGCCACTACTGCAAGAAACAGCCTTTCAGCAACTCCTGGGGCGAGTACTTATCAGTACATGGGGAGACCTGTATCAGGGGGGTAGGTTTCGTAACATGGACATGTTCTTCCAGTCACTCCAGCCGACCCCTCTGGAAACTTTCCTATACATAGGCCTCCGACAGTGTGTCCGCTCCATTTTCTCAGAATTACAGCAGAAACCCCCTAGTCTTCTCCCGCTTCATGCGATGCTCATCATAACCTCGCCAAAACGCCTTGTATCAATGATATACCACACCATATACACTCAGCACCTCAGATCCCCCTGCCCGGCATGCGTAAAATGGAATGCCGAACTGGGCTTTGAATTGTCTGACGAACAATGGGGATATTTCTGTACACAGACGGAACAAATCTCAGCCAGTAGCAGATTGTGTATTACCCACTTCAAATTCATACACCGCACGTACTACACCCCTGCTAGGATGTACAAATATAAACTCAGGGAAATGGATCACTGTGACAGATGCAGATGTCCAAATGCTGATTTTCTCCACCTAGTCAGGAACTGTCCTAGGGTACTCAACTACTGGAACGAAGTACTGGATGCCCTGGAACAGATTACCACCATCACTATATCGAAAACTCCCCTCCTTGCCTTATTGGGATACACTAACCACATTCCTAAAACGCACCGGAAATATGTTGCCCTGGGCCTCTTGCTCGCCAAAAGTTGAGTGGCTTGTCGATGGGGTAGAGGACGAGCACCTAAGTTTAAAGACTGGTTGACGGACTTGGTGTACCGTCAGGAACAGTTATTCCACTATGCAGAACTACTTCCCACTGCATCACTACCCACAGACATATGGGTCCCCCTCACGGGCTACTTACTTGCACATCCCAGCATACATCCAAATACTGATGCAACACCGTCCTCGACTTCAATCTTGCCACATGACCGTATGACCGCTCCTCCCCCACCCTCGTGACCTCAATGCCATTCATGACACATGTCCTATTGTCTAACCTCCACATCACTTGGCTTGTTGATACAAGGATGCCCACTCAGAAGATCCCACCCAGGTTCACATGATCCCTTTCCAGCTTCCGAGGTAGAAAATGTGATATGTAATTTACTGTATACGAATGTTGGCAACATCTAGCGACTGACATGGTGCACATATAAGGTTCTGGACATTGCTATGGAAGGCACCGGAATGCTCACTGCAGGACTGTGTTTTTTCACACTATAATGATTGGACCACTGTTATATGCCCTGTAACCATATATGTGAAGACATGCTTGTTAATTGTAATGTAACCAAATTTAAATAAAGTTTTCAAAACTCCCCCCAAAAAAATAAAAAAAAGAAGCCAGACAACGCTTGGCGATCCCCGGCAAGCAGAGCAAGTGAGGAGTGTGTGCCAAGGAGGCAAAAAGGAACATCGTGGAACGAACTTCCCATGCTCACAACAGGGACATACACCAACTTAACACCCGGTCTCCCTCTGTCCTGTATCCCCAGATGGGAGCAGGAAAGGCAATTTTGCAGCCAAAGATGCATAAAAGGAGAAGGAAATATCTGGGGAGCCCCTAATCGAACAGGTAGCGACCCCAATAGCGCCAACGTCCATGGGGCTTTCCCAAGGGAGATAGAGGACCCAGACACAAGGCAACTCCGCACATGATCCATCGCAATCACCCATGCTGGCCACTGGATGCAGGGGACACCCCTCCCCGTTCCTTCACTGACTTCTAGAAGACCTTCTTCAACTCCCTAACGGCAGCAATATTTAGTAACACAAGGACAGACATGGGCAAGGATAGACCAGCAAACCTTCCCCCTCCCAGACACGAATGGAGCAATTTACAACGAATGTTGCTGCCACCAGTGCTGCTCCCAGCAGTGCTTTCCCATCACCCGGGGGGGATTTGGCCACTATCCTTCAAGCGATCAGTACGCCCCAGAACTCTTCACAACACCACAGCTAGAATCACGGAGGCGGAATCCCGGCTGTCCTTAGTAAAGAATGAGCTTTCCACCATGAAGTTCCAGATCTGAAAGCTTCTCTCTCAGACCTCGGAGCTCCACAGGTAACCCGAGGATGCAGAAAATCATTCATGCAGAAATAACCTCCTTCTGGTAGGTTTTACGGAGGGCACGGAGCCCCCCCAAGTGGCCCCATTCATAGAAACCTAGATTAAGTCCTGGATGCCTGAGGGCTGCCTATCTGCATGGTTCGTGATTGAGAGGGCACACGTCGCACTTGCACTCCGTCGTCCCCCAGGAGCACCGCCTAGACCCGTCATAATGCGCTTCCTCAATTTCAAAGACCGAGATGCCACTCTGCAGGAAACACACTCCCAGGCCGACCTTTCCTTCCAAGCAAATAAAGTTATGATCTCCCTGGATTACACCAAAGAAGTACAGGCACAGCGAAGATCGTACACTGTAGTTAAACAAAAGCTACGCACGCTAGGCCTCTCAGATACTCCTGTTCCCAGCACGACTGAGAGTGATCCACGAGAACAAGAGCTTTTTCTTCAACACCCGGTATGGAGCTGGGCCACAGAAGAATGCCCTATGACCAGAGGGGCCAAGACCACCTCCACAGCAGCGAGAGGACAGCCCAATAACTAGAACAGGTGGGCTTCCAGATCACTGGGGCGTCGCAACTGGTACTGCCGGGGGCGTGCAGCAAGTAGGAAAAAATCATCAGCGCCGGAGCCAGTGGCCGAGAGCACCTCTGTGTCACCGGCAGGATGGATGCCGCATGCCCCCTTGGCTGAGCAGGAGTACACCACTGAAAGGCCTGTGACCTGATCCCTGACACCGGCAATGGTAGAGATCCCCGACTTGAAGCTTTCACGCAGCCCAACAATTTGAACTAAGGTCCTGTGTGCAGCAAGAACCAACATACTAAGGCCTTCGTATAGGCAAAGAATTCCAGACTCCAGAACTTGGAAACATATGTCATTATGGAGGGGCCCATCACTCTGTCCCGGTTATACAATTTTTTGTTGTTGTTTTAGTTCTCTTTTACAGGGTGACAGATGCTTCTGGGGTTGAAATACAGGGAGGGGGATGGCTGGGGGGCTTCTCTGGGGTTTTTGTTACTTGTGTAGGGTTCTTTTGATTGGGCTTTATGTGACACACGACAAGACAGACCTGTGACACACGACAAGACAGACCTGTACCAATCACACACTACTCCTCATGTGCCCCACCCACATGGTGCACTCCTGTGAGAGCCCCAATACACCCTGGCCCATAAGCAGCCACCCTTTTGGCATTCCCACTTATGGCCACTGCAAATCAAGACCTACAGTCCCTGCGGATCCTGTCCTGGAACGTTAACCGACTCCTGGACAATGTGATGTGTGCCGCGGTCCTGAAGACCTCCACCCACTCTAGGCCTGATGTGCTCATGTTGCAAGAAACTCATCTGTTAGGGGATCAATGTCCATTTCTCGCGAGACAGGGTTATGACAGAGTGTATAATGCAGGCTTCACGAGGAGGTCCCACGGGGTGGCGACCCTCCTCCGTCGCTCACTCCCATTTGTAGTGGGCCAAATAATCTGCAATCCCCATGGGAGTTTTCTGTCCCTCTTGGGCGTAGTGTAGAGATGCTATCTCAACATGATCTCGGACTATATGCCTCCAGCAGTCTTCACCCCCTCTCTCCACGAACTCAGAAACCTATTGTCTTCTCTTCCCCAGGGTGTTACAGTGGTGGGAGGTGATTTTAACGCAGTCATGAACCCGGAAAGTGATGCATCTGGCACCCTTGCCCAACAACAAATTAGCTCCGCTAAGAAACTTACCGGCTGGGCCTCCCGTCTGGGGCTATGTGATGTTTGGAGAACATGGCACCCTTGCCTCCACCAATACACACACACATCAGCTGCCCACCATACTCACTAACGAATTGATATGTTGTTTATGCCTGCCCCGACTGTAGACAGATTGTTGATGCCCACATGCTTGCCCAAAGTCTCTCGGACCACTCCCCGCTAGTGCTAGACATAGGGCGGCCCACCGCCACACTCTACAAGAAAGGCTCAAGAGGGAGGTGTGCCAATACTTTCTAGAGAATATGGGATCGTTGGCATTGGCGAACACCCTCTGGGCAGCTGGTAAAGCAATGATCAGAGGTATTTCCAACGGGTATGTAAGAAGAAAGTACCAGGCCAGTGATGAACATCTCGCCCACCTGGAAGCACGGGCTATGCTCTTGGAGGGGGCTGAGGGCACAGAGACTGGGGACATTCAGGCCCGCCAGCTCGATCTCATCCGTGAAGAACTACGACACATCTCTCTCGAGTCGGCTAAGCAAATGGGGAGGTCCTCCTCGGCACTGGTCTACGGTTGGAGAGACAAAAATGGGAAACTCCTCCACTGCCTAGCAAACTGCCCTCTCGCCAATAGGCTATTCTCTGAGGTAACTGACCTGGAAGGCAATACACACTGGGCCCAAGAGGAAATTGCCCAGACCTTTGCATCCTACTACAAACAGCTCTACTCCACTACCCAGGCCCCAACTGCCAATCTTATCACGCACTTCCTGGGAGGGACCATGCTTACCAGACTGTCTGAAGTGGAGACCCACTCGCTGGATCAAGGAATTACTTTGAAAGAGATAGAACCGGCCATCTCATCACTGGGCACAAATAAGACCCCAGGCCTCGATAGATGCCCAGTGAAATATTACCTGGCATTAGAGACCTCCTGACCCCACACCTCCTGGCTTTGTATGAAGATGCATTGGAGAGGGGAGGCTTTGCATGCGACATTGAGGTCTCACTCATTAATACAGAGGTTAAGTTATACGCCTCAATCCTAGCGAGGCGACTCAAAGGGGTAAATATGACCCTCGTGCACTCTCACCAATGTGGGTTTATGCCCTGCAGGAGCACCCGCCTACAGACACCTCCTCCCACCGTACCTGTCTCTCCTATTAATAGACTTTGAGAAGGCCTGTGATATGGTGGACTGGGGATACCAGGAAGCCGTACTTGTCCACCTGGGCCTAGGCCCATACTTCAGAGGATTGTTCAGAGAGCTCTATTCCAACCCCTCAGCCCGGGTCATGATCAATGGTATCCTATCGGAAGAGTTTCACATAAGACGATGCACAAGGCAGGGATGTCCCCTCTCTCTCAAATTATTTGCCCTTACCATTGAACCCTTGGCCCGACTCATTAGATCAGATGACCAACTCCAGGGTTGGAGATGGGACTCATCTCACGAAGACTGCATAGCTTTAAATGCAGATGATAGGCTTTTATACATAGCATATCCAGCGCTTTCGGGCCACGTTTGCTTTCAGATTCTGTCCCAAGGTGACCTGAAGGCGCACATAGCCCTGTGCGCCGATCCTGAACTGGCGACTTGTCTCAGCCCCCACCCCCCTCCGCGGCAGGAGGTGATAGCGGCTGGCGGTGCGGGCAAGGATGGACGAAGGAGATTAGGGGGCAGATGCCTGATCCCCTCTCCCCGTCCCCCGGTGGTGAGGAGAGGATGCCGGGGACGCAGAACAAACAGAGACAGCCTGGAGGACTACGCAGGGCCAGCAACTGGTTAATGCGGTGACCTGCAGGGAAAATACGGGGCCACCCCACAAACATGCATAACGAAGAGGCCTGGCGAATGGTGCTGTGAGTGCACAGCTAACAACAGCTTCAACTTCAGCCTCAGAGCCTGGGACAGATCACGCAGCACATAAGCTCCCTGGATCTAAAGCGAGGTGAGCAATTTTGGAGGGTCTGGACTGCTCCCACCGCATTTAATTGACGGCCTGGCAGAAAGAGGATCAGAACGGTTCTGGACTTGGTCACAGTCTCAGGGCCTGATGTAAAGCAAGGAGGAAATCAGAGTTCCTGTGGTGGGAGTCCCCCTCTCACCCACCCTCCCCCCTCCAAATGGACTAATAAAGTTGACTCACCAAAAGAATTGAAGGAGGGCCAGAGAGGAGGCTGGAGCCCGGCCCAACAAAGTAATAGAGCAACACTTCTACGGGGGAGATACAATGCGGCCCAAGAGGGCTCTTCCACCTAAAACCAGCAGATTAGATAATTACGCAGTACCCAGGGTGACAATGGCGGAGGGCGCCACTGCATCGGGGATTCAAGAGATGGCAGAACCCTCCTCTGGGGCCTTCATGGCAGCGAGTCCGGAGTTGGGAACGACCATAGAGTTCAAAACGGATGGACATGGACAAAACCTCAGAAAAGGGCACAGTAGCAGAGACCCATATCAGTGAACTGCAATATACCAACAGACGAATGGAAGAATGGATACAACAACTCACACACCACCACAAGGTAATGGCTGCAAAGCTGGAAGATCAGGAGGGTAGTGCCCATAGGAACAACATAAGGGTGGTGGGGTCCCAGAGGGGGGTGGAGGGCCCCAGTATGGACCCATCTCTGGAAGATCTCATAATTAAGCATCTACAGCTCAAAAGCCTGTCAAACTTCTTCTAAGTTGAAAGGGCACATAGAGCACTGACACTGATACCAAAGCCGGGGGCCCCCCATCGAACCATCAATGTACGGATCCTTAACTTCCAAAATGGTGGTGTTATTCTACAGGTTTTCTTGGACTTCACCCTGATGGTCCAATGCCAACAGCGCATGTTCAACAAGGTCAAGAGAGTATTGCTGGCTGAGGATCTAAAATACATGATGTTATTCCCAGCTAAACTGAGAGTATTAGACAATGGCAAGTTGTGGTACTTTATGACACCCAAAGAGGCATGGGACTTGTTTGAAGAAGGACGAGAGGTCAACTGGCAACCACGACAAGGGAACACCTGGTGGAGTGGGACCACAGAGATGCTTCCTCCCGTGTACCACAAGCTGACGACCCAGGAGGAGGCCATCCTCCAGAGACTGGCCCCTCGAGCTCAACTAAGTGACCATGCGGAGGTTGGGGGAATGCAAAACTACACCTGAGGCTGGAGGTACAGACCCGGAGACTACACCAGGCCCTAGTGGCGGTGGAGAACTGAGAGCCGCAGTTGGAAAACAGGTTTTCTCTCCTTTTGAAGGTTGTGCAGGAGTTGGGGCTTCAGTTTAGATACATAGAAAGACACATAACAAAGCAGATGAAGGAAGGAGAGCGGGGGGCTGCCGTCTGTCTATAGGTGGCGGCACCAGCCAACCCCGTTTTAAAGGATAGTGGTTCTGTTTGGGCAACAGGCGCTCTGCATGTAGAGAATGTGGGCAGTATTAAGCCTACGATGCAGGGCTGCAGGGAGAGGGGTTCCCATTAAAGGGATTTGTACAAGATGTTTAACGTTATGTCAGATTTATGTTTTTCTTGATCTATTCTTTGAGTCACCATTCCAAGAACAGCATGCTGGAAAGCAGCAGGGAGGCGGGGGTGAAGGGAGGGAGAAGTGGTACAAGCTACCTTGACACAGGCACGGTGTCACAATCTCCAACCGTATTGAACATCCTGACCTGGAATGGCAATGGTCTGGGGGATAAAATTAAGTAGACTTAGGTCCTACAATATTTGCACAGGCAATCCCCCGGGGACGCATCTGCAAGGTAATTACTATTTAGCACGCAATAGACTTGGGTACACCATCCTAGCCCATGCAGGATTCACGTCATGCTCCAGAGGTGTAGTGATTTTGCCCAAAAACTCTGTACCCCTCATACAGAATCGCATTTGGCAGGACCCATTGGTCAGGTTTGCGGCGCTAGCGGGGGCATGGGAGGGCCAGAATTTAAACCTAGGCTCCACATACATACCATCACAACTTCACACTGAGACCCTTCCCAAGCTAAGCAGCACATTACTAGATATGCCACCTGGGGTTCATATACTGGGAGGAGATATGATTGCTGTAATGTCCCCTGACATGGATAGGGCTACAGTGTCTGCCGGTGCTGGTGGGCTGGAACCCCTGCAGGCATTTGCGGCGGCAATGGGAGACAAGAACCTATGGAGACTGCACAACCCAACCAAGTAGGCAATATACACATATTTCAGCAGCACATGGTAGTGGATCTAACCTAGATTACCTCTTTACACAGTGAATCCATGTGGGACACTTCTGTGTGGGTCAACACAAGGCGAGGGGCCTATCAGACCACTCCCCAGTCAAGGTTCTACTCCAGGGCCCTTCCCGAGACTATACCCTCCCACCGCGAATATCAACCTGGTACTTCAAGGAAAAGGATTACCAGGATAAGTTCAGGGAACAAACGCAGCAGTATTTTGATGAAAACACAGGTATGATTAGCTCACACTGTACACGGGGAAGGGAAGTGTATAAAGTGGTGGCATGGGGATATGCGCAGGCAGTGATGGGGAGGCAGAGGAAAGAGAGGCGCTCTTGGGGTGACAAACTGGAATGCAACATTATCACCCTAGAACGTATGATAGTGCAATGAAAGACAAATTATCCTAACCTGAGACACAGGGTGCGTCGCACCAAAGGGAACTCGGAGACTTGGAGGAAGATGCGTTGCAACAACACGCAACAACCACGCAAAGGCCTCTATACAATCTTGGAGACAAGGCTAATAAGCTTATTGCGTGGTTGGAAAAGAGAGAAAGAGCGGAACTGGGTTGCAGAGATCTGAGTAACTGACAGAACTGTACGCAGGTCTGGGATAGATATAGCCGAGGCTTTTGCATCCTATTACGAAATAGTATACCAATCGGCATCTAATAGGTCGGGAGAAGAAAGGGCTGAATTGCTCAGAGACATCGCCCTGCTGAACCTCTTGACAGAGGACAGGGACACCATTGACCGTGACCTGATGAAGGAAGAAATAGAGGGGACCATTTGGGTACTACAATCTTGAAAGGAAACGGGCTCGAATGGACTTCCCACAGAGCTACTTAAATGTGTGGCAACCGATGTTAAATATGTTCCACACTGCGCTGAAGGATGGGTATTTGCCAGAGGATCCAAGACTGGCCACAGTTGTGGTCATTCCAAAGAAAGACAAACCTCCGGAGCTGTGCAGCTCCGACCGGCCATCTCCCTACTCAATCTTGAAACCAAGGTCTTGGCAAAGGTGGTGGTTAATCGGCTTGGTCCCACCGTCTCTACGATAATCCACCCTGATCAGTCAGGATTATGCCACAGAGGAGCGCCAGACTGAATCTTGGACGCCTCTATGGTGTAATGCACGTCACAGCGGCTCGACCAACTGAACCTGCTGCGGTGCTGTCACTGGATGCTCTCATGGCATTTGATAGTATTGAATGGCCATACTTGCCAGCGGTCCTGCCCAGACTAGGATTCAGACCGAAGTTTTGTGCTTGGGTCTGTCTCCTCTATCGTGACTCACTGGCCCGAGTTCGGATGAAAGGGACGGTCTTCAGATCGTTTGCACTGCATACGGGCACGCAACAGAGGCATCCTCTCTCCCCTATAATCTTCGCAATGGCACCTGAACCACTTGTTGCATGGGTCCGAGGGGACCCTCTCATCCGAGGTATTGAAGTAGGGGGTGGCTAGGAAGAGCGTATTTCCTTGTATGCAGATGTAAATGCATATAAACCCAGACAGAAGTTCCACAGACTCATCCACATACTCCAATTCTTTAGAAGTTAGTCGGGGTACCAGATTAACTGGGATATATCATGGATTTTCCAATTAGCTGGAGAAATCCTGCTGCTCACGGCTGACTGCGCGACCCTGATACAGCGTGATAAGTTCAAATACCTAATTATCTTGATCAAGAAATCCAAAGATGACTTTCTGGCCCTAAATGTACACGCCCAACTGGCGAGGCTGCGTGGGGACGTGGCGCGTTGGTGGCAGTTACTGATCTCCCTCATGGGCAAAGCGGTCTTGTTAAAAATGATGGCCCTCTCCCGTCTGCTATATGCTCTCCAGAACACCCCTTATCTGATTCAGATGTCTTTTTCTGGGCAATCTAAGGAGAGCAGTGCACCTTACTGTGGGAGGGCGCTAAACCACGTATATTGCTGCACAAACTACAGTAAGCGGTTTACGTAGACGGACTGGTGATCCTAGACATTAAGAACTACTACCTGGCGGGCCAGCTTATTAATATAAACGGGTTTTCGCGCCCTACTACAAGCCGGCAGATCGGGTTGATCGCCATGCAATGAGGAACGGAGGATATTCTGTAGTGCTGTACTGCAGGGGCGGAGAAAAAATTCTCCCCATGCACACGCGGACTGTGGTGCGAGCATGGCATGCAGATACAAAGTCACTGGGATGGGAGTCCAAACTGACACTATAAACTCCACTTTGGGGCAGTGGCACACTGTGGGGTGCCTGCAGGGCTTTCGCAGATGGAGCCTTATTGGAATAGATAACCTCGGAGATGTATGGCGAAGCTGGGCCATGATTACCTTTGACGAACTGCAGACACAATTTCAAGTGGCCGACAGAGAGCGGTTTCGCTATCTACAATTGAGACATGCCCTGGGTTGTCATGTGCCTGAGGGAGTCGCTACCTGACTACTCCCCACTGAAGTACCAGCTGCCTCTCAACCCCACGATTGATAAGGCGGTTTCCCTTACATAGCGAAAATTAATGAATAATCTTACGGACCCCTTGGGCCCACTGAGGGAGGCATGGGAGACAAACCTGGGGTTACTTGAAGATGATGATTGGTTGGAAGGCATACAGAGCCCCAGGGGAATCGTCTTACGAGTGAGGTTAAGACTGATCCAACTCCAAGTCCTTCACAGGTTATATGCCCCCAGGACGCTCCAACATAGACTTGGTAGATGTGACTCGGACCAATATGCCAGGGGATGTGGGGAGGTGGGCACTTTCTTTTAAATTATCTGGGCATGTCCTAAAATTCAGCGATATTGGGCAGGAGTGACGAGGGCCATGTCTGGGGTGAAGAGTCTGCCAATGCAGATGGATGCACGCTTGTGCTTGCTGGAGTCGCAGGGGATGCCAAGTGGCCCACACATACCAAAATCTGGCTCATGTTCACTTCGGTGGCAAAAGAAAACATAGGAAGGGTGTGGGGGCGTAGGACCCGTAGACAATTGAAAACAAGATCTAGATTGGTGTCACCAGACAGAGAGAGTCAGCTACAGTAGCAGAGGCTGTCCCAAAAATGGGAAAAGATCTCATGGGAAAAATATAGAAAATAACTGGGCAGGGTTGGGGGAGCGGGGGAACTGTATGGGAACCACACCCTGTTCCATCTGGATCTACAACTGTGAACACAATCGTATACACGTAATAATGTGAACTCTGTTTTGATGTTGCCAAATTACATCTGATTTCTGCTTAAATTGTAATGGTGAGTTGAGCAAATGTTCAATAAATGAGAATGCACAGAAAAACAGGAACTTCAGCCAGCTTGCCAATAGGTGCCCACTATACTCTGATGTCATCAACATTTAGTGGGCCAAGTCGCGGCTAAAGCAGCATGACGCTACTTGGCAGCCCTGGACAGCCATTGCTGAATAAAAAGTCTCCAGACCAGTCTTGTGCTTTGAGGGGTATTTGAGGTGTATTCCTAAGGCATGGAATCGGCAGAACAATGTATCCATCAGAAAAACATTTCACCTGTTAAGTATCAGCAATCACCAGTACACCGTGCAGTCTTTAGCACTCTTCTCTAAGCATTTAAAAAAGGACAGTCTCATTTTGTGCAACTGTTTTGCCACAACCAAAAGTCAATTTTAGGGATGTGAAGATACTCAAGGAAGTGCAGCTTCTGCTAACCTGAAATAGGCCCTGTACACTACTATATTGTCTAGCAAGGCTATCAAATAACCCATATAAATACAGGACTTGCAAAAAAAGGTTGTACATATTTACTTTAAAACTTTACTTGTTCTATTAAGGCAATCCTTGCATCTTTGGCTTCCTGAAGTAATTCCGGAGGATCTGTGTCTGTCAGAGGGATTCTTGCAAATGTACGCCCATCATCCAAACCAGGCGTAGACATCCAAACTATTTTCTCCCTGGTCACAAGGTCAACCAGCCCATTAAAGGATTTGGCTACTCCAATTGGCAGCTGTAAATGCAATAACATATTAACTAATATTCTGGTATCATACGTGTCCTTTATTATCAAAATTCATGATTTCACAGGATACTTTTCTTGAGCTACACAAACCGCCTAAAATAGTGAAACACTTCTAATAGAAAGCGAGACAATTACCAAGAAAGGGGGGGGGGGCAATACAGAGAATGCTTGCCTATATTCCAGCTTATTTCTCTTCTACTTCCTGTCTCAAAGGTGTGCCAAACACAGGCAACTGGGAGCAAGATGTCTGGTGTTTGTAAATGTGACACTTGGAAGTGAAATTAAATTTAAATGATGGGTTTTATGGAATCCGTATAAACAAAGTTAACTCTTCAGTTTAATTTTCTCCCATTTCAAAGTGTTGCATTTACACACAGCAGGCATCTTGCTCCAGTGGCTGGTAGACATTGTGTCATATTTATAACTGAAAAATACTGCCATTATTTTAAGTGGGAGAAATGTTAAGTGTAGAAAAATGTTCCATATCATGAAAAGTTATACAGAATGTTTTCTGCACTTAAAATGTTTCCCATTTAAAACAACTGGTACATGTTTGTATTATACATGTAACTCTGCCACATATGACGAAAGGTATTCCAGGGACAAAAGTACATAAGACCTAGGCACTCGGTCACCCATACACATTTATCCCATTCATACGCACACATGTTCATACATCCCCAATGGCCACGCTCTCACTGACACACATGGCAGTCCTGTTATAGTTCCCCTAGTCAAAGTGTTTTGTTCATACCATAGTATCTGCTTCTATGGACACTAGGCTTAAAGTCAACAGAGCGGGCGTGAGCGTGTCTGGTAACAATATGCTAGTTGCTTAGCCTTCAGTAGCTCACGATGATTTTCACTGATCAGAGGTAGCTCTCACTACAGAAAAGTTTAGAGACCCATGGCATAGACAATACACTGGTACCCTTCAACTTGAGCGAGAGGAAGTTAAAATGGTTCAAGTGTAAAATATAATTTAGATTAAAATGTTTTGTGTGCCAGTGCCCAGATTGCTGTCTCCATTGTAGGTCCGGACTGGAGAACCAAAAGCAGCCCTGGCAACAATGCTCAAACCAGCTCCACTCTCTTTGTGTCCTCACGCTATCCATCTCTTCTCATCAATCCATTCACTCTCCTTCGCTATACTCTCTCAAATCACTTTCCCTCTGCCTCCGTTTCTCTTCAGGGGACCTGAAGAAAGTGACAGATGCACTATGAGCGGTCCCAGGATTTCTAAACCAGCCTCCAAGGGCTCCAGCTCACAGGGGGACACTCCTGATGGAATAAAAGCGCTGTCCGGTCCTGTTCCATGGTTTGTTATTCTAAGAAAGACATCATGCTTTCAAGACTACGTACTACCTGTTTTTAGTTTTTCTTTTTTTTAACACAAACCACAGTTTTGTTTGGATTACATACCATTCCTTTCCCACACTTTTGTCTGGATTACCTAACATTCATTTTATTTTAAGCATTATGGAGCAACTGGGAAAATGAGCAAATACTTATAATGATGTGTGCTGCCCCGAAAGCAAAAAAACACACCAAACTAAAATGCAGTAAAATAAGTTAAGACCTACTGAAATGCTTGACATATGTTTTACATTACCTGCAAAAGTAACGGCTTAACCTTCAATTTTTGCTTGATGCTTTCAACAGAGTAGGAAAAACTAGAGAGGAGATAAAAGTCACATATTAAGTAATAAAGCAGATGCCCAACTCAATGAGATACCTGTATCCTATATTTAAATGTGGCTCTATCCAATATGGATCTCACATATCTCATGAGACACTGTCTCCCTTTCCAGAAAACTTGATTCTAGAACATAGAGAAACTTCCTGCCTGAACTTCTCTCTCTGATCTTGGAATGACAGAATACAAACCAATGTCTACAGCAGGCAATTTATAAGGAGGCTGAGGTCCCCTGAAGTATAGTAGCAAAAGATTTTCTGGAAAAATTAATATGTGAATTGAGTCAGCAAGGATCAATAATTTTAATCAAATTAGGGGAGGGAACATACAGTACATAATTTCTTAAAATGTATTAACACAATGCACATTGAATAGGTTGCAATTTCTTATAAATGGCACTAAAAACAATAGTACAGAAAACAAGCAAGAAACAAAAAGTACAAACAATTATGAATACAACATGAGCAATGTTCCAAGTAGCAGCTGGCAAACAGATCTGAAGATGGTTAAAATTCCAATCTTTTATACATAGCTGTAGTCCAGCTCTCAAAACAATGTGTTTGTGTATTTGAGGAAAACACCGATATCCATACGAGCATACACAGAAATCTAGTAGGAATCTAGTAGAATGTGCAAATAGAGAATATGTTACAATCGTAATTATTTCACAGGAACCAACGTTTTACGAAATTGCTCAGAAAAGATATACCTTGCACCAGCTTTGTCCATCTTGTTCAAGAAACAGATCCGTGGTAGGTAGTGCTTATCAGCTTGCCTCCATACTGTCAGAGTTTGTGCCTGAAAAAATAATAAAACAGGATCTAACATTAATTACACTTACAAAGAGTTAACACTAAGAGAAATGGTCGGTAGCTGTGTGAAAGCGTTACAAATATCGGTCTGCTTTTGTCACAAGGTCTGCGTTACTGTTCCTCTTGGTTTCAATGCTGTGGATGAATGGAGAAGTAACCGGTGACATTCCTAGCACCACTAACTAGCTATGCAGAAGAGACCAGATAACTGGTAGCAAAATCAATACATCTATTTCAAATAATAGACAGCCGGGTACACCCTCTCTATTTTGATGGCACTAATTTAGAAACAAAATATATTTCTAGGAGGAAGACATTCCCAACGTTGGATGAAATCTAAGAAGAGTACCTTACTTTATACCTTCTTTTTTAAAGTCATACAAAGAGGCTGGATACCACGCCTAACCTTTATTGGATACACACTCACTTAAACTCCAACCCCATATAAAAATGATATTGCTTCTTTCT
Organism: Lissotriton vulgaris; assembly: GCF_964263255.1. NCBI lineage: Eukaryota > Metazoa > Chordata > Amphibia > Caudata > Salamandridae > Lissotriton > Lissotriton vulgaris. Next base: position 523,645,416 of record NC_141689.1, on the reverse strand, counting down.
GTCCTGATAAACCGTCAGATGAATATATTACTAATATGTATCTAAAATTCAAATGCATAGGCATCAATCTTAGTTTCACTGACTTAAATCAAATAGTACCAGAGAGACAGTGCATTTGTTTTCTTCAGTTGAAAACGTATTCATATGTAATATTAAATTCTGAAAGGTTAGCTAAAACTGAAATGGTTTAAGATATAAAAGCTCTCACAGCTAATACTTTTAATCATTAGAGCAATGAGAGAGATCTCCATGGAAATTCTCTCAACCGTTAATCAAATAAACTATACAGATACACAGCCAAAAGCATACAGTCTAAGAAACAAATCATAAAGCTATAAGACACATCACATCTCTTTGGTTATGGCTCCATACCTCTACACCTGCTGAAGCATCGAACACAGCTACCGCGCCATCAAGTATTCTCAGGGAACGTTCAACCTCCACTGTGAAGTCCACATGACCTAAGTAGAAATTAACAGTAATTTCAGGCAGTATTAAAACTAGATTTCAGAAGATGTGATGAACATTAAAAATGCAATGTGATCGGTAATCTAACTGATCTGGGTGGGAACAAAGCTTTATATACTGACAATTATGGGTTTGGTAATGTGATACATTCTAAGCAATGGCAAGTACTATACTTATAATTCTTATTTAGTTTTAAAAGGTTTTCTATAATTTGGAAAAAGGAAAAGTTTAAAAGCTTTGATGTATCACAAGTTTCTCAGACTCCCTGCAAATAGTTATGCCTATAAGCATGTGAATTGTACGAAAAGGTGTTCCTTATGACAACTGGCCCTAAAAATGCCCATGTACTGATAAATACGATGCCTAGAGTGTTGAGCAATTTAAGGTTGAAAGCATTTGGTTTTGTGCTACTTACAAAAGAGTACGGTAGCGTCACATTCTACGATCAAGAGCATTTCAATAAATAGATGAACAATCTATTTAATGAAATGCTCTTGATCGTAGAATGTGACGAGCTGACAAGAAAGCAGAACTGGCAAAGCACATTTATAGGAAATAGATGAGCAACTTCAGAATTCTGGGTATATATTGTTTCAAGACTATATCAGTGCTCACCTTTCCATGATCTCTAAATATCACGTTGGGTGCCAATTTACTGACATACTCTCGTTGACCATCCACATTATATCAAGTATCCCTTGGACATCTTAAAGACATTTTTTTTGAAAATTTGTTAAACATCGGAAGGTGAAGATGGTGATGTTTGGCACTTACCTGGTGTGTCAATTAGATTTATTCTGTAACCTTTCCAATCAAAGGTAACAGCAGCAGACTGTATAGTAATACCACGCTCTCGCTCCTGTGTCATAAAATCAGTCACCGTGTCCCCATCATCAACATCTGCATACAACAGAACATATTAAATTTCATTGAGGGCAAATAACATATTATATTATGCCTATTAGCAACAATTGTAAGGAGGTGAACATAATAAGAGCTGCAGATAAAACCACGTTTCTACCACCTTCCAAGATAGGATGCACTTGGGCTCAGAAAGAGAGCATTCCAAGTCTTCATACACTGAATTAATATTATGTGCCTGCCTCTTGGACTGGACCTACTTTGTGACCACAGAGAAAGTCAGAAATATCCCTAATGCAGAATAAGCACCAGACATCATACATGTATGTGACCATAGTCCATTCAAGTTGCAATGGATGTACTCTTGCTCTGACAGCTGTATGATGAAGCTTTCATCGTACGACCATGCACTAGATGTTTGATAATAAAAGCATTTGCAACCATCTGTAAATCCAATAAGATTTCACTATGAAGATGAGGTGCGCAACAAAATGACGGGCCAGCAACTTGAATAGTTCACTAGAAGAGCTAGCTTTCAGTGATTAAGCTAGCCCTAGAGAGGAGTTTTCACAATACATTTAAGAATACTATGAATCACTATAAATATACAATCACCTATAGATGTGCTATTCGTTTCAATGTTCCACAAACTATATTGCTAGGTTACAGCAATATAAGTGTTAATCCCTAACAGAAGCAGACAATGTGGACATGTGACACTAACCTTTGAGTAAAGCCCACAGATTGCACATCAGTCCTAAAACAGATTCCAGTCATAAACCTTGCAAAGTACAATCACAAAAGGGATTTTTACTAGATTGCAAGTCCTTTTTTCAGCAAGTTGCAAACCTTTCCAAATATGCAAATAGGAGGAGGTTTAAGGAGACGATTTCAATCAAAGATGGCAGCTATGTTTTGACAGGTACCATCAAATATTTTGTACGAAAAGAAGAGTGCTCGACAGCACAGAGATCATGCCACTTTAAGGACCTGGTAGTACAAGTGGAATATAGCATGAGCTTTAACAACAAAGTTATTCAATGTTCCAATGCACTAGTACTTCTACGGTGTTTGAGATAGGGTGAATATGCTACAAGGAGGAAAGTATTTGGAATTATATGATGACGGGGTAATTTTCAAGGAGCGCAGTCAGGAAGTCTTATCATCATTATGTAATGCTGTAACTATGGCGATCACAGTGCATATTGTGTGGAAACAAAATGGGCGGGTATAGAACACTGTGATCATAAGGCTTTCGATAGGGCTACTATAGCCCTCCCATGTATCAATCTTGTACCGCTATTTTTTTTATATGAGACACAAAGATCTGACAAAATAGCAGATGAGCAAACAACCTTTTGTTTATTTTTAGCTTGGAATAAGAATATGTCATGCTCGAGGTTATGCCGCCGATTGCTTTAATTTGTTGTACTTAGGTATTTTTGAATGGTGCTAACTGATACAATAAAAGTTAGTATTCCATTTGATTTGGTACACTGGAGAAAACTTAATAGGAATTAATTGTTTTGTGTCTATTAAATATAGATGAGGCATGTACGTATGGCTTTCATTACGTCTAGACCTAAAGTAGTTCTGTGGAAATAATTTTCTGCAATGAAACTTGCTGCCATGGTGAATGCCACCATTTGTATGGATATTTGCCTAGGCAACAGTACTTTCTTTCCTTTAAATAGGTAATACTTTTTTTGTTCGATTATTTAAAATCATTACAAATAGTACCAATTAATAATTCTAGAAGCATCACTCAGCATTATGAACAGAATAAAAAGCAAAAAACGTACAATTAATCAGTTAGAACGAATAAGAAAGCGCCATAGAACTCAAAATTGAGATGAGTTACTAGATTAACATACCCACTCTAGCCTCAAATTTTATCGATTAATAGAAGTTAAAAAAAGTTTTAAAAATGACATGCATGTGCAATAACTATTAAGTGGGTGGGCCAAAACGTTCAGGCTTCATGCACACCTCCCACCTTGTGACATCCTTTTTCCAGGTGACTCTTTTATCCTAAGTACCATAATCCCTAGCCAAGTGTCTTGATGCCCGGCAAATATCTTGTTATATAATTCCAGACCAGCTGGAAAGAAGTTACTACTATTAGATATTGGATCGAAGGATATAATTAACCGTCAAATAAGAGCTCATTAAATTCTATTGCTTATATAAAAATGACTGTTGTCCTATAGTTGGTGGCTTACCCACCTCGAGAGTACGGTCTACATTCATTAACTTCCACATTGCCAACTCCCAGGTCTAACTCTTTACACAGCCTCAAAATGAGTAGACAATCTATTCCCAACAGGCGTTCATAAAAAGCCTGGACAACAACCAGAATTTTAGTGGATTGACAAGCTGCCTGTTAGCCAATGGCTGAAATATTACCCACACATAAAAGATTATCCCTCAAAAAAATCCACATTAGAATAAGTTAACGTATACAGTGGATTTAGGTAGGGGAAGACACGCCAATTAATAAGTCAATATAGGTCAGCAAAAACAGCAGCTAAAAATGTATTTGATTTTTTTAGATCCATTTTTTGTATTGGCATATCACAATAAAATAGAACACAACAGCCCACACTACTGTCATTCTCAATTCTAATCCAAATAAACATAATATGGCAACAGTTAGCACAAAGCAAATTTAATATAGAACAGCCCTTCAGTTACAACCTTGCAGCCCCAAGATGCAAAGAACGTGGGAAAAGTAATGTGTAAAGACATCATGCTAAAACAATAAACATATTAGGAGGACCAGCCTACAACTTGTCTCTGACACCCCTCTCCCAGGTAGCAACCTCTATGCTGAATTTCCGGATCACAGTATCCAACCCACTACCCCAGAAGAACCCCCACAAGGAAACGCACATTGCTATACGCAGAAAGTCACCCTTTTCAGTCCTGGATGAGTCCACCTGTGCAAAGGCTTATCTTTTCCTCTGGTATTCCAAAAAACACTGGATCTCCCCCAGATCTCGGCCAGTGTCTCACTGTCTCACTTTAAAGGGAAGCCTGTATGTTATGTTGCCATTGCTCCTTCTGTGCAGGAGTGTGGTACTCCCAAACAAAGCATCAGGGGAGATGCGATGCATCTCAGTTTCTGCTGCCGCCTCTAGATGAAAAGTACAAACTATAAAGGCACACCACTTTCACCCCTCCAGGTTTAGACCCCAACATCAAATGTGCATGGGGTACATACAGGAAAGAATGGAGGGGGGCTAAATCAGCACAAAGAGGTAGAGGCCATGTTAGCACAACAAAAAAGTTGGGTATTGGATCCGTCTTATGGTTTCCAATTCGAAATGGCACTGGCAATCTGATAATAGAAGATGGTATATGCAGAATGTTACAGGTTGAGTTCTGTGAATGTCAGTGTGCTGTAAGTAGGTCTCACTGAATGATATCTGTTTTTTTTTAGGTCAAACGATCATGACACAAAGGCTCATTAAATAAAGAAAATTGTGCACTTGCCTCCCATCGCTCTTGTATATCCAGAATAATAAAGCATTCGCTCTGTGGTTGTGGTTTTTCCAGCATCAATGTGAGCCATTATACCTATGTTACGTATTCTAAAGAGAAAAAACAAAATCACAATTTGAATCAAAATATTAGCTTTCAGCACACTGAAGATAATAGTGCCTTACACCAGAACATCATTATTTTATTTGTGGTTTAAAGGAGGCTTCTAATGTAGATTTGTATTTGAAAATAATGGTTAACGAGCACGAGTTGATGTTGAACTAAACGCTGCTGTCACACTGAAACCCACTTCTCAGGTCTTGTGTTAGTCAAGACCTTAGACTTTTTGGCTGCACTAAAATTATTTACACAATATATTTCCTTTAAGGGCTTTCAGCCAGCCCTCTTCATACATTGGTCTGTTGTGCCATTCAAAGCATCTGTAAAACTAATATATTCACGGACAGCATTAGTAGGAAGTCAGCAGCTTTCTTCGCTAGAAAATGTATGGAATCTGTGCAAAAACCCTGGTCTCTGTTTGTAAAATAAACCAATCATACCTTCAGCGGAGACCATATCCGGATCCGGTCATAGGCCTAAACCGAGAAATAAATAATCTAGTGCCTGCTTTTCTTGCAAAACTAAGCACATTTATTAAATTCTTTGAGAGGAGAAGATGTAGGAAAAAACGCAACCTAAGAAAAGAGAAGAAGACCATAATTGGGTTCAGTTAAAGGAGTCAGCTTCCTGCAAAGATGCCAAAAGATACTGGGAAATGATCGCGGACAGTTGTGGTTCCTGACCAAAGTCTCTTCCGTGTTCCCATAAAAGAAGCAGGATGGAGAACATATCTTTAAGAACTTTATTCTGGAAACACTGATTCTGTCTGGCTGCCTCCTCCTTTTACAATAGCTACCTCTTCTCCCTCAGTATGTTATGCTCCCTCTATGAGCGAGATCATGGGAATTATCAAGAGAAAGAGATCCACAGGGGCAATGGGCCCAGACGAAATCCCCATGACAGTAATTAAAAAGGAGCCCTTGCTGTGGACTTCCTATCTCACGCCTCTTTTTGCTAATGGTTACCAGCAAGGGATTTTTTCCCCTTTCTGGTCTTGGAGCATGATAATCCCGCTTCACAAAAAGGGATTATCATGCTCCAAGACCTTGGAAATTATCGCCCAATAGCTTTACTAGACATGGTTGGGAAAGTATTTGCTAGGAGCATTCTGGAGCACCTTACCAAATTGGTGGTGAAAAAGAAAATCCTCCATATAGAACAAGAAGCTTCAGGAAAAAACACTCCACATTAGACAATATATGTAGGCTGAAGCCCATAGCTGAAAAGTACACCTTAATTTGAAGGGATAATATCAATATGGCATTCACAGATTTTTTTAACACCCTTTGATAGGGTAGACCGGCCATCACTTTGGGAAAAACTAAAGACACCCTTCACTCATTAATATTCACCCGGCACTCCTCTACTTGGTGTCAACTGTTATTAGGGGGTGACTGAGGAATATCCTCTGTAATTCCAACAGAAAATGGGCTGATACAGGGGAGACATCTGCACCCGCCGATACCACAAGGAGATGACGGATTCCCTACACCCCCCGCCCCTCCCCCCCCCCCCCCAAGTGTTGATTAATTAGTATTGTATGCAGTAACTTCAGTGAACTATTTCAGATGTGAGCAATGTATGTGATCTATTTGTGACATCATTTCGCCTATATGTTGATGATGTTTAATAAAAAGAATGATAAAAAAAGAATTCAATAAATGGGCTGAAACAAGGGTGTCTGCTGGCTCCATTGCTTTTCTCTTTGTATGTTTCGGACCTCCCAAATTGTTTTGCAGCCAATTAGGGAGTTGTTCTGAAGATAGGTAGCAGGCTCCTTCCCTGTCTGATGTATGGAGATGATTTTACAATTTTGGAGTTAACACCCAAGGGCTTGAAAAATAGGTTGGTGTCCCTCCAACAATATACTGCCGTAAACTATTTGAAGATCAATGTTTCGAAAAGCAAGATATTGATTTTAAAAAGCAGAAAGTTTGGGAAGATCAGTAACTATTTTTGGAGTATAGGTCCAGAGAAACTAGAGATCGTAAAATCATATCCCTATTTAGGGAAAGTCGAACTGGTAATACATTGGATAAAGCCCAAATAGAATATTATTCCTCCAAGGCCTACTCGCATGCAAATGGGTTACGTGCCTTTTATAACGCAATGGGACAACGGCAAATTCTACGCAAACTATGCCATTTTAATACATCTGTATTGACCCCAGCAATTAGGTTGGAATTTGGTCTGACAAGCTCTCATGTGAAAAGATTAGCCAGTGTGATGGGAATATCAGCTGAAGAACAGTGAAAAGTATTCCGCAGGGGGATTCATGAATCATAAAATATTTGGCTCAGACCTGTGCAAATACTCTTTTTCTCTCTCTTTTTCTCTCTTTTTTTCTCTCTCTCTCTCTCTCTCTCTCTCTCTCTCTCTCTCTCTCTCGAGAGAGAGAGAGAGAGAGAGAGAGAGAGAGAGAGAGAGAGAGAGAGAGAGAAGAGAGAGAGAGAGAGAGAGAGAGAGAGAGAGAGAGAGAGAGAGAGAGATTTTACCTTGGCACCAAGTTATTTTGATCTACAGGAAGAGGTTGTAACCTCCCTCTCTGCCCTAGAATTCAAAAATGAATTAAAAAGGTACTAGTAGCATTATAAGTTACCAAAGAGTTCTTATGTATTGTACAATGAAGAAACGTTTGGAGGCGATTACCTTATCAAGCCGCCCTATGGTAGTCCAGAAGTACCTGGACTGGAATTTGGACCATGGTTCTTGCCATTTTAGGACATTATTTTGAATTAATCTGTTCAAGTTAAATGACCTAACTGCAAATTGGTCCTCCTCTGGGAAATCAGGGAAAGACTGCAACATATGTGATCTGGGGATCCAGGATGTTAACCATGTTCTTTTTGTTTGTTCTGCATCATTATCTCTGTGACGCCGCCTTCTACAGCCAATGTTTTTACAGAACAATGTCAATTCCATAGAGGTGGCACAAGAGTTCCCTTTCCACCCAAAAAAGAAAGTAATTTGTACAAAAAAAAAATAATTTTATTTGAAAGATTTCATTAATTCATTTCATCTTTATCTAGGTTTGTTGATAGGAAGGGGTAGTGAAGTCTTTCGCTAACTCATTATAGACTACTTTGCATTTAATGTAAGCTCAGCGCCGCTTGTGTTAGCCTTTGATTTTATTTGTTTTGGAGGGAAACTATTCACTGGGATCCTATTGTGTTCGCGCTCAATGCTATTTTTAAGATATTTTAACTGTTAACTAAAACTTTCACAGCCATTTCTTCATTGTTAAACTGCATCTCTGCACTTACCGTAGCAGTGTTAGCTGTAGTCTATTCGCTGCGGGTTTGGCTCTCTGGTCTGCCGCCGGGTTTTTCCTGCTTGTTGCGGATAGAGCGGGGCTGCTAGATTAGCGCTTGACTCACTTCCGGCTGACCGCCATCTTTTGGGAGGTGACGGTATAGGCTTTCCTGCCTGCTGGTGTCTGTTTAAGATGAGCGAATCACAAGCGCGCAGCAGTCGCTCCGCTGGCACTCCAAAGGCACGTCAAAGGTTAGCCCATCCACGCCTGTCAGCGCCCGGAACGCACTCTGCGCAGGTCATCCTGGCGGCATTGGGCCAGCTACCTCAGGTCCAAGTCCTAGAATCTACTACAGCCAAGACGCTCTTATCAGTCTACAGTGGGCAGGTAAAATACGCCCCGGATATTCCATTGACCCTTGTTTAGCTCAAAGTGGAATTCGGTGCACAAACTGCGGGCTGAGCATTCAACATACTCCAATAGTCACACAGACCCACAATACAATGTAGGCGCACCATAGAGGTTTATCATGCACCCTTATCAATGTGAGGTCGCTAATTAAGAACGCTGTTGCATTTCGGGAATTCATGGAGGGTAATCTAATTGAAATAGCCTTTCTTACTGAGACATGGACAGACGCCTCCTCGGACCCGGACCTACTGTTAGCCTTACCCTTAGGGTATAAAATCCATAAACTAGACCAGGAGGGGAAAAAAGGTGGAGGCATTGCCTTTATTCTTAAATCCAGCGACGTCTTTTATTCAAGTGAATAAGGACATCAAGCACTGTGATTTTTACAAATTGAACTGTATGGTCAACACTCATTTACCGGAATTGTATTCTATCATCTACCTAAATCTAAGGTTACTTTTTTAGACAATTTAGGTACCTTCTTAGCGCATAAAGCCAACCACCCCAATTTTACGGTGTTATGGGACTTTAATTTCCATCTGGAAAAAATTGCTGACCTGGACACAAAAGCTCTTCTGGATCAAAAGGATAGCGTAGAGATGAGACAACTTGTGTTGGATTCAACCCACTCGGCAGGACACTGCTTAGATGGAATTTTCACTGATAATCCCTCGCTAAGCTGGACAGGAACTCTGCCTACGGTCTGGTCTGAACATAAGGCTGTCCTATTCGACATCCAATTGCTGTATAAAAAGCTTCCTAAAGCACCCAGAGAATTCTATGTCAGTCGCCCTTGGAGGAAAGTGGAGGCTAGCTCTCCAAACCGGAATTTGCTAAAAACGCTACCTATCTTGTCTACTGATCCCGATCAAGCCATCGCTCAATACCACTCCTGGCTTGACTCAGCCTTGACACAATTAGCATACCCTAAACTGTGTCATTGATCAAGAAGAACACCATCAGAACCCTGGTTTATTGACACCTTAAGAGCCCAGAAGCAAATATATTGCAAATTTGAGAGGAAGTGGCGACTCGAAGATAACCTGACCACTCAAACAGATTATAAGACCCCCCTTGAAACTTATAAAAAACGTATTCTCAGGGATAAGGCTCAATACTTTTCTAAGGAAATTAGGGTTGCCAATAGATGACTCAAAGCCCTGTTTGATACAGTAAAGAAACTAGCAAAGTTGTCAACCGAGCCAGAAATTAGTATTAGCCAAGATTTCTGCAATTCACTAGCAGAATCTTTTCAGCATAAAGTCTGTCAGTCTGTTAACTTATTTGTACAACAGGACAATCACTCAGTTCAAACATCAGCTGAACTCTTAAAATCTCTATCAACCTTTCCTGTTAATACGCAGGATCTTTCTGATTCAAACCCTCAGATCTTTTCTTCTTTTACCACTTTAATAGGGGAACAAACCAATAAACTTATTGTTGCTACGAAATCTGGCTCCCCTTCTGACCCATGCCCTCCAAAAATTCTTCACATTTCTCCACAAACTATAGTCATTGCATCTATTAACAATGATTTTTAATTCAGTGTTCACCACAGTGTACTTTCCTATAGAGTGGAAGAAAGCATCAATACTTCCTTTGTTAAAGAAATTTAACTTGTGGAGAAGTGTGGCTCACTGGTTAAGCAGGCAGACCCTGAAGCAGAGGTCAGACCCGGGACCAGGGTTCGATTCCCGACGCGGCAGGTGTTGAGCTCAAATGTCCACGGACTCGATAATTCTCGCTTCGGTGCCTGACCTAATCATGGGTTCACACTCTGCAACTCTGGGCATTAAGCTTGCTTAATCTCCACAACGGCCCCCGCGGCGGGATGCCTTGGGGATGCCCTGTAGGGGCTATCTCACAGGGAAAAACCAGGACGGGTTCCCAAGGCAAGCGTGGAGATACCCCTTCGGGGGTCGATTCTGGCGCTATATAAGAAATGTAATAATAATAATAATAATAACTTGGAAGCTAAGGAGCCCCTCAACTATAGACCGATTTCAAGCCTCCCTTTTCCTGCAAAGGTAATTGAAAGGGTGATAAACACTGAATTATCAGTCTTTATCAATGATAATGCCATCCTGGATTCTTCCCAGTTTAGATTTCTGGCTCAACCCAGTAGAGTTGACTCTCATCACTGCTACGGAGGAGCTCAGACAGATTTTAGACAGCGGGGAGAACGCAGCTCTGATCCTCGTGGACCTATCAGCAGCCTTTGATACTGTTGATCATGGCTGCTTCAGGACCGGTTAAGTTCCATCGGTATCAAGGGCAAGGCGCTGTCCCTACTAGTTTCCTTTCTGTCAGAGTGACCTCAGGAAGTTCCTTTGGGGAACATTGCATCACCTCCTTTCACGTTGACATGTCGGGTCCCCCAGGGCTCTTCTTTGAGTCCAACGTTATTTAACCTCTATGTTACTCCTCTTGGTAAGAAGTTTGGCTTTGCTATCGTATTATACGTGGACGACACTCAGATTGTCGTCTCGGTGAGCAGCTCCGCCAGCCAGACTGCATCAAGGATCTGTGACTGTATGAGCCATATAGCAAGATGGATGACAGACAACTGTCTGAAACTGAACTCCTCCAAGGCTGAAGTCTTGCTGCTGGGGAACAATCCATCTTTTTGGACAGACAATTGGCGGCCTATTCAACTTCGCCCCTTACCTAACCCAATACACAAGGTTAAAAACCTAGTTGTCATTTTTAATACCATGTTGTCCTTCGAGGCACAAATCAATTCGGTCACTTCTGCTTGCTTTTTCATCATGAAAATATTGAGGAAAATCCTTCCTGGTATACCCTTGGATTTAAGGAAGACAGTGGTGTCAGTGTTGATCTCTTCAAGACTGGACTATTGTAACACCCTCTACTCTAGTGCTCCGAGGCATAGCATTAATAAAACAGCTCAGAATGCAGCAGTAAGAATACTGTTGGGCATTCCTAAATATGACTCAGTCTCCACAGCCCTGGCCCAGCTCCACTGGCTACCTGTGGTCAAGAGTATTACATTTAAATCATTATGTATTGCATTCAAATCTCTTAAAAATATGGGGCCCACACAACTGAAGAAAGTTCTTAAGCCATACATTCCAACTAGAGCCCTTAGATCTGCCAAACTGGGAAATGTAATTGTCTCTAGAGTTAACAAGGTTAGATGGGGGAGTAAAGAGTTTCTCAGCTACAACTGCCAGCCTATGGAACTCCTTGCCCACCTTATTGAAGAAAGAATCCAACCTCCTTAAATTTAGAAAGGGCCTAACAACATGGCTGTTTACAGCATAATTCCACCCCATTGGTCTGCTCGGACCTCTATTTATCAAAGGCAGCGCCTGGACACCCCAGGGTATTTGTTGCGCTTTACAAATTTCTCATCATCATGTCCGCTGCTATGTCAGGGGAGAACTTCTTTGGAAGTTATGGAGTAATTTACATATAAGTTTACTATTTGAGGTTTCTCTGAATCTATTTTAGCCACAACATCCTTGAATGTTTTAATGGTTTTATGTTCCTATTTTAATCTGGATTTATGATTGCTGCTATGTGTGGGGAGAGAACTCCTTTGGCTGTTCACTATGGAGTAATTTGCACATAATTTTTGCTGCTATGTTGGGTGGAGAACCTCCTTAGATACTTATTATGGAGTAATTGGCTCTTAAGTTCAGTATTTCAATACTTTATCTTTATCTATTCTCCTAACTTTTAAGATATAATGTTACTGTATTTTATGCATTGTATTGCTTCAATTTTTCGTGGCCCTCTTGAGTTCCAAATCATGAATAAAGAATTAAATTGAACTGAATTAGGAAAATAAATCATGGTTTGAGTTCCAAATGTAGATGAGTTAAGAAATATTGCTCAAGGAAAATATATTACATAGGAAATACTGGCTTTTCTTATCAAGGAAACAATTTGTCACCTATATCCTTTTCACATGTAGTGTATGGATAGAGATAGTCTCTAACCTTCACTGCCGACGACCCACTAATCTAGTTCCCTGTTATGTCTTACAGGAAGTTTACAGGCCGCAGGCTTCTACATCAGGTTGCCCCCCAATATTTGCTAAAGCAATTGTCGACTTGCGAACATATTCTGTTAACAAGTTAGGACTTTAAATATACGGTTTTGTCCATTGGTATTAAATACCACTTAGCCATATACGTTTAGCCTCCGAAAGGACGAGAACAGATCACCTTTCTCCATTATATACAACTGATTTATCTTTGCACCACGTTTGACATTAATTTCAAGGATACTTCCTAATACAGAGAGTTTAGATATATTCAGGATTGCTTTGAGTATACTCTATAGGATCCACACAGTGAGGTCTTTGTAGATGTCCCCCCTTCTCTATCGAGTAGTCAATGCTATTAGGGGAGGCTGCCTCAAACCCTTGTACAATATGGATTGGAGAAGTATATTTATGAAGTTGTACTAAATAGATCTCTCCAAAAATGCTCACTGTAGGTTTTTCTCCAATAGGACAATTTACCCTGCATGTTTCTACCATCTATGTAGAAAACAATAGTCTGTCCGCATGACATGAGATAATATCTGGTTCTTATTGTCATTAGAATCCTTTGCTTATCCATCACTAAGGTAATCCTCCATCAACTACCAGACCCTACCACTAGTCGATGTCACTTTATCTTAACTTTATTACCCTTCATCATTTGTTTTTTTTATTTATAGATTGAAATACTGTGTACATTTTCTTCATATCATTTGCCGATACACCAGCTTTGAATCGCGACGCCTCATATACTTTCTACTAAGGTCCAGCTCTCCGCTAATTAGGTAGATACATAAGATATTCAACCTTAAAAAATTCCATCTTCATAATAAAATATAAAAGATAATTTATATACATATTTCCTCCCATAGTTTTAGAAGCCTATCTGTTAGACCTGACATCATTGGCTTGAGTCTCTCCTCCATTTTTTCTGTTTGCCTCTACTGTTTTACGATGTTTTGCTGGTATATGCTTTGGGCGCCGTGTCACTGCTGATCAGTGCCATAGCGCAAGTGCTCCCGATGTTAAATTGATGTGTCTATTGTATCCATGTTTGGCTTATTTGGTTTACTGTCAGTCCCTAGTCTAGTGCACCAGGAGTGCCGGGGCTTGTAAATGCAAATGCCGCTCGTGGGCTTGCAGCACGTGTTGTGCCACCCACAGGAGCGGCCTCGTAAAAGAATGTCTACGGGTCGGTCATTGCGAGACCCACGTGCAGTCTTGTACTGTCACGCAGGCTGCGCAGGTATACCTACTTGCCAGCCCCAACCTTCCCTTACCTTCATGTTAGTCACCCCTATGGTAGGCCGTGGGCAGGGTGCGTTGTAAGTGTAAGGTAGGACAAGCCTGACCAAGTTGGCATGTCCTGATAGTGAAGTGCCGCCATCTTCGTGCTTCACTATTGCGAGGTAGCCTGCTCTCCATTGCTTAGAATGGGCCGCCGGGATTATTAATGCTATGATCCTAGCTGGCTCGGGGAGTACGGTGCAATATCGAGTTTGGTATCCCTGAACTCGGGGTTTAATTACGCATCCGTTGGTGTGGATGGTTTTTGGACTCTGGGTTCGAAAATAGTACTTTTAGAAAGTATCTATTTTCTTGTCTAACCATATCTGGTCTCTGCTGGTCTTGCGTGTGTGTGACAGGAGCTGGGTGGCTCCAAGAGGTCTGGATGAGTCAGTGTGGGATGAGTGGGACATTAAGTTGAGAGTAGGGGGAGAGTAGTTGTTGATAGCCTGCCTTGCCTGATACAATGCTGGCTCCACCTCCTGCCAAGCGACTGATGGCTCTGTACCTGCCATGGACGATCCTAGCCCCACCTCCTGCCAGGAGGGCAATAGCTCTGCTCCGGCCAGTATCAATGCTGGCTCCACCTCCTGCGGGGCGTCTGAGGACCCGGCCCGGCTCAATGAATAGGCCAGGTGCTACTGCCTAGCTCCACCCACCACAGACCCAGGATGTTGGGAAATCCCCGGCATAGACAAAGGGATCAAAGACGAAAAGGGGTATAAGAGAAGGACCCCTGAACTAGGAAATCAGATCACTTCTGACAAGGAACCCTGTAACCAAGGACAAGAAGCCTGCTGATCTAAAGGACTGCCTACCCCTTCTGCCAGTGTGCTGTTGTTGGGGGAATCCTGCAGTGCTTCTTTATTTTTGCCAAGGAACCAGGAGAGAGGAACTGTGTGTGTACTCGCACGCTTGCTAAGAAAATCTCCAAGGACTGGAAGAGTGCCAGTCTCCTGCTGAAGTCACAGGGCTAAAGGACTTCATCTGCTAAAAGTGCTATCTTGCTGGAAGTGAGAATCCAGCACCTCTGAAAGGAACAGCAATCACGACGACCGGACGCTGGGCCCGACCGACGCCAGCAGCAACGCCAGTGAGTGGGAGTACGGCTCTAGCTCCAGAGGACCTCGTGTCTGCACCGCTGCTGATCGCATCAACCGTGTGCCCTTCGACGCCATGAGCGCTGCTCACTCTGTGCAACTGCATCATCGACAACGCCTGCTGAGGCCTGATCGACACCGAAGACGCGACGCCGGAGTGCTCGACGCCGCTGATCATCGTGTGCTTCATTTTCCTAAAGGTACTGTGTTGTTGGGGGTCCGTGTGACTCCAGGCCCGACGCAGCGCTCCTCGCGGTCGACGCCGAACCTGTGGATTATCTTTGCCTCGACGTTGTGTAGCTCCCGTGTGAGTTACCCTGTTGCTAAGAACTGTGTTTCCCAGAAGAAGATTTGCTTGATACTAAAGACTTTTGTGCTAAAGAAGAAACTACCTTTGAACTATCCTTTTTCCTTCCTAAACGTATTTATTCCGATTGTGTACAGTTTTGCCGTTATTTGGTCTTGTGCTAAGCCTTATATAAAAATACTTATTTTTATAATACTACGGTGTTGTGTCCATTTGTAGTGTATTCACTGTGTTACTGTATGTGGTCATAATTGCTTAACGCACAGCCTCTGAGATAAGCCTGTACTGCTCTGCCAAGCTACCGAGGGGGTGAGCAGGGGTTATCGAAGGGTGTGATCCCCTTGCCCTGACTAGAAAAGGAGTGTCCCTATTTGTCAGAAGTGCATACCTCTGCCAACTAGAGACAGCCGGTTCTAACATTGGTGGGTCAGCGGTGGGATTTGGACTTTGCATTTATGACCCATGTACAGTGATTGGTGAGCGCTACATAGTGAAAGCAGACCATAACGCAGTCACAATCTGATTTGGAAGGATTCTATTTTTTGTTCTCCGCTTTCCTGAAGCTTGATTTTTTTTTAACACTGCCAGTTTTAACCATGAGTGACAACGGAGTCACTGCCCCTGCTATCGTTGTTGTGGAGGAGTTCGAGAGGAGTAAGCTAAAGAAATACAAGAAAGATGAGCTGAAACACTTTTGCGACCAGTTTCAAGTTCCTACCACCGGCCTCTCGAGAAAAGATGATTTTTATAAAGCATTGCAGGCCTGGTGGGAATCCAGAAATCCCTCTGATGTGGTGGTGGTACCCACAGAGGAAGGGGATGAGGAGGTGCCAGTGAATGGACCTATGCCCTCTCCCGGAAGCAGTGTTTCCTCCAAAGGTCTTTCCCCTGAAGAAAGAGAAGAAAGGGCGAAAGAGCGAGCTTACAACATGGAGATGGCAAGGCTAAAGATAAATGGGCAGTTGGAGTTAGAAAATGCAAGAGGTAGAAGGGAAGCTGATTTAGAGATCAAAAAGTTGGAGTTTGAACGAGAGAAGTTAGCTTTGGAGCGTGAAGCCAGGTTGAGGGAACTGGATATCCAAGCTAAAAAGTTAGAGTTGAATCCCTCTGGTGGCAGCATTCCATCCGAGCCTGCAGAAAGTAAGTTTTACTTCCCGAAAGATGTGATCAAAGATTACAATAAGAATGAAGATATTGGTCAATGGTTTAAAGCATATGAGTTAGCATTGTTGGCCCACCAGGTCCCTGAGAAGAATTGGGGAGCGGGGTTGTGGGGTCGCTTTGTGAAGGAGGGAAGAGATACCCTGTTAGACATGCCTGTAGCGGATAGGATGTCGTATGCTCATATGAAAGATGCTTTAATGTTGCGATATGGCTTAACCCCCGAGCAGTACAGACAAGCTTTTAGAGAATGTAAGAAGTTGCCTGGTACGACGTGGGTTGAATATGTGTCTTATTTTTGCAGAGCCATGGATGGTTGGGTAAAGGGCAGCAACGTGGAAAGTTATGAAGCTCTTTATGATTTGTTTGCTTGGGAGCACTTGTCTAATAACTGTTTTCCAGAGCTGCGCCAGCACCTGATTGATAGCAAGATATCTAACCCTAGAAAACTTGCTGAGGAGGCGGACCGCTGGGTCAGTACCAGGGTCCACAAGGGTCCAGTGGGAGACTCAGCCAAAGGTGGGCAGGGTCCCCAGCAGAAGAGTGGGGGGGACAAGGGTAAACAGAAGGAGTCTCAGAAAGGGCCCCAAAGTAATCCCCAAGGGAACCAAGGGAAGGGTTCCCAGCCTCCCCCTGAGAAGAAGTCAGGGGCCCCGACGGGTAAACCTGTTCATAGGGGCCCCCTAACCTGCTACGGTTGTGGGCAGGTGGGACACAGGTTTTATGACCCCCAGTGTCCCAAAAAGGATTCGAATGCACCGCCGCGTGCACCCCCTCGTCAGTTGGCAAGTGTAGCCTTGGGAGGGGAGGAGATGGTTGTCCATGGTGGGAGGGGTCCCGCAGAAATGTCCCTGGTCTCGCTAGGAGACATGCAAATGGTCCCTCCACCCCCTCTGCCTAGTAACACTAGTAAATATAGGCAGTGGGTGACCATTAATGGCCATAGAGTGGAAGCCCTCAGAGACACCGGAGCGAGTGTGACAGCTGTCAAGTGTCACTTGGTGTCCCGAGAGCAGGTGGTTCCCCACGCATTCTACCCCGTGATAGCTGCCGACAACTCCCAGAAAGAGTGTGAGGTGGCTCAGGTTTCCTTTGAATGGGGGGGAGTTTCAGGTACTCTTCAGGTTGCTGTGAGGCCCGCCATGCCTGTCGATTGTCTCCTGGGCAATGATTTAGAAGACTCACCTTGGGCTAAGGTGGAGAGAGCAGCGCACTTGAAGATGTTGGGTGTGCCAGAGTGGGTGTGTGCAACCACTCGTTCGATGACAGCGAGTAAGGGTGTTGATGGGGTCCCGGAGCCTGAAAGTACGGCCCAGGACCCAGCTGTAAAGGGAAGAGGCAGGAGGCGCGGGAAACCGGCCCCCGTAGTTCCCGTGGTCCAGGAGGAGGTAGACCCTGAGGGGGATGCCCTGGAGCCCACAGGGGAACAAATTGCCGAACTGGGAGATCTGCCCGAGCTGACCCATTGGCAGCAGGACGGTGGTCCCTCCAGGGAGGAATTCTGTGCGGAACAGAAGGAGTGCCCTTCTCTTGTGGGCATGAGGCAGCAGGCCTCAGCCCAATCCTCAGGTGATCAGTCAGGGTCACATTTTGTGTACTGGGAGAACGACCTCCTGTATAGCGAGCCTAAGGCTGCTGAACCTGGGTCAGCCCGTGTGCTGGTGGTCCCCCAGCGCTTCAGAGCCTTCCTACTGGGTTTGGCTCATGACGTACCGTTAGCTGGACATCTGGGGCAGGACAAGACCTATGACAGGCTTGTCACCCATTTTTATTGGCCTCAGATGCGTAGGGATGTAGACATCCATTGTAAGACTTGTCGCACTTGCCAGGCAAGTGGGAAAAGCGGAAGGAAGCAGAAGGCTCCCCTCCAACCTTTTCCAGTGGTCAGCACCCCCTTTGACCGGGTGGGTATTGACATTGTTGGGCCCCTGGACCCCAAGACAGCCCTGGGCAACAGGTTCATCCTGGTCTTGGTGGACCATGCCACAAGGTACCCAGAAGCCATCCCTCTCAGAACAGTGACGGCCCCCGTGGTGGGACGGGCACTAATGGGTGTTTTCTCCCGAATGGGGTTCCCCAGAGAGGTGGTGTCCGACCGAGGCACCAACTTCATTTCGAACTATATGAAGTCTCTGTGGAAGGAGTGTGGGGTAACCTACAGGTTCACCACTCCTTACCACCCTCAAGGAAATGGGCTGGTTGAGAGATTCAACCGGACCCTGAAAGGCATGATTATGGGTCTTGAAGAACCAATGAGGCGGAAATGGGACGTCCTCTTGCCATGCCTGTTGTTTGCTTACCGTGAGGTGCCGCAGAAGTCTCTAGGGTTCAGCCCCTTTGAGCTCTTATACGGTCACCCGGAAAGATTACCTCTGAGTCTGGTCAAGGAAGGCTGGGAGCAATCTCCCAGGAAACCTCCCCAGGATGTATACAGCTACATGCTGGCCTTTCGGAACCAGACTCGGCGCTTCAGAGAACTTGCTCAGGCAAATCTGGAGGCCAGCCAGGAGGAGATGAAGCGTTGGTACGACCGGAATGCCACTCTGGTAGAGCTTCAGCCTGGTCAGGAAGTGTGGGTCATGTCCCCTGTGGAACCTTGTGCGCTCAAGGACAGGTGGACTGGACCGTTTAAGGTTGTGGAGAAGAAGAGCGATGTCACCTACTTGGTGGACTTGAAATCTCCCAGGAACCCCTTGCGGGTCGTGCATGTCAACCGTTTGAAGCCCCACTTAGAAAGGTCCGAAGTGGGCATGCTCCTAGCTACAGATGATGGAACGGAGGAGGAGAGTGAGCCTCTTCCTGACCTCCTGTGTGCTAAAGAGCAAGACGGGTCGGTGGATGGTGTGGTCCTCTCTGACACACTGACCCTTGAACAGAAACAGGATTGTCGCCAACTGTTGGGACAATTCCCGGATCTGTTTTCCTTGGTTCCGGGTGTCACGCATTGGTGTGTCCATGACGTTGACACCGGAGACAGCCCTCCTGTGAAGCACAAGGCTTACAGGGTGACTGACAAGGTCCGAGCGTACATTAAGGAGGAGGTCTCTAAAATGTTCGCGTTAGGGGTGATTGAGTCCTCTAGCAGTCCTTGGGCCAGCCCAGTGGTCTTGGTCCCGAAGGCTGCGGCGCCTGGTGCTTCACCAGAACTCCGGTTCTGCGTGGATTACCGAGGACTCAATTCGGTCACGAAGACTGACGCGCACCCCAGCCCCAGAGCTGATGAGCTCATCGATCGGTTGGGGGCTGCCCGGTACCTTAGTACGTTTGATTTAACGTCTGGGTACTGGCAGATCGCCTTGACTGATGGGGCAAAAGAGAGGTCAGCATTCTCCACACCAGATGGGCTATACCAGTTCCGGGTGATGCCCTTTGGGATGAACAATGCCCCTGCCACCTTCCAGAGGTTGGTCAACCAGGTCTTGGCTGGACTGGAGGACTTCAGTGCCGCCTACCTGGACGACATCGCAGTGTTCAGCGCCAGCTGGGAGGAACACTTGCGCCACCTCCAGGAAGTGTTGTTGGCCCTGCGCGGAGCAGGCCTCACCATCAAAGCCAGTAAGTGCCAGATTGGGCAGGGTTCTGTGGTGTACTTGGGGCACCAAGTAGGGAGCGGCAAGGTTGCCCCCCTGCAACCCAAGATTGATACCATCCTGGCTTGGGCACCGCCCAAAACCCAAACGCAGGTGAGAGCCTTCTTAGGACTCACGGGTTATTACAGGAGGTTTGTCAAGGATTACGGCAACATCGTGCACCCCTTGACTTCGCTGACTTCCAGGAAGCAGCCACGAAACGTGATCTGGACTGATGCCTGTCAAACGGCCTTTGACACCCTGAAAGCTGCAATGTGCACAGCACCTATACTCCAGGAACCCGACTTTTCGAGAGAATTCATTGTTCAGACGGACGCTTCAGAGCATGGCGTGGGGGCTGTTCTAGCTCAGGTGAATGAAGAGGGCCGAGACTTGCCTGTAGCCTTCATCAGTAGGAGGTTACTTCCCAGGGAAACAAGGTGGAGTGCGATAGAGAGAGAAGCATTTGCTGTGGTCTGGGCGCTGAAGAAGCTAAGACCCTACCTGTTTGGGACTCACTTCCGGGTTCAGACAGACCACAGGCCCCTCAGATGGTTGATGCACATGAGGGGTGAAAATCTGAAACTGTTGAGGTGGTCCATTTCTCTACAGGGGATGGACTTTACGGTGGAACACCGCCCTGGTACAGAGCACGCCAATGCTGATGGTCTGTCCAGATTTTTCCGCCTTAGTGATGAGGACTCCCTAGGTTAAGGGTAGTTCTCCCCACATTTCAGCTGGAGGGGACACGTGTTAGACCTGACATCATTGGCTTGAGTCTCTCCTCCATTTTTTCTGTTTGCCTCTACTGTTTTACGATGTTTTGCTGGTATATGCTTTGGGCGCCGTGTCACTGCTGATCAGTGCCATAGCGCAAGTGCTCCCGATGTTAAATTGATGTGTCTATTGTATCCATGTTTGGCTTATTTGGTTTACTGTCAGTCCCTAGTCTAGTGCACCAGGAGTGCCGGGGCTTGTAAATGCAAATGCCGCTCGTGGGCTTGCAGCACGTGTTGTGCCACCCACAGGAGCGGCCTCGTAAAAGAATGTCTACGGGTCGGTCATTGCGAGACCCACGTGCAGTCTTGTACTGTCACGCAGGCTGCGCAGGTATACCTACTTGCCAGCCCCAACCTTCCCTTACCTTCATGTTAGTCACCCCTATGGTAGGCCGTGGGCAGGGTGCGTTGTAAGTGTAAGGTAGGACAAGCCTGACCAAGTTGGCATGTCCTGATAGTGAAGTGCCGCCATCTTCGTGCTTCACTATTGCGAGGTAGCCTGCTCTCCATTGCTTAGAATGGGCCGCCGGGATTATTAATGCTATGATCCTAGCTGGCTCGGGGAGTACGGTGCAATATCGAGTTTGGTATCCCTGAACTCGGGGTTTAATTACGCATCCGTTGGTGTGGATGGTTTTTGGACTCTGGGTTCGAAAATAGTACTTTTAGAAAGTATCTATTTTCTTGTCTAACCATATCTGGTCTCTGCTGGTCTTGTGTGTGTGTGACAGGAGCTGGGTGGCTCCAAGAGGTCTGGATGAGTCAGTGTGGGATGAGTGGGACATTAAGTTGAGAGTAGGGGGAGAGTAGTTGTTGATAGCCTGCCTTGCCTGATACAATGCTGGCTCCACCTCCTGCCAAGCGACTGATGGCTCTGTACCTGCCATGGACGATCCTAGCCCCACCTCCTGCCAGGAGGGCGATAGCTCTGCTCCGGCCAGTATCAATGCTGGCTCCACCTCCTGCGGGGCGTCTGAGGACCCGAATAGGCCAGGTGCTACTGCCTAGCTCCACCCACCACAGACCCAGGATGTTGGGAAATCCCCGGCATAGACAAAGGGATCAAAGACGAAAAGGGGTATAAGAGAAGGACCCCTGAACTAGGAAATCAGATCACTTCTGACAAGGAACCCTGTAACCAAGGACAAGAAGCCTGCTGATCTAAAGGACTGCCTACCCCTTCTGCCAGTGTGCTGGTGTTGGGGGAATCCTGCAGTGCTTCTTTATTTTTGCCAAGGAACCAGGAGAGAGGAACTGTGTGTGTACTCTCACGCTTGCTAAGAAAATCTCCAAGGACTGGAAGAGTGCCAGTCTCCTGCTGAAGTCACAGGGCTAAAGGACTTCATCTGCTAAAAGTGCTATCTTGCTGGAAGTGAGAATCCAGCACCTCTGAAAGGAACAGCAATCACGACGACCGGACGCTGGGCCCGACCGACGCCAGCAGCAACGCCAGTGAGTGGGAGTACGGCTCTAGCTCCAGAGGACCTCGTGTCTGCACCGCTGCTGATCGCATCAACCGTGTGCCCTTCGACGCCGTGAGGGCTGCTCACTCTGTGCAACTGCATCATCGACAACGCCTGCTGAGGCCTGATCGACACCGAAGACGCGACGCCGGAGTGCTCGACGCCGCTGATCATCGTGTGCTTCATTTTCCTAAAGGTACTGTGTTGTTGGGGGTCCGTGTGACTCCAGGCCCGACGCAGCGCTCCTCGCGGTCGACGCCGAACCTGTGGATTATCTTTGCCTCGACGTTGTGTAGCTCCCGTGTGAGTTACCCTGTTGCTAAGAACTGTGTTTCCCAGAAGAAGATTTGCTTGATACTAAAGACTTTTGTGCTAAAGAAGAAACTACCTTTGAACTATCCTTTTTCCTTCCTAAACGTATTTATTCCGATTGTGTACAGTTTTGCCGTTATTTGGTCTTGTGCTAAGCCTTATATAAAAATACTTATTTTTATAATACTACGGTGTCGTGTCCATTTGTAGTGTATTCACTGTGTTACTGTATGTGGTCATAATTGCTTAACGCACAGCCTCTGAGATAAGCCTGTACTGCTCTGCCAAGCTACCGAGGGGGTGAGCAGGGGTTATCGAAGGGTGTGATCCCCTTGCCCTGACTAGAAAAGGAGTGTCCCTATTTGTCAGAAGTGCATACCTCTGCCAACTAGAGACAGCCGGTTCTAACACTATCCAACTGTGACAGTGTCCACCTTTTGTTCCAAGCGATTCCGAGCAGAACGTCAGGTAGTTTCTTAAAAACAATCTCTTTTGGCACTTATGGGTCTCCTCCTTCTATCCCAGCGACTTTGGGCCATTTGGGTGTTTCCCATCTATACCCTCTATTCTGTAGTTATCTTCTATGTGACAAGTTCTATTATGGAATTTTGGTTGTGAAATGCCCACAGACCATTGTATAGTCCTTTCCAGGTCAGTTTCATCAGGCATTTGGTTGCTATGTATCTTTTTTTTTTAATATAACTCTTTACCGTTTGAGAACAATGTACAGTCTTTTGTAATTAATTATAACTAAAGCTGTGATACCAGTCTGTTAAAATCTAGAAGGCATTCCCTTTTACTATATAGAATTGTGTCTAGTCAACCAAATGTAATGGCTTATGTATATATTGTAAGATTAATCATACACAGGGTATTGTTTTTTAATTGTGGGACACGTGGCTTTTCTTCATCTTTTTCCTGATGAAGGCGTGACATATGCCGAAACGCGCTTCGAAAAATGAAAAGCAGAAATATTATTTCGATCTTGCCACAGTATTAGAAAATTGCTTGTTTTTATAAACAATATATTGTGTTTTTTATATATGCATGTGAAATTCATTGTGTATTTACATTATGTGTTTTTAATGATATGAATAAGTTCTAATGAATAAAACCGTACAATTCTTTTTTACATTTATTGTTTAGTTTATTATATACATATTATTAGCCTTACATTGACTAATTTGGACACAAATGTGATATTAATTTTATGCACTATTAATTGTCTAGGAGTTTTGTTTACACACCAGCTCCACTGGCTACATGTGGCCAAGAGTATTAAATTTAAATCATTATGTATTGCTTTCAAATCTCTTAACAATATGGGGCCCACACAACTGAAGAATGTTTTTAAGCCATACATTCCAACTAGATCCCTTAGACCTGCCGAACTGAGAAATGTAATTGTCTCAAGAGTTAACAAGGTTAGATGGGGGAGGAAAAAGTTTCTCGGCTACAACTGCCAGCCTATGGAACTCCTTGCCCACCTTATTGAAGAAAGAATCCAACCTCCTTAAATTTAGAAAGGACCTAAAAACATGGCTGTTTACAGCATAATTCCACCCCATTGTTCTGCTCGGACCTCTATTTATCAAAGGCAGCGCCTAGACACCCCAGGGTATTTGTTGCGCTTTACAAATTTCTCATCATCATGTCTGCTGCTATGTCAGGGTTGAACTTCTTTGGAAGTTATGGAGTAATTTACATATAAGTTTACTATTTGAGGTTTCTCTGAATCGATTTTGGCCACAACATCCTTGAATGTTTTAATAGTTTTATGTTCCTATTCAACATAATTTCTGCTGCTATGTTGGGTGGAGAACCTCCTTAGATATTTATTACGGAGTCATTTGCTCTTAAGTTCAGTATTTCAGAACTTTCTCTTTATCTATTCTCCTAACTTTTAAGATATAATGTTACTGTATTTTATGCATTGTATTGCTTCAATTTTTTCGTGGACCTCTTGAGTTCCAAATCATGAATAAAGAATTGAATAGAACTGAATTAGGAAAATTAATCATGGTTTGAGTTCCAAATGTAGATGAGTTAAGAAATATTGCTCAAGGAAAATATAGTACAAAGGAAATACTGGCTTTTCCTATCGAGGAAACAATTTGTCACCCATATCCTTTTCACATGTTGTGTATGGATAGAGATAGTCTCTAACCTTCACATACATTCTTGGATTCAAGCCATGAGACCATTAGTATATAAAAAGTTCTCTGCATTAACCACCTCAGGTACGTTACCAGGCAAAACGCAGCAGCCACTTAAGTACAAATGCATAGCATGCAAACTCCTTTTATTTGGTTGCAGATTAACTTTGTTACATATCCCCCGCTTGCCTTTGCACAAGTGCAAACATGTCATGGAGACAACTTTCGCAGATGTGCCCAGCCTAATATAAGTAAATGAATGAAAACATAAAAAAATATATTAAAACATGTCCTTACTTGGATAGAGGAGGGATGGCGATGGAGCGAAGAGATTTGACTTCACCTGTTAAAGTTAAGAACATATTTTAGACTTCGAATTAAAAGCCACAGTAAAATGCATTCTGCTGGGCATACTGAAGAACACTACATTGAACATTCAAAATGCATGCAGGTTTCAAATTAGGGAAATATGGTTGTTGCTGTCTTTATCTGGAATGTAGGATCTTGTTGAAAACTGAGCAGCCTAGTTACTGGTGCCTTGCTCAGTAGGCCTCAAAGTTTGCAGAAGAAAGTGTTGTGTTGGTGGACAGGTAAGAGCGCAGTGCTCACATCCATCTTAAGCTCAGTTGTCAAAAGAATACAGGCTAAGGCCTTGCGCCGGTCCGTTCTGCAATCCACTGTCTTGCTCTTAAATTTCCCAATGACCACGTTAGCACTTCCTTATAAGAAATCAAGCACCCAGGCAACACATACACACTGGCAAAGTATCAGACAACAAATTAATAATAATAAGTAGTGAGTAATAAAGCACTGAAATTAGCACAGAAATTTCAATTTAATAAGTTGTATAAAAACATCATGAAAAAATTAATTGACATATTAATTTAAAAGACAATATAAAAGAGTTCTTTCAGTTAATATATAGCAAATACATATTGTTTGTTTATATAGTCGAGTGATACAATAAAGAGATGGTTCCATCTACGCGTTTCGACACATCGAAAGTGTCTTCCTCAGGACACTACCATCTTGTTACATATATCGTATTTTCGGATAATGTGGAAAAGATTAGTCCAGGTAGGTACGGTCAAAGACTCGACAGAGGTTTTCTTTATCTGAGGTACAGCTGGTCCATAGTATAAGTGCTCCTTATGTTGTTAGAATTCCTTATGTTGGACAATAATGTCTGTATGGAGTAATACAGAATACTTGTGGAATAATTGCGTAAACTCTGACCACTCTCCTTGTACGGACAATAATGTCAGTGTTTATGCGTGGTGGGTAAGAATAAGCTTAGAGGCTTTTTCATATGCTGAATTAGAAGCCGCGTTGTAAATCAGTGCAGCGTAGCTAGATCCAGGGCGGGTAGAATTATCCTCTCGCTAAAGATAAAAAACTGTTTTGGAAGCTGCGTTGTTGAAAAAAGCGGCGTAATCTAACGTTCGGTCTATTATAAAATCAGTCACGTTTGATGTTGCCAAGTCGATTCATTCATATATATCGCACTGTGAGTACTGGTCGGTTGTAATTCAAAAACTGAGATAAAAGTGTAGCACAGCTCTGCTGCCGATTGAATACTAGATGGTTTGGATATAGTTTTCCAAATGTGTTATGGAAAATTTTGAAATGTCGGTAATCTGTTTTGAAAAAAACGTGTGGCTGATCGAAGCAGCGTGGACTGGCGTCTGTTACCTCATACAGAGAGTTAGCACTTCCTCCTTTTCTGTCAACTACAGATACGTTAAGTCAAGGGTCTGCCCCTGCAGGTTAACATCCACGTTTGTGAAGGATTTACATTTCTTGAGGATTGATAAAGAGGACTACTGGAAATCTACAACAATCGTTATGGAGGGCTATGAATACCTAGCTCTAGATCTCATGAACCATTTTAGCCCTTTGGCGCAGTATCTGCAATGCTAACTATTCAAATTGTAAGCTGCTTAACAAATGGATCAATCGCTGAAACTGGATAACTACAGACAATTAGTGTCTTTTCCTCTTCACGACACGCCAAAAAATTGCACAAATTGGAAAAAAGAAAGTAGAGGTCTTTAATGTGTCTGTTCACTCCTATCACATTCTCGCACATTTTCTGTTTATGGATCAGACGTTCAGCTGGTCTCTTTCCTGAAGCACTATTTATGTTACAAAAATGTCAGAGAAAGCTTTTTTGAATTTTTTAGGAGCACGAATTTCATTGAAAAATTCACCATGAAATACTTACACCAATATGTGCTGAGACATGATGCACGGTGATAATGAATAAACGTGTTTGTGGAGAAGGAAGAGGTGAATTGAAATACCACTTGCCTCTAGTTTAACGAAGTCAGCACACTGCCAAAACTGTTACTAAAACATTACCTGGAACCACGCCGGAATGCTGATGAGGTGCTTGAGTGCGCAGTCTTTTTAACCAGGGGTCTCTCATGTTCCAGCACTGTTTACACTACAATAAAAGTAATGTATGAGAATCTGCTTTGAAATTAATTTGTAGCAGTTAATATCAGTTAAAAGATAAATGTTGAACCTGGCAAAGATACTGGTTTTACACGTATAAAAAGTAGTATTATGCCAACAAAATCGTGGCTCATGATATTTACTTTGTTTGGGCAACCATAACTCAATTGACGGAAGTTTCCTACATCGAAATTTCGGTATTCACTCAAGAAAAAAATATATTAATGTGCAAAGAGGAATCAATACTTTACCTTAATCACGGGAGGCATATTTGGTGATTATATCATATTTAATTTACGTTCTAAAGCTGACCAACACAGCAGATTTCCTAACCGGGCATGGGTTCCATGCAGAAAATTGTTTCTCAGCAGAGTAGATTGTGACACTAGTAAATTCACACAATTAAACTGATTCTTTCAAATGCTGCAAAGATATGCACTAATAAACGTGCTAAGCACTCAGGTAATCCTGGCTAGGTTAATTTAGACTTTACTCTCATCAGGTATGACTTGCAAACAGTGATAGGTGATCAAGGAAACCAAACTGTCAGCCACCAAGAGAACACATGTACTGCCCAAGAGGAAACCACAGCCATTTGCCCCCCCACCAAGTTGAAGTACTGCACAACTGTTGAACTAAAGGGCCTGAGAAAAAGTTCCACGAGGACTCATAAGAATTACCATAGTAGTATGCTCCCTTACTACACTCAAAATGTGGAGAATATGAGATTCTCCAAGGTAATTAGGTGGAAACACGTGGTTAATGCACTTGAAAAACATGAGGCTAAATGTTATGGCAAATTGGAACCTCAAGTGCTTGTTCTAGAGTTCGGAAGGTCCATGATAGGGCAATACAGATTATTATTGTGAAAGATCCTCAGCAGGAATCAGCACACCAGCAGACAAAGAGTGCAATAACACATGTTAAAGTGAAAGGAGACCAAATAGTTTATGTTGTGGGAAAATAACTAACTCAAAAAGCAATATACAATCAAAGAAGACATATGATAGGTTGGCCAAAAAGTGGAGGGGGAAGGTGTTTAATTTGTCAGGACTCCACATATGCCGGAATTATGGCAGTGTTAGTTCCCCGGCTGAGGTCCTATCTAGAGGTCCTATTTAAATAGAGTAGGTAGTGTTGAATTTTTATCACTAGTAAATTACCACGAATGGTCCTCTGAACAGTAGTTGAGTCTGCTGGGTCAATTTAAGTGCACCTATTGTAGGGCGGAACATATAGGAGAGATATGATAATTATAGGGAGATGGGGCGGAGGGTTCATTGGGCGGTCAATATTCCCAAGGACAGGTCAACTTACATGAACCGGACACAGCTATGTACTTGCATATTCTTAAACAAAGTGATTTATAATAAAAGGATCCAGAGGTACAAAACATGGATGACAGGAAATATTAATTTTACTTTACTCTGCTTTAACCAAAAGTTCTCTTTATCTTGCAGGGCAGAAGATGCTGTATGATTTCAGAAAATCGAAAATGCATGAATTAGATGTATCTTAGGTGGCCCTACCCGCCTCGTCTATTATTACTGGACTTATTTCCACCTGTGTGTCCCATGTGGGATCTTTAAGGTCAGAGAGCATGGCTGCCCATGCCTGTAGGTCATCCCCCAGTCTGTTATTCCTAGGGACATGCTTCAGATGAATCTCTTCAGTTGTCGCCCATTCCATTCAGTAAAGTCTCTAAGGTAGTCTGTGTGTTTCGTGTGATCCGAGCTCAGCCACTGAACCGCAATTCGGCACTTAGAAAGCAAGAGACAGAGTAGGATAAGTTTTCTATTGAGTTTCTTCCAGGAGGGAGAAGGGATTAGGACCAATAATATTTGTTTCATTTTGAGTGGAATGCTCCACCGGATGGCTCTATTGACTTCGTTCACAATAGCCTTCCAGTAGGGCATCAGGGAGGGGCAGGACCAGACCATCTGTATAAAATTTGCCTCCTTTTGCCCGCAGCCTGGGCAATTATCACTACCTGTGTGTAGATTGAATGCAGGCTTTTAGGGGAGAGATAGGTTTGATGAGTATAATTATATTGTATTAATTAAAATCTAGCAATGGGGCTAACTAATTGTACGCCTTCATGAACGTTTATTCAGTCTTTCGAGGACATGAAGTCATCCATTGTTTCCTCCTATTTGGCCTGAATTGGAAGTGTGGGATTGGGGATATCTGCCCTGAGGGCAATGTACATGTTAGATATTAATCTTCACCCCGTGCCATGTTTAACATTGTCACTAGGGTGTCAGAAAGATTCAATGCATCTGGAAATGACAGCCAAACGTCCCGGGCAGTCTCCGAGATCTTGGCGTAATGCAGGAATTGGCCCTTTTGAGGCAAAGGATATTGCAGCGCCATCATGTGTAATGTATCGTCCTGCAGGATAAACGTCTGCTAGAGAGTTACAGCCTCCATCTTTCCATTTTTGGACAGACATGAGTTCTGCTTTTTTTTAAATGGTTGGAGGGACGATATTGACATATCCTGGGTGTACGGTGCTCTAAACAGTACCCTCGTAACTGCTTCCTCCCAAACCTTGCAGACCAAGCGCACTGGGAATGGCATGCTTGGTAGCATCCTTGAAACCCCATCAAAAGAAAGGGAAGAGGTTTGTCCCCATATGAGTCCTGAAGCAGTTTTTCCCCCAATTATACCCTGGGTTTAACCAGGGAACTGTGTGCTGGAGATGCACAGCCTCATAGTTCAGTAGGTAGGGGGATCTCAAGACCCCAGGTACGTTTGAGAGTAGGGAAACCGACACGTTTCCATTTGTTGGCCCAAAGGAGTTCCACCGTAAGACTGTCAAGGGTTTTTAAGTAGTGTTGGTGATTACAAATCTACCCATTAAGGAGAGTGGGGGTTCTTTCCAAAAACGAAAAGAGGACCGCAGACCTTAGATTACTCTCCTGAGGTTCAGATCTAAGAAGAATTAGGGGTATGGGCCAGCCTGATCCCCATGTATTTCACACTTTCAGATTCCCAAGGATGTCCCGTCACAGGAAGTGCTCCCAATGGTATATTTGTCAGGTGATACAGTGGGAACAGAGTAGATTTTGTGCGATTAACTTTGAGGCCAGACAGCTTGCTATATTCACGCATTGACTCAAGAAGTATCGGAAGAGAGTATTCTGGCTGGGTCAAAAATACCAGGTAATTATCAGCGTGGAGGGAAACCACATGGGTGTTCCCTCTCGTTGTGAGCCCCGTGGGGTACAGAACTGCGCAAACTCTTTACTCTATTGATTCCATTGTGACCGTGAACATCTTTACCTCCCTCCCGACCCTTACTCTGGCGCTGGAGATAAATATAGTAGTTGGATCCAATGAATGAAGTTGGGGCCAATGCCCATCTTCTTAAGTACCTGCCACAAACAGGATCAGTCTAAGGAATCAGATGTCTTCTCAATGTCTAAGAGGGCTAAGGCAACAGGGGTCTGTTGCACCTGAGGGGCATGGAATAGAAGTGAAAGAAGCTTACTGTTATAGAGGGTAGTCTGCTGAGGTATAAACCCCGACTGATCTGGGTGGAATAGGGTTGGAAGATGAGGGAGCAAGCATGTCGCAAGAATTGTACTAAAGATTTTGACATCAACATTCAATAACGATACTGGGCGATAGGCAGAAGCCTCCAAGAGGGTCTTTATCCAGCATTTGTATCATTATTATTAGAACTTCTCGCATTGTATTTGAGTGGATTTCCCACTAGAGGGCCTCCCAATATAAAACTAATAGTGTATTGGCCACTTGGTCCGCATACCAGGGATAACATTCAGCGGAAAGCCCATCATTACCAGTGGTCTTGGCCAGTTTCATATTTCTATTCGCAGCAAGGTTTTCTTCCTGGGCAGTGGGGATATCTAGATGCATAGCATCAGTGGGATCTAATAATGGCAGTAATATATCAGCCAGGTAATCTCTTACTCCAGCCACCGATTAACCGATTTTAACCTAGAGAGGCCGGTACCAACCCTCTCCCTAAGGGATTCCCACGAAATAAGGGTTCCTTCCACAAACAGATCCCCCCAAACTTCCACCCCAGCTTCCCTAAGGGGCAGAGTTAATCTATCTTTAAGCCATCCTGGGCCTCCTGGTGTATCCCACAATGGAGCCATGCTGGAAAAATATCCTAATGCTACAGTGCTTCTCAACTTAGCCCAAGTTGTAGCTAGACCCTGTAAAACCTTAAGTTTGATTTTTTTGAAGAATTTTGAATCTCCAAATTTAAACAAAAAGCCCTCCTGTGATAACATGGCTCCAGTGAGCATAGCTTGAAACATACACCCTGCCCCAACATTAGTAGGGATGTTCAGTAGCATGCGTAAATGGGAGAATTGAAAACCCCATTCATACAACTGAAGATCCGGAGCAGCTAGGCCTCCCTTCTCTCTACGCCACCTTAACTTCTTCCAGGCGATCCTGGGTGCGTGGTAAGCCCTAAAGAATGAGTTAATATCGCTCTGTAGCTTAAGCAGTGGCACAGTCTCAAAGTGGAGGGGTATAGTGTTAAAAAGAAACGTAATTCTAGGCAGGATTGACATTTTTACCAGATTTACTCTACCCAAAACAGACAGGGGTAATAATGACCAGGCACGCATAAGTTTCCTGCACTCCTTCGCCACAGCTGTGAGATTGTTTTCAACTATTTTGGAGATATCTTGTAAGACGTTAATTCCAAGATACCTCATCTTAGGGCTAAGCTGTACTTTCGATTGAATCTCCCCCATATTCCAAGCCATGATTTTCTGTTTTAGATGCATTGATCTCATACCCAGAGACCTCTCCAAAATCTTGGGCCAACTTAAAAACCAAGGGGAGGGTTGTATGCAATTCAGAGGAGAAAATCAAAATATCATCTGTGTAGAGGGCTACCTTCCTCTCCCACTCTCCATACCTAAAAGGCTTGATGTTAAGATCATCCCGCAGTAGTTGGGCAAAAGGTTCGATGTATAGATTACATAGGAGAGGAGACGCGTGCCCCTCGTAATTTTCAGCGGGTATGATAGGGTGCCATTCACCAGGAGACAAGCAGGAGGATTTTGATTTAACAACCCTTTTCCTAGACAGAATTTTTCTACGATATTAAACTTATCCAAGACCTCCAACAGGTACAACCAATTAACCCTGTCGAAGGCCTTGGTAGCATCAAGGGTCAGAACGGCCAAAGGGAGTGATTTGGCGGAAGCGACATCAATACCGCCAATGAAATCATATGTCAAGTCACTTTGTTGCCGACCCTTCACAAAGCCTCTCTGGTCCTGGTGCAAGATGTCACCTGCCACCAGCCCCAGTCTTTTGGCCATAATGGAAGAAAACAGTTTATAATCGGCATTAAGTATAGATATTGGTCTATAGGACCCGCAATTGGAGGCAGCCTTGCCAGGTTTAAGAATCAAGGTTATAGATGCATTGTCCCATGAGACTGGGGGGGCTACTCCCTCCTGAAGTATTTGATTAAAAAGAACAGTCAAAACAGGACCAATTTCCCTAGCCATGACCCTCCAGCTCCAGCCAAACTGCTGAATGATCCGATAGATGAGAAGGAAGATATAAGATGTTTTTAACTATACATTTCAATGCCTGGCTAACGAAAATAAAATCAATCCTTGACTGATGCCTGTATTTGTAATTGCAAAATGAAAATCCTAAATTTTGCCCTGACCTTAACCTCCAAATATCAAAATAGGAAAATTGCTTCATAGCATCCAACAAAAAGGTCCTAGTTTTAGAAGGGACTAAAGCACGACTATTGGATGATTTATCAAGATAGGGGTCTAAAACTGTATTAAAGTCACCCGCCAAAATAACTGGTTCTGGAAACAATAATAAGTGAGAAAAAATAGATTTAAGGACAGAAGGGTTGTCCTGATTTGGGCCATAATATCCCACAATGGAAATCTGAGCACCGGAAATATCAACAGTCACTATGACCCATCTGCCACCTGGGTCCACTAGTTTTAAAATAAGGTGAGCCTTAACCGATCTCTTAAGGAGTATCGCAACCCCCCTGATGTTCATAGTCTGAGTTGTGGAGACTTTAAAGTCTATCCATTTATTATTCGGAGCCAGTAAAAGCATCTCTGATTCCAATAAATGTGTCGCCTGAAGCACAATGACCTGCGCACTAGAATCTCGGAGATATTGCAAAATCTTATCCTTT
Source organism: Lissotriton vulgaris (assembly GCF_964263255.1). NCBI lineage: Eukaryota > Metazoa > Chordata > Amphibia > Caudata > Salamandridae > Lissotriton > Lissotriton vulgaris. Next base: position 523,612,045 of record NC_141689.1, on the reverse strand, counting down.
CTGGGTCTAGTGCGCAGGCCATTGACGTTCCAGGAGAGTACCTGCAAACTACTCATAGAAAGAATAGCCTCTCTCACATCGTGCACACTGGCTCAAAGCCCCCATAGACATATCAAATCTAACATTGATTGTAAAATAGGTGTATTTGTAGAAAGAATTGTTTAGGAGAGAGCGAGGATTTTTTTTAAAAAAATGTTACCCTGCAAAACCCACCCCTGTGCCCTACACCCAACCCTGCCCCCCCCCCCCCCCTGGGGAACCCTTGCCCCAACTATCCGGCTAAGTCCAGTGAGTTGCACCCTGTAGGCTCCCGATAACCCCTACTCCTAAAAAGCAAGAAAAATAGATAGAAGAAGAAGAAATGCCAGATTTAAAAGTGAAAAATGTATTTATTTTTAATTTATCGGATGGCAATTACAGGCCTGCTCTTAAACCCCCATTTTTTTTTCCTCTTGATTTCAAAGAGTTAATATGTGAGAAAAAAACGCAGAGTGACATAAGAGCAAAAAGAGTAGTAGAGTTACCAACAACTAAACCAGAGCCTAAACTAAACTTAGGTCAACCCTGACAGGCCTTCCTCTCTACCTAGGTCTGACAAGGCCGACAGTAACTCATCACCAGCCAACACAGATCTAACATTGTACATTTTGTTGTTATACATAATTTTAAGGGCAGCTGGAAACTTAAGCTGTGCAACCGCCCCAAGCTTCCTAAAGGCCTCCAATCTCCTGCCCAGCTCCCACTATCTGTCCAGGGTTGCCCTGGACAGGTCTGATCTTATCTGAAAAGGGAAACCTTTAGCGCTCAGAGTCTTATGTTTTAATGCCTGATCAAGAATCTGGTCTTTTAAAGAATATGTGTGGAAGTTGACAAGGATCTTCCTAGTTTAGACCTCTGTGGATTCCTTCTAAAAGGATCCCTATGTATTCTTTGGATGTCCGTTCCCAGGTCTTCTATGGATTGATCCAGATTTAGCGCTTCTTTTAGGAGGGTAATTACGTACTTTTTGATATTGGTTCCCTCACTCCACTCTGGCAAATTAAGGATTCGCAAGTTATTGAACCGAGCGTTGTTCTCCAATACTTCCATTCTTTCAGAGAGGGCAACGTCTTCTTTTTTGAGGTTGACTATATCTAATTCTGCCTTACCTAGATGGGCAGACAGACCTGCCACTGAGTCCTCCAATGCTATTGTTCTGGAGTTTAACGTGCCTATCTTACTCTCCAGGGACTCACAAAAACTCCTGGTTTCCGTTTGGTTGGTTGTAGAAACTTCAAACCCCCTTTTAATGTCCAGAGATAGGGCCGCAATCATAGACTCCAAGGAGGGCCCCAAGGGGTTACCTGCCTCTAGGGTAATTTCCTTCTTAAGCTCCTGCTGAGATACTGTTACTCCTGCTGTTGGTTGTTGCAATCTCGGCATTTCCGTTACACCGCACATTACCTCAGTGATGGTATCTGAAACCCCACTTTCGGATTGGAGCGTATCAGCCCCTGTCTGCTCTTCCATATCAGAGGCTCCAGAAAAAGAGAAAACTCGCACGGATACAGCTTTGCAGGGGCCCCCCTCCTTCACTCCCCCTTTTACCAAGTCCAAGACTTGCGGCAAAACTTTAAAATAAAACCTTAAGGAAGGTGTTACTTTAGTGGTAAGGGCCGGATTAGTTTTTATAGGCTTGCGCGTCTTTGCCTTAACCTCACCGCATAAAAAAGTGAAGGTACTGTGTCTATTGGTACCCACAGGGGAACCCTGGCTCTTAGCAGTCTTAACAGTTGTGTCAATCTCAAGAGGGGGGGGGGAGGGAGGAGGGGAGTCTATGCAGTATGTGCCACTCTGGATCTTCCCAGCATGTTTTCTACCTTTTTTTGGAACACTAAGTGGGGGGATTACTCTAACCTGAGATAACACTGGAGCCGAGATATCCCCCTGTAATTCTCCTCTCTCTTGGTACAGCAGCGGCTTCTCTATCGTGTCTCTGCTCCTGTCTCGTCCGGCAGCACACTCCTCCTTCTCCCCACCTGAAGCGCCCGAAGCGCCTGAAGCAGCCTTGAGCACACTAGCAGCACAAGTTCTGACACTGCCTCGAATGCCCCGGAGGAGGAGGCCACAGACTCTACGGCCCCTCTGGAGCTCTAGAGCTGCCACACTCTAACGCGACAAACGAGGTAACGGCGGGGGTAGCAACTTCCAAGCTCAGACACATTCAGTAGACGTTCAGTAGACGCGGGCAGAACTCTCCAGCCCCTCAAATGCACACCCGGAGTAGCAACATCCCACCGACTGCATCGGCGATACACAGAACGGGGGGGGGGGAAAAACACACCAAAGTTTGCAAAAAACACCCCGCTAAACCCAGGGTCGATCGAGAAAGAAACTCAGCTGAGTCAGGACATCTCCACGTCTACACGGTGTCGGGAGCAGGAGGTCGGTATGGGAGCCTCACCAGAGTGCAGCGGCCGCTCAGCTAGCTGCCGCCATATTCCCCTAGGGCACTCGCGCTTCCTCTGCATCAAGCTCCCTTTCTACGTCGGGATGCAAAAAGTACCTGTTCAGTGTCAGCTTCATATGCAAAGACCGTAGGCCCGAAACCCATTATTAAGTAGTAGATAAAGCCTTACTGTGACTTACTTCCCTTACCTCAATGAATGTCTGAATGAACAAGTATGGACAATGCCAATAGGTCTCTGTCTTTATTTTGTGCCATCAATAAAAAATTTTATGCATGCGTTCAAATTGCAGAGACACTATTACATAGTAGTGTAGTGCAAAACCTTTGGGGTGCTAGTTTGGGGCTATTGATTGGTTTAACAGTACTGTGAGCAATGGAAGTATGGTGGTGGAAGGAGATAATGGGTTTTAGTGTTGGGGGTTGTATTGTGAGGGTGATAATGTTTCAGCGAGGGATCGCAAGAAATGATTGGCGGTGCTAGTGTTAGTATTAGTGTGGTACTGTTGGTTGGTTCTCCTGTACAGCATTGGGTGGTAATGTGGTGTGTGATTTTAACGCACAAGCCTGGAGAGTTGAGATGGTAGTGATGTGGTAAAGACAGATTAGAGAGGTGCCACTAGGTTTTAAACACCAACATCTGATAGAGATAGAGGAACTTACCATACATATTAACTTTGCCTGTTTCGTGAAAATCATGGGTTTTAAGTAACTAGACGTCTGTTATTTGTACCTTTCGGTTTGATTCAGAGGCAGTGTCAGTATGTTTAAATGCAAACAACACTTCCTGATGGAGATGTTGAACCTTTCTACTCATCTCTGCCATAACGCAATTTAGAGATGGATTTTTTTGTAAATACGATTGCACTCATAAAAACACATACACTCTTTTTCAGCCTCTCTCTCTAATAATATCGCTATGTTGGCATAGCCAATAGGTCTCGCCTTTGGGACCTTATAAGTGTTTAGCCATACAGCGGTTGATATTGTTGCACCAACGATATTGTGCTGCATAACTAAATACTTATAAGGTCCCAAAAGCGAGACCTATTGGCTATGCCAATGCTTGTTTGCGAAGGCAAGGGATACAGTCCAACCATGTGTTTCTTCTAAAAGTGCTCTTTTTTTTTTTTGTCCTCATATATGCCACCAGATTTCGTATGCTCTAGATGGGTCTTGCTGTTGCCTCTTATACTGACATTTTCGAGTCCGCCCTGGAGACAGTATCATAGCAGACAGGGATGTCCCAGAGGTAGGTTGTTTTCCTTATCCTACTCCCCATAGCCGATGATGGAAAGCTTTAAGCCAGGGGGAGGACAGGACCGACACAACCTCTGGCATAATCATCGGACCATTTACTTGTTTAACCAGACCACAAGTTTAGACCAGACATTCTCAGTATTCTCGTTGCGTCCAACCATGTCCATCTTGCATACTTCCATTATATATTTTAAGCATTCTGCAAATCTGGGGGGAACTGTTGACTTCCACTCCATGCAAATTTGTCTCCTAGCAATAACTACTACATAAAAAATAAACTGAGTATCCAAACTATTAATGTTATAGTCTTTCAGTAAGCCGAAAAAAACAAGTCTAGGCGAACATGTAATAGTTGTTGACAATACCTCGCCTAAAAAATCTACTATCGCTCTCCAATAGTCCTGAATTACTGGACAGTCCAAAAAAATATGGACATCATCTGCTGCATTGTAGTTACATCGGGGACAGTAATAGTTGTTTTGCGTTATCTTGTGCAGTTTGGCCGGGGTCCAATATACTCTATAAACTGTAAATAAATGATTGCGTCTTAAATTGGCTGGTTTGATTAACCTCTGGGAAAGGGAAAAGGAATCTGACCATATTTTACTAGCTTCTTCAGGAAGTTCAGCTATACTGTTTTCCCATAATTTTATCACCTCTGAGTATAGTTTGTTCTCGTCATCCTTGATTATCAACTTATACCAAAACGCTACTTCTTTTATCCATTTCCCCCCTCTACAAACTGCATCAAGAATAGCTGGATCTTTTTCCCGCTGCGGATTCTGGCTTGACCACCAAGTAGGTAGTTGGTAATATTTAAACCTAGTCAGGTGTCCATTTGTGAGTTGTGTTAAAGAGTTCCAATCCATTAGGCCTGAATCTACCCATAGGTCTCCCCACTTTTGTAGTCCAGCTATTTTCAAGGGTTGTGAGAGCTGATCTTGGAGACATAAGGGCGTACCTGGGGAGTCCCAGATTGGAGTGTATGTATGATAATAAGGAATATTAAAAACCTTCCGAATAAACCCCCAGTTTTTAAGTGCAGTCTGAAGTATCTTAAGGCAAATTTTTTAAAAAAAATTCTGGTCTCCGAACTTGAATAAAAAATGATCATGGTCATAAGGTAAATCGTTTAGTAAAGCCTGAAACAAGCGGGCCTGTGATGATGCGTCTAACGTATTCGCAAGTAGCCTGAAGTTTTTAAAGTGAAAGGCATGACAATATGATGGTAAGTCAGGAAGGGCTAAACCTCCAATTTTTAAACCCCTTCTCAATTTTTTCCATGCTATCCTGGATGACTTACAAGCCCATATAAATGATCCAATCTTACCCTGGAGAATATTAATATCTTTTGAAGAAAATGATAAAGGGATGCAATTATATAGAAAAGTCAATTTGGGAAGGATAGTCATTTTAATGAGGTTAACCGTCTGCCAACTAAGTGATGGTATGTTCTTTAGCGCTTGAGTTAAATAGATTCCCAAGTATCGCATTTTTGGTTTCTCGCCCTGTATATGTATGTTGTTATTCCAGCCCATTATCTCCGTTTTCTCCCTATTAATCTGATAGCCTGATAATTTTCTGAATTCTTCTGATAGCGAAAAAAGCCTGGGTATTGCTACTGAGTGATTAGAGGTATACAAGAGGAGGTCATCTGCATACAGGGCAGTTTTTAATGACATATTGCCAAGCCTAAAAGGTTGAATTATATTGTCGTCTCTAATTGCGCAAACAAAAGGCTCCATGTAGACATCAAACAAAAGAGGGGATAAAGGACAACCCTGTCTGGTGCCTCGAGTTACGTCAAACCAATCAGATAGTATTCCGTTTACCAAAACTTTTGCCTTTGGGCTATGATACAATGATTTGAAAGCCTTAATAAAAATTAGGGGGAACCCAAATGCCGACATAGTAGCCCATAAATACTTCCAGTTGACCTGATCAAAGGCCTTAGCCGCATCTATCGCAACCAAGGCCAACGGGAGGTCTTTATCGTTGGCATAATCTATAGCCCCTATCACTTGGAATGTTAATTCGTTTAGCTGTCTCCCTGGAATAAAACCTCTTTGATCAGGATGGATTATGGATTTTATAATCTTCGAAAATCTGGTTGCTAAGATTCCGGAGTAGATTTTCATATCTGTATTTAAAAGTGAAATTGGTCTATACGACTATTCTCTTTGGGTCTTTATTAGGTTTTACTATGAGCGTTATAGTGGCTTCGGCCCAAGAAGGGGGAACAGAGTAGCCGTGAATTAATAAGAGGTTAAAAAGTGCCCTGAGTGTAGGTAATAACTGATCTTTATTGTCCATATCAATCTCAATGGGCAGCCCATCTGAACCTGCAGCCTTTCCCCGTTTCATTCTCTTTAGTTGGTTTAGTATTTCCCCTTCTGTTATCTCACTTTCTAAATATGTTTTATCCAGTTCTAACATTTGAGGTAGATTTTTCGATAGCAACCAAGTTTCTATATCATCCCCATTGGGGTCTTTATCTTCCGTATAGAGGCTGCTCATGAAGCACATTGCTTCCTCTCTAATCCCGGCATCTGCCTCTATCAGGTCTCCTGTCTGTCTTTGTAGTAAGGCTTTAATACTGTTCCTCGTTCTCTCTTCTCTAGATTTCCAGGCTAGGAGGGCTCCACATTTTTCTCCGTATTCAAAATTCTTTAATCTACTGGTCTCCCACTTTTCTTTAAGAATTTTCTCATCCGAGACTTTAAGCTGAAGTTGTAGCTCAGTGAGTTCCTTCTCCATCGCATAAACTCTCTTGGAGTTAGTTAAGATTGCGTTTTGTAACTCAAGATCCTTTCTTGTTATTGCCGCCAGGTCTTCCTTTCTTTTTACTTTCATACTCTTTCTCTTATAAATCATTAAAGAGCCTAAAACTCCTCTCAGAAAGGCCTTATAGGCCTCCCACACTACCTTGGGGGTAGAAGTGCCTGAGTTTATTATAAAAAAGTCTGCGGTTTTATCTTTAACTTCTATTTTTACTTGATTATCTAGTAAGAGTGATCTCTCCAGGGTCCATCTTATTTTTAAAGGACTTAAATTCAATACAATTACCATTTCCAGTACGGCATGATCTGACATCCCTATCGGTGTAAAGGAAAGGTAATTTATGTCTGCGAGGAAATGCTGATCAACTAAGAAGTGGTCAATCCTAGAATAATTCTTATATTTCTTGCTGTAGAAAGTATACCCTAGTAAGGATCTGTATTTTTTCCTCCATACATCTAAAAGACTGAAGTCCTTCATTATAGCGTCTAAGGTAGCGAGTGATTTTGAGGGAGCGTGATATTTAGCTTTAGAGGTTCTATCTAGCTTCTGGTGAAAGACCAGATTAAAATCGCCTCCCAAAATTACCGGGCCGGTTGACCCTAATAATGCTATCGCTAGCTTAGATAGTGGGCCCGGGTTATCATCATTCGGACCATAGTACACAGCCAGTGTGTACGGGATGTTTTGAATATGTATTACTGCTACCAACCATCTTCCTGATTGGTCTGTCTCGTATTTTTTCAGACTTATCCCCCTATTTGCTCGAATTATGATGGAGACTCCCCTAGTGGTACCAGATTGCCTGGAGCAAATTATTTCCTGGACCCACCTTAAATTCTTAAAAAGAGAACTACAAATATATGCCTCTAGATGGGTTTCTTGTAGCATTATAAGATGTGCATCTGAGTTTTTTAAGAATTCACAAATCCTATTCTGTTTCTTTTTTTCCCCCAAGCCATTAATATTCCATGACAGGACTTTAAGCCTATATGGATTACTCATAAGCCTACTATCATCTCGTATCCATCCATAGCTATATACAAAATATATTCATCTATATATGAGGATTTTTTATTTTTTGTCATTTTCCCTTTGCTCCCTCCACCCAGTGAACACCCTCCCCCCTGAGGAACCCCCCCAACATACCAGACGATGGCTTCGCCTTTCGGAACACCTAGGCGGATCCCCTGACCAAATCAAATATATTATAGCGAGTGAAAAGTATAGCGTTAAATAAATCGTGTTCCCTATACCGTGATTTAGTGTTTCCATGCTTCGATTTACACTTTATTTAATCCCTAATATTTTTTTTTTTTTTTTTTTTTTTTAGGAGTAGTAACAAAGTCTGCCCTTTATTGATCTTCCTGATCATTTCTAATTCGGCCTATCAACCTCTTCTGGCTGTGAAAAACTATAGGTCTTATTCTTCCACATAATCCTGAGCAAGGCAGGAAACCTCATCTGCACGTGCACCCCCAGTGACCTCAAGTCTGGCATTCTGGTACCCAGCTCCCATTGTCTCTGTTCTGTTCTTGCTCCTATATCAGACCTGATAAGATAAGGACTAGACCGATAACGAAGGTCTGTTTTCGACAGGCATCTCCCTAGAATGAGCTCCTTGACACTAAATGTTTGAAAATTTACCAATATTTTCCTTGGTGCTTTCCTGTCTGTGCGTCTCTTATAAGGGTCTCTATGCACTCTTTGAATTTCGGCTTCCAGGTCTATGTCTGGGCAATCTTTTAAAACGCCTTCTCTCATGAGCTTGCAAATAAATCCCTTTATGTCCTCCAACTCTTCCCCCTCTGGTATTTTCAGAATCCTTAGGTTGTTCCTACGCGCCTGGGTCTCCAATCTCTCAACGTCCATAGCCAATGTTCTATTTTGGGCTTTCAAAGTATCTATATCTTTTAAGTTTCCATTAACGGTTTTGTTCAATGCTACTACTTCTGTTTCTAGTTTTCCTGTGCGAAGAATAACATCATCTAACTTAGATTCCACCAGCTCAAATCTGTTGTGTATTGTTTTTTGATTAGTCTCTGATATCTCAAATTTTGACATCATATCGCTCCTCAATGATTGAAAAAGATCCCCCAAGCGATCATTCTCTTGCTCACATAATTCTTCAGAACCTCTTCTCGTTCTAGTAAAAGCTGAAACTGAGTCTGATTGATTGTCCTTATTAAGGTCCTGCCTCCTGGTTCCCTCACCAACCCCCTTAGAGCTACTTTGTACAGGTTTAGCTGTTACCGACTGACTCTTAGGTCTGGTGTCCTGCTTTCCTTGCGTTTTATCGCCAGAAGGTGCTTTATTTAAATTAGCAGGAGTAGACAGTGCAGGGGGTATACCTGGATTTTTAGACTCAGGAGGATTCGGCTGAGCCGGTTGATGCTCTAAACCAGCCGATATCGGGGTCTCAACACCCCCCACTTCCTCACATATCACTCCCCCATTCAAGGGGACCAATGACCCAGCATTTTCCATGTTGCCCAAGTTCTCCAGAGGCCCAAAACGAGGGTTAATGGCATAGGTATTTCCCTCTCTTCAAACTCCAACGCACCCCTTTCTTTTAGCTCTACCCTGGATCTCAGCTGATACCTGTTCCCTCTTATTGGGGGGGTATTTCTTTTTCTCACGGTACTCGAGTTTATATCTACGGTGGCAGGCGGAATATATGATTATAGCACGCAAACAAGTTCCACGCATGCCAATACTACGTGAATTTAACAACGCAAGAGGTTTTAACACGCTGAAAATTAAAACGAAGTATTTTACCACGCATATAACGTAATGATGCACCAAACGTTTTTGAAGCAGAAACGGCGCATAAATAAACACAATGAAAGTAATAGGTTACAAAAAAATATGTTGCGTAGTGACAGCGTTTGTCTTTTATCACTTTCACTGACCCTTCAAAGACGTGTCCCCAACCAAGATGGATGAAAAAATACAACGAAGAAGGTCAATTGTTCAAATTAAATGTACATTTTAAAATACACTTTCAGTCACGATTGCAACCCGTTTTTTAAGCTGATTTACACACATATTTTACTTTAAATTACGAGCCCTTACTTCCATCCTCCATTGAAACAAGCGTCAAAACACTTATACCAAAATAAAAAAAGGACTGCTTTTTTGACGTACACGGCACATCTTTGGGGGAGGCTCTTTCCTTTTTCTTTTTAATTTATGTTCGTTTTTTTTATAAAGTAACCTGCTTGTTATTTTTGGGGGGGGAGACCCCCCCCAGCCCCCCTCCGAGCCCCCCCCCCTGCCCCCCCATGCCCACGCAGATCGACTTGAAGGAATGCCACGCCCGTGGTAAAGACGTCGTGGAAGGCACCCTGCGTGGAAGGCACCCTGCGTGGTAAGTGTCACGTGGTAAACGTTAGTAGTGGTAATGCCTTCGTGGTAAATGCTGTTTCCCGGCAGGCGCAGTGGTTAAAGCAGCTGCTATTGGCTTCTTTGCTGACTCAACAGGTTTCACTAAAGCCAGCACCTGCACTGGAAGTATGTTTAAATGTGCAAAGTTATTTTTAACAGCTGGAGCCTCAGTCTGCGCTTGCTCCATACAGTCCTGCCTCCCAAAAGAAAACAAGCGATTTGCTGCTGAGTCCCCCTTCTCACCCCACCTTACCGCAAGTGAGTAGAGCTTCTTCCCAGCCACAGCCTTGCAAGGTTGTTTATAAACATTAAACGCCGGTCCTCTTAGTTTAAGATGAAATAGAACGGAGCGAAATCTGCTCCACAGACACCGCCGGCGTTCTTCCAGCGTGAGCAGAAACACTGGTGGGCGCAGGTCCTAGCGCCGACCTCTTCCTCGCGTTGCTGAGTCAGCCGTCGCCTCGTGAAAGAGAAAGCAAAACAAGACCGATTTTAAAAATGTGCGGGATCCTTTTGCAGTGCACTCTCACATCTCACCTCAATGCAGGGGACATAAGACTTCATAAGACTTCAAAATCTCTTCTCGCAGAAAAGAACTCGGTCTCTCTCCATTCAGTCTCCAGGGATCCCTAGGTGCGTCCGCGACCAGCTCTCAGCCCGCCGCCATGTACCTCGTGGGCGTGGCCTTCTAAAAATGCTCCTGAACTTTTGGAGTATAATCAGGAAATACTGGGCCCTGCATTCTGATATGTTAAAGAATGGCATCTCGGTCCCGGAAATTGAATTCCCTCGGTAGAGGAGCTAGCACTCTGTGAGCCCTTTCTATGGTTACAAAATTAGACAAATGTTTAGTGCGAAGAGAGCTGGTGATCTAGTCTTTGAGGAACAATTCCGCAGACTGACCTTGGCCCTTCTTGGGGAACCACACAAATTTTGATTTATTTCTTCGCGACCTGCCCTCTGTATCCTGTACTCAATTGCCAACTCCGGCAGTTCGTTTTTGGAGGGCAGAGAATGTCCCCCTAAGGGTCTGAACTTCCTGTTGGAGGGCATCAACAGATTGCTCCGCAGTGGTGACCCTGTCAGAAACCTTTCGAAGGTCAGCGTGAAAGAGGGTAACATCTTCACTGTCCGGTACCTATCTGAGTCTCTCGAGAAGCAGCGGAGTCGAGGCGGCATGGGGAAACGGGCCTTCGGAAAGAAGAAGAAAGTTAGCACGAGTGTTATCACAATGTCTACCAATGGGTTCTTCATTGGCGGCAGTGGCGATGCCCAGCAGACACTACAGGCCTTCTGGCTCCTAGTGATGGATAAGATCCGCAGCCTAATAGTGGTAAGTTGGAAGCAGTGGGTCCCTTTTAATACCTTTCCATTCATAATCAAATGGTGTAGCAAAGTCACTATGCTGCCCCCGACAGTAACATATACGTTCTTTAGATCATTGCAGTCTGTTAAGCAAAGGGTCGGCTATCTGCGTTCTGTCTTGTTTCAAGCTGCATCTGTTTGATCACTAACTTGCATACTGTCCGCCTTTTGAAGTACCCATCCATATATAAAATGGCAGTTCACTTCCCCTTAAAACTGTGAATGCGGCTCATAAGTGAGTTTTACTGCCTACTTGTAGCCCGACCAGTAGTACTTTATCTGCTATACAGTACCAAACATAGTTAAGCACGCGTGCAGAGATGTTGTACGCCTCTTAGTTATTTACTGTTATTTTAGGTTAGAATTGCAACTGCTCTGGCTCTCCGATGTCATTGGAATTACTGCCACCAGGACATTTTGGTACCTTGCTATTGCCAATTTGTTTTACTTGGCCTACTCAGAATAGGAAAAATCAAGATTTCTGGTTCCATAGTTAACTTCATGCCCATTACAGGGCGACTGGTGTGAGAGACGCTCCGATTGTGTGACTCAGGACTATTGTCAACAAAGAAATGCCCAGACTTTAAATGCAGAGTTCATAACCTGCATATTTTGGCAAAGTGGTAAAGCCAGGATTAAATGTCAAGTCTCCTGCTACCATGGCTAAAAGCTTCCCAGTGCACCATGTCTGTCAGTGGAGGTTGGACGTTTGTGGTCACCCATCTTGGTGAATATCACAGCTTGATGAGGTTTCTTAGTAGAGGAATTTTTTATAGCGCTCCCTAACTTAACTGAGCCTGTTTCTAAGCGCTCCTAATGTTTACACAAAAGAGAATAATGGCATAAGGAGAATGTGAAGCTTAACATTCGGTTTCACTCCAATCAAGTGATTGAGTTGCTTCCTTTGTACTCATCAAATTAAGCAATCTCCAGCAAAGGCGATTTGTTCCAGGGTGCCGTAGGCAGTAGCAATTCAGATACAGCATAACACAGAATTGTTAAATTTCTCTTCTAGAGACTGGGAGCTTTTTTCACACAGACTCACTCACTCATGCTTTATGCTGTCCCCCTTGATAAAATGTTTCTTGTGAAATAAACATTTGGGAAAAGTTGTCATTTTATATGTATTATTTATTTAAGGTTTAGAAAAGGGTGATTGTCTCTCTCAGTTTGCCCGTTAACATATGGAGTTCTATTTCTCTCACGTGCTGGATCTGGAGACTTGTAGGAATTGGACTCATGGAGCAATATAGGAGCAATATACGTCTGGTCCATTCTACCACATGCTGAAGCCCAATCTTTTTAGTCCACTCTTACTGTGACCTACCAGTACAATAGTCCCTACAATGCTTCAGTTGCAATTTATTTCACCCCTACAGCAGACCTTATAGCCCTCTACTCATAAACAGATCACCAACCTGTCTACGTTACAACCTCCTCTCACAAACAATACTATACAACCAAATCCAATGCATGAAACATATACATCAGCACCCCTTTTCACTACTCCTCAAAAGTAAAACATATCACACACACCAGCACAACAAGATCTTCAAAGCGCAACACCTCATAATACTTCCCATCACAAAATACAAACATATACCCACCTTTCAAACCACACAAAGGAACAATCTCCAATGCCAAGCTTTCCCTCTTCCACCACACCAAAATCAGATACAGCAATACAGCAACTCTCTAATAACCGCCTCTCATCCATTGGACAATTTAGAGCATTAGTACATGACCCACATGCTGCACCACCTCCCCTGACTCATACACCTTCCGCATCAAACTCTCGGAAAAAATATAAACAACATGCGACACCTCACAACTTTGCTTCCCCAAGTCTACTTCACAACACTGTTACACCACAAAAGCAACACAGCACTCCAACTCACTCTCAAACACCATCTTCAACACATACACACAACGTCAAAATGCCTTCTTAGCATGCTGGATGAGGAACACGATACAGAACAGCTACATGATTGCTATCCAAATACAGCCAATACCAGTACTTAAAGCACACCTGCTACAAACCCACACATTACTGATCACTAGTCTACAAAAAAAAGTTCCACTATCACCCAAGGCCACTCACTAAACGGTCTACTAATAAATGCTCGAGCCCTCTATAAAAACAACCATCATATCTACGACCTTCTCACCGATGCAAAACCAGACATACTATCCATAACCAAATCATGGCTGGGAGAGGATATGGCTCCAGTCCTGCATGAAGCCATTCAAATCACCCAAAACCGTATAGCCAAAAAAGGAGGTGATCTAGCTGTTGAATTCAGCCAAACAGTACATATCCCTAAAATTGACAACATCTCCATAAAGAATTGTGAGGCTCTTCTAACAAGATGCAATCCTACACCGTCTTCCTCCTGTAACTTCCTGCTCCTTTACAGACCTCCACCTAGCAAGGCAACATTCCCAGACACGCTTCTAGACACAGTATCAAACCTGATAACAATACACTCCAACCTATGCGTTCTGGGTGACCTTAACATTTGGTTTGCTAAACCCAATATGACCCATCCAAAAACAACCACTTGCCTAGACACATTGAACCTGCATCAGATTGTCCACAATCCGACACACACCGCTGGACAGATCCTAGATGTCATTTTTGCTAATACTAAACTAGTTACCTTTCAAGCTATAACTCCAGTAACATGGTCACACCACCATTTGCTTGGTTTCCAACACAAAACAACACTAAGCGACTCAACTAAAACTACCTTACATCCATCCACTTATCGGCCGTGGAACAAACTCAATTTGGAACACAACTAACATCCAGTACAAATCTGGAAACCATACATTCTGTTCAAAATCTATAGGAGTGGCTACAGGAAGCTTTTGACACCTTGATACCACTCTAAACCACACAACAGAACAAAAGAAAAGAAGCGCCTTGGAGAACATAGAAATAAAAGACATAAAACAGCAAATTAGAAAGCTGTAACGTACCTGGCTCAAAACAAACGCCAAACAAAACAAACTTCACCTACAGAAAATTAACAGATTATACAATTTGACTATCAAAAAAGCTAAGAAAAGGTACTATTCAGACAGAATTCAAAACACTAAATGTGCAAATAAAGGATTCTATAAAATACTTAATGAATTTCGCAAACCAAATTGCCTAGAAGGAACTCATCCTGTTACTCAAGATTTCACAGACAAACTGGCAAATCATTACACGGACAAAGCAGACACGTTGGACTCATACTTAAAACAGAAACAAAGCACCAGCACTACACTAACCCTTGTACAAAACAACAATCCAAGAGAGCTCTAATCAAGCCTCTCCGTTCCTTTCAAAACATCTCACATGATGAATTTATGGACTTGGTCAAAGCAAACAGGCCTGCCGGCAGCCCTTCTGACCCCTGTCTGCCACAAACTTTCAAGACAATTCTTTTAACAACCTCTGCTGGAGAAGGAGCTTCGCGCGTATCCAAGATGGACGCGTGAGCACAGGGCTCCCGAGACCCTTTCTGCCTCCCGCATCTATCCTGCAAAGTATCCTGATTTGGACGACGGGTACTTTTCGCTGATGCCCTGCTGATACAAAAACTTTTTTCAAAAATCGATTTGGCCACCGGGAACCGGACTTACTGCACTTTGAAACTTGCGGCCTATATCGAAGACCATCCATGGGCTTGAGTCCCCGAGGTACCCAGGTGGCAATTGAACAACAACGGCTGGTGTGACACGTCCACTGCCCCTGTGGTACTTTCGGTTTCGCTCTTGGTCATTGTTGACGGCGACTTGCTGCCGATCGGCACGGCTGACCTGATTCTGCTGCCAGTCCTACGCTTGCTTTCGATCCTCGCCCTCTCGCCTCTACAGGCTTGCCGCGAGGGAAATCATTCTGACCAGATCCCAAAGGTTCCGTCAGAGCTCGTCGCCCATCATGGCGGGCAAGGCGGATGCCGAGAAGCGTGCCACCAGAGGCTCATACCGAGGAGGGGTTGCCCAATCCCAGACCATAGATCGCTTTACTCGCCCGAAAGGATCCCTAAGCGGAGCGAGCAAGGTCTTTGAGGAGACTGGTGATGGTCCTCCTGCAACTGAGGAGCCGACTTTGAAGGATGTTATGGGCGCCATTGCAAGTGTTCGGTCAACTATGGGCCAGCAGTATGAAACCCTGGCAGCTAAGATAGACACGGTGGCGATCGAAGTCAATCTTATCAGGACGAACTTGGGGAAAACCAATGAGCGGGTCAAGTCCCTGGACATCAAGACCGCGAGCCAGCCTCGGATCTCCAGACCGAAGTCCGCAATCTCCGAACGTCCAATGACTTGTTTGCCCGTCGGCGGGATAATTTCGAGAGCCGGGCCAGACGCAACAACGTCCGCATCGTAGGTGTTCCGGAGAACTCCGCAGACTTGTCTACAGACCTTCTGGTGGAAGACCTTGTTTTAAAACAATTGGCACCAAAGGGCCTCAGTAACTTTTTCACGATGGAGCGTGCTCATAGAGTCCCCGGTGGGAAGCCCAAGCTGGGGGCTGCTCCGAGGCCTATAATAGCCAGGATTTTTAATTTCCGGGACAGAGACGCTATCCTGCAAGCCTCACGTACAAATGGTCCCACTAAATTTGAGAATGCATCGATCAGTTTTTATCCGGACTTCACACAGGCGGTGCAGAAACAACGTATGGGCTTACGGGGGTGAAAAGGCGACTCAGGGACATGGGACTGAAGTACGCCATGCTTTTTCCGGCCCGCCTGAGGATTGAACATGAAGAACGTGCGCATTTTTTTGACAGCCCCGAGGTGGCCAGTGACTGGTTAGACACTTTGCCGAAACACCGTACCAGCCCAGAGAGTTCGAGGGGCACCGAAGGCGGCTTGGAAGAACAGGAGTAGTGAGGCTGCGCCGGCGAACCAATTTTATGGACTTATGGCAGTGGCTCTGTGACTGTTATGTCTATACAGTGTGGATACCCGGGTTGGGGGGGGGGATCAGGACTCTTCCTCCTCTGGGGACTTTTTTCTCTCTTCTTGTAGGTTAGTTTAATGGACCGACAGGCACACTGCAAGTTGGGGTGGCTTTTTGGTCTACCGCAGGGGTGCAGGGTGGGGGGGGGGGTGTTTTGAGGGTTCTTTTGGGGATGGTGGGGGGGTCTTTTCTTTCTTGTTTGTATCGAGGTTGCGCGTTGTTCCATATTTTATCCTATGTGCCGGTTTTGTGGCGGGGGGGCAGAGTGTTCATTTCTGGGATGGAGAGTAGGGGGCTGAGGGTGCTGAGCTGGAACGTCAACAGTCTTGGTGATAGGATAAAACGGGGGATAGTTTTGCAATATTTGAAGCGATGCTCCCCAGATATAGTTTTACTCCAGGAGACACATTTAGTAGGAAATACGTGCCATGCACTGAATAGATGGGGCTACCGTCTGGTGGCCCATTCTGGATTTACCACTGGGTCAAGGGGGGCGAGCGTCCTGGTCAGGAACTCCCTCCCCCTGGAGATAGATGACACAGTGCTGGATGATAGAGGCCGCTATGCGGCTATTACGGGTCGGTGGGAGGGGAAGACTATCTCCATTTTGTCTGTGTATGTTCCGCCCGGTCTACAGTCCACCACATTTACTGATTTGGGTAGGGTGGTCCTAGGGTTCCCTGAGGGCATGTTGGTTGTGGGTGGCGATTTTAATTCAGTTGTCAGTGGGGATGAAGATCGTAGCCCCCCCCAGACTCCTCCCCACATCGCAGCTATGGCTGGGGAATTTTTTGGACATGTTGGGTCTAGCGGATTGTTGGAGGCAACTGCATCCTGGGCAGCTCCAGTATACCTTCTACCCGTTGCTCATGGGAGTCTCTTGAGACTCGATTATATCTTCGTACCAGCGGTGCAGATGGTCTCTGTAAGGGAAATCAGGCATTTAGCTAGGGAGATCTCAGACCACTCCCCACTCTGGCTCACTATTGACGTACAGCTGGGGGCCGGGGGTCGAATTGCCCCGATCAACCCCTGGCACCTTCGTAACCCCAAAATTAGAACGGAGGTGGTTAAGTGTATGGATTACTACTTTGCTGAGAATGAGGGATCGGTGTCCTCCCCTGTCTCTTTGTGGGAGGCTTATAAAACTGTGATCCGTGGTCAGACTCTATCCTTGATTGCTAGCGAGAGGAAGCGCAAAAATGCGGAAGTGGTGGGCTTGGAAAATGAAATCACTGGGTTGGCGGAACAGATGGAGTCTGGGGCTACACCTGAGGGACTACATTCTTTGGCCCTTAAACAGTCTGAATATAGAGCTCTGGTGACTGACGCGGCCAGGGCAATGAATCGTGAGCAACAGGGGCGTCTGTATGATGTTGGTGACAAAGCGGGAAAGTTGATTGCTTGGCTAGACAAAAGAGATAGATTAAATCGGGTGGTGCCTGTTGCTGAAAAAGTGGATGGTACGCGACTGGTGGACCCGGTTGAGATAGTTGAGGTCTTTGCCCAGCATTTTCAGAAGGTTTACCCTGTATGCATTCATCTGCTCCCCTCCTTAACCCTGCATCTCTAACTCTGTTTCTCTCCTTTACCCTGAATACATACATCTGCTCCCGTCCTTAACCCATCATCTACACCTCTGTTTCTCTCCTTTACCCTAAATGCATACATCTGCTCCCGTCCTTAACCCATCATCTATACCTCTGTTTCTCTCCTTTACCCTGAATGCATACATCTGCTCCCGTCCCTAACCCATCATCTCTACCTCTGTTTCTCTCCTTTACCCTGTATGTGTTCATCTGCTCCCCTCCTTAACCCTGCATCTCTACCTCTGTTTCTCTCCTTTACCCTGTTATGCATACATCTGCTCCCCTCCTTAACCCATCATCTCTACTTCTGTTTCTCTCCTTTACCCTGTATGCGTTCATCAGCTCCCCTCCTTAACCCTGCAGCTCTACCTGTTTCTCCCCTTTACCCTGTATGCATTCATCTGCTTCCCCCTCAGCCCTGCATCTCTACCTCTGTTCTCCCCTTTACCATGTATGTGTTTATCAGCTCCCCTCCTTAAACCTTCAGCTCTACCTCCGTTTCTCCCCTTTACCTTGTATACATTCATCGACTTCCCCTTCTCAACCCCGCATCTATACCTCTGTTTCTCTCCTGTACCCTGTATGGCCTGTATATGCGCTCCTCTTTAGCCCTGCATCTCTACCTCCTCTGTTCCTCTTCTTTACCCTGTATGCCTGTATCTTCTTCACTACTTAGCCCTGCATCTCTACCTCTGTTCCTTTTCTTTACTCTGTATGCATTCACCTGCTTCCCTCCATAACCCTGCATCTCTACCTCGCTTTCTTTTCTTTACCCTGTATGCCTGGACCTGCTTCCCTCCTTAGCCCTGCATCTCTACTTCTGTTTCTCTACGTTACCCTGCATGCGTTCATCTTCTCCCCTCCTTAGCCATGCATCTCTACCTCTGTTTCTCTACTTTACCCTGTATGTGTTCATCTGCTCCCCTCCTTAACCCTGCAGCTCCACCTCTGTTTCTCTACTTTACCCTGTATGTGTTCATCTGCTCCCCTCCTTAGGCCTGCATCTCTACCTCTGTTTCTCACCGTTACCTTGTATGCATTCATCTGTCCCCCTTCTTAGCCCTGCATCTTTTCCTCAGTTTCTCTTCTTTACTCTGTATGCCGGTATCATCTTCTCTCCTTAACCCTGCATCTCTACGTCCGTTTCTCTTCTTTACCCTGAATGGCCTGTATCTTCTCCCCTCCTTAGCCCTGCAGCTCCACCTCTGTTTCTCTACTTTACTCTGTATGCCGGTATATACAATAGGTCTCGCATTTACGCGACTTTGAGCTATTGACATTGCAAATATCACAGCCTTTTATTTTTGGTTTTAAAATGTAAATAAAAGGCATTGTCATTTACAATGCCAATAGCTTAAACCCGCGTAAATGCGAGACCTATTGCATTGCAAATGTTTTTTTTCTTTTTCACACTTCTTAGTCTCTTGTCTGATAGTGTCCGGCTGTGGGCATGCCAAGAACCACCAGAGATGGTGAGCTTGTCTGCAAGATAAGCAGTGGTGCAGGTCGTGATAGCTTTGTAAATGATGCAGCTGGTTTAGAAGATGGTATGTGTAGGCAACATGGAGCGAATGGGGTCTATTAGGATGAGTGTGATGTGATTATATTTCTTCATGCATTGGATGAGACATGCTAGGTGAGTTCTGGGTCAGTAGTTGGGAAGTAATCAGGGTTTAGTGTAGGTTTCTTTAGGAGTAGGTGGATCTGGCTTGTTGTAAGAACCTACATGAAGATGTCCTCAGTGCAAGAGGAGTGGACAATGGTGAGTAGGGGCGATAGAGCTTTGATGAAGGATGAGCGCAAGAAATCATCTTCATGACAAGTATCTATGACAGAGTTGTCTATGTTGGTGAGATCTGCGAGAGAAAGGGCTTTGAAGAATCACCATTGCAGGATTCTACGAGGAGCGGTGAGTGCAAGAGAAAAAGTGGGGTTGGTGTTGTTGATTCCAAGCTACTACTTGGAAGCAAATCAGGAAGCATCAACAATAATAAAGGAACCTTGGTCTTCAGGATTAATGCTAATTTTAAAACCTGCTCTCTTCAATTCAAACAGTAGGGACCGCCAGTGGTCGCTTGAGTATTTATGTTTTGCTCAAACTGTCAGTTTCACCAGATGAAATAATGTCAATATAAAGACAAAATGCAGATAAAGCTTACCTTACTACACAGACCAGAAGTTGTTTTGGCAGTCACTGAACATTTCTTCAAAATTGCAAGCAATGCCATGTCGACTTCATTTATCTGTGACACAATTAAAGCTTTCATTTATTAAACGAAGGTTGATATCTAACCCAGACATGTTGTGAGCACTTGCATGCTCATCTGATAAAAAACGATGTACCAAAATCCCCTCAAAAAAGTACAAAGAGGAACAAAAACACCCGAATTAATTTCTCTTTTTCCTTTACAAAAAATATATTTGCCCTTTTAACAGGTGCTATGAATATTCAAAAGGAAGCACAGGGATGGCACTTTTGACAAGTTTAACAAATAAAAACTAATGGACGAACATGCAGGTAGACAGCATTTCAAAATAATAACTCTTAAAGGAATAACAATGTAACAGCTGCAGAACAAAATCTAAATACTGCAAGAGGTTATGGAAGAGCATGGGCCAGAGGAAGTCTCATACATACAAACGCATGCAATCAGCAGGCAATTTGATAGAAGAGTAACAACAAGGAAAACAAAGTGTACAAGAACTTACCATTGGTACACATTGGTTGACGCACAAACATCTGAATACATTGGAATTATACTTCCTTGCCGTTACAGTAGCATTGAATACATTTTCAGCTTCTGTGTGTTATTATAGAATCGGAGGCAGTGTGGCACGTAAATTGGTTTTATAGCAAGGTGGTTGGTAAAATAGTGGTGGAGCAATAGGGGAAGTAAGGAGTTTGGACCTGGAGTAAGACTGGGATACTAGTGCTGTGCTGGCACCTGTAATCTGCTGCTGGGGTGACACTGATGTGCTTTGAGGTGGTTGAGGCAGATACCTTTATGGTAATGCTCAAACAATGGTCACGTTGCAGCATTGTGGCTGCCATACTGCAAATCATGGATGATACTTACAGCATCATCAACATAAATTTCATCTGATTCTTCATGATCTGTCTGAGGCTTTTCATAAAGCGGCCATAACATCTATCTCGATTCCATAGAGAAACATCTGGGAAATTGGGACCATAACAACTGTTAAGTTATATTTGTGCAGAGAGCAGAGCCATGTACATTCTGGAATGGATTGACACAGGTAAGAACCATGGTGGAGTAGAGGAAATAGAAGAAGGATAAATATACAACACATCTCCTCTCGTAGAATAAAACAAAATAAAGTGAAAGGAAACTTAACGTGAAAAAGGTAAGCATGTCATAAAAGGAAACTTAGCACAAGACTTAAAGAAGAATTTCTGAAGTACAGGCAAAATAGAAGGCATCATGGAACAATAGGCATTCAAAACATCAAATAATTAGAAAGCATTGTAAACAGCATTGAAGACATTATACAAAAGATAAACATTGAAAGGGACACACGTCACCCCTCTAAAAGGACTAATCGCAACAGAAATCATTCAAATAAGCAGGAGGTCTATGACACCTTTGAGGTCTGGTGACAGACACCGGAGAGCTTGAAGTAGCAATGGGATTGGAAATAGGATCAGAAAAGGAATTGGGAGCAGGATCAGCA
Source organism: Lissotriton vulgaris (assembly GCF_964263255.1). NCBI lineage: Eukaryota > Metazoa > Chordata > Amphibia > Caudata > Salamandridae > Lissotriton > Lissotriton vulgaris. Next base: position 523,590,565 of record NC_141689.1, on the reverse strand, counting down.
ATGGGATTGGGAACAGACACAACGGGATCAGGAGCATCCCCTCCACCATCACCCCTAGCCAAGACATTGACAGGGGCAGGAGCCACAAGACCCGGATCCTGAGAAGGAACAAGCATAAACCCTGAGGAGGGAAGGTCCTGGACAGGAGCAGGGACGGGAGCAGGAATAGGATCAATAACAGGACTAAGACTACCTTTCTGATAGAGGGCAACCCTCCTTAAGTTCCATTTTTCCCCATTTGAGAGAACAACATAATGGGGATAAACCATCTTAACAAGAAATGGGCCACGGAACTTGGACAAGCCGCCAGAAACACGACCAGACTTTACCTTGACAAGATCACCTTTCGCAATTTTACCAGCAACAACTTTGTTAGGGGAGGCTTTGGGAAGCAGACCTTCTGAACTACAACCAGAAACACCCTTACAAGGAGAAGACACAGAGCCCTTACGAGAAAGCTTGGGAGCCACCCTAGAAACATCACCCAAAAGAGACTGACAGACCAAGTCCTTGAGCCAAGAGGGAATGAGTTTAGTGCTGGGGACTCTACCCCTCATCATCTCAAAAGGGGATCTGGAGTGGGAACCATGAAGGGTGGTACAGTACGCATAAACCATTTCCCTAACAAGGGAAGAGACAGAAGAACCACTGGAGAGGGCCATTTGAACGGTGCCTTTTACCAACCTATTAAGGCGTTCACAGAGTCCATTACCCTGAGGGTTGTAGAGGGAGGTCCTATGGTGGGAAATACCGCAATCAGACAAAAAGGCTTGCATCTCATGTGAGACCAACTGTGTGCCATTGTCAGTTATAAGGACATTGGGGAAACCTTCTCTAAAGAACAGAGACTTAAGATGATTAATGGTAGTAGCCGTAGTAATGTCCTTGAGAAACTCTACAGACAGCCACTTAGAGTGACAGTCGACAATGACAACAGCAAACCTCTGGGAAAGAGGCAGTTCAGCAATGGGACCTATAAAATCTAAGCAGATGGTGTGCCACGGAATTTCAGGAAACTGCAACGCACCCATCTCAGACCCCACAGAAACCTTAAGTCTCTTCTCACCCACCTTGCAGGTAGAGCAGTCCTCAACCCATGAGGAGACCATGGAGTCCATACCGGGCCACCAGAAGTTGAGCTTGAGACGCTGTTGCGTCAGGGTTTGGCCAAGGTGACCCTCATGCGCTAAAGAGATGAGCTTTGGTCTCAAGTCAGCAGGAGGTACAAATCTGTCACCACGCATTATGATGTTGTCATTGCATACAGACAAATCATCAATGACTTTTAGAAAAGGACGGACAGAGACATGGAGACAGCTCTCCCTGCGGGAACCCAACTTGATGAGCTGGATGACTTCCTGTAACACACTATCTCTAGACATAGCATCAACCCACTCAGTACGAGAAAAGGAGCTCTCAGAGAGTAGAAGCACATAGTCAATCCAAGCAACATTCTCATCACATCCCTCCAGACTGAAACCAACCTCAGAACCAGACGGAACAGCCAGCCTAGACAGACAGTCGGCCTGGAAGTTCCTCCACCCAGAGATGTGAGAAATGTCAAAGTGGTATTCCTGGAGTTTAGAGGCCAACCTGGCCAACCTCGGAGAACCAAATGCCCCACCCCCAGGAGAAAGAATGCGAATGAGGGGTTTATGGTCAGTCTTAAGGGTGAAGCGGGTGCCCCATAGGTATGGTCGAAAGTGATGAGCACCCCACGCAGCAGCCAAAGCCTCTTTCTCGATAACAGAATAGTTCTGTTCACATTTTGAAAGAGTACGTGAGGCAAAGGCAACTGGTCTGTCACCATCCTTATGAGACTGAAGTAAGACTGCGCCGAGGCCACAGGCACTGGCATCCACCAACAAAGTGGAGGACTTGGCAGTATCAAAGGGTGCCAGAACCGTAGCACTGCAGATAGCCTCCTTGATCTCATTGAAGCAAGCTTCCATTTCAGGACCCCATGAAAACCTGCAACCCTTCTTCCGCAAGGTTCTCAGAGGCAAGGTCTTCTCTGAGAATTTCTCCACAAATTTGGAGTAGTATTCGATCAAACCCATGAATGACCGCAACTGGTCCTTGTCAGACGGGCAAGGGGCTAAGCGTATTGCATCAAGGAGATTCTTCTTGGGTCTGACGCCATTGACTGAAATTTCATGTCCCAAGTACTCAATGTTCTCTACAAGAAAAGAACACTTCTCCCTACGTAGTGTAAGACCAGTGTCCCAGATCCTGTGTAGAACATTCCTGAGAACAAGGTTGTGATCAGTCACAGACTCTCCAAAGACCAAGATGTCATCTTGAAAGAATACCACATTTTTGAGTCCTTTAAAGATTTCGCTGACCAATCTTTGGAAGACACTCGCCGCCGAAATCAACCCAAAGGGAAGACGGGTAAATTGAAAAATACCCTCTGGAGTGATGAAGGCGGTAAGATGCTTCGAGGACTCATGGAGCTTAACCTGATGGTAGGCGCTCTTCAGGTCGAGTTTTGAGAAATATCTCGCCCCCTGAAGAGTGGAAACCATCTCCGTGATGTTGGGTAAAGGGAAGGTGTCCGCAACGACACACTTGTTCAGGGACCTGAGGTCCACACAGAATCTCAATTTTCCGTCTGATTTTTTAGAAATCACGACAGGCGAAACCCATGCCGATGCTTCCGTAGGCTCAATTACACCAGACTGCAGCATCTCCTCAATTAAGAGTTTTACCTCACTACGAATTGAGATGGGAATCCTCCTTACACGATGCTGCACTGGTAGACTACCCTTCTTTAACTTAATGAGATGAGCATACCCCCGAAGTTCACCCAACTCCTCCCTGAACACAGACCCAAATTCAGACAAAATGAACTCAATAGAGTCATCGTCAACAACCATTATTTGGTTCTTTGCCCTAGGATTGATGACGATGTAGAGATCATATTGATGTACCCACCCTAGAATAGGCGGGCCATCAATGGAAACGTAAACTTTCCCAAAAATAGACCTTTTCTCAAACACAATCTCGGATTCAAAGAAACCAAGGATTTCAATTTTCTGGCCATTGAAACCCTTAGGGGAAATGTCACTAGGTTGTAAATTCACCCCTTCCCAAAAGGCATCGAAAGTAGACTTGGGTATAATGGTATGTCGAGAACCAGTGTCAACCATCAACAACACCCCGTGGGAGTCAATCTTGAAGATGGCTTTGGGTCTGGTCTGTCTCGGATCATCACAAATGACATCAACATCGTCAATGACCAGAAGCCTATCGGGTTCAACTCCAGGATCATCAGCGTAGTGGTCATCAACAATATTCACTCTCTGTCTAGCTTTGGCCTTGCACATCTTGGAAAAATGTCCAACTTTCCCACACTTCAAACACTCTTTGTTTGAGGCAAAGCAAAACCTGGCGTCGGAAGAGTGACTGCTACTGCCACACCTGTTGCAAACTTTGCTTACTGAGGTTTTCTTGACAGTGGGTCTGGATCTGTTTTTAACTACAGCAACATTGTCTCCAGAACAGTGCTCACACCCCACAACGCCACCTTTGTCGGTAACCACAGAAACTTCTTGATGTGGAGTAGATTTGTGCGAATCAAGGACCTTCATGCACTTACTAGACTCCTCAATTACTTTGGCCAGATCAATTGCGTCCTTCAAAGTAGGATTTTTGGCTGCCCATAGCCTTTCTTGGATTTTCTTACTAGAGCACTGGACGACTAATTGATCTCTTATGAGCTCGTCGTTCATAGAACCGAACTTACACTTTATAGAAAGCTCTCTGAGTCTGGCAACGAAATCGTCTATGGTTTCTGACTCTTTTTGGCGTTGAGTATAGAATTTATAGCGGTTCATAATCAGATTCTCCTCCTTTGCAAATCTGATCTCCAAACGATCAACCGCTTCCTTAAACTCATCAATGTCATGTCCACTAGCTCCAAGTGTGATAGGTAGAAATCTAAAAACCCTCTGCCCTTCCTTGCCCAAAGTACTCAAAAGAATAGCTTTTTTCCTTTTGGGTGAAAACTCCTGTCCATCAAGTGCTTCCAGGTAATTGTCAAACATGATATACCAGTCTTCCCATGGTATTTCGGGGACACCAGGTTCAGGTAAGAATTGAGGAGGCAGAGTTACCACAAATTGTTGTGCCATATTCACTGATTGTGGAGTGAAGCAAGATAACACAGGTTTTGCACAACAAAAGAAGTTAAAGATTATAGTAACATACCTCTTACCATTTATAAAGTGTCCAAAACGATGTTATAACACTGCAACAGGGTCAGACAGAGGTTTGATGGCAAAACGAGGAAAATCCGGTTTAAAAACCACCAAAAACGGCTGCCAGACGAAGTCGAGACCTGAAATGTAAATACTTGAAGGCAAAGATGGCCGCCGCTGAAAGCGAGGCTTGAACTGTGGCTGAAATGAGGCTTGAAGGGCAAACACAAGAAGGTAAGATGGCCGCCGCCGAAAACGAGGCTTGGAAGTATCCTAAAGCGAGGCTTGGAACACACAAGAAGCGTCTCTCCTCTAGCACCATGCAGACGCGCTGCGCTCGCCTTAGCTGACTCACGCGCTGACTCTGTGACGTGAGAGCAGGTGCGTCTCCAGGGCAACAAACAGTGTCTCGAGCGTGGCTGACACACGCGCTGCGCTCGCTCAGCTGTGACTCACCGGTTGGGAGCGTCTCCAGGGTAACGTAAACAGTGTCCACGCGCTGCTCTCGCTCCGCTCTGACTCACCAGCCAGGCACGCGCTGCGGCCGGTCCGCTGTCTGGATGACGTCAGCGCTGGTAGAGCTCGAGCTTCGCTCCGCTTTTCGGTCCAAAAGGAGAATAAAAGAATACCCCAGATTGGCGCCTTCACTGGAAACAGAAGAGGAGGACCAAAAGTACATTAACAAGATCTGCACGCCGTAGATTCGTTTCTTGTCGAGGAAACTCCGTTAAAATCTGCTTTCTGCTGAAAATCTCGAAAACAAGCATCAAGATGAGGTCTTCAGAATTACTGGCCAGCAGGTAACGTCGCCAAAATTGTAGTAAGTAACCAGAGACCACAGGAACAGCAGAAGAGGTTTATTGCAGGAAACAGAGTAGAGTAACCTCAACACAAGCTGGCCAGGCACAAACTGTCGCCAGCTAGAACACTAGAAGGGGACAGAGCCATGTACATTCTGGAATGGATTGACACAGGTAAGAACCATGGTGGAGTAGAGGAAATAGAAGAAGGATAAATATACAACAGCACGCTTCTTGTCTTGTGCACATAAGGAACGTTATTGGGCTTAAGTACTATGCAGTGTTCAAACTTCTCTAAACACCCCAGCTTTTCCCCAAATTATTTAGGAAATGTGGTACTCCGCGTCTTCTCACTATCTTCAGTAGCCAGGACTTCTTGTGGGTGGTTAGGGTCTAATGTTGTGCAAAACATTTTTTGCGCGCACCACCACCCAAGCAATGCTCTCCCTTGTTCCACCACATATACCTTGCTTGTAGCAACCTTGCCTTTGTGAGACAAAGTGCACCTGAAAAAGCCTATCAAAGGAAGTTTACCACTACAGTACCCTACTGGTTCAACATCAGGTGGGCTCAATAGAGGACTCCCCACTTTATCTATGATGGTATAAGGGGAGCAAGAGTCTGCCCAAACAGTTATATTAGTGCCAGTTATCCCTAGATCACATTTGGGAGGGTCGTAGCCCTCCGATACCTCATTGACAACCTGTTCACAAATAACCATTACTTCTACTTCCCCTTAATTGTCTGAATTGTCATCCTCAGAATAATTTTCTCGATTGACATTCATGGGGCGCTTGCATTTAGAATTGGATAGCGATCCTGCCTTACACATATACGCGCTAAGTCACCAATCTTTTTGCATTTAACGCATTTCTCTCTGACTGCAACACACTTATCAGAATCCGCAGTGTGTCTCGTACTGCCACATCTGTAACACACTCTGTTGTTTTTTGGTATAGGGATTTTAATGTTACTATCCTTTTTTGATGGATTCTTCTCTAAAGCTCATACCTTGGTTGAGACAGTTTCCTCTGAACTTAACTCTTTGACATATTTAGAAGTATTCTCGACTCGCCTTGCCAATTCTTTGGTTTTCTATAGGGAAGGATCTTTCATAACTAGTAATCTTTCTTGAATTTTAATATTGTTCGTTCTGTTTATAAATTGATCCCTTGTGATTTCCTCATGTAAGACTCTAAATTTACAGGTGGCAGCTAAGGTTCTTAATACGGAAATGTATTGCTCTACAGACTCCCCAGGAAGTTGAGATCGAGAGAAAAACGTGTGCCTTTCTACTACTATGCTAACTTTTTTGCCATAGCTGTCTTCTAATGCTTTGATTAACTCATCATGCTCATCGATGGGAACTATCTCATCATAGTGTATAACTACATCTTCCTCCTTTGCTTTGCTTTTACCTTCGCTTGTTTTTTCTTCAAGAATGACCCGTCTCTTGTCTTTATTAATAGGTAGAGTTTACAATACCTTCCTACCCTCTATTCCTAAGTTGTGTTTAAGTAGCGCCACCTTCCAGGAAGCTATGAAATATACCCCACCAATGGCCTCTAAGTAAGTCTCAAATTACTCTAACCAATCTTCCCACTGTAAGGTGGGTACTCCAGGACTTTGTAAGAACTTTGGTGGAGCTACGATGGATGACAAGTCCATATTAAGGAATAACGCTTAGCTACAATAACAATTATAGAAGTGTATTCCTGACCAAAGCACTATGTTTTCTGTGCACTACAAGTGTTGTTATGCGCAACCATGACACATTAATAAAATATGTTTTGTACTACTAAGAACATCAAAAATCATAACAGACACTCTGAATCTGAAGGAAAGGAAACAATAAAAAAAAACATCTAACATCTAAAGTAGTCACCCTTGTCTATGCAGTGGTGGCAGCAACAATCTTCACAGTTGCAGACGGTAGATCAATTTCCTTGAATTGTGCAAATCAGTCCAATTAGTCTATGTTGGCTGGCGATACAATTTTTAATTCTTTAGTATGCCGGTTTTAAGATCGCGTAACAGCGTTGGTGTCAGGATGTCATAACAACCACACGCTGTTATTAGAAGAAAAAAAAAACCATCAATTACTCTGCAGGTCACAACGCGGTGCAGTTCCCACACTGCATTGCACGCTTGTGACATGTGAGGATCCCAAGAGTTCTGTAGCAGAATGGCGGCAAGATACAGGAATTCCTTCACGGAGCTCAATGAATGGCCCCAATGACAAGTTGACGCAGGACTTTAAATAAACAGCTCCAGTACCAATAGTAAAGGTGGACTTGAAACTGAATTTTGTAAAACGGTATTTACACACGCTTAACAGTAAAAAAAAATCATGATGCTGCCTCCATGCACTTCGGCACTGCGCTTCCTTTATTTCGCCACCACGCACCTCAATTAAAGCCAAAACTTCCCAGAAACGCTCAACATCTAATTCACACCAATTGCAGCAGATCACTAGATGTAAAGTTTGTGTACACACAGCATCAGTTAACAGAGTCACAACTCTTACCAATGTAGCAGATCAGTGCTCTTTGGTTCGGACTGGGTTCCATTTCTTTGTATGTACCCTTGGTTTAGACAGGACTCTAGTCAGGGCACTCCAGTCTTTTCCTTTGCTATAATCCCACAGAATGTGTTCTTGCCAAAAAAATGTCAGCAGGACAGCAATAAAAATTCCGTCGACAGTTTGACAGTTTTTGCTGTTGGGGGTTGACAAAATCCATCCAAGTTGGTAACTTTTCTGTCCTCATGGGAAATAGCATTCCATCCTTCGTCGCAACTTTTAAGAGGCACAGACAAGTTATTCTTAGGTAGGAACTTTAAGTTCATAAGAGCAACCCCCAACACGTTCCGTCCACAGCAACTGTCTCCTCTCCTCTTCTCAGCTCTAGAACACTCTGATGCTGGTAACCACGGAAGGGGTGTAGGATGGGTTGCTAGGACACATTGCTAGGAAACATTGCTAGGATACAACAGTTTCAGAATCAATGTTCTGCATATTCACTAAGACGACATTGTCAAGGTTTGTTATTCTCCTACCCATTGCTTGACTTTATCTTGCTGGAGGCAAGCAGTATAGTGTATTTTTCTATTTCACATGCACGGATTCCAAACCAACCTAGATGATGTATGTCCTTGGTTGACGGATTCCCCTTGTGTTGCTGTTGTTGCGGGTGTTCGGGATTGTCGGGTGTATCTGCTTGGACTTTTCCCGAATCATTTGGACAAAATAGGCTCAGGTTTGAGTTGGGTTCCAGTACATTATATAGGGATGAGTGGGTCCTGATTGATGAAGTATGGGCTGTGGGGCTCATTCGAAATGTAGTATTTTTCTGTGTTACTTTGCTGCTGTGTTCAGTAGATAAGGAAAGAGAAGCAGAATCCTCACCCAGTGCCCTTAATAGAACTGAAAATTCTTCTCTCCCTTATGACTCCACCCCCTTTCTGATGCCACACCTTGACACTCCCCAACTTATGGGTACCAGAAGTATATTTTTGCTTCCAGCACTGCCCAAGTATGCCTCACTTGTGTGCTATATATCCCCCCCCCCCCATCTAACCTAGACGTAATAAGAGTGCTATCCATATCAAGGGCATTTACTTTATTTGGGCGACAGGGCTCCACTGCCACTTCAAGTTCTGTCTGGATAGCTACCTCGTACTTTTTTCTGAATGTTTAATTCAGTTTCCTTAGCTGGGTCCGGCCACAGTCAGGGGGACCCTTCGATAAGGGGTCTTGTAGAGGTCAGCTACTGGTTAAGACAAAGTTAGGATCGCTGGGGAGACGTCTGAGGGTAAGTGGTTCACTTGAACTCAAGTACAGTTCCCAAAGTAAGGCTCCCCAGTTGAGATTTCTTCACTTGCCTCATTCTACAAGCCCTCTCAAAGCTGTCAAGCATTTGGTGATGTCATCACCTTCCTCATATTTGGGAACCATTCCATTGGGGATTTTAGGGTCATAAGAACTCTCTTTTTCGCTACATTTAATATTGCTGCCACCATTGATCGGGGTAAGCCTATCTCTGTTCTTCCTTTCTCTAGAGCAAGGAGTCTGGACTCTAGGTCTAACCTTTTGGTCAACCTTGCTAGAAGGATGTCCTTTTCACTGAGGCTGTGCTCCGTGATCTCACCAAGACCTGACCTACCTGTGTGGGTTGAAGATGAAGTGAGTAATATCCTTGGTGTCAGGGACACATTAGCCCTGTTCTCCCTATCCAGTGGGGAGGTTGGAATTTGGTCTCCCCATCACTGGTTTCATCTATTTTTGAGGTGGTAAGGGAAATCTTCCCTCTGAGAAGGGAGGTTGCTGGAGTATTCTGCCAAGAGCTCCTAGAGTTTAACCTTGGAAGGACGGGACCACATTGGTATTTTCTTTTGTTTGCATAGAGACCATAACTCACTCATCTCCAGATGGAGGTAGGAGGTGAGGTCGAGCTCCTCCATATTCTCTATGTCCGCTATTACTGTAGTCATAGTTGGGATCTTTTTAAAAGTGGTCAAAAACTTTTAAACACTTTTCCCTAGCTACAGTGAGTTGTTAGTTTTTTTTTTTTAAATGCTAAAGGGATTTAACCAAGGCCCTAACGAGACTTTTAATAATTTAGATAAATTGAAAAGTCAAAAATAAGTTGTACTAAAGGCAATTTTTGGATTGTAGTCGCGGACTTGCTGCTGGATCGCCTGCCATCGGAAGGGAGTTTTCCTTTGAGCCCTTGAGCACACTCACCTGGGGATTCTACTGCCCTGCCCTCCTGCACTACAAAGCGGCTCGCGGCCCACGCTTCGCGGGAGCCGCTCGCAGCCGCAGACTTGCTGCTGGATCGCCTGCCATCGGAAGGGAGTTTTCCTTTGAGCCCTTGAGCACCCTCATCTGGGGATTCTACTGCCCCGCCCTCCTGCACTACAAAGCGGCTCGGGCCCCTGCTTCGTGGGACGCGCACGCGCCGGGCAAAGCCCGGGCCAAGGGCGGGCCCGTTTGAGCTAGTTAGAGAACGGTTGAGGACAGGACGGGGCCCCTCTCTTTCATCTGCTAATAAAGGTTAGTACAGAAAACCTGGATTGGCAGCTCCACAAAATCACAATTTACACACTAGAACTATCGCAAGCGAGTACTGTAGTGGCTGCCTTCCATCCCATTAGTGCCATGACTACCTCCAAGGCAGTGAAGGGGAGGAAGTCCATTAATGGCGGGTCAATAGTTGGAACCCTGGACGAATTCCTTACAAGGGCATCATCCGTGTTGGCCCACGAAATAGAATTGACTGAAAGGAGGCTTTCGCTTGATCCTGCCCTTAACAAACGGTCATCTATGGGTGTGTTGGTAAACACATTGTCGCCTAACTACCAACAAGGGACTGAATCTGCCATGACAGGAGCTAATCGCGAGGGGAGCAATCTGTCGTCAGCCTCTGAAGGGTTACACATATCCTCCGATACCACGGACGCTGGTTCAGCAATCCAAAGTACTTCTAATCACAATTATGAACATTCAGGATCGTCGACTCCCAGGCCAAAACACGATCTAAATATAGTTCTCACCTAGAGGCCGCAAATCCTGTAGTAGATCTGATTCCTAAAAGAAAGCATGGTGGTGCCCCTTTGAAACACAGGAAAGTGAAAATTCAGAAACGCTATAATGTGGGGGAAGGACAGATTACAAGAACTCCAAACAATCCAGCCGTATGCCCGCCCACTGTACAAGCGGCCATACCTACAACGAGCCTTAGCGTTATGGGTCTTACAGAAATGGGAGCTGACCTTTGGACCAAACTGGAACTTATCTTTACAAAGACATGTCTCCCTATCTATAATAGACTCACTACGATAGAAAATAGACTTCTGCACCTTGAATCCTTGTATGAATCTGCTCAGGCACAGGATGGTCTACGGGATATAGGGGTGAATGGTAACCAGGATAGGTTGCAACCCAATGGAGATGGTTACCAATCTGTCCTGTCTACCAGGAATAATATACTTGAATCATCTCCCTTGGTGGTAGCAGCAATTGACCCCCTGCCCCAACCAAGCAATACTGCTGCAATTAATAATAATGAAATGATTAGAAGTGGGGAGACCGGGGGTATGAGTGGGTCTGAGAACAGACAACCCTGAGTAAACAGAAATATGCCCCAGGAAGATCCAGTAAAAGCTCTATTACGTAAAGATCTTCCCCCCGAGTCCTTACCATATGTGATGGTGCTTGCAGGGGTCCCAGTTTTGAGTCAGGGGAAAAAGGAGGTTTACAGTGAGCTTAAAAACAAATGTATGCAGTGGCTTAACCATAATAGGCCACTTCCCTTACAGGTTTCGGGCGAAATTCTGTTTGCGAGACGAGTGGAATGGGCGGGGCCAAGGGAAAAAACCATTTCGGGAGATTGCGTTATAATTAATTTCAGGAACAGACGTGCTGTGGAATATATTTGGAACTGGATTCCAGCACGATCTGAAACGCAAATTTGACCTCTACACCTATCCTATTTCTATCCCGCTCCTCATTTCTATCCCGATCCCAGTAGTAACAGAGGAGGACAGTTCTGGGGGGCTCAGGATATGTTTGGTCGTAGCGAACAAGCTGGGGTGGCAAACTGGAAGGGAGCAAATACCTTTACCCCTATACTTGCCACTTTTTCTCAAATCAACAGATTCAGCATCTTAGATCAAATAGATTGACGGCTTGGGAGCCAACTGCCCATACTCCCTGCGATTGAGATCATGGCTCACTAGTAGCTAGAGTAGGATTTGATGTAAACGATTCCCAGATCCCTACAACTACCCAACAAGAGAGTAGAGGTATAGGGGTGGAAACCAGGGCCAATGAGGGGCAGGTTACGGGGAGAAATTACGAGGCCACACTGTGTGGAGTTTTATTTCCAGTGACACAAGTAAATGACGGTTGTGTTCTAACTCCGCTGTTAAAGGTAAGGGCCCAGGAAAGAGATCAAGGGGGCAAGCGGCCAAATTTTGATAGAGGGGGAGAATCTTGTGAAGCTCCAAATGTTGGGGAATCCAGTTGCCCAAGGGTACAAGGTGAAATAAGGGTCGGGCGACTAGTGGTAATATTAAAATTCTCTCCTGGAATTTGGCTAGGATAAAAAGCAAATTATCTTCCCCTGACTGGGGGCTGTTTGTAGGCAAGTGCGATGTCTACTTAATGCAGGAGACATGGGTGCTGGAAGAGATTGTAATGGGCGGTTTTGCCACCTTTAGTATACCGGCTACAACAAGGGGCAGGGGTAGACCATCGGGTGGTTTAAGCACCTGCGTGGGTACCCATTTGGGTGCCAAAGCAGTTCATATAACAACCAACTCACCTGATGTTCAATGTGTTCTTCTAACGCTTCAAGATTGCACTCAAATTGCCCTACTTAACATCTACTCAAGGCCTAAGCAGAGTGGGCAAGAATCTGGAACCATTGATGTACTGAGGCAGTTCATCACGACCCTTGACCCAGCAGTTGTCCTAATAGTAGGCGGTGACTTTAATTGCCAATTTGAGCCTCTTACCAGCGCAGGCTTAGATGGATTAGCCGATGAGGATCAGTACTGGCGCATCCCAGAACCACAGATAGCACCTATTAGAGCATGGACGCCGCTAGTTCTTCAAATAAACTCTTTTACCCTCTCATTGTCACTGAGGGCTTGTAATGGGAGGACAAAATCAGACAGACATGGTTCATCAACCTTTAATAGAGAAGGGCAAAATTCCCTTATTGATTATATACTGGTTGAACTCAGACACTGGGATAGGATTTTGGATTTCCGGGTTTACCCGAGGAAAGATAGCGACCACAACGCCCTGGTTATGACATTGAAACCAGGGAGTTTTGGTCTGTCTAGCCCCGTTCCAGAGTTCAACGCTGTACAACAGCCTCTCCTGCTAACTAACAACAGGCGGAGAGTTAAATGGTCACATTTACAGGGCTCCCCAATTAAGCTTGCAGGTATATATCAGCTGGCATTGCCTCAGTTGATAGAAATGGGAGAGATTGGGGTGAAGGACACGCATCCAGAATCAGTGAAAAGGCCTTTGGAAATCCATGAACAGCTGGTTGTTAAATTGTGTGATGTGTTCTACCCTGAAGGAAATAAAAAGGCAAGTCCAGTCATAACTCATCCCTGGTATAATGCCAAATGTTGGAAAGCAAAAAAAGACCTGTTAACGGCTGTAAAAGCGAAGGATGAGCCAAACATTAAGCAAAGCCAGCTTAAGTACAACCAGGTTACTAAAAGGGAAAAGAAAGAATGGGAAGCAAATAGATGGGAGGATCTTAGAATAGCACTCATGTGCAAGGACTCTAAATCCTTTTGGTCGATTGTCAGCTCGGGGGCAAGAGAGGGTAGATCGGCGTTAGAACCCAATATAGCAGCTGCTGTCTGGGAGGCACATTTTGAAGCTCTATACGCATAGTCCGGTGAAGAGGGCTCCTCAATCGCTACCCCAGGACCCCTCCATGAGTATCGATTGGAGGGGCCCTGGGGCATTACGTCAAGTGAGGTTGAAGCCTGAATAGGCAAACTCTTACCCAACAAGGCGCCTGGCCTGGATAAGCTTCCGGGGGATTTATTTCGGTCTGAACCGAAAATATGGGCACCATACCTGGGTGTTCTCTTTAATGCAATACTAAAGGGAATGGATCCCCCAGACACGTGGCATGGTGCAGAGATAGTACCTATTCACAAAAAAGGTTGTCCCCTACTGCCATCTAACTATAGGCCTATCAGTTTGATAGACATCACCCAACTTACTTATTGGATGTGTTAATTAGACTCCATACTGATAACTATGCTCAAGTTAGGTGTGGAAAGCATGGAGAACTGTCAGCCCGCCTCCCAGTGAAAAGGGGGTGCGTCCTGGCCCCCACCTTATTTTGTCTTTACATAAATGGGCTTATAGACCACCTACTTGTAGTAAGGATAACGATGCCCCCAGGCTAGTCTCAGGTCGGGTGCCCGCGTTGATGTTTGCGGACGGCACTTTGTTGTTGTCTAAAACATCAACGGGCATCCAACGAACCTTGGATGGTTTTGCCCCGGTTATCGAAATGTATAAACTACAGGCGAGAGCGGCTTCTATGTACGGGGCGGAACTTTGGGGACATCAAAGCTCATCCAACCTCTTGAAGGTAGAACATACCTTCATGAGAAATTTATTGGGTCTTCCAGTCAGTACACCGCTTGTGCCCCTACGCATGGATATGGGGCTAGTCCCCGTAGAGGAGGAAGTAGCATTACGGCCTTTGGTGTATTGGAGGAGATTATGGTCAGTGCCCAAACTAGCCTCCTATAAAAAAGAATTTCTGGAGGTCTGGGCTACGTTGAGAACAAAGAAAACCCTGTGGCTCTCACATATTAAGGCAGTCAGCACTAAGATCGGTTTATCCAAGCTTTGGGATACTCCTGAAGTAACCTGCCCAGGGTTATCCAGGGCAGAGTTGGTCCATCACTTTAGGCACCATAACCTATTGTCTCTTCAGAGGTGCCCTATAGTGGGAAGACTAACAGCAGAGTTCCTCCAAGCACAAATAGAACCTAAAAAGGAGGACTTTTTGGATCTAATATACCCCAAATGGCGAGGAAACTCTATATGCAATTTAGGATTGGTAGTCTCCTGCTTAGGGCATTTACCAGCAAATGGGACAGCACTGAGAACACCGTGTGCCCAGCATGTAAATACAATCATGAAGTTGAACTCCATGTTCTATTTTTCTGCCCTGCCTATCAGGCCACCCGGAAATGCTGGCTGATACCAATCTGTAGAAACTTAGGCAGCAGACAATGCGCTCAATCATTCAGGGTCTTACAGTATGACACTCACCCCCCATTATCTTTGCTGTTTCTTGTTTTTTAATTGGCATGTGGCACAGACGAAGAAAATGTATTTAAAGATTCACTTTCAATAGGATATTGTACTTAATGTAACATCTCGATAACTACTCAATGTTTAATTTGATTTTAAATGTTCAAAATGTTGCTGTACATATGCTATTTTTTTTTTATCTATGTGTAATGTATGTATTTTATTTGCACTTTTATGGTCCTTGTTGACCGAAATAAAGTTATTGATGATGATGATTGTAGTCGTGTGATCAGGTGTTGAACAAGTGGTCCAACAAATGCAAAGTTGTAGACCCCACAGCTGATCCACCAAAGTAAGAAGCTTGCTCTGTATATACAATATCAAAGTAAGGTATAGTGTGCACAGAATCCAGTGAATCCCCAGTGGAACAGCAGAGGCTAAGGGGGATAACACCTTACTCTCTTTTGTGGTAGTGGGGTTGAGCAGCCAGGCTTATCAGAGGGTAGTGTTAAGCATTTGTTGTACACACTCAGGCAAATAATGATGTTGCACACTCAAAGACTGAATCCAGGCCAATTGTTTATATAGAAAGCAGGTTAGTTAGGGTTTTTATTACCAGAACCAAGGATCACCTAGTGCAGGTAAGTTACACAGTGTGTCACTGGCAATACAATATTTTTCACGAATGTGGTATGATTTTGTAAATGCAGTAAATTTACAATTTTAAGAAAGCTTTCTGTAAATGCCAAACAGTTACAGATCTCAGAATTTGCAATGATAAAGATAGGCAATACAGGGTAATGTTTCAGTTCAATGTATTCCTATGGAGGAAAACAAGGTTAGTGACTCCAGGTAAGTACTCTGTTTTGTAGTTTAGTTTCAGGCTGGTAGCACTTACACAGCGCAGAGAAAGGTAGATAAGAAGAGTGTGCCCTCAGCAGAACAGGGGTGGCCAGGTGCAGAGGTCAAAGAAGAGGTTGGGGCTCAGTGTAGTGCTATGGAGACAGGGGGCACTCGGATGAGCAGGTAGGTACCTGCGGTTTCTGTGTCAGGGCCCGGGGATCAAAGATAGGCACAAAAGGAGGCCACAAGTTGGTACCAAATATGCAAATCCAGCGGCACTCGGGCGGCATGGTGCATAGTAGGCGTCGGGCTAAAATGCAAACCAATGGAGAACATTGGTTGGGAACAAAGGCTGCAGACTTGGACTAGGAGGCTGGACGAGGATGATCGATGGCTGAGCAGGTAAGTTGGATAGCTGGGGAACCCCTAGGCACCGTCAGCTGAGCGCCCCAAAGTTGGGCGGAAGATGAAGGGGGTACCTTTTGGTGTCAGGTTTCCTTACCTGGGTCCTTCTGCGGTCGTGGGAGCCTTCAAACTGTGGCTGAAAGCATCGAGAAGGGGTCTTGGAGAGGTCAGCCACTGGTCAAGATGAGGTCAGTGTCGCCGGTGAGACGTTGTGATAACCGACTTTTTCGACCCTCTTGGAGAGGGAAGATGATGGAAGATGACTCCAGCCTATTACCCTTGCAGTATAGGGATTAGGACTATAAGTAGGACCTATCCATGAGGCACAGTAGTGCATTTTCGTACCCTTTTCTGTAGATCAGGGCTTATAGACTTAAGCTAGGGGATAGATATGCAAGTATTAGTGATGATCCATCCTTTTGTAAGAGTGTTAGTATATCTTCTGTGGAGTTATGTGTATTTTGGGCCTTGTAGGCCTTAAACGGGACAGACTCCATCTTGCTCTCTGCCTGGTAGCTTGAGAGGCTTTCTAGGTCAAGTGTAATGTTTTAGTTTCGAGGTGTTGTTCGCTTGGAGAGAACCGGTTCAGGCTGGCCCTTATCGAAAGACTGTATTTTTCTCCACTCCGAAGACACAACTCCAGGCCGGCCGGCTGGGAACGTGCCCTTGGTACGGGGAGGTACAAGAATTTGGTGGGCGGCAGGTTACTGGCCGTAACTTTCCATGAAGGGGCAGGTTTTGATATTAGCGAAAGTGTTAGGCAATGAGTCAGTCAGTCTGTAGGCGGCAGCTAGCCGTTAGCATCTATGCCATTAATTATTTCCAGAGCAGACAATCGCCATTTTGAAGTCCGAGAAAGATTCTGAAACCGAGACTCTCTGAGAAAGACTGAAGGAGAATTAGCGCGGAGCGCACAGAGACAGAGAGAGAGAGAGAGAGACGGTAGCTAATAGCAAGCAAGGTTCCAGTGACTTGGAGGGAAGCAGAGGAGATTAAGCATAGCGGTGCAGACGTGTACCCGTGACTGCTGAGGTGTAATTCCAAGACGAGCCAAGACACCGAGACGAGAAGGGAACCTAGATGACTGCCGAGCCCCGACTTCACATTAATAAGGTGATCTCTGCCCTTTCCTTGTTAAGCGCGCATTCTAACCTTTACTTTTCTTTACAGCATATACATTGTGTAGTATTGTGTTTATTTTTGTTGTAATAAATCACCCCAGTTCTTAGTGAACCGACATGTGCCTTGTATTCTTGTTCAATCAGGGTAACCGGATCTTCTAGTTAGACATTGTTTGCATGAACGGATGCGAATCCCGATCAGGTAAGGAGTGACTGAGCAAATAGGGAGAGAGGGAACATTTGATGTCAGGAGCAGAAGGTACATATTATAATTTGGAAAGCCATATTAATCTCTAGTATCGTAGTTTTATCCTGAGTAGGTAATCAAAGACTTCATCCTTAAACGTTCATAGGAAAGTGATCGTCGTTGCTATACGGCGTTAGTGAGAGCACCTAAGATGGTGTGTAGGTCTGCCGGATTGCAGACCGTGTGTAAGTGAGAGCACCGGAGGGAGACGGTGTGGAGGCCCGCCGGATTGTGGGCCGTGTGTAAGTGAGAGCACCTAAGGTAGAGAGGTGTGTAGGTCTGCCGGATTGCAGACCGGATGTTAATGTGAGCACTGGGACTGCAGGCCCATGTGTGTAGGCGCGCCGGATTGTGCGTCGAGTGAGCACTGATGATCAGTGTGTAATGGTACATTATCAGACCTGCCCTAGGGTAGACCAGTCTGGGCCTACGTGGCCGCGAGACCAATAGGTGTGAATAGGATATTGTAGAAAACCAATGCGTGTTTATTGCTATTTTTCCCATCCTTAGGTACAAGATGTACATACATATATCCATACCCATTGTAAATACATTCTAAGGAGGGAGGTGAGTACGTTCCGACTGGGTTAGAGGGGCTCCTAGGAGCTGATTCCATCTGGTCCGAGAATCTGGTCGGTACATCTGGCGTCACGAACTGTTTACGAAGCCTGTGTGCGCTGTATTGTTTTCATCTTGTTGGTTTGCGCTCGGCTCGTACGTATTTTTCTTTGTTTATAATTGTGTATATATTTTTTGTGTGCTAACATGTTTTCGAAGAAATCAAAATCTACTTTCAAATTGCCTGTTAAAATTCCCGGCTGGGAATCAACGCCTTATGAGGCGTTGGCCCGTGAGTGGGCCGATTCTACTGGTTTGAGTGAGAATTGGACTTCTTGTTTGGAGCAGGCGGAGCCCGCTGATGTGGTTTCTTGCTTGCAAAAAGCGCCAGTAGTGAAGGGTGATGAGCTTCCTGTTTTAGGACGCAGAGGTTGGATTGTGCTAACTGCTTATAGAATGCTTCATGAGAAGTTTGTGAAATTGCAGAAGCGGTTTGTTGATATGGAAGAGAAGTTTGTTGAGGTGCAGAATGCGCATACTCTTTTGCGATGTCAGAATAAGTTGCTTGCCGACAAACTTGAGACTTATCAAACTATAGCCGAAAGGGCTGCGGTGCGCATTGCGAAATATAAATACAGGCACCGCCGTGGTCGTGTGTCTACACAGAAAGTGCGTCTGGTCGTGGCAAAAGCCGGGCTGGATTGGAATCCCGATGAGTGGGATGGTAATATCTGGGACTCGAACGAATCTGGCTCCTCGGCTGAGGAGGGTGACAAGCGCGAGTCTTCTCGCTCCGGACGGGATTGTAAATCTGCTTCTTGTGACAAAGATGACGTTTCTGGCGATCGTGGTCGCTCTACCAGTTCTGATGACATATTACGCTCTGACTGCTCTTCTAAATCTAAGGACCGGGCTTCCTCGGAGGCTCTTCTGGAGGTTTCTGCTCACCCTGTGTTTCGACGCAAATTACAAAAGGCTCCTGGTATGCCGAATGGTATTCATTTGGATAGTATTGAAGATTTTACTCAACAGGAGGTTAGTGACATTTTACAACGATTTCGACAACGACCCGGTGAAACTTTGCTTACCTGGATGGTGCGCCTTTATGAACTAGGTGCTGCCGGTATTATGCTTGATGCTGGTGATTGTTTACGTTTTTGCTCTTTGAGTTCCGATTCTACTGTACAAGACCATTTTCGGAATTATAATGGTGCTGGCCAAATTAGTTTGCTTCAGCTTGCGAATGATGGTTGTAACCATAAATACCCTACTGAATCTGATTGGCCTGT
This sequence comes from Lissotriton vulgaris, assembly GCF_964263255.1. Taxonomy (NCBI): domain Eukaryota; kingdom Metazoa; phylum Chordata; class Amphibia; order Caudata; family Salamandridae; genus Lissotriton; species Lissotriton vulgaris. The sequence continues at coordinate 523,571,286 of NC_141689.1, read as the reverse complement.
CAATGACAAGCCATGGTACACTTTGCGCGATGCGTCGCAACGTTTGAAGGAGGAGGTAATGAAAACTGCTATTTTTCTCAGTACGTCTGACAGATTGTTGGATGGTCTTTTAACATCTTCTGTGCGTAATCGCATTATCCGTTCTTCGCCTGTTGCTTATAAGCAGGTTATGATGACTTTGTTGATCAATCAAACTGGCAATCCTTTATCTATGGTGCTTGAATCTGTTCGTCAGCTTGGTGAGTTGGGTGAATGGTTTAAACCTGAAAGGCAATCTCGACCTGAAGGTCGTACCGCTGGGGATTATAAATTTTCTAGGCGTGATAGGTTTCTTGCACTTTTGGCTGATGGTGTGAAAAGGGAGGACATTGATGGTGAACCTAATAATCGCTTGTGGGACATGTTTCGTAAGCGTGGTTTAGATCGGAAGGAGGGTGCCCGTCGTGTACGAAAGAATGATTGTGACCGAGGGTCTGATGACAGTGGTGATGGGAGGCGCCGAGTGGATGCTGATTGCCGTGATGACCGACGCTATGACCGTGATGTTTCCCCCCGCCGTGAGAGCGTAAGGGTGAGAGAGGGAGAGAGAGACAGGGGAAGAGATGACCGTGTCTCTAATAGACGCAGAGATGAGAGAAGTTATTCCCCTGATGTTAGACGACGGGAGGATCGTCACAAGCTTTCTGACCGTAATTCTCAATTCTTTGAACATGACACTAATCCGTTTCGTAATAGAGACGGATATGAGCAGGATATTCTGATTCCGAAAAAAGTTGAAAACATCTATCCTGATTTGTCTTGGTTGGCTGACCATGGTACAAATGACTAGGAAATTGGTCAAGCTCCGGTACGCAGGTGGGCTCACAAAGACAATAGACCCTATGTAGATATTGAAATTTTTTGGAAACATCGTAATATCCAAAGGGCCCGAGCATTGGTAGATACTGGGGCGGAGGCCACTTTAATTCATGGTAAATCGAAAAAATTCAAAGGACAGTTTTTTACAATTACTGGTTTAGGTGGTAAGGAAACCCCCGCAGTGCAAACTGCCCTTGACATGAAAATTGGTAGAATTCCCCGTAAAGAATATTCTGTGTTAGTTGTGCCTCTCCTGGAATATATAATTGGAATTGACATTTTGAAAGGAATGACTTTGCATCTTGATGATGGTTGCTATCAATTTGGAACGAAGCATTACATTTCGTCCAGACCCGTACGGGTTGGTCGTTTGCGGATGCCCCCCATTAAGATTCCCCAAGCTACGAAAGTTGTTTCTCAGAAACAATATCGAATTCCTGGTGGTCATGATGAAATTAGTGCCACAATTCAGGATCTGATTGATGCAGGGGTTATAACTCCAATCACTTCTGCTTGGAATAATCCTGTGTGGCCTGTGCGCAAGAGTGATAATACTTGGCGCATGACGGCTGATTATCGAGAGTTGAACAAACACACTCCGCGTTTAGCTGTTGCTGTGCCTGACATGGTTACTTTGATTCAGAGAATTCAGAAGCATCCAGGTACATGGTATGCGTCCATTGATATTGCTAATGCTTTCTTTTCGATCCCAATTGCCCCCGAGTGTCAAGAGCAATTCACTTTTACCTGGCATGGCCGTCAAATGACGTTTAGGAGCCTTCCTCAAGGTTATATACATAGTCCTACGATCTGTCACCGGCTGGTGGCGGAACATTTATCTGAAGTGCCCGTACATCCTCATATTCAGGTGTGTCACTATATTGATGACGTTTTGATTCAAGGTGAGACGCAAGACCAAGTCCAATCCCATTTAGATCTGATTCTTGACTGTTTACGTGCAAAAGGTTGGGAAATTAATGCCGATAAATTGCAGGGCTCTTCCCAGAATGTTAAATTTTTAGGAATTAATTGGCATGAAGGTCACAGAGAAGTGATCCCGCAGGTGAGGCGTAAAATTTTGGATTTTGCTGTTCCGAGGAACAGAAAGGAGGCTCAATGCTTCATTGGCCTGTTTGGTTTTTGGCGTCAGCATATTCCCCATTTGAGTCAGATTTTAGCTCCTTTGTACCGAGTCACCCGTAAAAAGAATGCGTTTGAATGGGGTGAACCACAACAAAATGCTTTTAATTTGGCGAAAGAAGCAATTCAGTATGCCTTGGATTTGTGGCCCGTGGGCGAAGGTGATGTGGATTTGAATGTTTCTGTGGATGGTCTGTATGCCAATTGGAGTCTGTGGCAAAAGCAAGGCAGACAAAAAGTGCCATTGGGTTTTTGGACCAAAAAGTTACCTGAGGCTGGTGAGCGTTATTCGCCTTTTGAAAAACAGTTGCTTGCTTGTTATTGGGCTCTGGTGGATACCGAGCAATTGACGTTGGGTCATGCTGTGATTTTGAGACCTGAAATTCCTATCATGCAGTGGGTTTTGAGTTCGCTGAAATCCCATCGAATTGGACATGCTCAAGAGGCGAGCGTGATTAAGTGGAAATGGTACATTCAGGACAGAGCGCGTGTGGGTCCGAAAGGTGTGGCTGTGTTGCATGAACGGGTGGCGCAGGCGCCATCGAATGAGACTACGAATGATTGTTCTGTGCCTGTAGTTCAGGAATCTCCTGTCAGGTGGGGTAAGCCATTTGATGATTTGTCCGCGGAGGACAGAAAACATGTGTGGTTTACGGATGGTTCAGCAAAATTCATTGGTGAGAAACGACATTGGAAGGCAGTGTCATACAACCCGATCACGCAAAAATTATTGAGTACCACTGGTGATGGGAATAGTAGTCAATATGCTGAATTGTATGCAGTTTACCAAGTTTTGAAGCAGGAACTACCTGGCACATGTCATATTTTCACTGATTCCTGGTCCACTGCTAATGGACTGGCGGTTTGGTTACCAACCTGGCATTCTCATAATTGGGAATTGCATTCAAAAGAACTGTGGGGTAGAGAATTATGGCAAGAAATTTGGGAATTACTTCCACAGAGTACTGTTACAATCTTTCATGTGGATGCTCATACCCCGATTGACTCCCTTGACAAGTTTTTTCATAACATTGCAGATGAAAAGTCTAAAATTTCTGAGGCAGTGGTGGACATGCAGGATTCTGATTTGGCAGGATTGGCGAAATGGGCCCACCAAAAAGCAGGACATTTTGGAGAAAGAGCCACTAGCAGGTGGGCTTCCGATCGAGGAATTCATATTCCCTTAAATTTGATTAAAGATGTTATTCTGCATTGTCCTATCTGTCAACATTCTAGAAAAAGAACAGTGCCTCATATTGTTAAAGGCCATTTACATCGAGGAAAAATGCCCGCCCAAATTTGGCAGATTGATTATATTGGCCCGCTCCCTATGAGCAAAAATTGTCAGTATATTTGCACAGCTGTTGATACTTTTAGTGGCCTATTGGTCGCTTTCCCTTGCAAACAAGCCACCCAAATGAATACCATTAAGACCCTGGAATTGCTTATTTTGTATTATGGTGTTCCATTCCAAATTCAATCTGATAACGCATCCCATTTTCGTGGAAGATTGGTGCAGGAATTCTGTGTGGAAAATAACATTGAATGGATTTTTCATATTCCATATTATCCGCAGGCCTCGGGCCTCATTGAGCGTATGAATGGTTTGTTGAAAGAACAGTTGCGTAAATTGACTGATGTAAATTACAAAAACTGGAGAGATTTTTTGCTCCAGGCATTACTGATTTTGAATAATCGCCCTTTGTTACATGCTGAATCTCCTTTAATGTGTTTGTTTCCTCCAACTGTTGATGCAAAACCTAACTCCATGACCAATTCTGTTATGTATTGGGAAATTACCCCCGGAGCTTTAGCTCCGTGCAAAGCGACCCCAGGTTCTGCAGGTTTGGACCTGCATGCTATGAATGATGCGATTCTGAAAGGCAGAGACTGAATTATTGTTGAAACCGGCATTGGTGTCTGTATTCCAGCCGGTAGTTTTGGACTTATTGCCCCTAGATCGGGCCTTGCCATGAAAGGTATTCAAGTTCTCGGAGGAGTAATTGACAGCGATTATCAGGGAGAGATTAAGGTTCTTCTGCTTAATAGCAGTGAAATTGATTTATCGATCAAAAAATCTGACCGTGTTGCTCAGTTGCTCATTATGCCTGTCTTCAGTGGTGAGATTAAGAGAGGCTCTGCCCCAACTTTGCTAACAATACGAGGTCAAAAAGGATTCGGTTCCTCCGATAATCCCGGTGCCAAAATATGGGTGCAATCGCCTAAACATCCCCCTGAACAGGCTGAAGTTATTGCGACCGGTCATGACAACACCATTTTGGTGATGAAGCCAGGGAAAGATAGCTGGGAAGCTGACCCAGCTGACAAATGTTACTTACGAGAATGATTAAGGCCTGTATTTGTATTCTTTCAGATCATTCTCTGGACTGCTGCTGCAGGATGTGCCGGCGTTGGACTCCTTTTGGTCTGCTACGCCGGGAGAGGAGAGAACCCACCGACTTCGGTTGATTGAAGAGCCCGAGTTCCTCGTTCCTTCACTGCGTGGGACACCTCGTCAAATTTCTGGATTACCCTTGCTAAAAGAGTGACTAACTCTCCGCATTTTTGCCTCACTCCCATGAGATCTGTGACTGATATTCTGGCGACCTGTTTGGTTTCTGTCCCTGCTTCCACTGAAACTTTGCGGCACATTTTCAATATTTCTAGTGCCCGACCTAATATAATTCTGGGCGATTTTTCGGCTCATGAATTCTGCCCTTTGTGTACGGTCATATCTGACCCTATTCGCCGAATTCATTCCCAAATCACCACCTATAATATTTCACAGGGTGATTTATGCTTCATTTTGACATGTGATCCAAAGGCCATCACGGAATGTCTTAAATTAAAACTGCAGGCTGCCACTTCTTTTTCAGCTCATCAACGATTGTTGTGTTTACAGAGACTTCCAAGTTCATGCATTTCTGTCAAGAACAATATGACATGTAAACGTGTATTGGTTGCTCCCAGTTATTACCGTGCAATGTTACTGCCTTCTGGTTGGCTATTTTCATGTGGGAATTCTTCCTGGCCCTATATTCCCGCTAATATTTCTGGAGGTCCATGTGCTATTACTAGATTGAGCTTGTTAATGTTTTCATCGCACCCTGGTTCCCATTCCCGTGTAGTACGAGACTCTATGTCATTACATGAAGACTGCGATTCTTCCGTGCACCTTTACTCTAAATCCGAATATCTAAGTCTGGCTATTTCTATCATTGGTGTCCCGGCGTTAGCTGTTTATAACGCCAAAACAATTGGCAAGATGGCCTGCTGGATGGTTAAATCAATTAATCAAACGTCTACTGTATTATCTGACCTATTATTAGATGCCCAGGGTGAACGCCGAGCCATTTTGCAGAATCGCGCTGCGATTGATTATCTTTTGTTAAAACATGGACATGACTGTTCTGATTTTGAAGGCCTCTGCTGTTTTAATTTGTCTGACCATTCTAAATCGATCTAAGCCCATATTGACAAACTCCACGATTTGACTGCAGAGGTTAGACAACATATCGACCAGGGCTGGTTTGACTGGCTCTTTAATTGGTTACCTGACTTGCATTCTTTACGACAGATTTTAGGGGGTATATTAATTTCTGTTTGTGTTTTGGTAGCTATTTGTTGCTTTATTCAGTGCATTCCTTCTCTATTACAATTTTGTAGATTTGGTAGGAGAAATAGGTCAGTTAATTTTGTTTCTTATTACTCTTCCACTGATGTTAGTTCGATATAAGATGTGGCTAATAGACTGGAGTCAAGGGTGAAGTGTGATAACCGACTTTTTCGACCCTCTTGGAGAGGGAAGATGATGGAAGATGACTCCAGCCTATTACCCTTGCAGTATAGGGATTAGGACTATAAGTAGGACCTATCCATGAGGCACAGTAGTGCATTTTCGTACCCTTTTCTGTAGATCAGGGCTTATAGACTTAAGCTAGGGGATAGATATGCAAGTATTAGTGATGATCCATCCTTTTGTAAGAGTGTTAGTATATCTTCTGTGGAGTTATGTGTATTTTGGGCCTTGTAGGCCTTAAACGGGACAGACTCCATCTTGCTCTCTGCCTGGTAGCTTGAGAGGCTTTCTAGGTCAAGTGTAATGTTTTAGTTTCGAGGTGTTGTTCGCTTGGAGAGAACCGGTTCAGGCTGGCCCTTATCGAAAGACTGTATTTTTCTCCACTCCGAAGACACAACTCCAGGCCGGCCGGCTGGGAACGTGCCCTTGGTACGGGGAGGTACAAGAATTTGGTGGGCGGCAGGTTACTGGCCGTAACTTTCCATGAAGGGGCAGGTTTTGATATTAGCGAAAGTGTTAGGCAATGAGTCAGTCAGTCTGTAGGCGGCAGCTAGCCGTTAGCATCTATGCCATTAATTATTTCCAGAGCAGACAATCGCCATTTTGAAGTCCGAGAAAGATTCTGAAACCGAGACTCTCTGAGAAAGACTGAAGGAGAATTAGCGCGGAGCGCACAGAGACAGAGAGAGAGAGAGACGGTAGCTAATAGCAAGCAAGGTTCCAGTGACTTGGAGGGAAGCAGAGGAGATTAAGCATAGCGGTGCAGACGTGTACCCGTGACTGCTGAGGTGTAATTCCAAGACGAGCCAAGACACCGAGACGAGAAGGGAACCTAGATGACTGCCGAGCCCCGACTTCACATTAATAAGGTGATCTCTGCCCTTTCCTTGTTAAGCGCGCATTCTAATCTTTACTTTTCTTTACAGCATATACATTGTGTAGTATTGTGTTTATTTTTGTTGTAATAAATCACCCCAGTTCTTAGTGAACCGACATGTGCCTTGTATTCTTGTTCAATCAGGGTAACCGGATCTTCTAGTTAGACATTGTTTGCATGAACGGATGCGAATCCCGATCAGGTAAGGAGTGACTGAGCAAATAGGGAGAGAGGGAACATTTGATGTCAGGAGCAGAAGGTACATATTATAATTTGGAAAGCCATATTAATCTCTAGTATCGTAGTTTTATCCCGAGTAGGTAATCAAAGACTTCATCCTTAAACGTTCATAGGAAAGTGATCGTCGTTGGTATACGGCGTTAGTGAGAGCACCTAAGATGGTGTGTAGGTCTGCCGGATTGCAGACCGTGTGTAAGTGAGAGCACCGGAGGGAGACGGTGTGGATGCCCGCCGGATTGTGGGCCGTGTGTAAGTGAGAGCACCTAAGGTAGAGAGGTGTGTAGGTCTGCCGGATTGCAGACCGGATATTAATGCGAGCACTGGGACTGCAGGCCCATGTGTGTAGGCGCGCCGGATTGTGCGTCGAGTGAGCACTGATGATCAGTGTGTAATGGTACATTATCAGACCTGCCCTAGGGTAGACCAGTCTGGGCCTACATGGCCGCAAGACCAATAGGTGTGAATAGGATATTGTAGAAAACCAATGCGTGTTTATTGCTATTTTTCCCATCCTTAGGTACAAGATGTACATACATATATCCATACCCATTGTAAATACATTCTAAGGAGGGAGGTGAGTACGTTCCGACTGGGTTAGAGGGGCTCCTAGGAGCTGATTCCATCTGGTCCGAGAATCTGGTCGGTACAGACGTCTCAGGGTAAGTGGTTCACTCGTACTCATGGACGTCGGGTACAGAGTGCTGCAGTGTTGCGGATACGGAGACTGGGGATATTTGTTTTGCTGGACAAATCCGGTGTCAAAGGATGACAGGAGTCTTGAGGTTGCTGGCTGCGGTCCACGTTGGTTTCTGGAGCAGGGTTGCTGGAGGAGGAGACAGGCCGGTATGGCTGGGGCCAAGTCAGTTGTTTTCACCATCTTCCCCACTGCTGCACAGCTCTTCTCCTTAGGTTGTCGTAAATGAAGAGGCAAGGTTCAGGGGTGCTCCTAAATACTAGATTTAGGGGTGTTACAGGGATCAATGGGTCCTTTCCCTGGTGTGTCTACACCCTTATTATACCACCCTCCAGTGGGAGGGGGCATATGCCTCTTCCTGATTGGGTGAGTCCCCTCATCTTCAAGATGGAGGGGACTCAGATGTGTGCTTCACTTCACCACCCCACCTGAGAGGTGGTGTTAGCAAAGGTGGGGACACCTCCCTTCCGGGCTAGGATTTCCCACTGATTCTCCCGACCAAAGTTGGGGTCAGAACCGGTGCAGACCAGTTGCTGATAGTAGCAAAAGGCTGGGGGTAGTTAAAGGTGGCAGGCCTTTGAAGCTTCCTGTTCGTGGCACCTGCCCATCCTGGGAGAGGAGATGTGACAACTCTGCCCAGGAAGGGCTTAGTTTCAGGACCCAGAGACTGTGGCTCCCTGCCCAGCGGTCCAGAAATCGGTCTGGTGGTGGCTGGTGGAGAGTCAAGAATTATACCAGGGCTGGTCATTTTTTAGGGGGCATCTCTAAGATGCGATCTGAGTGCATTTTAGATTAAATCCCACTCTGGCATCAGTTTTCAGTGGAGCCATTTTGGGGCTGTGGAGTTCGTGATGACAACCTCCCGGCCCCTATACTCAAAGTGGTTTTACTGCACCTACAATGCCTGTGAATGGCACAGATACTGTAGGTGCATATTGCTCATGCAGCTGTGCCCTCACCGATGGTATGGTGTTCCCTGCCTTTAGGGCTGTAAGGCCTGCAATAGGGGTGACTTAGCCATGCCAAGGGCAGTGTTGGTGGGCACGGCACCCAGGGATGGGTGCCATGTCAGCTCTTCAGTTTAGTCCACACCAAAACACGCAGCCTGCAATAGCAGTGTGTGGGTGTTAAGGTGAAGGGTCTCTGAGGGGGGCATAATACATGCTGCGGCCCTCTATGGTCACAAGGCCCTTGGTATCAGGGGTACCTCGTACAAGAGACTTACATGTGGCCCAAAGGAGTACTAATATGGGGACAAAGGTGCAGTTTTTGGGAAAGAACGCAAAACCTGGGAACCTGATTGGTAGGGACCCAGGACACACCCAGTCAAATTAGCATCATGTATCTGGCAAAATGTTAGGGGGTAACCATGCAAAAAAGAGGCACTTTCTTGCACTCACCCTTCAGAGATTATGACCCTCACTCTGCGCGAGGGTCAGTCAAACCTAGGCACTTTCAACAGGTACATGTGTCAGAACGCAAGAGCCGGCCGTCGTAGAATTTATAGGGCTTACCAGATTTCAGCCTTGGCCTCCAGTGGCCTACAGTACTGCAAGGCACTGCCCCTCAGAATGCACTGCAACCTCGCCGACTGAAAACAGCCTGGGCGCTTTAAACAGAAGCCCTGGGTTTCCAAGGCTGCTTGTCAATCAGTGAGGATGCACTAAGTACCACTGCAGCCCACTCATTTCCTAAATTGTGACAGGGTGGGGTGGACACAAGCCTCAATGGCCCCACCACATTCTGGGAAGAGTTGCGAAATGCTGGAGGTGCACATGAGGCCGGCTGTCCACAACGTGGTCTGCGGCACACATACCTCACCTGCAAGCAGCAGAGGCAATTGCAGGATGGCTGCAATTTAGTTTGTCAGGCAACTGTGGTCACTCGGAGAAACAGAGAGAGGTGGTCTAAAGCAGGTTAATGGGCCCATGTCATCATTAAGGCGCTAAGAACCTCCAGGGAAAAAAAACTGACCTTGAAATATGCTCCTACCAGGCCTTTATTTAAAGGAATGCCTGGTTCACTTTTGTCAGTACCATCCTCAACACGCACAGAGGAAAAAGAGAAGCTTGAGATGTTTTTGTTATCTTTAAACTAACTGATGGCCACTATTCTTTCATTTTTTGGATGACTAGCAGAAAGTAAACAAGCTTTAGCGTTTTATGAAGTGCGAGTGCTCCCAACTTCTGAACCCCAAAATCTCCAGTGCCACGGAGTTACTCATTCACCTTCAGAACTCCAGCATGGTTATATTGGGGGTGCTCTAGCACCCCCGCACTCCTACTTCCAACACCAATATACCAAGTTGCCCTCTAAAACGGCAATGTTTTTTTTCTTTCGCTAGTAGGCAATAAAGGGCTTCTGATGCGTCACCTTTTTGTTTAAAGTTGGCTGTCCCTTTCTGGAAGGAAATTTTTTTTTTCATTTTTCTTAATGAATTTCAACATGAAAAAGACATGCCTTCTTTCATGCTCATTGTTGAATAATTTATGGCACACGCTGTTTATTCTGGTAGCAGATCATCAGCAGTTATGCATGTTTTGTTTGGTGAACTTTCCTCCCAGGTGATCCTTTTTTATTTGTGTGTTCATTCAGCCACCTTTCCTGAGCCAATGTTTATTTTAAGCTGAAGTACATTTGGTATTGCCGGTAGGTGAGACTTTAGTATCTTTTGTGGTGTCTGTTGCATTATTGCATATTTTAACTAGAGTGAGAGCCTCCTCCCATGTTCACCTGCATCTGCACATTCCTGACATAAAGCATCAGAGGGCAGGCACTACAAGTGCATTTTGAGAGTACTAATAATGACATAGTGTAAAATTATGCCCCTCCACCCCCCGATAGAATGGCAACAGAGGACCCTGAGACTCCCATATATCAAAGATATCAATTGGTCTTAAAGTGGAAAGGCCTCCCCCTGAAGGATTTCCCCCTTACCCCCGAAAGGTTGGGGCCCTGTAGTATGGAGGATAAACGAGTGGAATCCAGAAGAAGTAGTTTCCAAGTTGTTTATTCAGTAATCAAGTAATGAACCCCACCAGCAGCAGCCTGTATCATGCTCAGCCCTTCAGTAACTGACTCCGCTCCCTCACTAACATTCTAAATACAAACATTCTAGAGTGCAGTCACTAAGCTGAGCATCAAATAACAGGGAAGATATAATTCAACATACTACAACATCTCCCTCCTATAAAATTGAAAAGAGAAACAATGCTAGGTAAAGTACAAATGAAAATTATAAACAAGTGAAAGCGTCAAGAGACTGATAGAGAAACATAGAATTAGAATAACAATAGAGAAAATAATACTAGAGGGCAGACAGAAAACAAAAAACAAAACAGTCTCGCATCAACTATCTCACACAAAAGAGTATACACACACTCCCTTTCTTCAACAACAAAAACAACTAAATACACAGTCCATGAAAACTGGCCAGGCTGACACGAATAGTGTAAAAAGTGCAGAAAGAAGAGAAAAATGAACAACAAAATAGGTACTAAGATTTTGAGAAGAAAATGTACAGAGTATACAACAGTGTACGACAAGACTGAACAGATGTGAAACAAATGTCCACGCGAATGTGGGCAACCCACATTAGAACAAAGAAAGTCAGAATGTGCTCAAAAAGAAAACTGAAATAGAGAATATACATCAAAACAAATTGGAGAGTGAGATGTGCATAGAGGCACACGACACAGTGAACAACATGAGACTGTGAACCAATGTGTAGACAGACGTCCACACACATGCGGGGAAACCCACATAGAATACATAGAACTTTGGTAAAACTGATTTAGATTAAGAGCAACAGAGTTACTTCTACCATGGAAAAGAGGAACATTCTTGAATTTGCCCTCGTCAACTGAGAACCAGGGAATGGTTGCAGAAGAGCAATGGCGAGCTGGAGCCCACCTCCTTTGCGCAGCTCTGTTTCAAGAGACAGCATCCCCTGTCTTGGTGTTACAAGGGGAGGAAAGCTGACTGACTTTAGGATTGAGGGCATGTGCTGTACAGATAATACTAGGCATATAACAAGGAATAGATTCCTTATGAAACAAGCCATACTGGCTTCAGCAGTGAGTGGTACAACAGTGACCCGGGGGCATGCCAGGAATCTGACTGAAGGACCTGGCGCACTGCTGAAAACACACTTGTAAGACCCACCAAACAAAGTAGGCAAGAAGCAGCACTACAAAGGGGCATGGCAGGAGAGGGGCTAACGGTGACCCAAGAAATAGAAAGGGTGTCAATGAGTAACTGCGAGGGCTGCCAACCAGATGTGAATTGAATTATAATCTGGAAAGCGATGGCAGCTATTGAGCTAAAGTCCAGAAGAAGTCTTGAATATGGATCTTCCCCCAGTGGTGTAACAGAGGACCCCACACACCCCACGATGCGGGGCTCCACAAGCTCCTGAATGTGGTCAGATGGGGCCCCCTCTAGGTACTTTGCAGGGGGGCCCCCTTAAGTTTCGTTATGCCACTGACACGTAAGTACCAACAGGGCGACCTGTAAAGAGAAGGCAGGCCCGCCAGTAGCGCGTGGGATCATAATCTCCCTGCCTGTGCAAAGTCCTGTTACTGGTTACCTTAGGATGTGAAGGTCTGCGCTGATCTCCGGTGAAGCCGCTTTCGCCGATGGGACGCACCTCGGCCTCAGGTTCAGGCAGCTCCTTTCCTCCATGACGAGCGCAAGGGAAGCCCGGTTGCTAGAGGACGCCTCGCACCTCTCCAGATGCAAAGTAGCTCCACCTGATGAACCTCTGAGTTGGTGGGGGAAATCCTCGTTGCTGTGATCAATCTGAGAGTGTATCGGAAATGACGTTCCCGGGCGGGTGGTGGTAAATACTGGCAGGGTGTCAAGGCTCCTTCTCAGAGCGGCGAACCCGGCCTCGGGCACACAACACAGCTCGAGGGGGGACCGTGGAGTCAATGCACACACAGCACTCGGGGGCAAAACAGGCGCTCCAAAGTTCTTCAGCGGTGCGTTAATCCGCACACACAGAGCGCGAGGGACTCGATCCTGGGGCAGATCACGTTTGAGGCAGAGCAGATCTCACGACCTTACGCCCCAGCTGTGTGCCGATGAGTATACCGAGACAGATTTCACAGGGGGGCAGCTTCACGAGCGCACAGCGCAGAGACCCACACAGCAGCTGGAAGGGTGGGTGCTGGAGAACTTTTGTATCCCTGAGTTCCTAGTTCTTCTTAGGCCCTTGGAGAAAGGCAGGCCTCAGAGGGGCAAAGCACACAGCACAGCTCCTCTTCAAGTTAGGGGGACACAGCACACAGCAGAAAGTCCCTTCCTCAGCAATCACAGCAACTGTAGGTCAGCTCTCAGACACTCAGCACGGATTCCTTCTTGATCACAAAGTTTCCTAATCTATTTTTACTGGGGCTCCAGTCCTACTTTTATACCCCATAAGTCTTTGTTCTTCTTGGTTGAGGGGTCCTGGACCCCATCTAAACCGGTTCAGGGAGCACTCTGCCAGTGCACCTCTTCTTCCTTTGTGAGTGTGAGCCATGGCCATCAGACATACCGCAGGAGGTGGAGCCAGCATTGTGGCAGGAAGGCACAGCCCTATTGAGAGCCAGGTGCTACTTCTCCCACCACTCTACATGCAGATGGGTCTATTCAGCCTTGTACTGACTCAACCAGCCTCCTGGAGCTGCCCCCAGTCCCTGTCACTCACAAATCAGACAGTCAATACACAACCAGTCAGAAGCACACTGAAAGGTTGAGCAGGAAAATAGCCACTTTCTAAAAATGCTATTTCCAAATTTAGAATTTAAAAACCATCTTCACTAAAGGATGTGTAGTTAAATTCGGAGTTCAGGGATAGCAGATTGCATATGTCTATCTTGCTGTTATGGGAAGATATGCAGGGAAACATGTCACACATCCTTCCCCATGTTATCCTATGGGCAAGATAGCATTTCAATAGTGAAAAACGAAATGAGCAGTATTTCCCCATCAAGACATGTTACCCACACTAGTAACACTAAACAAACAAGCATTTGCAATGCAATAGGTCTCACATTAGGAAAGTTTGAGGTATTGGTATTGTAAATGACACATTTTTTATTTATGTGTTGGTTTTGAAAATAGCGAAATTAATAGCTTTTTCATTTACAATGCCAATACTTTTAACTTTCGCAAATGTGGCATGTATAGCATTTGTAATGCAATATGTGTTGTATTTACGTGACTTTCATGTATTGATATAACAAATACCAATTGCTTTTAATTTTTTTAAATAATTATTACTTAAATAAAAGTTTTTTTTTTTAATTATAATAGCAATAGCTTAAACTTTTGTAAATAACTTTTGTGAAGATTATGTTCAGTGTACTTTATTGTGACGAAAATCCAAGAACAGAAGTGAACTATCAACATCTTTTTGTGACATTTGAAGTAAAGCTTGAAACATTGAGAGAACATATTTGAACCAGTTGTTGTTGAATGGTTGCACATATTGATGCTGTGGTGGCGCTGAGTGATGTTGTGGTGGCGACGAGTGATGCTCTGCCGTTCAGTGATGCTGTGGTAGCGCATAGTGATGTTGTGGTGCCCCTGAGTGATGCTGAGGTGGTGTGGTGATGCGATAGATAGATAGATAGAGGGAGAGCAATAGATAGATAGAGGGCGATAGATAGAGTGAATGAGATAGATAGATAGATAGATAGATAGATAGATAGATAGATAGATAGATAGATAGATAGATAGATAGATAGAGGGTGTTAGAGTGAGGGCGTTAGATAGATAGAGTGAGGGCGATTGATAAATAGAGTCAGGGCGATCGATTGTTAGAGTGAGGGTGACAGATTGATAGAGTGAGGGCGATAGATAGAGTGAGGGCGATAGATAGATAAGTTAGGGTGATAGATAGATAAGTTAGGGTAATAGATAGATAAGTTAGGGTGATAGATAGATAGAGTGAGGGCGATAGATAGATAGAGTGAGGGCGATAGATAGATAGAGTGAGGGCGATAGATAGATAGAGTTAGGGCGATAGATAGATAGAGTGAGGGCGATAGATAGATAGAGTGAGGGCAATAGATAGATAGAGTGAGGGCGATAGATAGATAAGTGAGGGCGATAGATAAGTGAGGGCTATAGATAGATAAGTGAGGGTGATAGATGGATAAGTGAGGGTGATAGATGGATAAGTGAGGGTGATAGATGGATAAGTGAGGGCGATAGATAGATAGAGTGAGGGTGATAGATAGAGTGAGGGCGATAGATAGAGTGAGGGTGATAGATAGAGTGAGGGCGATAGATAGAGTGAGGGCGATAGATAGAGTGAGGGTGATAGATAGATAACAATTAAACATATAGAAAGCATACGCAAAAAAATAGTAGATGTTCCCACATTAACTGCAAAATAAAGCGTTACTGTATTAATAATAAAAACGGTGTAGTCATTATGGGCAAATTTGTAGCATAAGGCAAACTTTTCCGGCTTTGAAGTTTGCAGAAAGCTGGTTCTAGTCACAGCACTAGACGTGAGCTCAAAATCAGTGTTTAGCATAGTGTACATCACATGTGACATTTTGTTGCTACTGTTAGTACCAAACATCTAACCGAACTAACATTACATCTACAAAAAGCCATAACTATTACCTCAATGTAAGCACACATATATGTGGTCAAAATAAATACACTAGCCTAAAAGTAAATTAATAGTTACAGTGCTTTGTGTATATGCTAAATGTGGCTGGGCAAAAGACAAACAAAATACCAAACTAAAACAATGTGTAGCGTACCTCAAGTTAACTCACAAATGATTTCCTATGCGTAGAAAAGCCTAAAGTGTTCCGTCTGGAAACGTGGTTTAGGGGGGCCAAAAGCAGACCGAAAGTCTGCAAAAGTGTGATGTTTTGGAGTGAAAATCTACACTTTAGAAAGGAAACAAGGGCAGGCTAATGAAGCGCTAACAAGCAGAGAAAGACAGATTAAAATCTACGCGTAGGCAGCATCTGTGGGATGCAAAACAAGCACATCAGGCTGGTAAAGTTGTGTTCACACCAAAGCACGCCGGAAACAATCTAAAATAAAAACATTTAATGTACTTTTGCGTGATGTTTGTAGTATGATGTACATATCAACCATTTTCAGCGATCGACGGTCGCATTGGCTTTATCTACCCGAGGCTTGGCTCGGCTGCTCTCCCTAATAAATTGTTGGCTCAGCCACCTCTATGCGTGTGTAGTTTATCCAGATCAGGATTTTACTTTGATTTATGGAACTTGTAGTCCTAATTTAAATAATGAGAGAAAAATAGTACACATTCTAGAAAACAAAGGTGAAAAAAAACTTGGACTAGGTAAAGTACTGATGCTTGGACCTGGGATACGTGAGGGCTCAGCCACTGCAGTGAAACCCCAAGCAAGAGGCGAATGCAGCCCGTGCCTTACAGATACTCAGAGATGAGCTATCCATCTTTTAAATCTGCATATTATCAGTATTCGTGAATTGGTAAGACGGGATGCGCCATGTATGTATGAATAAAAAGTGATCTGAGCACAGCAAGCGACTCTCATTACTGTAAATCCACCCTTCTGACACTTTCATTGGCATTTTGTGCTGTGAAACTAGTCCGAACCTGCTGATAAAGAGTGGAAGGCTTTTTTTCATTACCGCTAACGTTTTATTTCTACAGTTTCGGACATTTGTAGCCGCTTCCGAACACCGGGGAAATTTGTTTGAGCCATTAGCAAGTTGGAGTTGAAGCGACCCATAATCCAGGCATATTTTTACGAGGTTTTAAAAGTGACAGCGGGTTAGATCGAGCAGGATTGCTGTGCACTGAGCATAAGGCGTGTGCTGTGATCTGGGCTTGAATTCAAGTGCTTGAAGCGCTCGTTCTGTTTTAATTGTACGTAGCTGTCGGCGGTTCAACCGGTGCAGCGGAACCGGGACCCAGAGGTGCGGTGGGGCCAGCGTGCCTTGCTGACGTTCATTTAACGGCCCGCCACAATTCTTCTTCACTGGTATTTTACTGTGCCTGCATCAGTGTTAACTCTTCCCCGGAAATGGGTGGATATTGGCGGGGGAGGTGGTTGGGGGTGAAGGTGCTCTCTGGGGTGGGAAGTGTAACGAAGCAAGCCAGGAAATAAGATGTAAAAAAAAGCTAGGATTTAACATTTTTATTGACGGAGAAGAGATCGAGGAGGAAATGAGAAAAGGCAGGAAGAACAAAAATGTGGAGAAAGGTGATATTTGGTGGAAGGGAAGATTGTACGTAGAGAGAGAAAGTGTGAGCAGAAATGGAGAATGTGGGTGGAAAACAAAGAAAATATTAGCTATGGAGGAAAGCACCAAAAGGGAGAGTTAGAGGAGGAAGGAAAAGGGGGGGGAAATGAAAATTTCAAAGTGAGCAGGAAGAGGTAAGATAAGAGAAGAGTGCAGGAAGCAAGAAAACAAGAGAACCAAGAAACCATCGAAGAACACGAAAAGGAACAGGGAGGGGGGGAGGGAAAGAGGGCAGAAGTTAGGGAGCCAAAGAGGACGTTCAGGCGGTGGGAACGGGGGCTGGGAGGGAAGCCTGTGGGAGGCTGATGCCTTTGATGTGAGACCAGGGGGTCGTGAAAAGTTAAGTGAATAATTAGGGGAGGAGAACTGGCAGAGGCCGGCCGAGCGCACGCTGGGGAAGCCTGTGGGAGGGAGGCTGATGCCTTTCATCTGGGGAAATACGCGTGCTTGTGGTAACGTGATTCACGTGAACTGTTGGAAATCCACCTGGTTAGGTAATTTTCTGGTTTCACTGCAATAGGTCTCTCTGCGAGACCTAAAAACCGGGACGTCTGCTCACCCTACCTTTGAGGCCCGAAAATAGAGCCCCCTTTCGAGGCCTCCCAAAAAAAACTGGGGGGGCTCAGCCTCCCCAGCCGTCCCCACTTAAAGCCCTGTCTAGGAGTCATAACTCAACCTTATACACACTTCCGTTTTGAGCGAGATTGCATAAGTGTCTCAGATACGATTACAACTGTGACTCAAAAACAGAGCTAGAATTCTCTGACAGAGTCATCCTCGGAGTTCTCACTCTGGGGCACTGTAGTTTGGGTAACTTTGTCATGAATACCCTGCTATGTGTTGGCTCAGGAAAGAGCAAGGTAGTTACATATGACGATTTCCTCAGTAACTCTTGCAATCCCTTTCGACCCCTCCAAAGCTGCATCCGGACAGCTGTGCTCAGCCATGCAGGCAGCCTGTTTAGGATTTGGTTTTACGCCCTAACACCTTTAAAATTCACCAGCCGCCACTATCTATTGCATTGGAGAAAAACAACGTTCGAGGCGACATTAACACTGTTCTTTCAAACACCGGAAGACTAATGCTTATGCAGTGTGCGCATGCACGGCGAATTTACATACTGGCAGTCTGGCACTTACATCTGTGTATGCTTTCTGTCTGTCACCTTCCAGGCTGCATGTCACCGCTTGTACCCGACTCAGGTCACACGTGCAGCAGCAGCCCTTCCAGAGAAATAACACGTACAAGATGAATCTCTCTGCTAATTACAAATACTCTTTCTGTTTCCAAACTCCGCCCTTTCTCACAGACTGTAGCTAAATCTCCCAACCTTGAACACTTGAATGTAGCAAAGTTGCGCAGAGATAAGCAACGTTCTAGATGTTAAAGATGACTACAGTCGACCCCGCACAACCATTGGATAATAACTATTCCCACAGTCGACCCCGCACACCCATTGGATACTAACTATTCCCACAATGCCTGGCGTCTTGAGGCTCAACGAAAGATTTGAAGAGGCTAACCAAATACCAATTCATCCGCATCTACAGAAAAATACAGTAATTCTAATGAGGTGTGCTCATCCCTTAGTAAATGTGCTCGACGCGTCAATTTCTAAACTGCGTTAGTTTTGTTTGCAAAAATAATTAGATGATATTGTCAATATATTGTTATGTAACTTGCTTGCTTCCTTTATCTTCTATAACTGTTCACATATAATTTAAAGAATTATAATCGTTCAGTATTCATTTGATAAACAGCACTTGATAGCAGAAAGTGATAACTAAATAATCTACTTCCTTGTGATTGAGGTATTTCCAAGATGGCTGCTATTTCGCAGCTTGTTCGTACTGGTCACGTTCAGTTTCAGTCTCTCTTCTCTTTCAAATCCACGCTCTGTGCAAGTCCTTCCTAGCGAGTCTGTTTCTTTTACTGCCCGGGCCCGAGTGTAAGGGCGCGTGACAACAACACAGCGCGAGGGGCCCAGACCAACACCGAGAGCGGACCGGAGCCGTAGCCATGGTGAGGAGTCGGGTGAAGCTGTAGGGTTTGGAATCGCAATCGTAGATCTGGCAATTGCCACAAATATCAATGAACTTTATTCAAGATCTGGTGTAGTGCGAACCGGGCACAAGGGGGTTAGTGCTCTTTGCAAGTGAATAGGTACTCATACATTTAAACGATAGCCCTATAACTTAACAGTTAAGTATCAACAGAGCAGAGAAAGCGACGTCAGTTAACAAACATGGGCAGAAACTAACAATTGTCGCCTGAGAGCGTCTTTTAGCTATGTGTAGTTGTTGCTCAGCATCGTTAAAAGTTAGTTGCGTACAGTAGGGTGAGAAAATAACATTTTGATCCTGAACAATACACAATTTGCTAGCAGTCGCACCAAGAATTTTAATTTCTATTAAGGACACGGAGGTGAGGATTATTGCTTCTCTTTATTTACTGTTAAAATCACAGCAGCCAATGAAAATGTATGCAAAAAATGTACATTTCCATAGCTGCCTAGGTTTCAGATTGCCATGTGTGACATTTTCATAATTTCAGTGTAATTATGATTGACATTTCAAAGACTATGAGTGACACTTTATCACAAGCAAAATCAAGCAATGAAGATGAGCGAAACATATAAATATAGAAATTGCACACATTTGAGCAACTATAAACCCAACGATTTTAAAACTGCCTCAAAGCAAGCACCGAAAATGAAAGGGCACTCACTGCCTGCACTTGTGTGTCAAGAGCCAGTAATGAAAGGGCACTGCCTGCACCTGTGTGTCAAGCGCCAGAAATGAAAGGGCACTGCCTGCACCTGTGCGTCAAGCACCAGAAATGAAAGTGCACTGCCTACACCTGTGTGTCAAGCACCAGAAATTAAAGAGTACTACTACCTGTGTGTCAAGCGCCAGAAATTAAAGAGTACTACTACCTGTGTGTCAAGCGCCAGTGACCTATTTTCGGGCTATCTGGATCGCCACTCTGTGTATCAGGATGAAAGGGGGAAGGCCTAATTCAGGCCCACTAACCAATCCTGGAAGAAGGCGTCTGTTGCCTGCGCTAATGGGTCTGGCCTCCAGCTAAAGAACGTCTGCAATTGTTGGTATAGTCTGGACGCAAAAAGGTCTAACTTGCAAGGACCACATACCATTTGAGGTTGGAGTTGCCAATCGCTTTAGTCCTTCAGATACCTGGAATTCCAGTCTGCGACACTGTTCGACTGCCCCGGAATGTATTCCGCTATGACCGATATCTGTTGACTGAGGCAATAGTGCCAAAAGTCATTCGCTAATGGGTCTGTCCTCCTGCTAAAGAACGTCTGCAATTGTTGATTCAGTCTGGATGCAAAAAGGTCTATCATGCAAGGACCCCATAACATTGGAAAAATTGAGGTTGGAGTTGCCAATCGCTGTTGTCCTTCAGATACCTGGAATTCCAGTCTGCGACACTGTTCGACTGTCCCGGAATGTATTCCGCTATGACCGATATCTGATGACTCTGGCAATAGTGCCAAAAGTCCTTCACTATCTCCACTAGCAGAGAGCAGCTCGTACCTCCCAACTTGTTGATATAACTCACTGCCGAGATATTGTCCAGCCTGAGAAGGATGCAACAAGAGACTTGTTTGGGGGAGTACATTTGTATCGCAAATGACCTCGCCAACAACTTCAGACAATTGATATGGAGAAATAGTTCCTGAAGGGACCACCTCCCTCCTGTGGAGATATCTCCGCAACATTCTCCTCAGCCCCAATGGCTGGCGAAAGAGTCTATAATGACTTCTGGTTGGGACCCAAAGATAACTCTGCTGTTCCACGCTTCTACGTGGCCCAACTACCGTTGCATCTCTTCCCTCACTTCCTATGTCAGAGGGACCAGATCTGTATAAGACAGACCCTTTCGAACGCGTTTGATTTTTAGTCTGAAGGACCCGGTTCTGAAGAGGGCCAAGGAAGATCGCCTTTGTGGTGGATGCAGGGAACCCCACTATTCTGGCAATTGTCCTGAGGGAAACTGTCTGTTTCGTTAGCACCAATGTGAGCTCCTTCTTGAGATCCTGTAATTTCAATTGGGGAAGACTCAGTTGAGCTGTCTGTGAATCTGTAGCCAAACCGAGAAAGTCCATCAACTGAGAGGGACAAAGGGCCAACTTTGGTTCGTTGATCACAAATCCCAAGTTCTGCAGAAGGTATATTGTCATTTGTAAGTGTTGATTGGCTAGGGATTGTGTCTGAGCCCTGATAAGTATATCGTCCAGATACACTATCATGCAAATGCCCTGTTCTTGTAGATGAGCGAACACCAGTTTCATTACGTTTGTGAAGTACCATGGAGTAGAGGAAAGCCAGAAAGGTAGGGCCAAATACTCCAACCATCCGTTCCTCCATTGAAACTGCAGGAAGCGTCGATGGGGAGGAAATATCAGTCTTGTCGGGTATGTATCCTTTAGGTCTAACCAGACCATCCAATCTCCCTTTTTTAGTAAATCTGCTAAGAGATGGATACCCTCCATCTTGAAGTGCTTGTAAACCATAAATTGATTGAATTCTCTTGGGTTCAACACCAACCTGTGACCATCACCCTTCTTCTGCACTAAGAAGCCATTGCTGCAGAATCTGTGAGGCCCGTTGTCGCAGTAAGCAATCGTGCGCTTCCGCAGCAATTCCTCTATTTCTGCGTCTATAAAAACACACTCTTGTTGGGAAAAACTGAGTCGTCTCGGATAAGTGTCTTGGAGTGGTGTTTGATAGAATTCTAGGTGAAAACCCTAAATAGTCTGCAAAATCCATGCATCTTGTGACAACATTCCCCAATTGTGACTGAAGAACTGAGTACGTCCCCCCAAGGTTAAGTGAGAGATTTTGGTTAATCTTACCTGCAGAATTTTGAGCCTGGAATCCGGCTTGGTGACCACCTCTGTTGAAGCAACGCTGGTTGAACCTCTGTGTTGTGGGATAGAAGGTTCCGAATCTTGTAGAGTCCCAGTCACCTCTACCTCTACCGCGTCTGCAGTCTCCTAGGGGGACCTTGGTAGTACTGATGGTCTGGCGAGCATCTGCTGCCCTGTCCCCTGTTAAAAAGCCCTGCCTGAATTACTTTTTATTCCAGATTGGGCCTTGTCCAATGACATAAAAGTACCCTTGTACTTCGAGACATCTTTTACGAATCTCTCGTCAAAGAGGTTGCCCTCCGCTAGTGGACCAGATTCGGCCGAGGCCAATTCCGTAAGATTTGAATCCATCCACGTAAGTAGAGATTTACGCCCCTCTGTAGAGATGGCGCAATTTTGGTTTCCTAAGAGGCATATCGCTCTCGGTGTCCAGCCCGCTAAAATGTCTGGATCCACTGGAGTGGCTGATTCCTTTGCTACAAGGGCCATCTCCAGGATCTTGGCCAAGGGTCCTGCCACATCCAGGAGCTTGTCCTGGCAGCCCCGCCAGGCGCAGTCAATCCCCCTTCTTGGGGTCCTTCACAAACATTTTAAGGGAGGTCAGGAAGCTAGCATTGATATCAGGTGTCTCTGCCACCCTGTCCGGGATATCCAGCCGAGGACACTGTAAATGCAACCTGTTGCGCACTTCCTTATCAGATCCCTTTCTGAGATTATCATGCAGATAGTCTGCCACTTCATTAGCCGGAGCCCAATCTGACGACAGGGGTTGAACGAAGTCGGCCGGGTTGAAGGTGAAAGGTGTATTTGGATTTTGGGGGGCATATTGGGCGCTATGACTGCCTTTCTAGACCTCTTCTTAGGAGGAGCCTCCTCATCAGTAGTGTCCGTGCCAGTAGTGTCTGTATCTATGTACACTTTTTGTTTGCTCTTCCCCTGCCCAGCTTCACTGGTAGATGGTGTGGAATAACCATGTTCCTCAACATTTGCCTGAGACAGATGCACTAGAGCAGCTGCATGGGGCATTGGTCCCGACTTTGACTTGCTTTTGTCTGTAGGGGTGTCATTTTGGGGTTCAGCCAGGTTTTGAAACCTGGGGCACTGCGCAACGCTTTCTAGCTACTTGGTAATAGGCTTCAACACAGCTTCCAAAGCTTGCTGCACAGTTTTAGGGACTGTACTTTCAATTGCCCTGTTAACTGCCTGCTGGATCGATGCATCTAGAGCGTCAACAATATTGTCCTCTAGGACAGTCTCCTGCTGTCAATTGTAGTATGGTTCATCCTCCTCTTCATATCTAACCCACTCATCCTTTGCAATCACTTAATCTACTATTGCCAATGATGAAAGGGGGTAAGGCAAGTATTGGAGGAGTCGAGGGGGAGCCAACCCACTTGCATACAATATAAAATTAGAGTACCTAGTTCCTCAGCAAAGCTGTAATTCTGAAATTATTCCAGCCCCAGTCTCTAGGCGTAAGAGCCAAAACCCTGTTATTGAGAATCATGTGCGCACTCCTAGGGCCGACTGCTGTTACAGCCAGTCAGCAAAAGACACACAATTCAGCTAGTCAGGCGTCAATTCCATGTGTTGCTCTGTGAATTTCCAGGCTTTTTGAGCTTCTGAACAATTGAGGGGCGTGCATGACGTGTGCAGCCCTAAAATCACCCAAATGTAGCCCAATTGGGCTACGCACCTCGCTGACGTTAGGCGCTGGACCGTACGTCGGGCAGATGAGCGGAGGCCTCTGACGGAACACGCAAAGGCCTCTGATTGAATGCGCGAATAGCCCTCAGCCGATTTAGGCAATGAAAACACTACCGATCTCTTCGTTCCTCTATTCAGAACTTCTTGGCTGTGCCTCGCACTAGAACAGTCACCTGGGGCGACAGGCGTTTCCTGGTTGCCGCCCCTAGACTCTGGAACACCCTTCCTGCACATATCCGAGCAAGTCCCTCCCTGTTCACATTCCGCAAACAGCTAAAGACGTGGTTATTTGACCAATAGCCATGTATATCTTCTTTACCCCAGTTGCTGATCCATCCCTTAATTAGCGCCGAGACGCCCACGGGTATTCGCCGCGCTCTACAAATGGCAATAAATAAATAAATAAATAAACTTACCTCAGTGCAGTACTCACGCTCCCAATCGGGAGTCAATATATTACCACTTGCCCGACTGGGCCAAAACCTAGCACACACAACGCGATCGCAAATTGGTAATGGCTGTAAGTCCCAGTCAATATCACAATGCAAAGCATGCACATAAAGTATAAGCTGTTCCTGACAAGCGACGCGCTTGTGGAAAACAATTAAGTAAACACAAAGAAAGAAATACACCCACATAATAAAATGAAATTGCACTTATCTCTGCCGTGAGCAGCAAAGAAAGAGGCTCATGGGAAGGAGATGGTGACTCTTATAGGGTCTGATGGACATAATTGGTTGCAAGAGAATCAAGGGAAATGTAGTTTATTTTTTGTATACAACGTTTTCATTGGCTGCTGTGAGTTTAACAGTGAAGAAAGAGTAGCAATAATCTGAAGCCTCTGGTCCTGTAATAGAATTCCATACACCTCTTATTAGGGGTTTAGACTTGCAGAATCATGTAAATCCTTTAATCATTAGACCCTCCTAATTCAGTATACCAGCCGCGGCCCGTGGATGGAGTTCGGTGGGGCAGGGAGGCCGTGCGGGGGAGGGGCAAGGTGGGGGATGTAAAACAACTGAATATGGATAATTGCAGGTAAGTAAACAATTTAATAAATAAAACGAATTTCGTAGCGCGCTCTCCATCGAATTTTGCGATGCAGGGTGCGCTACGAAATTCGTTTTATGTATTACATTGTTTACTTAACTGCAATTATCCATATTCTGTTGTTTACCACCCCCCATCCTGCCCCTCCCCCACACCGCCTCCCTGCCCCACCGAACTCCAGCCACGGGCCGTGGCTGCAGTATACCTTTGGGGATGTATATTAAAGTTTTCTTTCGTTCTCCAAGAGGGATTTTTTAACCCTTGCACTACCAACAACAAAATCTGCTATTCCCAACTAGACCCTTTTAGCTCACATATGGCATTACCTTAAACAAAAGTCCTTAAGAATTCCTTTGAGTGGGAGTTGTAGTCTACAGCACTGATCTCTGGGAAGTGGTGTGAGGAGTATCCCCATGATGAAGAATGCCATCTAAGGGTAGTTGTGGGTTTTCGTAGTTAAAATAAAGATTTCTTTCAAATCCAGAGACTTTTTGTTTTGCCACCTATCCCAAGAGTCTGGTCCCATAGACTTCATGTATTTCTTTTGTGTTTTAATCCTGAAAATCTGCAATTGATTTGGCCCTTATAGAAATACGTTTGACACCCTTGCTATACACTTGGGTCATCGTTACTGACTGTGTCATATTCCATTTAAGACCTCATTGTAAGGTCTTATAGTGTTGTAACTTGGTTGAAGTTTTCTCCATGGGTTACTCATTAGAAAGTTAGACCCTGCATGGTGCTTGTATCAAATATTTCATGTTGCATGTGTTTTTGTGAGAGACCTCCAGGCCATCACTTCGGATTTCGAGCCAACATCTCCATCAATAACACATCCCCATGGCTGTGGTATCGCATCAGTAGAGAGCAATATTTTCTGCCTCATACTTTTGTTGAGAAAGTCCAAGACCTGTCGTTGACGATTGGTTTATTTAGATCTTGTGAGTATATTGAATCTATTTAGCTTTGTTCAATCATTTCTTAAAAGCGAAATGACTAATTATTTTTTCATCGAAACCATGATGTTAGTTTACACTGTGGATGTTTTTGGACTCTATTGACAATGCTAATTTCATGTGTGTGTTTTCAGTTTGTCTCAGCAGACTGTAATCTGTACTTTCCTTTAAAAACCAACCCTGTCTTGCTGCCCTGGGTAGCTTCATTTTATTTAAAAAGTTTGTTGAATATGTGTAGCACCACTTTCCATTGTTATGATATTACACTGGGTTATTTATCTGGATGCCTATTTCATCCAGATTTTGGAAGCCTTCTATCAAATGTGATGAATCATCAGTTGATAGTATGTGTTTCAGTGATCTTTGGATGTGCTTCATTAAGAAAGAGTTTGTTCATATTTTTAAAATAGTTATTTTTATCGAATCAAGAGTAGTAAAATCATTTTTTTTTAAAAGTTGCAAAATAAATACATTTCAGCAGTTTCAAATGTCACAGTATACAGTTTCTGTTTAAACAAATTCATTACAAAATTGCTATCAATGCAAATTAGATATAAAATTGGATAGTGTTAGGCTGTTATGTAATGTATTCATTATCTACACTACACAACAGCATAAGGGCGATATTCACCACTGCAACGCAAATGTACAGTGTTACATATCTGCATGCTACCTCTAAAAGCAGTATTACCATCACCTTATTGACCACAACCATTATGACTACCATCGGCATAACCAGCATCACCAATACTGTCACCACTTCTGTGACCATCAGCAACATTATCACTACTTCTACCACTCAGACTACCATCATCTCCACCATGTATCCCTGTGTGTTTGCGTAAAAGTATTGTGTGTTTGGTAGTGTTGTACATGTGTGTAAGAGAAAGTGTATTGTGACCATATGAGTGAAGGAGTTTGGGTGCAATATCAGTTTAGTCCTATTTATGCCTTTAAAGGGAGTGTTGAGGTTACAGTGGTTCAACGCCAGTTGTACCTGTTCTTTGCACCAGTAAGAATCTGTTATATTTAGCCTGGTCTCTACTGGCAGTTGGCATCAGGCAGGCTGAGTGACAAGGAGGTCACTCCTGGTGGGTCTTTTCTTATTACCATCTTGAAGACTTGACTTGCAACTATTTTTAATAAAGAAACCATAATAACACACCCGACTCTAGACCTCTATTTACAACAGAATCCTATTTTCCAGTGGTGTGCATTAAATCTCAACTTGGTTTCTACATGAGTTCTAATTACACCTGCCTGCAAGGGCGCTCCCCATACTGTTCTATTTAAATGATATGTAATGGTTATTTTTAATTTACAATTTTTGTTGCAAGCATATGGTTGCCATTTTTTGGTGCCAATATATTTTCTTAATTTTTTTGTGCTATATGCTTGCAGTTAAAAAGAACGCCACTGCCAAAGCCAGTCTATTGTTTTTGACATGCTTGTTTATTTATATATTTTTTCCAAACATAAGTACCTGGTACCTTTTAGTTCGACTATTTCTTTGACATGTACTGTGACTGCACATTCTCACAAATGTCATTTGGAAATGATAGCTGAGAAAATTGGAGCTTTCATCTGAAGTAAGCTTTTAGCTCTGTACAATAACCAAAGCTTTATTGATATATGAGGATATCCATGCACATTTGAAACACAGGTTCTGGAACAGTAAAGACACAATAGTTTATGAATTTGCAATTGTGATAAAGCCTTGGATGGCTGACCATAAAGTTTTCCCCAGAACTCTGCCCAACTCAATAAAATGTTTTGTGGGAAAACGAGGCTGCCATGAAGTCTATTTTTTTTTTTTTTTTTTTGGTACCCTGCAAAATGTTTGTGGCTACTTTACCCAATTTCTCTTTTTCAATTGATTTGTCACTATATTGACAATGTCCTCTTCTATTCTTCATTAAGTTTTGTGTTCTGCAGGTTTGTGTTGTAAAAATATTATCTTTCCTCTCCTTAACAGCCTCAGAACGATTACATCGAATTACATCGTAAGCGATATGGCTATCGATTGGATTACCATGAAAAGAAGAGGAAGAAGGAAGGGCGTGAGGCTCATGAGCGCTCGAAAAAAGCAAAGAAATTAATTGGTCTCAAGGCAAAATTGTACCATAAACAACGACATGCTGAGAAGATACAAATGAAGAAAACGTGAGTTATTCTTTGTTTTTTCTTTTTATCCATACTGAAAACCCTACTGTAAGTTTTTTTTTAACGTATGTAGCTTTTTATGCATGTTACCTGGTTAGACAGTAGTGATTTCAGATTCAGCAAATATATTCTCAGTACTGTAATGGTCTATCCATTTAGACGAGTAAAGAAGTTCTTGGAACTGGCCATGGGAGGGAGCAATCCAAGCAGCCTACTTTTATTTTCGTTATTTACTTGGGAAACCAGACTCTAGTACTGGAGGTGCTGTGCTGTCACTTTTAGCGTAGATATGTAAATTCACGAGAGAGATGCACACTAGAAAGCAGGTAATGGTATAGATAGTACAAGCCCAGTTTCTCCCTCAAATGCTAGGCGGGCAAGTGAGAATTATCCATCTCTTATTTTTAAGTCATTATTGTAGTATATCTTTGTATTATCGGGTTAGAAGAAAGTCTTCACATTTAGTATAGTGCAGGGGGTCTCCAATCCTCTCTGTAGTAAAAGCTAATTATGGTCAATGAAACTCATTCCAACTACTATTATTAATAGTATTGTAATGGTGACTATATCTGTCTCAATTACATTGGGGCCCTTCCATGCAAGTTTTTTTGTTTTTTATAGCTCCATCAATGCTACAGCATTTCCCCCTCTGTGTTGATACTCATTGACTCCCATGGTTCATGACGAGCTCAGCTCGTCATGAGCACACAAGCAGTGTACTGCGTGACGAGCTGAGCTCGTCATGAGCATGGAAGGGGTTAATGAATCTTTTTTATTGAAACAGACATCGGTACAAGTAAGCAATGCAGAAGACACGGCCAAATGACATTTTGCAAAGGCATATGGAGGAAGAAGATTACAATTTTGATATAAGAGGGGAACATCACGGGGAAAGGGGGACATTTGTTTCACAACAGTCTGGTGACGTACAAATTTCTCCTAGATAGCCATTGCAATGGCTCCAGATACTGGTCCAGTGTTTGGGGCATCCCCAGGCAACACAAACCGGCTTCTCACTAAACATACACCAATCATGGTCCCTCTCCCAGGCGGTTTAATAGCTCCCCACAATTGTGCAACTTTTCTCTTGGCTATCATGAACCCCAGGGTGGCCCATTCTGTCTGGTAAGTGTTTAGGTCCGTAGGTTCCCATATGTTGAGGAGGCAACGTCTCTCCCCCGGCGACAACTGGATGTGCAGTACTGTAGACATTGTATCATGTACCTCCTTGCCAGAAGGAGCTAACGTATTGACATTCCCATATGATGTGTAAATAGGTTCCCACATCCCCTCCCCACTATCTGCCCTCCCCATACGGATCAGTCTTGGCCGGTGATGTATGTATGATTAAGAATTGTTAGTTGCACAAGTCTAAGGCGCGCCAGTATGGCGACCACTTTAGGGGATGGCACTGCCTCTCGCCAGTCTTCGTCGTCTATCTCGATCCCGCCCCCCCACCCATCTCTCCCTTAATGCCTGGAGGGGAGCTGTCATGATGTTAATCAGTTATTTGTATATTAGGGAATTCGTTTTTTCTGACAGGTGGCCGTCCAAGATTCAGTCCTCCAAGGGTGAGGCTTCAGGAGTGGCTGCCCCCTTGGGCAGAAGTGATTGAAGCGAGAGTAGGATGTGAGCGTATCGGAAATATTCAGTGCCGGCTCGGTCATATTCAGCCTGTAATGTGTTAAAGGACTTGATTCCCCCTTCTCCCCAAATGTCTGACTTGAGTAATGCCGATGAGGTCCCATCTATCGAAACCTTTAGATCTCCGTAGGCTACCTAGGATTTCAGCATCCCAGAGCGGGGTTGCTAATGTCAATTTACATCCCCACCCAAAGAGAGTTAGTGACTTCTTGCCAAATTCGGACCGAATGGCTAGTGGGGCCTGTCGGGGTGTACCTTTTGGGTTGCGAATAGAGTGCTCTGTTATAGTTCCTTCGGGAAGGAGCCATTTATCCATGGCATACCCCGGGTCGTCACCTTGTCCGTAGGTGCCGTGATTTATGGCCGCAAGGTGTGCCGCCCAATAATATTTTTTGATGTCTGGTAGGCTAATGCCCCCATCATACCAGTTTACCGTCAGCTTGTTTAGAGCGATACGCGGTCTGCCGTCCCAAAGCAGCTCTCTTTGGAGGCCTTCTACTTCCCTGAAGTATTGTGCGGGCACTGGATCCAGGGCGTGTTGTAGTGCATAGAGAAATCTAGGCAATTACCTCATTTTAAACAGGGCCTCTCTGCCCAGTAGGGAGAGGGGAAGCGATTTCCAGCTAGCAATGTCTTTTTTGAGTTTACGCAGGAGTGGAAGTAGGTTTTGGGCGTATCGGGCTGATGGATCAAGAGAAATAAAAATACCTAAGTATTTAAATCCAATTGTGGTGTTCTGAATTGGGCAGTTTCTTGGGGGGATGGGAGGGTCTCCTTTAAGAGCGAATAATAAGGATTTACCCCAGTTGACTGTGAAACCAGATAATCTGAGAAATACTGCTAACATTTCTGGCACTACTATGAGGGATTTCGCCAGGGAGGCCAGATAGAGCAAAATGTCGTCCGCACAGAGGGAAATGCAGTCTTCCCAATACGGGGAACATCTCAGCCCTCATATCATGTGATCTTGTCAGATCCAAGCAGCCAGTGGCTCCAGGGTGAGGGCAAAAAGGAGAGGTGAGAGTGGGAACCCCTGGCTGGTCCCACAGCTGAGCGGGAAAGTGGCCGACAGTTTATTATTGACCACAACCTGGGCCAAGGGTTCCTGGTATAGGAGACGTACCCACCCGTTGTATTTAGGGCCAAATCCCAATTTTGCAAGAACTGCCCAGAGGTAGGGCCATTCGACAGTGTCGAACGCCACGGTCGCGTCCAGGTACACTATCACAGCTGTCTCCTGAATGGTTGATGCTCTGCTTAGCACTCCATGTATCCTGTGCAAGTTCAAAGTACTGTGGGGCATAAAGCTTGATTAGTCTAGGTGCACCAAGTTGGATTAATAATGTAATAACCAACTTGGTGAGTAGCCAGGATCTTGGCCAAGATTTTGGCTTCGGCATTAAGGAGCGAGAACAGCCTGTATGAGGCACAGTCTGTCTTGGGCTTCCTGTCTTTATGTATGGTGACAATGGTGGCTATTCTCTGCTCCCTCGGCAGTGCCCCGAGGTCTCTAGAGATTTTAAGTATGGTGCAAGTTTATCGGGCCTCAGTTTGTACAGTTCAATAGGGATATCATTTGGTCCAAGGCCCTTGCCTGGTTTAAATGCACGAATTACTTGCGCAATTTTGTCTACGGTCCAGTCACTGTCTATAAAGTAGCTGTCCGTTTAGGAGAGACATGTCCCGAAGAAGGTTCTGTGAGTCTTCCTTTGTGTATGAGGTCACTGTCGAATATACTTTTTGGAAATGGGTGGCGAATCTGTCCACTATTTCTCTTGGTTCAATGAGTGAGGTACCTCCCTCAACTTTGAGCACCAGGACTAACCTGCTTGCCCAGACTTGTCTAACCATGCTATGAGCTTCCCTGCTTTGTCGCCCACGTAATAAATTCTACCCTGACACACTCTGCCCAAGAGTTTGGCCTTGTCTGTGACCAGCTTTCCCGGTGTCATGCCGGTTTCTATGTCGCCCTCCAGTCGATAAATGTCGGTCTCTATGGCGAGGACCTCTTTTTGCTTGTCTTTCTTCGCCCACACGATTAAGGACAGAGCCTGACCTCTGATTACGGCCTTGAATGCTTCCCACTGGGACGAGGATGCAGACCCTACGTTTTCAGAAAAATGGCTTTGAGGATATTTTTACGGAGTTTAGGGGGTCGAAAGTACCAGAGGTTGATGGGGGGGCCAGTCTACCCACCTCGACTTATTGGAGTACCATATGTATCCACACCGGGGAGTGATCAGAGATGCCCCTTGCCAGGTGCCTGATCTCATGTATGTGAGTGACTTGTGCTGCCGGAAGTAAGCAGTAATCTAGGCGGGAAAGACTAGGGTGGGCGCCTGAATGAAAGATGTGCTGTATCTGGTCTGGATGATATAATATTTATTATTATTTAGAAGTTTTCTATAGCGCTAACAAGACCCGAAGGTAGCAGAGCGCTTTACAGTAAAAGGAATGAAAAGGTGAACAAAAAGACACGTAACAAATAAAGGCGATCATCGAAAGACAATTAGGGAGGAGGAGGAGTTCGTACAGTAGGACTTCTTGGTAATAGGATACAGAGATAACACATAGTTCTGGGGATGGTTATTGATCCTAGTTACCCAGGACCTAGGGAAAGGATGAGGAACAAGGATTTGAGTTGGCTCTTGAATTCCGCATAGGACGGTATGGTTCTGATATGCGGGGGGATAGAGTTCCATATTTTGGGGCCTTTCCTGTGAAGGAGCAGTCCGCAGTTTTCTTCTTTCTGGTTTTTGGTAGGATGAGCAGCAGGGAGTTAGAGCTTCTCAAATTTCGACTTTGGCCAGCTTTTGTGAGCTTGTTTGCCAAGTATTCTGGTTTTCCAGTGTGGAGGGCCTTGTGGGTTAGGCAGGCCGTTCTGAAGGTGCTACGCATTTCCACCGGGAGCCATTCAAGTTCTTAGAGTGCTGGGGAGATGTGGTCAGATTTTTTGCATCCTGTGATCATTCTTGCTGCCGCATGCAATGTTGTTTTTAATGGAGCCAGGTGCGATTTGGGGATGCCTGTTAGGATTGAGTTCCCATAGTCCAGTCTAGATAGAACTAGAGATTGCGTGGCTAGTTTAAGGTCCTTGTTGGGAATGAAAGGTTTGATTTTGTTCAGAGGTCTGAGGTTAAAGAATGCACTTTTTGCCGAGTTCTTTATGTGGTTTGTCAAGGTTAGTTTGTGGTCTAGGGTGAAACCCAGAGATTTTACGGAATCAGCTAGCCTGAGAGAACCTTTAAGAGCATCGATCGACTTCAGCCACTCGATGATTTGAGGGTTGTCTTCTTTGTTTGAGATGATAAGAGTTTCGGTCTTGTCTGGATTGAGTTTCAGGTGATTCTTTGTCAACCAATCTTGAACATCATTTAAGACTGCATTTAGTCTGTGGATGTCGTTAAGTGAAGAGGTTTCCAGGTAGATCTGCGTATCATCCGCGTAGCGGTGGAAGTGGATATTGGCATTCCTGAGTAGTTTGGCGAGCGGTTCCATATAGATGTTGAAGAGCTGAGGAGAAAGTACTGATCCTTGGGGGACACCCTTGTTGACTTGCTGGGTTTCGGAGGTGAAGTTCTTCATTTTTATTATTTGCGAGCGGTTGTGTAGAAAGGAGGAAAACCGAGGCCAGCTCTTACTTGCAGAGTCTTGATGAGGAGCTTATGGTCCACCGTGTCGAAAGCTGCGGATAGATCAAAAGTATGAGGAGGCAGCACTTGTCAGCGTCAAGAGCACTGTGAATGTAGTCTATGATGTTCAGCATCGCGGTTTCTGTGCTGCGGCCTTGTCTGAAGCCGGATTGGAGGGGGTCCAGGAGATTGATGTTATCCAGATGATGAGTCAATTGGAGGAGAACACACCGTTCCAGTGTTTTGGCGATTAGAGGGAGGTTAGATATCGGTCTGAAATTGTTCAAGTCAGTAGAGTCAAGACCGGGTTTTTTCAGCAAAGGGGTGACTTGTCCCATTTTTAGACAGTCGGGGACCACTCCGCTTTGTAGGGATCTGTTTATGGTTTTGTCCCAGATAGGTGCGAAGGTGAAATTCATTTTTTTGATTAGTGAGGGAGGAATGGGGTCTGAGATGTGAGCTGATGGTTTGGAGGTCGAGATCAACGAGATTATCTCAGTTTCCTGCACGTGGCGAAAGCTTAACCAAAGATGGGGAGAGGGGCTGGATGGGAGGGCCTGTGGGATTGCCGCGTTGTTCTTCAGGAGGTGTAAGTTGTTGATGTCTAGAGATAATTCGATTTTTAAGACTTTATCGTTGAAGAAGCTGGCGAAGTTATCGCATAGTTCTTTGGACGCCTGCAGGGGTGAGGGCAGAGGCATGGATGTTTGATGTCTGATTATGTTGTAGAGCTCCTTAGGTCTGTTTTTGGAATTGGCTAGTGCCTCTCGGAAGAAGCTGGATTTCTTGTTAGGTCGTGCTGACCTAGCTTTCAGTGCGAAAGCATTGAAAGCTGTCAGCGAAGACAACTAATGTTGCCCGTATTTGGGAAAGTGGACACGAGATGGGCACGAGCACAGATTGCACCTCGTGGGCGCGCACGGCACGTGCCCATCTCCTGGCTGCCTCCGAAGCTCCAACACGCATGCGCATACCCAGAGACACACACACACGAGCACCCATGCACGCACCCATACATATAGAGAACCCACCCCCGCCGTCGCATACACACACGCGCACACTGCATACACACAATGCATACACACACTGCATACACACACGCTCCCTCTCCCCCCACCCTCACCTCACCAGGCTCTTTTCTTGTGGGCTCCTTCTGCCCGGCTCCCAATGGATGGGCGGGCGGGTGCGATGCGGCCAGGGGCTCCAGTGCTGCTAAGGCGGGCGACGCGGCAAGGGACGGTCAGGCACTCCAGTGCCGTCCATCGCCTCTTGTACGCCATTAGACGCGGCTAAGAACACTCTGCGCTTGCGCGGAAGTGCGTGCGCCCGCCTGGACGTCACTTGTTTTGAACACTGCCTCCACCAATCTGTGTAGAAACTGCTTTCCCTTGACTCCAACTACGTGCGTTTATGCTCGTTGTAACTATATCGAACACTCGCCTAGATCTTAATATAATTCTTGAGGCGTTAACTTGGAAAACTGTTATACTTGGAACTGCTGTAGACATAAAAAAAATCGAACTTTTCCGTCAATTCGTGGTGGTAGCATTGGCTTAATGTCTTATGCAGCACCTGTAGCGTCCTTACTTGTTGCTTAGGTTACGGCTCTGGGACTGGAGGGTGAAATGCGCATGCGTGCTTGTTAGTTCCACGGTGCTTTAAAGAAGCATTGGACTTCGCTCTACTGTTCTGATAGGTAGCTGGTCATGATGGCAGACACGGAGTGCGGAGCTGTGCGGGAGCAACACAGGTTCAACCAACGCGTTCTGGAAACATATCTGGGAGACCGACTACCAGGCTTCCCGTCCGGCACGCCGCACGTCCCGACTGTTAAGCAGTACAGGTAATTATTAGGACTCCGGGGCCACTGAGCACACCTGTGTAATATTCTAGGCTGCGCCTCGCACCTGTCGGAAAGTGCACTGAATAAGCTCTTGCATTCTTTGACAACTAGACATTACACGAATTGGCATACCCTTCAACCTCAAATTGCTACAATAGGGCAAGCGTTGTATAATATTTGGATATTCCGTAGAGTCCGTGTATCCCCCGCTCTTTGGCTATCTTCTGAAAATAAACGCCTCCTTGTCTGCAGCAGATCGAGGCAGCTGAGCTCATTTTCAGGCAGAGTTACTGAATGCTCAAATTCAGTTTAGGCTACAAATTATCGGAGACGTGTCTAATGCCTCCACAGTATAAGAAGCGACAGGCAAAAAGAAAGATTACAAAACTGAAACGTTTATGAGTGTAGCTACCATGAGGCCTTGAAACAAAGTGAAATACAAGGAATGGAGCAGGGATTTAAGTGGGGGGGAGGGGGACTGACACATTCATATAATCGTATCCAGCAATGGATAGAAACATAGCAACATATTGTAGGCAATACACATTTAAGGTAAAAGGGCAGGACAACCCCTCAGGAATTCAAACATGACCTTGAGGCCGAACATAGATTCATGATGAAAATGCATTAATCTACCGAGGCACCACATCCTGCTTATGCAACATGCTTTCTTTAATGGAGTGTTAGTCTTAGAGAGCAAGTGTTCTAATGTAAATAGCACATGGTGACCTATACTTAACCCTTCTTGTCTGATTAACCAAAAGGAGAAATGGGTCCTGGAGGCCTATTGCTCAGAGGGTCTCGAATGAGGACAAGAGACGGCTAGAATGAGCCCACACAGGCCCTTATCAGACTGCTGTTTATAAGAACAAATGTTTCGCTTTTAAATATGGTAAGCATACACTAAATTAAATTGACATATAAATTGTGTTCCCCTAGTAAAATGTCTTTTTTAAGTTCAACCTGATGTTTTCGACAAGTGGTGGTAAAGCATTATTTATTACATCTGACCAGCGCTCTGTGATTAACCCACCCTCCTTTGGCAACATTATCTCTTCTTGCTCGACTAGGAAACACGGGCAGAACTTCCTAAACATTTGAGTTCATGGGAAGTGGTGACCCCGTAATGTCAGTACTACCCTGCCAGCAATAACTCCCTTATAGCTGCCAATATTTCAGATTGCTGTGTGTGACACTTTCATAATTGCAGTGTAATTATAAAGTGACATTTCAACGACTATGAGTGACACCGAAGTAGAACAAAAAGACAGTGGCTGCTACCTGCCCAGCCACAGCGGCACCAGTGATCACACCAGCTAACTTTGGGATTATTAACAAGGACCCAGGGGAAAAGCACGTTTATGTTGTCTCATTTAATAACAATAAAAACAAAACTGTTTCAGACCGCAAGGCTGGAGTGCGAATCCTGTTACTAACAAGGAAAATATGTCTAATAATTTAGTCCAAATGCAGTGCCACCTGGATCAACTTTCAGTTTCAACACTGGCACCCCCACTTGAAGCATGGGAAAGTCAAATGCATAATAAGAAGCGTTTTCTTAGTAATAGAGAAGAGCTGTCTTCGACAAGCAAACTAACAAGACTTTTTGTCTTAGAAAATATAATTCCAATTTGATTTTGCTCCTGAAAATCTCGGCTCAGAAAAGGCCTGGATGACTCAGGCCTCTATCATTTAAATACAACACATATTGCATTACAAATGCTATAGGTGTCACATTTGCAAAAGTTAAAACTATTGGCATTGTAAATGAAAAAGCTATTCATTTCGCTATTTTCAAAACCAACACATAAAGAAATAAATTGTCATTTACAATACCAATAGCTCAAACTTTCCTAATGCGAGACCTATTGCATTGCAAATGCTTGTTTTTGATATGGTTTTTGTACTTCCTGCGGGCTGTTTTTAGTTGTAAGCGAAGGATGGCTGTTGGGTTGTTTCTCCACTTTCTTTCTTTGGCTCTCAAGGTTCTTCTTTCTGCGTTAAGGTCTGCATTGAACCAGGTTCTAGAAGGGGTGGCACGGCTTCTTTTGAGCTTTAGAGGAGCTAGGTTATCGAGAATGGAGACTAGCTCAGAGTTGTAGTGCTCGATGAGATCATTGGTCGAGAGGTGCAGAGAGTTGTCTGGAAGAAGTGAACTTAGCTGACCTTCTAGAATGTCTTGGGGTACTTGGGAGAGGTTTCTCGACCATTTGGGGGGGTCTTGGGGAGGTTTAAGCGGGAAGATGGGGTGATTGATGTGAAATAGGATCATATGATGATCTGACCAGTCAACGGGAAGTATGTGGTTGACTGTGATTGAATTCTTTTGTGCAATGATGACGTCCAGTATGGCTCCTTTTGTAGTATGTCTCCTCAGTGCAATGTTG
The DNA here is from genome assembly GCF_964263255.1 of Lissotriton vulgaris. NCBI lineage: Eukaryota > Metazoa > Chordata > Amphibia > Caudata > Salamandridae > Lissotriton > Lissotriton vulgaris. The sequence continues at coordinate 523,534,147 of NC_141689.1, read as the reverse complement.
AGTGAGGATGTTGTCGGCGAGGAGGCTGGATAGCGATCTGATTAGAGGGTTATGGATTTTGTTCCATCGGAAATTCAGGTCACCAAGAATTAGGTTTTTGGAATCGCCGAGAGCGTCTTGTGCAATCAGGTTGGATAGTTGCTCTCCAAACGCGTTGTTTCTGCCCGGGGGGTGATAGAGTAGATGGCACAGTAGAGAGTCATTGTCTTTGGTTTTGATGACAGCGGATAGACATTCAAATGAGTTGTACTCGAAGGAGGAGGTTTCTGTGATGCTCCAGCTGTCCTTGTGGATGATGGCAACCCCACCTCCTCGTTGTTCTATCCTGTCTTTGGAGATGAGGGAGAAACCAGGTAGTACCCGCATGTCTAGGCAGGGAGGAGATGTCTTGTTTAGCCAGGTCTCAGTGAGGAACGCAACGTCAATGTCGTGTGTGAGGATAGCTTCGGCTATGTCCGTTGCATGTAGTGAGGCCGATCTGCAGTTGATTAGGAGGCAGTTGGTGATTTTCTCCTGATTGCTGGAGGTTTTGTCTTTAGCCTCTCTAGGTATAGCGGTGAGGACTGGTAATCTTTGTCGTTTGAGAGTGGGTAGATCTTTCCGGTAGCCCGTGATTACTTGGATTTTAGATTTAGGTGAAACTGAGATGGGAGAGTCGTAGGTAGTGGCTAGTAAGGTTGCTTCTCTGTCTGACAAAGGAGCTTCTGATCTGAGCGGTCTGGAGGTCAGGTGTTTTGAGCCTGCTAGGGTGTGAGATGAGATTGTGGTCAGGGGCCTGGTGCATGGGGCTCTGGGGGATTCGGATTTTTTGGGACTGGAAACCATGTCCTTGGGATAGGGATCGATCGGGTGGGCATTGGGGGCTACTGTGGGCCCCTGGGTGATGTTGGTGTTGGCGAGGAGGGGGGGTTCGGAGAGGGGGTTTGTGGGGATTGCAGGCTATAGAGGTTAAAGAGGATTTCTATTAAGCCTTGGGTGATAGTGTCGACCTGGTTTTCAAGGGCTGTGAGCCGCTTTGTTATGGAGTCAATGGGGGGGTTGTGGGCAGCTGTAGTGGGGCCGAGCGTGTTATAGTTCGAGAGAATGGGTTGGGAGATAAGTGCAGCCTGTCCCGCCTTAGGAAAGCAGAGTCCCACCGCCTGATCTCGCTCTCCGGTGATTGGCGCCCCTCTGCCTTCCTTGCGACCCCAGGACACTCACCCGCTTGCTGTAGACCAACGCCGGATCCAGCATTCCAGCATCAGCACCCACACCAGGAACCACGAATACCTCAGGCCCGCTCAATCGCTCAAGAAAAATATCCCTTCACCGGAGCTCTGTGACTCTCACCACTGCCAATCCCTGCGCCTGTCTCCAAAATGGCGGCCAAAAAGGACGTTGCCTGACCGGAGCCCCCACAGGAGCCGCTTCCTTTCACCCTGCAAGTTCACGAACTGCTATCTGGGCGCCAAATTACAGCCCAGACCATCATTAAAAGCAAATAGTCCCTTCACCGAAGCTGCTTGTTCCCCTCTGCTTCAGACCTCACGCCTGTTTTCAAAATGGCGGACAAAGAGGACGCCGCCTGACTGGAACCTCCACCGGAGCCGCCTCTTCCACCTGACAAGGTACCGACCACTACGTGGGCGCCAAGCTACAGCCTTAACTACCTTTTACTGTAATGAGAAGTCTCTTCACCGGCTCCCTTTGTTCCCCACCGCCGACCCCGTGCCTGACCTCAAAATGGCGGCCAAGGAGGACATAGCCTGACCTCGCTGTGAGTTATTGGCTGCTAAACTCGTGTGGGGCGCCAAACAGGGGGGCAACGGAACGTCCTTCTCCCATTATTTACAACCACCTGTCCCCAAATCGGCCAAGGAGGACCTGAGAATTAAAGCCTACCTTTACGTCAGACAGGGTGCAGCTTTATCAGAAAGAACATGGCCGGTAGAGCTTACTAACAGCAACCATAGAACTGCGTCAGGTTGGATCCTGCACTGATCTGGCTGTTGGTGTGTTTGTCTGCGAGGCAGTTTGCATGTTCTCTCCTGATCAGAGTCTCCATCACACACCAGTCCCATGGTGCTAGTTTACAAAGGTCCAACTGCCAATTAGAGACTGGTTACCTGCAAACTCCTAAGCAGAATCATCCGGCTTTAAGACCCCCCTCCTAGGCCTGGAGCCTCACCCTCATCGCTCTATGGAAACCCCACGGTTCGCCACCCTGGACCACCTAAGCTCCAAGCTCCACATCGCAACTTAATCAGGCTCCCCCCCTCTACAATCCTCACGATGGCCCGGGACCAGCCTCCCCCCCCCCCCCCCCCCCTCCTCCTCCAGTCCCACTTGCCCACCTCAAACCTCAGTCGGAACTCCTTCAACATCATCTTCCCCCCCCCCTCCCCCTCCTCTCTACAAAGCTTCGACGCACTTTCAAGCAGAAACTCATCCGCAAACATAAAGAAACCCTAATCATTGACATCTACCACTCGACCTCCATAGGACAGATGAAGATGGATCTAATATTTCACACCGGAAGACCCGAATATTGGGTCTCCGCGATCAGAACGCAGATGTTCATCGCCAAAACTACCTCCACTCCTCATAGCTGCAAATTAACTGCGATTCTTCCGTTCAGATCAGCTGGCAAAGGCTATACAACTGTGACTATCTTCACCAATGGCACAGTCCTCATACAAGCCAACAATGATAACCTGGAAGCTTTTGACTCCTTATTTCCCTCTCTCAAGTCAGCCCTTCCTACCCCTCCTCACCTCGCCTCAACACCCTCACCGACCACTCCCTCAGTTGACAGAGAAGACCTCGACACGCCCCTTCTCGATCCACACACAGCCCGCCAGGCTCCCCCTCCATATCTCATCCCCCTCGCCCACCCATCCACCAGCAACAGGAAACCCAACTCTCACCCCCTACCTCTCCCTCTAACCACCTCACCCCCCCCCAGCCACAGACCACCTACCACCTCCTTGGACAATCACCTCCCTGCCAACAGGCAGCCCACAGCCAACGAGCCTCCCCTCTAGTCACACCCCAACTCTCAAACCTCCCCTGTCTAATCCTCCTCCTGTCCCTCTCCCTATCTCTCCCATGTCTAAACCTCCCCCTAGCCCTCTCCCCACACCTCCCCCTCCCTCTACCCCGATCCCTATCTCCCAACCCATTCTCTCGAACTATAAAACGCTCGGCCCCACTACTGCTGCCCACAACCCCCCCGCCCCCATTGACTCCATAACAAAGCGGCTCACAGCCCTTGAAAACCAGGTTGACACTATCACCCAAGGCTTAATAGAAATCCTCTTTAACCTCGGTATAGCCTGTATTCCCCACAAACCCCCTCTCCAACCCCCCCCTCCTCGCCAACGCCAACATCACCCAGGGGCAGCCAGCTTGCAGAAGGTCCTACTTCCCTGGAGGGATAGCTGTCCAGTGTGCCCGAGACTATTGGATTGAAATCGCCTCTAAGGACCAGGAGGCCGTCTGGTACAGTGAGCAGGAAGGAACTGAGGTCAATGAAGGTGGCGCCCTGTAATCCCGGGGGAACATAGACGGACATTAGTATAATTGTGTGGCCCTCACATGTGCCACAAATCCCAGCGTATCTGCCCCTCTCTTCTGTCCACATGGAGTCAACATTTAGGGAGCGTGAATTCTTAACCATGATACCAACGCCTCTTGAGCCAGAAGTGAATCCGGCGTGTGCAACCATTTGTACCTCCCTCTAAGCATTGCTTTAGAGATTCCAGACCAGGTGTGTCTCTTGTAGGAGGACGACATGTGGGGCCTGCTGTTTAATATATTAGAGAACCACGCTACGCTTGATTTTGTCCCCCAGCTCGTTTAATTTCCAGCTCAGTATTTTAAATATTTTGTGTCCCCTGCTGTTCATAGATTAGATTGCCAATGACAAGTGCTTCTGCGATGGTAGAGAGATACCGATGTACAAATTATGGTGATACATAAGCACAACCCCCTCACTCCCCCCCCCTCCCCCCCCCCTCCCAAACTGCCCCCTCTTCCCCCAGCCAAACTCAATAGTTAGCCCACTATGTGGAGGCCTTGTGTCAGTATTAGTCTTGTCGGCCGTGTGCCTAAGAGGCCGCCTCTCCCCCAGCACCCCGTTCTTGGGGGGCCTGCTCCATCCGATATTCAAGCCAGTCCACCGCCTCCTCCGGTTGTTCGAAGAACCAGATTTTTCCTTCAGCTTCCACTCTAAGACGTGCTAGGAATAACATAGAGTATTTCAGACCCTTTTCCCTTAAATTTTGTTTCACTGCGGTGAAGGACTGTCTTTGCCGCTGCACATGCTGCGTGAAGTCTGGGGGAAAAGGAAATGTGGGCATTCTCGAAGCGAAGTGTGGGCCCCATTCTGGCGCTTTGGAGTATCACGTCTCTGTCTCTGAAATGTTGTACTCTTGCCAGCATCGGGTATGGGGGGGCTCCCAGCTTGGGGTCGGCCACCTGGGACCCTGTGTCCCCTTTCAATGGCAAAAAAACTTAAGGAGGCCTTTGGGTTTTAGATGTTGCAGGATTAAGTCCGGCTTGGCGGAATGTTTGCATGTTTTGCAGTTCACCTTGGAGCTGTGCAACATTGTCCACTAAGCTGGAGGTTGTGAGCTCCATCTCCTTGACTTTTTCATTGGGTTTGGTGAGGTCGGTTCGGATTAGGTTGACCTCAATAGCGATGGTGTCCATTTTGTGCTCCAGCGCTGATTGGCCAGTAGTGATCGCCTTCATGACTTCTTTTAGTGACAGTCCTGGTCCTCCCCTCCGTGGTCACTGGCGGTGCCACCCCCAAATTGTCGGCTTTGGAGCATGCCTTTGGGGAGGGTGTAGTGGTCCAGCCTATTTGTTTGTATAGTTTTCGGACCCTTCACCCCTGTAGCTTTACCCTTGGCCACTGCCATTGTGGGTGCCGTCAATGTTTTATTAGTCCGCGTGTTTCTTTGCCTGGTTTTAGTTGTGGGCCGATAAGGCGTAACTGTCCAATTCAGACTCCTTCTGTCTGTTGCCAGGTGTATTTGGTCGGCGGCGCAATAAGGAACAGTGCCACTCCCACGCTACCCCAGGATGGTTCAGTTGGCGTGCTGATAATGGCCAATTTAGGTGAGTCCTGGCGCGCTCCGCACCATCCAGAGCGTCTCGCAGCACTCTCCCAGCATTCGCGCCCCTTACATTGGAGCAGGCCGGGGCTGCCGGGGGCAGTTCCGGCTTCATCACCGAGTTGTGGGAAAACCAGGGCTGTTTTTGGCCTCCACTACCTGCCGCTTGTCGCCTGGTCTAAGCGCGGTGCGTAAGAGGTGCCTGCCTCTCTAACGGCTGCGGGGCCCCTGCAAGGGCCAACGAATCGCCTCTGTGGAGTCAATCAGTGGGGGGAGGGAGGAATCTATTCGCCCTCAGTCGGAGCACCACTGGGCCCCCTCACCTCGCCATCGGTGTGTCCCAGGTCTGGCTGTAAGGCACAGCCTTGGTCATGACCTCCAGATCGACCGTTGCGATCATAAAATAAGGTGCCAATGTTTATAGTATGCGGTTTTAACAAATTTTTAATCAATTGGTAATAGATTGTGAAGTGGGGGTATGCTAACTTGAGTTAACCCCTTCTATGCTCATGACCGAACGGTTCCGTCATGAGCGTCGGTTGGCCTGTGCTCATGACGGAACCGTTCCGTCATGGTTCCATAAGCACAATGGAACGTTCAGCACAGCGCAGGAATTTGCGCCGCGCTGAAGCGGTTAAATGTGGTAAAATGTAAAAATATTTATTGGTAAATTTTTGGGATAATTTTATTGTATTAATCCTGCAAGAATATATGAATGACTGTTACTGCTTATGACTTTGAATCAGTAAAGTTTTCAATAAGAAAGTTTGCATACAATGAAAGGTTTTCAATAATATTTAAATGATTTGTGTAGCATTAAAATGCATGAAAAGAGAAACACCAAACAGAAGAATGACGAAAAGACCCCTCAAGGAGCAGTGCCTGCTTACCTGCTGGACAGAGAAGGACAGTCTCGGGCCAAAGTACTGTCTAACATGATCAAGCAGAAGCGAAAGGAAAAAGCTGTAAGTATAGCATTGCCCCATTCGGTGGGCATTCTTTGGTCTTGTTGCTGAACCCGATACTAGCTTTAGATGTTTAATGCATATAGTAACAATGTACTTTTAATTAATAGGCTTGTGAGTAGCTTAACACTTGTATTGTTTCCATGCAAATATAACTCAGTACTGTTCATGTGTTGATCATTGGGTCACACCAAAAGCAGAGCAGAAGAATGCTTCAGCCAGACTCAAGAACTTTTTTTTGCTATCCTGTACTGCATTTCATCTCTAATCTAAGCTACGTCCTGACTCTTTGAAATACACAAAGTGCAAGAGTTAACACAAGTTATTTGCATAAATTGTGATTTCCGTTTACGGCTAACTAAAGAACGACTCTGGACATAGGGATGGATTTGCTGCACAATCTGCACTTGTTTTTCACAGATTTTGGTTTTCTGATTTAAATAACTGGCTGTAATGTGGAGGCTGACCATTTATTGCATGACTTTAGAGGAATCCTCTCATCCTGTGTTATTTATTGTGCTTTACATGTCCATGAATCGAAAGCTATCTCAGTACTTGACCAAGATTGCATTGAAAGCCTAGTATTGGGCATGTGCTGCATTATTCCATGACTTTGGTACATACACAACATTTGGATGCACTTGCTCACTTAGACCATATACAAAGACGGACACAACCGCAGACCTGCATTTTCACAAAGTGCAGATACAGTCGCTCCTGTATGCAGACCAATAAGCTTTCAAGAATGTGTATACAGACCCGCAGTTGACTTTTAAATGTATCCATATAATGTAAAACCAAAATTACAAGTTCCAGAATGCAAAGTTCTGTGGGCTTAAAAGGCAGAACTGGTTGTGGTGTCGCACACCACATTGGCCATATGACAGTTGCACATACATATAAGGAGGAAACACATCTCATCTTAAGTACCATGTTAATCATGTATTGAGTGGGAGCGCATTCACTGGGTTACTCAAAGTTCAGGGGTTTATAGGTAGGTATAACCTATCTGTTGAAACCCAAGAAGGTTTGTTACATACTATATTGACAACTTTGACTTCATGAGTCTATGGCAGGATATTTTATGCTTTAAGGAGTTTTTGAGTATGCATTAGTCGGTACGGTACACACAACTACCGGCCGGTGGGGAACCTTCAGTCAAATTCAACCTTTTAGTGATAGAAAAGGAGAAAGGATAAGAGCACTCCCGTAAAGAGCAATGAGAAAAAGAAGAGAACAGAAAAGGAAAGAAAAGAGTTCCACCCATAGAGTATGACGGATTCGGTAGGGATCTAGGGTTGAGGAGCTGGTAAGGGTGCCTTTGAGTCCGGCATTGGGTCTGCAGAGAAGCGTAGGATTGAGGTATCATGGGCAGGTAGGTTCCACGAACTCGGAAGAGAGGTATGCCACCGTGGACCCCCAGGTCTTATCAAACTTAGGCAGTGTGCGGTGGATCCCGGCAGCGATTCTTTCCGTACCCACTATGTCCCACATTTTGTGTAGCCAGTCTAGCGGAGTCGGAACTTCCACTGTACCCCATTTAGCAAGGAGAACCTGTTTAGCCGCCCTCAGTGCTAAGGTAATCACCCTGCCCCTACAGGACCGAAGAGGGTATGTGAGAGGATTGGGCAATCCCAGCTGAATATAGCTAGGGAACCTAGGGAGTTCTGTCGGGTATATTTGGTCGATGATAGGTAATATGGTCTCCCAGAACCCTTGGATCTTGGGGCACTACAGAGAATATGGGAGAGGGTACCCTCGTGTCCGCAGTTATGCCAAGAAAGACTACCTCGGGGATTTCACTTCACCACCCTCACAGGGGTATAGTACCAATAGTGCGCAATTTTTAGGAGCATATCTTTCCCTGAAGTGCTGCAGGAAAAGGCCCGGGTGCTGTGTACAATGTCTGCCCACTCCTTAGGTGAAAACTCTCGACCCAGTTCCCCCTCCCACCGGCTCTGCGCTGGGGTCTTTGTCTGGGTTCTAGCCCCGTTGAGAAACCCGTATATGTCCGACAGAAGGTGCTTGTTGGAGGTGCAGGTGATATACCAAATCTCGAATTTTGTAAGGAGTCATCCCGCGTGCTGGCGAATCTGTGGCTGTGTGACCCAGTGGCGCATTGCCAAATATTGCCAGTATGCAGTCTTGGGGATAACATACTGGGCTACCAACCTGGGGAAGTCCAAGATCCCTCGCTCGTCAAAGAGGTCCCCAATACGTTTACTGGCAGTGTATTTTAAATGACAAACTAAAATCAAACTAGTAAGCCCTACTGCATGCACTGCGTAGCCAAGAAGACTTTGGGTAAGGGCAAGTAGAAGTTGCAGACGGGTATTGCTGAACGGGCTTTTGGAGGGGGAGAGCTGCGTCAATGTGGGCAAGTTTATGGCTCGGATGTTGTCAAGTGAAAGTTACCTGGGCTGGTCGGGTAGAAATGAAAGCACTTTTTCCCCATAAGGCCATAGTTGATCACTTACTTAGTCCCCCCACCCCCTCAACCCTGCACCTTAGCGCTTTCCATGCATGCTTTCAGCTTCTTTCCACTTCCATAACTATTACATCCACCTGCCAAAAGGAGGGAGCAGTGGGGGATTTGCAGGCCATGGCACTTGCCCTCTTTTTCCAACAATAGCGCTAGGTCTACACATTTCAGCCCACTTACTTCGAATAAGGGCAACTGAAGAGGCTGAACATGCAGCCTGTAGTGTTGCTGCGTAGCTCTGTTCTTTTCGTGGGCGCCATTGCCTGTCAGTGATTCCCCTCCCTCGACCAAGACATTTCTCAGAACTAGGCACTCCCAAAACCTATGGTTAAACCAAAGATGATCTTTATCTTTCTGGGCATGTACAAGAATCCTTTGTCTTTCGTTGCCCAGGTTGCCTGATCTATCTCCAACTTAACCTTCAGCTCACTCGGATTAGTGTTAGTGGTTTTGAGCAGTGTTCGATAAAACCATGTATTTCCTTTAAAAATTATTTAATATAAATAGTCTTTCTATGTTTTATTTCTGTGCCCAGCATTTTGATCAGAGATATTTTTCCTAAGTAACTTTGCCCATACTTTCATTTATGATGTTTTTTTTTTTGTAGGGCAAATGGGAGGTTCCTTTGCCGAAAGTCCGTGCACAAGGAGAGACCGAAGTTTTAAGAGTTATCCGTACGGGACAGAGAAAGAAAAAGGCATGGAAGAGGATGGTTACCAAAGTGTGCTTTGTTGGTGATGGCTTTACTAGAAAACCTCCAAAATATGAACGATTCATTAGGCCGATGGTAGGTTATTTTTTATGTTTTATGCATACAAGAGGTGTTTACAGAGTTCTAAAATATACGACCTTGCCTAGCGGATTATTCTTCTATGAAAATAGGATGGATGCTGTCAAACTAGATTCCATTTAAAAAAATAACCTTTTCTTGAGTATGTGTTTTTTTGGGGTGGCGGGGAGGTTGTCTGTTAAGTTTACAGTAAGTCACACTTTCTCATGGAAATATCTTTCTGAATAAATCTCTGTCCTGGGGAGATGGTAAATAAGAGCTGTGCAGTATACATTTTGGAGCCTCAAACATGTAAATGTTTAACTTTCAACCTATTTTCAGTCTTACTCCCTAGCAAAATGTAATGATTGTTGTAATGGTGCCGCATATAAGCTTTGAGTTGAACATAAGGTGGTTGTACAACCAGACATAGACCTTTGTTTGCTTTTTAAGTAATACGTCCGCTTTAGTTACCCATATGCACTGTTTTTCTTTGCGATTGACAAGGTTATTTGCCAACAGGGGTCAATTACTGAATCCCAGAAGTTTTTGTGCACAGTCACACCTTCACAACAACAAAAAGCTTTGTGGTTTTCACTTATAACATGATACTTCATGGTATTAACTGTACATGCTCCAACCCACAAATAATATAACCAACTATTGTTAAATAATACAGTATTCGTTTGGAATACCTGTTATACCAATAATTCAGCCCATATTCATTAAGATATTCAAAAATGTATTTGAGAGAATAGTTTTGATAGTCTTCATAGCCAGGTTTAAGACAACAGTCAACGCAATCAAAAAGAGACTGCATTCCTGCAAGCTTGCTAGACAGGGCATCTACCAGGGGCGAGGGAGGGGCAGGGTAGGAGGTAGTAAACTCCGGCATACAGCTGACCGGAGTTAAGTGACCAAATAAAACACACTGCATTGCGCGCGCTGCAATGCTGTTTGCACAATGTCATTTCTTTTACGCACTTCACTCCTGTCGGCCGCATGCTGGAGTTTACTACCCCCCACCCATCCCCTCAGCACTCCCTCGAGGAGCCGCCACTGGTATCGAGACCATAGGATACACTTTCTCCGAGTCATTAAAGTAGCAGCCCCAAAAATTAGAGACGGGAATTTTGAGATCTTTGTTTAAGCAAGTTTGCAATAGAAGCCTTTTTGTGAGTAAGAACATTTGACAGTCTCTCCCACTCTGCGCTTCATTCTCATAGTTATCCAAATCCTGCCCTGTTTTTTAGAATCTCTTTTGCTTTTGTATTTATTATGAAGATTTCACATGCCCACTTTGTTTTTATAAATTGCTTCTCCAGTTTACCATATATATTTCAGCTCTTCCACTCGAGGCACAACTTATGCTCATTTGCCACCTTTAGCATCTTGCGTTATTTGATTTACATAGCAAATGATTCTGATCTTAGCAATGATAGTATGTGGTTTCCCCCCATGATCAACTCATTGGCCCTGGATTTCAATAGGTTTAAATTAAGCATTTTAATTGTCTTCCTGATTGCACTGGGAATGAGGAACTTAGGGCAGTGGCTCTTGTTCCTTCAGATGTCTCGTAGTACAAGAAAATATATCTAATTAATCTCAACATTTGACTTAATGGCCCACCAAACATTTATTGGTGTTCCAAAAGGCACCCAGTAAGAATCGCATTCACTGATATTTACTCTTCCTTTCTAGTGTTTGTGTCTCTTTTGATTTGTTTACGTTTTGTATGTTCAGCTTTCTAATGAAACTGCTAATCCTTCTAGTCGTTTGATTCACTTTAGTGGCATTTCCTCTCCAGTAAAATGAATTTCACTCCCTTTCTATTTAATCCAGTGTGCTACATTACCACTTTTTTGTTTATCGATTAATAAGCATAGTTTAACTGTTTATTCAAACCTTTATTTGTTGTTCAGTTAATTGCGTTGTTTGCACTGTGAAATATAGACAAGGTTCACCTTTGGTGAGCTGATTGTTTTTCGCTCTGTTTTGTGTCCTGAGGATTTTGCTATTACCTAGTTCTTCAATCTGAATTTTCCAGTGTACCAGTTTAAACTGTTATGCATGTTATTCGAGTGAACTGATGAAGTCCACTGATAAGTTAAATGCATAGAGCATTTAGTGAGTAGGTTATTGGGCATAGCTTTTTGATTTCATATGCATTGTTACTTGGTCTTGTATCATTAAAAAAAAATCTTCTTTTTTCTTTAGGGTTTGAGGTTCAAGAAGGCTCACGTAACACACCCTGAACTTAAAGCTACCTTTTGCCTTCCAATTCTTGGGGTCAAAAAGAACCCATCCTCCCCATTATACACCACATTAGGGGTCATTACAAAAGGAACGGTCATAGAGGTGAATGTGAGTGAACTTGGTCTTGTGACGCAAGGAGGCAAAGTGATCTGGGGTAAGTTGTGTACCAGTACTTAAACTTTGAAACACTGCGACCCTACGAAATGCAAAATCTTTATTTCAGTCACACATGATAGAGCGGATAGTTCCACCAAATGTTACTATAAAACAAATCGGATTAATACATTGTAGCTGTAGTGCTACATGTGAGCCTTAGTGTGCATGCATGTTCATTGGATAAATGTGTATATTAAATAAAGGTGCCTTTCTACCATAATTAGCTTGGATAGTGAAATAATGTTACTTTTTAGAAACATGTTAATAATCTTGGTTATCATCTTCTGAACAAGGAGACCAAGTGCAGCAGGAAATACTTTGTGTTCTCTGGACGGCTAATGGTCTCCAGTAGAGTACCGCAAATATCACTCATTAGGTTGTATTCTTTACTTGTGGCATTTCATGATTGACAATCCGCCTCTTTGTAGAAGAGTTAGAAGAGTTTATTAAATGGGCAATCAGGATAATGATTGAAAAGGTCATATTTGAGCTGTGTTGCGGCTGAGTGCAAGGATGCGCATCTAGGACAAACACCATGGCATATTAGATGGTGAGAAGGACACAGGTGGCCATCACACAGAAAAAGAACCCAAAGTTGCTTTGGCCAATGACATATATATCTCCCACGCAAATTGACAGGGAAAATAGAGTGCAAAGAGAGAGGCTTAATTAACGGTTTGAAAATGGGTTGTGGTCAGTTTACAAAAAAAATCTTGTGACAAAGAGTTTGATTTAGTTAAGCGTTTTTATTTAACCCCTTGCACGCGCCGCACATTTTCGCGCTGTGCGGGCATTTTAATTAGTTGGTGGGATTCAGACGTCCTCCGCACACACACACCGTGAGGCGTGAAGGCTCCCGGCCGTCACGAGCAGGCAAGGGGTTAAAAAAAAAAGGTAGTCCTTGTCCAGAATGCGTATTTATATGCCATCAGGCTGCTAATTCAGTAGAGCAAGTGGCCATGCTCTATCAAAGGTGTGCCTCTGTTACAAGGGTTCATGAGAACACTTGTTAACGGGGGTGTCAGGGGTAAAATAAATTATTAGCAGAAGTTATAGAGGTCACATAGATATGCCTCTCAGAAGGATTTATGATGATAAATTGTATAATAGTTACACCGTGAAGTAATTCTTGATTTAAAGCAAATGCTTGTTTGAGTCCTCTGGCCTGATGAACCTAGACAAAACAGGAAAAGTTGGAAATTTGCTTCCATACGTTTAGTTCTAAGTTTGGAGCATATTTCCAACTTGGTTTGGATTCACAAATTGTAGACTTAATAAGTGGTGGAAGCTCTGGGGGACTGACTGCATGCAGTCTATAAAACAAACGAAATAACTATACAGTTCAATATAATTAGGGCTCCCTGTTTTACGGTATTTATTTTTTGTCATTTCCGTCTGTATTCATCCATATTTATTTTTTGTCAACTTTATCTGTATTTATCCATATTTATTATGGGTTTTGTGAAACATGTAAAGCTGAAACTGTTTTATTTCCACATTTATTTAACCAATAGATGTACAGTCATGCTTGAATGCCTGCCAGGTTTCAGTGATCTAAACAGCTGCAGAAGACAAATCAAAGTGCATATATGAACATATGCACATTTCAGTATCAGCCTTGTGCATAGCTACTGCTGTTTAAGCCTCTTTACTAAAATTCCTTTCTTTTTTTAACCCCCTTACCTATCAATCCACAGTTCTAGGTCGGGCAGTCATGGCAAACTGTATTTAGAAGCACTCAAAAAGCACCAATTTCAGTTTTTATCCACATTTAAAATTAAATATAGACAAGAAAACAAATGGGTTTCTGTCTGTATTTATCTGTAAAAATCTGTAAAAACGGGAGCCTTAAATATAATACTCACATTTGATATGGCTTTGTTATTACCACTGGAGATTTGAACTCTTAACCCATCCAATGTTTGTTGTGTGTTTAAACGTTAACTGAGGTTTGCAGACACACAAAGCATGATTTTCTTCCACAATTTTCCTCACATGGTTGAGAAAAACTGAAACTAGAGGATCCAGAGAATGGAGTGAAGGTTTTACTTTTTGGGGAAATCACCCTTTTGCCATGAAAGTGCAAGACTATTGGTGATTGGTGCTTCAACTTACTAGGAAATCAGTTGTTTAAGAACTGATCAAGAATACTTTCTTTTAAGAAAAATATTGACAGTGCTTCTTTCTATCACTGCTTTGTCCTGCTCGTTCATCCTCCTTTTGATTCACCCTCCAAAGCTTTATCCTTAAAAATAGTTCTAATATGTTGGAAGGTTTTATAGGTATGCAAAGTCTAAGGTAGTCACTTAAATAAATTACACTATAGTACTTGATCTAAATGTTTTCTTCACTTGAGTCCAGGTAACTTTTCCTCAGAAGAAACACAGGCCATGATAAAAGACCACAATTCATAACTTTACTCTGGTTTTCAGTTTAAGTAGGTTTAACATCAATGGTTAGTCGCTTTACACTTCTTATCTATAGCAAGACGTAAAAGTAGTCCTTTAAGTTACAGAATGAAAGAAATACACGTTTTAGATGTCAAACTACGTAGTACGATCTTTTCGAAAACCTTCAAACTATGCAAAAGAAATAGTACAACATGTTTAAAGTCACACCACGATTTTCTTGCCTTGGATCTGGCTTTTCTGCTGCACAGCCAAAGTGAATCCTTACTATCCTGTGTGCGTTTCAGTGATATGTGGCCAGCTTGCCTGTCTTTTTTATCTCTTGCTACAGTTTTGGTGACCATAGGCGAAATTTAAAAGCACCAGCGCTAATCTTGTTTGTACCTGGAAAATGTGATCAGTCAACAGTGACATTAACTAAAACAATACCTGCTACACCATTTGTTATTTTAAGTTTTTCAAATTAACTTTTACTTCGATTTCTATTCTGTTCAGGAAAATATGCCCAAGTAACCAACAATCCTGAAAATGATGGATGCATAAATGCAGTTTTGCTTGTCTGAACATCACACAAAATAACTGCTTGTTGTCTAAGACTTAAAAAGACTGCACATTCTTGGTGTGTTCTACTGGCATTGGAAACAATTCTGACAAACCCACACTGAGAATTGAGGATCATGAGTCACCGCTGAAGTCACAGAAAAGAAAACCGTTCCACAAGGAGGAATTTACAAACAAATGGAGAAAAGAAGTGCAATTAAATCTAACATCATACAAGGATTTCTAGAAATGGTGATCAAATTAAGATCTGAATTTGAAAAGTGAATTGTAATTCACAGGAATATTTTTGACTATTGGTGTTTACTGCTTATACTATGCACAGAGTAAATAAACCTTGTCAAATTCATCCATGTTCTCATTATTTTGGGAGTCGCTGAGAATCCAGCGACGTGCTGCACATATAACGACAGCAAGGTGTGGATAAGGGTAGGTGTTGGAATTGGTATTTCAAGTTGTTAATTGATTTCCTATGCAAATTCCAATTTTAAACTTTGTTCTAAATTGGTGGCGGGTGCATGGGCTGAGGTTTATTGAATGTTGAAAGTGTTAGTTGACAATGCCTCTGTGGGTAAAATGGAATGATGGTAAAAAGCTCTCCAGAAAATAGCTAAAGTGATTCAGCCCGAGTAACTCGTTTTCTGCCTGTAGTACAAGTTTGGCCATTTTACTCTTTTATGCTTGAGCCACCATTGGAACCTTTTAGAAATACCACTATATTTACCATGAACAATTATGCCCGTTGATTTTTGGAGCTTAAAATGAAATCAGTTAATGTAACATCACATGACTAAAGTTTGAAATTATTTTTCCATAAATTCATGCATTAACTGCTGTGGTTCGGTGTGAAACCAGAGGAGTGTAAGCCTTTTGCTAGATCAGCAATACATTTTGCTAAGCAGCCTAGCTGATTGCATTCTTAAAGAAATTCCACAGATCTCGTACCAAGTCGAATACCAGACCATCTTGTTCACGGAATCACGTCAGACTCGTTCACATAGCTGTGTAAAATGGCAAAATTATAAATCCTTGGAAAGTGTCTAAAATGATTGAGTTTATTTCATAGAGAACAATGTAGAAAATAATGTAAACTGAAGACAAAGTAGAGCTTGGCTTTAGCCATTTTCACATAGAAGTAAGGCTTCATCCCTGTATCCGGTTTAAAATTCTGTTTTATACATTGACTCTTCAGAGCTGGGCAGAGGCTTTGCTTCAGGTGCAATCTGTTGCTGGATAATAACTTGTCCTTTTAGACCGCTCATGATAAAAAAAAAGCACTCACCATAAAGCATTCGGCACAAATTTCTTTTACAAAGTTTTTATAATTTATATTGGGGAAATAAGTAATCCTGCATTAAGATGACATCCTTGGATGCTAACTGTTAAAGTTCATACTACAAACTGATTTTGGAAACGATGGTCCAATCTAGCTTGGCAGATTCAGTCCAGGAATAAATACTTTAAAACGGACATCTTAACTATTCCATGTTTGTCTTTTCCCAGTGATCGGTATTTCCAAGCGTTTTATAGCATTCAAAAAAACACTTACTTTTTGGACTCAAATCCACAATAACTACTGTTTTAATAAAGCATTTTTAAATTCGAAGTTGCATTATTTTACTTAATAATCTTCGGTTTTACATAATCTAGACTACAGATTGTGGGTTTTATCATTACTGATGGGCAATTTTGGTGATTTCTGAAATTTGATTCTTTCGGCAAAATATTTTAGTTATGTTTCTTATGGTAGTTATGTGCTGCCTAAATATGTGCTTTTTCACACTCTGTCACAGTTCGGAAGGGATTTTTTGAAAGTAGTAAACTTAAACAGGAAACTGTTCATTAAAAAAAAGTGTACGTCTGAGTAAATACATTGGAGAAACGTGAAAATGCTAATGTAATGATTATTGGCATTAAGATCTGAAGCAACTCAGTGAAATGAGACGTTAAATGGTAAACCGCCTTTTTTTCGGTTGGAATTATTTCAGCAACAATGTTCCTTTGTTGCTTTGACTGTTAAGGGGCTGTATACCAGCAGTAAAAAGCTTTACAGAAAGCAAACAAAACTCATAGCATTTTAAAAACACTCATAGAAAGGCATAATCCATTATTATACATTGAAAAAACTACTTAAAAAAAGATAAATGGTAATTGTTTGTTGGTAACATTTGTTCCAGGGAACGGTTACTTTTTATTCAGACAAAAGGATCTTTCTTTTTTTTTACGTTCAGAAGAAAAGTTTATTGAGCAAAAAAGCAGGTATCAAAGGGTAATAAACGAAAAATGGAAGTGTAACAGAAGAATGAGAAAAAGAAACTAAAGCAATCATAAAAATAAAGCATTGGTATCAATTACATAAGTAAATTATGAGTAAAAAAGTAGAACATGGGTAATATATTGATTATACATATGAGCAAGATAAAGTACATGCATGTCTAGTAATAACAAAGAAAGGGAATTAAAGGGTACTCAAGGAGGTTTGGGACCCTCTTGTCGGATAGGCCGTGGACAAAAGGAACGAGTAGCACATCTATCCAGATATAAAACAATAGGGAGTCATAACTCTGCTCTTTTCGGGGCCAGCTGGACAGGGAAGACAAAAGTAGTATCCAGTCTATGGTTATGGCAAACATTATACCACCATGCTTTAAAGGAGATGTTGGAGGTCTTACAATTAATGGTGATCTGCTGAAAAGCAACAGCCAACAGTAGGTCAACAACACGCACGTCAAGATGAGAATCCTTCCAACAAGGCGAAAGGCTTCCCAAAAAGACATTGGCATGAGAAAAAGGAATGCAAGTCTGGAAAATTACATTAACTTGAGCCCACACCTGTAACCAAAAGTCGTGAACAGACTGGCAACAAAACAGCATATGAAATAACGTAGCGTTTGGGGAGGAACTAGACCAACAAACGTCTGGAATGGCAGGAAATCACTTATGGAGAGTAGAGGGTGTGAGGAGCAGCCTATTGTAAATAAAGAACATGGATTGCGTCAGTCGCCGCTCTAGATGACTTACGAACCTTAATCCATAACTTGTCCCACAAAGATAAAGGCCATGTTGTGGCAATGTCATGTTGCCACTGCTCCTCCACCTTAGACTTAGGTCTAAGAGACTCATTGGCATGAAGGTGTTTGTAGATGATAGAAGCCTTAGAGCCTTAAAGCCTTCTATCCCCCCTAAAGCTCGGGCTACTCTAAATCATCTGCAATTTCGAAAACTTATAAAAACTTGGTTGTTTGCATCCATCTAGCACCTCTTGTACCTTTCTGGATCTGACATGTCTGCAAGCGCTGGGACGCCCCGTCGCTGGGGTAGCCATGCGCTATATAAGATTCCATAACATAACATAACATAACATTAGAGCTAGTACACAGAAGGGAGTGCAATAGTGCAACAGGAGTAAGGGAGATCGAATTTGTCTGTGTCTGCATAAGACGAGTGTATGTAGCCATCACCGTTGTCTTCAGCAGAGAGTATTTGGAAGCAAAGGATGGAGGCAGAGCATAGATCAATCGAAGATTAAGGAAGGGCAAGAAAGTAGAGTGTAAAAATAGCTGCGATATCCAAATCAATCCCCTTTGCCTCCAGGATTTCCAGTAAAAGGGATTGTTGTGGATTAAAAGATAAGCATTGTGCCAGATGGTAGAAGAAAGAAAGTCCGCAATAGTAGTGGGGGGAGGAGGAGAGGAAGACAAGAGAAGTTTGGTGGTAAATCTGTGAATGGGCGTGGAAATGGAAGAGGGCTTGCGGAAAAAAGAGATATACTCCGCAAAAGAAAAGGGGGAAAGGAAAAGGCGCTCAACCTTAGACCACAAAGGACATGGAGAAATGAAATCCTGCAACCAGAACGACCCCATCTTCACATCCAGCAACCATGTCTCCTTCAGCCACACCACGGAACTCCTCTGGACTGACCACAGCTGCGTTCACTTCACCTACAACAAACAAAAACCCAGCATCCACCTCCAACCTACCCTGCAAAGAAACTGGAACAAAATCACCACGGACCAAATCTCCGCATCACTCCTTCAAAACACCCCAGCCCTCTCTTCTAACGTTAACGAAGCCGCCGCCAACCTCACCCTATGGTTATCCAACACCGCTGATACCTTAGCTCCACTGAAAAAACGTCAAAACAAACCCGGCAGCAAGAAGGCCTCATGGTTCAACGATGATCTCAAGAAATCCAAGAAACTCTGCCGCTCCCTTGAAAAGGCCTGGAAAAAAGACCCTACCACCAGCACCAAGGACGCCTTCAAAAACGCCACCCGCACTCACCACCAACTAATCCGAAAAGCCAAGAAAACAGCATTCAAGGATCGACTTGACAACAACGCCCACAACAGCAAGGAACTTTTCAACATCGTCAAGGAATTCTCCAATCCCTCGGCCAACTCCAACGACATCACCCCCTCTCAAACCCTCTGCGACTCCCTAGCCTCATTTTTCCACAACAAGATTGCAGACATCCACAACAGCTTTGACAACCAACCCGGAAACCAACCCACCCTTCCATTTGCTGATCATCTCACCCCCGTGAACACCCTTAACGACTGGAACCCAATCTCCACTGAGGACACCATCCGCCTGATGAATTCCATCCACTCAGGATCCCCCACAGACCCATGTCCTCACCACATCTTCAACAAAGCAGACTCCGTCATAGCACCGCACCTCCGAGACGTCATCAACTGCTCCTTCAACTCCGCCACCTTCCCGGAAGACTGGAAACACGCTGAACTCACCGCCCTTTTGAAAAAACCCACAGCAGACCCCACCGAACTCAAAAATTACCGCCCCATCTCGCTTCTTCCATTTCTGGCCAAAGTCATCGAGAAAGCTGTCAACAACCAGCTCGCCGCCTTCCTCGAAGCCAACAAATCCCTCGACCCCTCACAATCTGGCTTCCGAGCAAAACACAGCACTGAGACCGCCCTCATCGCAGCAACAGACGACATTCGAACTCTACTGGACAATGGAGACACAGTCGCCCTCATCCTCCTTGACCTCTCTGCAGCATTCGACACAGTCTGCCACAGCACCCTTTTACAGCGCCTCAGAAACATCGGAATCCAAGGAAAAGCACTTGATTGGATCACCTCGTTCTTCACCGGAAGAACCCAGAGAGTCCGCCTTCCACCATTCAAGTCCGAGGCCTCTGAAGTCATCTGCGGCGTACCACAAGGATCCTCACTCAGTCCCACCCTCTTCAACGTATACATGAGCCCCCTCGCGGCCATCACACGCCATCACAACCTCCACATCATCTCTTACGCGGATGACACTCAACTAATCCTTTCTCTCACCAATGACCCCAGCACCGCCAAAATTAACCTACACGAAGGAATGAAAGAAGTTGCCGAATGGATGAAACACAGCCGTCTGAAACTGAACTCAGACAAAACTGAAGTCCTCATCTTAGGTACATTCCCCTCTGCATGGGACGACTCCTGGTGGCCGGAAGCCCTCGGAAAAGCACCCATCCCGACAGACCACGCACGGAACCTAGGCGTCATCTTGGATTCTTCACTCTCAATGAACAGACAAGTCAGCGCCGTATCCTCTTCCTGCTTCAACATTCTTCGCATGCTCAGAAAAACATTTCGCTGGATCCCCACCGAAACAAGGAAAACAGTCACCCACGCTCTGGTCACGAGCCGACTGGACTACGGAAACACCCTCTACGCAGGTACTACCGCAAAACTCCAGAAGAAACTCCAACGAATCCAAAACGCCTCAGCCAGACTCGTATTAGACATCCCACGCAACGAACACATCTCTGGTCACCTTAAAGACCTCCACTGGCTACCCGTCAATAAGAGGATCACTTTCCGACTGCTTACCCACGCACACAAATCACTCTACGACATCGGTCCAGAATGCCTCAACTCACGTCTGTCCTTTTACACCCCCTCCCGCCAACTACGCTCTTCCAGCCAAGCCCTCGCCACTGTACCTCGCATCAACAAGACCACCATGGGAGGCAGATCCTTTTCTTACCTGGCTGCTAAAACATGGAACTCTCTCCCCGCTTACCTTCGCCTCACCCAGAACCACCTAGCATTCAGAAAGCAACTTAAAACGTGGATATTTGAAAAGTAATCCTCCTCCCCTTCCTAAGCGCCTTGAAACCCTCTGGGTATGTAGTGCGCTATATAAGTTTTGTGACTTGACTTGACTTGACTGCCGCAGCAAGAAAGCCTTCTGATAGTCTGGGAAGTTGACACCACC
Source organism: Lissotriton vulgaris (assembly GCF_964263255.1). Lineage (NCBI taxonomy): Eukaryota > Metazoa > Chordata > Amphibia > Caudata > Salamandridae > Lissotriton > Lissotriton vulgaris. The sequence goes on along the minus strand of NC_141689.1, from coordinate 523,513,217 downwards.
TTCTGATGTTGGACGAATCAGTCTAGCAATGGACATCGTAGGTTTCTTGTTGTTCCAAAGGAAGGCAGACAAAATCGAGTTGATTTTCTTAAAGAATTTGACGGGAATGGGCACAGGGATATTGGAGATTGTGTAGAGGATTATGGGGGTCAACATCATCTTAATAGTGTTGAGGCGCCCCCACCAAGATAAGTAGAGGGGATGCCACCTAGAGGTAAGATCCGAAATGTTGTGGATACATTTATTCAAGCAGAGGGAAACGGTATCCGAGATGTAGGGAGTGATATGTAAGCCTAAGTATTTGATGTGCGATGAACTCCAAGTGAAGTTGGAAGCATCAAAGTCTGGCTTGAAAGTAAACTTCGTCAAGGGTAATATTTCACATTTATCATTGTTGAGTTTATAACCCGAGATCAAGGAATAATCTTGCACTGCCTCCGGAAACGCGGGAATGGAATCTTCGGGGTTAGAGATGAAAAGCAGGATATCATCCGCATAAGCAGCAAGTTTAATGTGAGAGTCAGCGGTTCGAAAACCATGGATATTAGGGTTCTGACGGAGTTTGGACAGAAAGGGCTCTAAGGCCAAGTTGAAGAGAAAGGGGGAGAGGGGACAGCCATGACTAACACCTCTGCCAAGATCAAAAAAGGGTGAAACTTGGCCATTCGCACAGATTGCTGGACGCGGGTGTGAGTACAATAGGGAAACCAAGGAAATAAAATTGGGGCCAAAGCCGAACCATTTGAGGGTGTGAAAAAGGTAGGACCATTCAACCCTGTCGAACGTCTTCTCGGCATCTAAGGCGATCGCAGCGAGAGAATGTGGCAAACGCGGGGATTTTGTCAAAATCTTAAACAATAATCTAGTATTGTCGGTAATAAATCGGCCCTTCACAAAGCCGGGCTGTTCCTCAACCAAAAGGTCGGGAAGCAGTAGATCTAACCGTGCCGCCAGTGATTTAGCAAAAATTTTGTAGTCGATATTTACTAGGGAAATAGGCCGATAATTCTTACAATACTTGGTATCTTTCCCCTCCTTGGGTATCAAACCGATATGGGCATCAGAAAAGGTCCCAGAGGAACCTCCCAGGGCGGTAAACTAACTTAGGAGAGAGTGAAGTTTTGGAATGAGCAGCTTTGAGAAGTGGAGGTAAAACTCAACGGTAAAACCATCAGGTCCAGGGGCTTTGTTTAATTTAAGGTGCTGAAGCGCGTCCAGTAGTTCCCTTTGGGAGACATCAGATTCCAAAGTGGATAGATCGAGAGGAAAATGTGCAGGTTTCTGAATGGTAGAGAAGAAATGTGTGAGCAAGTGGGGAGAGGATTGGATTTCAGAGGAGTATAAAGTCTTGTAGAAGAGGGAGAACTCAGTTAAGATGTCGGTGTCCGTGTACCTGAGATCAGAGTTATTGTCATAAATGGCTTCAATGTTTAGCTTATTATGCTTAAACTTCAAATAGTTAGCAAGACGTTTCCCAGCCTTGTTCCTACCACCATAAAACTTAGCGCTAGACTTCAACAGGTACAATGAGGCATCCTCCATGGATTTCTTATTGAACTGCATTTTAGCAGCTACAAGAGCAGTAAGAGAATCTTGAGAATGAGATGTAAAGTAGGTGTGCTCCAGTCTCTTTATATCACCGAGAATATCTTGTGTGAGTGCGGCTTTACGCTTTCTTGCCACATAGCGGATAATAAAATCCCGTGCTGCAGCTTTGAAAGCGTCCCAGACAGTATGTGTCGGGATAGAGGGAGTATCATTAAGCAGGAAAAAATCATCAAAAAAAGCGGTAAAGGAAGAAGTAAATTTAGGGTCTGAAAGAAGAGCATTATTGAAACGTCACCGCTTAGGTCCATCAGACTTGGGAAGTACCTCAACATTGATTAGGACAGGGGCATGGTCAGAAAGTAAAATCGGGCCAATTTCAGCAGCAGTGAGAGTTAGAGCAATATTGTGGGTAACAAAAATGTAGTCGATCCGCGACTGAGAGCGGTGGGAAGGAGAACAAAAAGTGAACTCCTTCAGGGTTGAGTCACAAAGCCGCCAGGTATCAACAAGTTTGTGCTGAGAAATGGCCTGGGTAAAGAGCTTATGGGATTTGTTAGGAATATAATGGGCAGTAGAGTTCCTATCAACAAAAGGGTCCAAGGGATGATTACAATCACCAGCTAGGATGAAATTGTCATCCATAAACCGCGTGATGTGACGAGAAAAATCAGACCAAAAAAGAGGTTCACCAACAGTAGGAGCATAGATATTGAGAAAAGAGACTGGAACACCTCTAAGAGATAATTTGACATATCCCCATCTTCCAGAAGTATCTGACTCTTGGGAGATGATAGAAAGGGGTAAAGACTTGCGGCATAAGATAGCCACACCATTACGTTTACCATCACCTTGCGAATAAAAAGCCTCACCCACCCAACCCCTTTTAAGTTTGACAGATTCAGTGTCAGAAAAGTGAGTTTCCTGCAAGAAAGCCACATCCACATTTAACTTGGCCAAGTGAGCCAAAATTTGCTGACATTTAATTGGAGAATTAATACCCTTAACATTCCATGAAATTATATTTAACAACATTTCATATAAAATCATCTGTAGCAATTACATTGACAAAAACGAAAAAAGGAACCCATGAAGCAGAGTAAGAATACAAGAAGGAAATAATCAGCTGGAATAAGGAGGAAAAAACAGGGCCGGCGCTAGGCATGGGCAGTGTGGGCAGCCGCCCAGGGCCTCGCGCTCAGGGGGCCTCGCGCCCCCGTGAAAGGTCACACGTTCACAGCTACAGGGCCCCCTGCCTCACCTGATCGCGCCCCCGTGAAAGGCACACATTCACAGCTCACTACAGGGCCCCCTGCCTCGCCTGATCGCGCCCCCGTGAAAGGCACACATTCACAGCTCACTACAGGGCCCCCTGCCTCACCTGATCACATTGCAGGTGGGGGAAGGTGCAAACGGATTGGGGGCGGCATAACAGCTGGGCCAGCAATTATGTTGGCTCACAATGTCAGGGGCGGGGCAGCGCCTCGGATAAGTACCGGCCATTCTAGGCTCTGTTTCTGCATTTTGTTTCCAGGCAACGGAGGCCCCTTTGTTTCTTGTGAGCACCAGCCGGACACAGGTAAGAGGAGGTGGGTGAAGGGAGGAGGGAGCAGCCAGATCAACTGGCGTTAAGTCATTTGTTATCCTTGACAGCAGGCATGGCTGTAATTTCCTTTTGTACAACAGGAAGAAAGGTCTCATCTTGCAGTTTGTTTCCGCGCATGTGGAATAAATGCCTGACATATTTAACAAGTCAAGAAGGTGGCACCCTGTTTACCCAGTAGCCCCACCATAAAAACGTTTATGTTGTAGATATCAACGTTTGCATTCTGAAACGTGTGTTTTGTTTTTGTATGTGTGCCAACAAATTCTGGCAAGCAAAAAGCTTTAATTTATAGAGAAATGTCTGGTTTAAGGAGTCCATACGGGTCGGGCAAAGCGCTTACGTTTCATAGGGCGAGACTTAAACCTCTTTCTACCCCATGAATTTGAAAAAAATGTTACTTTATTTGTGAGGGCTTCACTTCAGAATGTGGAGATGGTCTCTGAATAGTTGCCACTCCCCCCTCCCAAAGTTCATACACACTTTACTGCTCGCATCTGCTCGCTGTCCCACGGTTTTCCGCAAAGCCCTCAAGTTTCCCTAGTCAATGCGTTAAGTATCCCATCCACTCCAGATTTGTGCTCGGTATTACCGATTTAATGGCAAAGCCAACAGGTCTTGCATTTTGTGACTTATTTGTTATTGCCAATGGCTTTTAGCCCGGCTCTACAGTGCAGCATAGCTAAAGAATATTAATAATAAAATTCCTATGACGGCTCCGTCATTTTGAATGTAGGTGCACCATGCATTTGCACACTTACAAAATGACTCGGGAACATTTTTTTAATACTTTTATTTTGCAATCCGAGTTGGAACAGGGAGGGCATGGGTAATTGAAGGAGGAAAGCAAACATGCGAGAGAGAGAGAGAGAGAGGAACAGCGAGATGGGGAGAGAAGCACACGGCTGAAGAGCAACAAGGGAGGAGAAGAGCACAATTGTGAGTGCATCACAAAAGGATGAGGGAGAGAAGCAATTGGGATTGAAAGAGCAACATCGAGCATGACAGGGGAAGAGAAGCACACTAGGGAGACAGCTTGAAAACACATGCATTCTTTTGGTGGGCTTGAGAAAAAAGAAGAAAGAAATTCCCTAAAAGTAGAAGTGGAAGGGTAAAAGTAAATTGCATATGTTCCAGGGGAGTGATAGACATAAGATGGGCAAGGCAAGCCATTCAAACGGAAGCAGGTAAACAAGAGTGACAGTAAAGCTGGCCAATGGAAATAAATGGGTGGGCTGCAAGTCCTTCTATGCTCCTTGTAATCTCACAATAAGTCTTTCACAACCAGAGAGGAATCGCCCTAAAATGTGGATCAGGAATAGCTGCTTATTGCAAATCAGGCAGTTCTTACAATACATCACAAGATTGAGCAAAAAAAGCCCCAACAGTGACAAGTGCCATAACTATTGATGTTGACCTCTTAAACGTAAAGCTAGCATGGCTATGCTATATACCTAAAACAAGGAGTGGTAAGGACTGGTTTTGTGGAAGTAGGAGACCGTAAGATACTTTGTGTAGATTGGAGAAAGGTACCAAGCATGCCTCTGGAACACATTCACCTCTGCCAAGTGTTTGTCATAGCAAGCTCTGTTTTTTTTTTTACCCTCACCCTGCCTTTCCTGGTCCATTGTTCATTGGAAGGGCTAAAACTCACAGGATAACTACGGAGTGCTAGGGAGTACAGAGTGACTAGGGAGTGCTAGGGAGTGCAGAGTGACTGCAGAGTGCTAGGGGGAGCTAGGGAGTGCAGAGTGACTAGGGAGTACTAGGGAGTGCAGAGTGACTAGGGAGTACTAGGGAGTGCAGAGTGACTAGGGAGTGCTAGGGAGTGCAGAGTGACTAGGGAGGGCAGAGTGACTGCAGAGTGACTAGGGAGTGCAGAGTGGCTAGGGAGTGCAGAGGGACTAGGGAGTGCTAGGGAGTGCAGAGTGCAAGGGAGGGCTAGGGAGTGCAGAGTGACTAGGGAGTGCTATGGAGTGCTAGGGACTGCAGAGTGACTGCAGATATTAAGCTAATGGCAATGTAAATGACAATGCCATTTATTTATCTGTTTTCAAAACCAACACATAAATACAAATTTTGTCATTTACAATGCCAATAGCTCTAACTTTTTTTTTTTGTGAGGTCTTATATAGCGCTCCCACCATTGCATTGTAAATGCTTGTTTATATTTAACGCTTAAAGACGTATTTGAGACTTTGAGTTTGGAGGGCACGTAGAGAGGGAATGGGGAATAGGTTAAATATGCTTGGTATGTTACATCCCAATTCGAAAGAAAAAAATAGGCAATTTTGGGTACGAAATGGTGTTACAAATTTGCTTTTGTTTATAAGATAATAAAAGCTCAACCAAGCAATTTATATCAGCTAATGCTGTTACTCAGTCCAAATGGACTATTCTTGTTTATTTTCAGAGGTTAAAATGGCTGATGTGGTCCTGCTGGCATTCAGATGAGTAGTGTGTAGTTACAAACAGATCACTGTAACAAGTGTTTTATGGCGGTGGGCTTTCTAACTTGTATCGGAACTTGTGACCGAAAGTTTACACACAGATCTCTGCAGCAGGTACACGAACCAGGCTAGTTACCCTACAGGGGTTGTACCTGTAACCTGTATTATGTGTGGTAGAGCAAAACACACAAGATGATGGACGGAATGATGCACAATGGCAAAACATTCACCCCCAGTCACAGATCTGGGTTTAGTCCATCGTTATTTTGCTCACCAAGCCACCCCAGTTCAAACATGGCCATATGCAAATCAGTCTTGACCCTGTGCCTCATGAGAACAGTCCAGCCCGAACTACCAAGCCATGTCTTCTCTGGACCGGAATCAAGCATCCTAGGACCGGTTTCTGGCTATCAGAGCACACCTCTGCGAGCCGTATATCAACTCCTAAGCTTTAACTGGCCATGCATGTTTGCGTTATGCATGATACACAGATGTTTGCGTTAGCACTCTCCGCACTGAACATTTTTATAGTGTGTAGGTGTTTTATGGTGTTTGCACACATGCGTACCTACATGCAGCCAGTACATGAGCGCCAGGAGCACTGTTATGGGTATAGTATGTTGTGACCAGTAGGTGAGACTTTAACCCCAAAGTAAACTTGCCGGGATCAAAATCGGTGAACGTCACTTAACCTCAGTTGCTCTGTAGCAGGTGCATTATCCAACCAAGACATTTTATTGGCATAAGTATGCATTGTGTGTTTATACACACACATGCATACGCATCCCTGAAGCAGGTCCAGGGTCTAATCGAGGAAGCCAACACCGTGCGCTGCGACTACATCCTGGACTCCTAGTTTGCTGGCTCTTCTTGTTATAGCATCAAATGGTTTCTCTAGTTCTATCCATTCGCTCCAATGGTTTGTTTAGGAAGCTTTATTGAAATAGAAAGAGAAAACATGGTACAGAAATATAAAAAGGAGCATGAAGTACAAATCCATAGAATAACGAGGAATAAAAAGTAAGAATCAAATGGTGAAAAATCTAATACATCAGCATAATATGGTATTTAATTTTACATTTATTCTGCAGGATCAAGCTTTTTAACATAAGGAAAAATGGCAAGCCGTGACCGCGACAATGGACGGAAACATGCCTCTGGTGCATTCAAGAGGAAAAGGAAGCGGGAACAGATTGAAGAAGATAAAAGTCAGCGGTATTCGCTACTTAAATTTATGAAAAGAGGGATGCATAATGAGAAGGAACATAACCCCAACACAGCAGTCTCCCAGTTCCAAAATCAGGAGCCAGAGAACCCGCAGGACCAGCACCAAGCATCAACTGCCACTAGTGTGCTCATTCAGTACGACAATAAAGTGGTGAAGAGCATCTTGGGTCGAGATCCTAAACACATCAATACTAACACAGCCAGTAGAGTCTCCAGTTTCGAGCAACGTGATCAGGAACATGAGCAGCAAGTTACAGAAGGACAGGTATCGCAGTTGCAAGAACAGGAACCAGAGGGCCAGCAGCACGAAAAAGGCAGTGACACTTCCAAGCTCCAAGGAGAGATACGAAGGAATTCGGATGTGCAACAGCAAGTTAACATCACAATTAATATGCCATCTGAATATTATGATTGTGGAGTAAAGAACCAGTATACCCAGCAGCTGGACATTGTAAAAGTGGCAGAGACTGGTAGCGATGAAACTGCTAGCAAACCTACTGAAAAGTTTTTCCACCACATTGATGATGACCCGGGGAAATGGCCTACTACTCAAGACGATAGAATACGTTGCTACCTAGTAGAAAGAGGACCTACCCAGGCTGGACGTAATGCATGTGATTATTTCCCACGTGACTCCCAAAATCGATCCTTCAAACCTACTTTTTTCAAAAGGGAAATGAGTAACGGTCAGCAAATTAACCGTCAGTGGCTGGTGTATTCAACGTACAAAAATGCTGTATTTTGTTTCTGCTGCAAATTGTTTACCACTTCCTTCACTAACACTCAGCTTGTGAGCAGCGGTTTGTCTGATTGGCATCATCTTGGTCAGCGTTTACATGAACATGAAATTTCTCAGGAGCACCTAAAAAATATTAGGGAGTGGAAGGAGCTTGAACTTCGACTGCGGAAGGAATGCACTATTGATAAGCAAAACCTTGCTCAAATCCAGCAGGAGAAGATGCATTGGCGAAATGTCTTGGAGAGGCTCCTGGCAATTACACAGTACCTAGCAGAACATAACTTGGCATTCCGCGGCAGTGTTGACCAGCTGAACCAACCCCACAATGGCAACTTCCTAGGGCTTGTACAAGTTTTAGGCAAATTTGAGTCAGTTATGATGGAACATGTTCGCAGAGTTACCACAAAGGAGATTCATACACATTATCTTGGCAAACACATTCAGAATGAATTGATTGAGCTGATGTCTGAGATGGTTCTCAAAGAAATTCTACGGCGTGTCCGAAGAGCCAAATATTACTCCGTGCTTCTTGACTGTACTCCTGATTTGAGTCATACCGAACAGATGACATTTATTGTGAGATTCGTCAGTTCTACAAATGGATGTGTAACTATTGAGGAACATTTCATTGGATTCATTCCCCTTGAAGAGCAAACTGGTCTGGCTCTTACTGATGCGTTGTTGCACAAGCTGAAGGCACTGAAAATACCCCTTGCTGATTGTCGTGGGCAAGGTTACGACAATGGTGCAAATATGCGTGGGCAATACAGTGGCGTGCAAGCTCGAATCTTAAAAGAGAACAGACGGGCTTTTTTTACACCGTGCGCCTGTCACAATTGGAACCTGGTCCTGGGAGATGCTGCAGCTTCATCTACATATGCTGCCAACTTCTTTGGTATTATTCAACGACTTTACTCATTGTTCTCTGCATCAACAAAAAGATGGAATGTATTAAAAGAAACTGGAGTGACCCTTTCCCTCAAAAGCCTCTCTGCTACTCGGTGGGAATGCCGTCTGGAAAGCGTCAAAGCGGTCCGATTTCAGATGAGTTTAATACTTGAAGCACTTCTGCAGGTGTCTGAAATGGATAAAGATGTGAAAACCAGAAGTGAAGCAACATCACTAGTATCAGAGCTTGAATCATATGAATTCCTCCTATGTTTGATCATATGGTATGATATTTTAATGAGAATCAACACAGTCAGTAAACTGATGCAGAGTGAGAACATGCAGCTTGATGTAGCTGTGAAACACGTTCAGGAACTACTTACATTCATAACTAAGTATCGCCATCAAGGATTTACAGCTGCATTGATATCAGCAAATGAACTTGCAGATGAATTGGAAATTCAAAAAGAATTCAAATGTGATCGAAGAATATCTAAGAAAAAGAAAATGTTTGGATATGAGGAAGCGGACATGCCAATCACGGACCCAAAAGAGCAATTTTGCATCAAGTTTTTTAATGCTCTTGTTGATACAGCAATTGTGTGCATTGATAGACGATTTGAGCAGCTAAAAAATCACCAAAAGCAATTTGGCTTTCTTTATAATATTTCCAGCTTAAAAGACATGAAAGGTGGAGACCTACAAAAGCACTGCAATGATCTACATCATCTTCTGTCAGACAGCTCAGCTGATGAAGCTATATCTTCAGACATAGATGGGATTGAACTGTTTCAGGAGATTTCCTTTCTTGCTCAAGTCCTTCCTGAAAAACTTGGCATGTTAGAGGCTCTTCAGTATATTTATTTTAACAGATTGGAAGACATCTATCCAAACTGTGTGCTTGCCCTAAGAATTCTGCTTACAATTCCAGTGACAGTAGCATCTGCCGAACGCAATTTCTCACGCCTCAAATTGATAAAGACGTATTTACGCTCAACGATGTCCCAGGAACGACTATCAGGATTGGCCCTTCTTTCAATAGAAGGAGATATTGCAGCAACATTGGACTACAGTGAAATGATTGATGCCTTTAGCAGAAGAAAGGCTAGGAAGATCACATTTTAGCATGTAGTGCTACACACAAGATACTGATTTGTCACAACAAGTTTACTTATTCAATATTGTCCTGTCAGAATGAACTCATTGGGCTCTTTACTGTGTAATTTTTCAGAGTTCAACTTAATGTATCCTGTTTTGTTCCTCCTTCAGATTCAGCTGTGAAATGTATGCTGTGTTTTCTTGACCCTCTGTTTCCTTTGAAATTTGGGAGCATGTCCACTCTCCATGCATTCAGAGGATCAACACCAACTACTCATTGAAGGAGCTGGTAAGTGTTACACTTGTGTTGTTGCCTTGTAATATTTATTTGTTTGTGATGAATGAATAACAATAATGATAACCTGTTATATGTATATGTTTGTATTAGGATGGAGGCGAAAAGGCCAGATTCGGCCAGTGACCTCCAGATGCGTACAGGACACGAAATGAAGATGGCAATTTCTTTCTTTTTTCCCATTCCTACCCCTACCCCAATTTTCCTCAAGTTGGACAACACCATAAAGTTCCAAATATAAACAACAATGGTGCTGTCTATTTGGGGAGTTTGAAGATTGTCATCAGAATCCTGCCATTCTGCCTCTACCACTTCCTACAGTTCTAACACCAAATTAAAAACAGTGATTTGAAAACCCCTTGAATCTGCAGCATACTTCCACTTTAAACACACACAGATACATGACCTTTCCTGAAGGAATCAATAACAGGGAGCCACTCAACAGGAATAATCTAGAAAGTTGGAGTTACTCTATTTATGTTTCACTGGAATTGTGTTTTTATGTGTTCATTCTCTCAACGTTGTTTGATTGCAATATTTCATTTTATCTACTTTTTATAATAAATTGATATTTGCTCACCTGTTTTCAACCCCCTCTACTTTTTGTCAATGTTACTGATATCCACATTAGTTAGCTTCCGTGATGCCAAATAAGATCAATAGTACTGCGATGTCGCTTTCTGTGATGTCACTTCTTGTGACGCAATATGCAATTAGGGGGGCCTCGCATCTTCCCTTTCGCCCGGGGCCTCAGAAGGCCTAGGACCGGCCCTGTAAAGAAGAGCAGAAAGAGGAACGGGTATCGAAAGAAGGAAGCTAAAGTAAAGCAGAAAAGAGGTAAAAAGATGAAAAAAGGACAGTGGAATAAAAGGAGTAACAGCATAGGCAAGAGCAAATCCTGGAGACATATAAAAATCATCTGAAACCAAATAGGAGAGAAGAAACAGAAAGAGGGGAAGGGAAAGCAAAACAGGGTACAAAAGGAAGACACAAAGGAGGAAACAAAAAAGGATCATACCTACAGAAGGAGAATACGAGAAGAAATGGAGGAGGGATGGAACCACATGGGTAAGGCGCCACACCAAGGTTGGCCAGGCGGGGAACCGGGAGAACATCATCAGACGGGAAGGGAATCCTGTGAGAATGAAAAAGGTGAACAGGGGGTTAAAGTACAAAGGGACGGCGAACCAATATCACAAACAACACAACGTAGAAAAGATAAAAACCAACATTATTGAAATTTCTTAAATAACGAAGAAGGCAAGTTGTAACAACAATAACGAGAGACCGCTTAAAGATCAAGGAAAACAAAATGCAATGACAATAAGAAAGTCAACACAGCCACTGGTCAGCCAGGAGCAGAGGAGGAGGGTCCAGATGAATCCATGGCAGAGGTCTTGTGTGCATTGAAGAAACTCTGAAGGCGTACAGGATCTTCATAGGTGGTAGTCTTATTGTTGTAGGTGACCCTGAACAGACAAGGATGATATAGGCCATATCTCGCTCCCATCTCACGAAGGTCTGCTCTCAGGTTCAGGAAAGCCTTGTGGCGGTTGGCAGTGGCTTTAGCATAGTCCTGAGCAAAAAAACAGGGAGGAACCAGACCATGATCGTGTTGGAGAGGACTTGGCCTCAGGAGATCAGTGTACTCCAAAAAATAGAGAGTGACACCTGTGGGCTTCTGTGAGGGGGAAAGCGTAGAAGATGGTCGCCCCAATCTGTGTGCATGTTGGATGTTAAGGGTTGTGCCCTCTGGCAGACGCAATAGCTTGGGAAGAAAAGATTTAAAGAAGGCAAAAGAATCTGAGCCCTCAAGACCCTCCGCCAGGCCATAAATGCGGATGTTATTCCGCCTGTTTCTGTTTTCCAACTACTTGAGAGTTCAAATGAGATACTGTGGAGCAGGTTTCTTGGAAGGACTCAACAGAATGTTCGACGGAGGCCACCCTAGTTTCCATTTGCGACCAGTTATCAGGGAGGTTTTGAAGCTTGACGTTGGTTTCTTCCATAAAAGGGCGCAGGGACTGAATTTCCTCCAAGAAAGGGCTGAAGGACTTGATTTCGTCCAGTAATAGTTCCATAGAAACAGGCGAAGACTGTTTAAGAGGCAAGGGGGATCCTTCTTCAGTCTTTTGGAGTTATTTTTCCCCAGAGAAGGTTGGGAAGGTTCCATTGTTGTGTCAGACGAGGTGAGGAAATCTTCCAATTTAGAGAGGGCAGAAAAGACTCTAGAGTTCTTGACAATAGCAGTCTTAGTCGTGCGAGGCAGATGTGACATGGATTTAAGCTTGCCCATAAAGCGGATATTTGAGTTAACTTGAAAGGACAGTGCACACAAGAGCCACAAAAATAGAGGATAGGATATAGTCCAGAGGCTGTAAAATCAATTGTTGGAGGCACTGTGCATTGACCGCAGGCAGAATAGCTGACGAGTAAGTTAAATGCACAAAGTAAAATTCACAGACTGAGAAGCGTGCGAATATCAAGCGTAATAAGGAGAAGTGAATGGAGGAAGGGCATCTCCAACAACGAAGAATGAGGCATCAAAATTGTATCCAAAAGGCAGGAAAAACCATGCTAGTAGCCTTTCCTGCTCAGTACGCAGCAAAGGCCAATCCAAGTGAAGTAACACAGCAGGAGCGCACTGATATTACGAAGAACAGAGTAATTAATCACCCAGTCCTCAATGAAACCATATCCAGTGCGGAGCGGCAGTAGATGAAGAGAGAACAGCCACCATTAGCCAGAAAAGCTCCTACGCCATAACAATGAGGAAGCACCTGAGGCCTCACAAAATGGCGGTCGGGAGTGTTCAATGGCGCAGTGACAAGACGTAGCTATTTTGAAGAGGAGGAAAAGCGCGCCAACTACCAACAACTGCTAGGAGAGGCCCCATAAGAGCAGAAATGTTCAGATTATGAAGGAAATTCAGTCACAGGCAGAACTCCGGTAAAAAAGGCTCGTGTTGTGCGGCATCGCAAAATGGCGGCCGCACTCGGAGCTGAAACGGAGCAACTTACTTCTCCAAAGTGCTCCGTCCCTGAGCAATGCAGCGCGGTTTCATGGGTCGCGCAGGAGTCCAGAAGTGTTCCGACGCGAAGACATGGCCTCAAAACAGGAAAAGACGGACTGTGAGCCGTATGTCTCCCGGAGCCCTAGCAGAGCCTCACTCTGGCGCCGCCATCACCACCGGGCGCCAAGCCACGCCCCCCCCAGACAAAAGGATCTTGTTCGAACTAAATGAAGCACGGGCACACAAATATAATTTTTATATCTTGTAAACTTACTTGGCAGGCATCACATTTTAGTTTTTTGTAAGCTTTATTTTGGCATCTACAGTATATTTATGTAGAAGTGATTTTAATCTTGGATATAAAGGACATGCTTTATGAAGCTGTATTTGTTACATAGTTATAAATTCATGAAGAGTGTTGCAAGTAGTGTATTCTCTGGCACAAACGTTCAAGTCTTTATTTAAGCTACTGAGCTGCATTGCTGACTATAATAACTACTTTGAACTATCCTCTTCCGGATATTAAGCCTACTCCACTGATACTAAAACAAGTACAACACCACAGGCCAATCGCAGACCCATGTAAAGGAAAGGTATGTCAGTAAGTGGTCTGGGGGCCAGCAAGTATTTTGGGTACAACCAGTTGCGCACATCAAACAAATGCTAGCTGGAAATTGCTGGCCTTTGCAGATCACAAGTGGGACGGTGAGAGGGGACCCAATTAGTTTCCAGCAAGATCCCACAGAAGTGTTGGGTCGGAAACCACTACACTCAGAACAATAAAGGGCCATCCCTTTTTGAAGACGTTAATTTCATCTAACTCATTGGTTTAGAGAATCTGTACACCTTGCCTTGCTTTCACCAACACCTGCACAAGACTTGAGCAGACACAGTGAGGCATTTTACATTGCTTGATACACTCCTGAACATAGTTTCACTAAAGTCAGATCTATTGGCTTGAATGGTTTATGTTGCACAGGAACACAGCCGGTATGCAGCTTGGCTGAATGTAAAGAGAGAATAAAACGCTAGGACACGGCCAAGAGTGACGGTTTGTAGGAAGCTGGCTCTCTATATAGTGCACCAAAATGAGGTTCACTGTGCATAGAGTTCAGGCAAACCGAAAGGAATTGCAGAGGCACAAATGACACCCCAAATCCTCTCTTTTGTGGTAGTGTGGGCGGGCTTTTGGACATATCAGAGGATAGTGCTAAGCATTTATTACACACACAAAGGCTGTAAATGAGACATGCACTCAATAACGAAATCCAACACCAATTTTTAAAAATAACACATACTCAGATCATCAGAATCTGGTAAGTACTTTTCGAGTTTTTAATTTTTGCAGTTTTCAGAAGTGCACACTTAGTGCATTTTCTGGACTGGCAATGTTATCCTATAGAGGAACAACATGTATTGCATTTGGGCTCTTGTCAACGAATTACAGGACTGTTCTTCTGGATTTAAGGTATGGGGCAAGGTCCAAGGCCACACCATCAGGTCACCTTGGTGGGCTCTTGGGCGTCCTGGTGCAGAATTGTGTTACGACGTTGGGTTTCCCATTCACTTCAATAGAAGCACGGTCGTCAGAAAGAGGCTGCAAGCAGGGACTGGGGCACACCTGTCTGGGGAACCCACGTGGGGCTCGACTCTTGAGATCCTTAGGGACACCATTAGTCCACTTCTCAGGATGTGGGGCTTGGGTGCAGTGGTGTCTTTTGGGGATGGATTCCGGTGCAGGCGTTTCTTACTGTTGCAGAGGGCCTGCAGAAAGAGGTTACAGGCGGCAACAGGAAATCCAGTGTGGAAAAACCAAAGCGTGGGGTTGGCTCTTGTGGATCTGTGGTCCCTGTTGACACTGTTAACCTCCCTTGGACTCTGGCCGCGGCGGGCTCTGATTCACTCTTAGTCTTGGTTTCAGCTGCAGAGGTACAGACTGCCAGCGGCCCACGGGAGCCTGCTGGAAGCCACCAAGGGTGTGCTACAAGCTCGCAGAGCCCGACGGGGAGAGCCTTAACTACGGGTTAGGAAGCGAATCTAAACAGTGAATATACAGGCTCCAACCCCTCCCCCACTGGACCTCTGCTGTGGGTGTTCACGACCGGGAGCGACTGTTGGGCGGCATGCGGTCCCCGCTGCTTGCAATCTGGGAGTGATCCAGTGGTCCCCCCGGTACCTGCGGAGTGACCGCGTCAGCACTCGTCAGACACTTCTCTGCACCTGAGCACCACCGATGGGGACTCCTGTCGTTGGCATAATGGGGGTGCACTGGGCAGCGGATGGAGACCCTCACTCACCCCGGGCCCCCAGAGATCACTCCTCATCGGAGCGGCCTGTCCCACCACAGATTGGGAGGCGCAGACGTCCCCGCGGAGGTACCCCCACCCAGGAGTCTAAGCACACAGCCCCTGCTTCTGGGACTGGAGGCGCGAGGACAGCTGCGCCCAGCCTTCTTTCAGCCCTTCTACTCCTGTGTGCCCCCTTTCCAACAACTTCTGTTGCAGTCAAACAAAGTGCTGCTGCATCCAGGCAAGAGGGAGGAAATGTGAGAAAGTGCCATGTTTCTAGCATTGGTATGCCCCCACTTTTTTCTTACCTGCTGATGTGCTTTGACTGAGTGTGCCCTGCGTTCCTGCCAACCAGGTACCCAGGGACTGTGTTCCTTATCTAAAACTGTGTTGAAACTAAAAACCCAATTGGCATCTCTGGCCACCTGTCAGCCCCTAGTAAATGGTACCTTGGTACCCAGGGCATGGTGACCAGAGAAGGCCCCTGAGGGCTGCAGCACTTATTGTGCCACCCTCAGGGGCCCTGTACCCTGGCACCCACACACTGCCTTTGCAGCCTGAGTGCCACTGCCCTGGCATACTTCAGTCACCCCTCTAGCTGGGTGCCCTATCCAGAGGTGTGGGCACAGGTGCATGAGCCCTGTGCCCCTACAGTACCCAGGGCCATTCCTGGGCACTGTAAGTGCAGTGATGCCATTAAGATTATATGGTGCTGGGAGGTTGTCATTACAAACTCCACAGCACCATAATGGCTACACTGAAGACTGACCAGTTTGGTACCAAACTTCTCAGCACCTTAAACCCGCACTGATGGCAGTGTGGGATTTAGTGTAAAATGCACCAGAGGGCATCTTAGAGATGCCCCCTGAAACCCTAACCTACAATCCACGTCTGGGCTGTGTGGCGGCAGAGGCTACCACACAGCAGACATGTTGCTGGACCCCTGGGTGGAAAGCCCCCCACTCTCCTCGGCCTGCAACAATGCACATCCTGGGCGAGGTGCTAGGTATCCTCCCCCAGGTGGGCAGGGGGAAGCTTCTCCAGACCATTTGCTGTACCCAGCAACTGGCCCCCACAATTCCTGACCCCCACACTGGTGGGAAAAACTACATCAGGAAGGGGGGGCGCCAGCCTGTGCCACCCCACCCCTCGGGCGGTGGGGGGGACGAGGTGAAGCACAGTCCCGGGCTCCGACCATCTTGTAGATGGGGAGCCCTGCCCAATCACAGCTAGGCTCCTGCCCCCCTCCAACAGGAGAGGAGCAGGCTAGGGGGTGTACACACCCTAGGTAGTCCTTGCCCTACCTGTAACGCCCCTAAATTCAGTATTTAGGGGCTCCCTGAACCTTCCTTCCTGAGATCCCGAAAGAAAAAAGGAAGAAGATCAAGAGGAAGAAGACCCGCCGACAACAACTGACTTGGCCCCAGCCCTACCGAGCTGTCGACCCTGGAACCTGGTCCTTCTAATCCCGGCGATTCCTGCAGTCAGCAACGTTGGGACACCCAGAGGACCTGCCTGCCTTGACCCTCCTAAAGATTGGGACTCCCATCAGCAGAGGCTCTGCTGCAACAACTCCCCTGGTGCCTGCCAGGAAGCTCTGGACGAGCCCACTCTGCACCCGCCGAGCCCAACCGAACTAAGACCACAAGGACGTCCCGGCGACTGGGACCCGAAGTCCAGTGCCCAAATTATGAATTATGTACCACCCTGACTTCTTTTGGTACTCTAATTCATACTCACTGGGTCACTCTCATGGACTTCTTTACTTTTGTCCTGCCCGCCATTTTGCTGCTGTTCTTGGGCGCTTTTCTCTGGACCCTGACCCGCCATCTTGTCCATTCCCTTGTCCTTTACCCTTTTCCCTCATTTCCCCCTTGACGATACTCTGATTTGCCTTTTCTCCATACCTTTGGATCCCTCCCACCCTCTCTTTGTGCTGTGACTGCGTGCCCACTCTGACCACACTTAATGGAACTCTGCTCTCCTGTTTTTTTGGGCCTTGACCTGAGAAAAATACTATTTTCATATATATGTATATAGAGAGAACTCTAATCACTAGTATATGCAGTAGACCTTTGTACTCTCTACCATTCCTCTGTGACTCTTAGAGTATATCCATTCGTATCCCTTCCTTGTGTGACTTTTTATCTTGAACATTTGCAATTTGTTTTCTGTTTATATCTTTTTATGTAACGCATGTAATCCTAAATCCTTATGTATCGCAACTGGTTCTTATGTAAAGCGCTCTGACACCTTCGGGTAATGTTCACGCTATATAAAATCTGTTGGACCCGGCCCTTTTGGCAGGTTCACCCCGAGACTTTCTGCTTTTTCCTAGCATGTTTCTGTGACCTGGTGTTGGTGATTTTAGGCCTCTGCGCACTTTTTCACTGTGGTACAGTGTAAAGTGCTTGAGCTCTCTGTGTATGTGTGGTGAGTGACCTGCCCTCCCATAGGAATAAATGGGGAATATGTATGCCCATGGTAGTTCCTGATGTGTGGGGAGTGCAGGGTCGAGTTTGATATGTACGAACTCGTGAGATTGAATGCTGCGTAATGATATATGTGGCATGAATGTGTCTAGTGTAGAAATGCCACTTTTAGAAGTTGGCATATTTGTGTAATTTGTGTCTTGCGTGTGATTGGCTGGTGAGCCTGGTCCAGGAGTGCCTGGGCCTGCTTGTGGATTGACTGTCTGGTTTGAGGGTGACAGGGGGTGGGGAGCCCCAGGAGGTTGTCTGAGTCAGCCCGTGGATGAAAGGCTGCATCTGCTGCCAGGGAAGTGGGAGGAGATGGCACGTGGGAGTGACTAGGGCTGTGCCTGCCTGACCACAATGCTGGCTCCACCTCCCGCTGGGCGACTGTCACCTCTGTCCCTGACACTGAAGAGAGTTCCCTATAACCAGTTCTAGCTGGTTCTCACACTGCCTGCACAAATACTTCAAAGACTTTTCTCTGTATAAGAAGGGGCTGTGTCCCCTTCCAATTTGTTCTTGTTTTTGGACTTGAATCTGCCAGGGGCGTGCTGCTGCTTGGGCCCAGGGGAATCCCTGGGTCCTGCCCAGCCCCTGGATGCCTGGAGGACTCCTGGGGGACCCCTCTGCCTTGCCTGGGCTGATGGGGGGGATTTTGCTTTGCCCCCTGGGAATCTCTGGGACCTTTGCAGCATGGAGAAGCTGCATTTTCCTGCAGAGAGCACTGGATTTGTATTTCTAGTACCTGGAAGCGCTGTGCTTCCCCCTGAGCGCCTGGGAGCGCTCTGCCTATTTTCTAGCGCTTAGGAGCGCTTTATTGCCCCCAAGCGCTTGAGAGCGCTTTATTTGTGCTTACAGCGCTAGGAGCGTTGTACTTTGCCCCAAGCGCTTAATAGCGTTTTTATTTTTATATTTATTATCGAGGGTGCCCACCCCTCATGTTGTGCCTCGTGGAATCACCGCCGCCGGCCCGGAGACCTTGAAGGAAGCGCTGCGCCCGCATCCCCACCGAGGGCCGCGCTGCCATTGGCGGCCCTCGAAAACCGGAAGTCAGGCAGGCCCGGCCGGGACGAAGGCGGGGCCTGCCATGAAGAGGAAGTGCGGCCGGGAGAAGAGGTGGAGAGTGGTGATGGCCGCTCGGGCCCCCGTTATCTGGAGGGAGCCCCGGGAAGAGAGGAGGAAGCGTCGCCTGCTGCTGGGGCTCCCGTGTGCTGAGGGAGCCCCGGGGAGAGAGAGAAGACCGGCGCGCCCACCCGGTGAGTGCAGAGAAGGGGGGGGCTTCGGGGCACATTGCCGGTGCCCGCCCCTCCCCTCCGGTGTGCAGAGCCTGTGGAGGCTGTTTCCGAGTCCCAAGCGGGGACTCCAACGTGCCGGGCATTCTTGGTGTTAAAGAGCCCAGCGAGACTCGAGGGCCATTTTGTGTTTAGAGCCACGGAGGCTCTAGGGGGCATATTTGATTAACGAGCCCAGCGAGGCTCGAGGGCCATATTAGTTAGAGGGGGCGTCGGGGCACATTGCTGGTCCCCGCCCCCCTCCTGCCTGCGAGGGATCTGTTCAGAGCCTCGAGGGCTCCGTGGGCCATATTTGTTTTAGAGCCTGTGTGGCTCCAACGTTTGGGGCACGTGACATGCCCAGAGCCTGTGTGGCTCCTACAGTTGGCGCAGTTTGCGCCTAAGGGTCAGTGAGGGGCCTGTCGCAGTTTTGATCTCTCAGCTGCCCAGCAATTAGTGGGCAGCTGCACCGTTTAGGTTTTGGGATGTTCTCAGGTGCCCAGCAAGTAGTGGTCACCTGCTACGTTTAGGCCTGTGCTTGGACTGGCGCTGCTTGGCAGCGCGCCCTGACATTTGGGCACAGGGCGTCTTAGCCCCAACAAGGCCAGTTGGCCTAGGGACTGCCACAGGTGGTGGCTTATGTAAGTTTAGCGCAATTGTATGGTTATTGCACCTCTGAATGTGTTTTCTTGCATCATGTTATTCCTGCACCTCTGAATGTTTTTATGCATCATGTGATTTTTGCGCTATTGTATTGTTCTGGCACCTCTGAATGTTTTAGGCATCATGTGTCTTCTTGCGCTGCACCTCTGAATGAATTTTATTGCATCATGTGCTTTGTTCTGAACACCGCTGAATGTGTAGATTTATGCATCATGTGTTTTCTTTCTTTACTACTCCTCTGAATGTGTTTCATGCATCATGGGTAATGTGTTCTTGTTTATACCCCTAAATGTATTTTATTCTTAGGTGGTTGTTCTTTTAGTACAGGTGGTCCTAGTGAGGTCCTGGTACCTGTTCCCAGTAGTTACTGGATGTATTTTATAACTGTTATCTTGTGCTATACTTATTCCAATTTCTACTAAGTGCTGATTCTGACAGTGGCCCATGTGGCCCTGTCCTGTACATAATCCCTTGTGAATATTGCCCGTGCCAGTTGGCACAATGTACATGTGTGACTTCTATCTGATGTGTTTTTACAATACAAAAGTTATTTTATAATAACCTTGTGTGGAGTTCCTTTTGTGGTGTGCCTAGTATGTTGTTGCTGTTGTGTGCTGGCGCAAATGCTTTACACATTCCTCCGAGTTTAGCCTTACTGCTTGTGCCAAGCTACCCAGGGGGTGAGCAGGGGTTATCTTGGCGTGTGACTCCCTTGCCCTGACTAGAATGGTGGTTTCTGCCTGGCTTTGGCGTCAGCCTTAGCCTACCAGAAATAGCCAGTTATAACAAAATCGCATTAAAAAAATAAATAAATAAATAAAAGTGGGTCTCACTGTCCCTGAATTCCCTTGATGTGCAGGTCAGTCTTCCTCCGCATTTATTTATTTATTTATTTATTTTGAAAGTTTTATATAGCGCGAACAAGATCTTTGCAGATATCAGAGCGCTTTACAAATACAGGAGGTAGGAAACAAGAAACATGGGAGAGATCAACAGTCTTTTGTGCATACAATACTTGTAGGTAAAAAATGAAAGGCAAAATAGGGTGGGTACATGGGGTAGCCTAATAATTGACTAAAACCAATGATACAAATCGACAATCGAGCAAACAATAGTGCAGATAGGTGTACATCTTCAAATAGAGTGTCCTGTCTGGGCACAAGAAGTCTTGGTTGCTGCAAAGGTCAGGTACCCCAAGGATTGGCACTGTCTCCAGTCGGACCTACTGCAGCCACATAGTGCCAAAGTCCCCACACTTGAAGGGAGGACAGATGTGACCTGTGGGAGCACAGCTACCTCTTCCTGGACAGCTGCTGAGTCTATAGACTCTACAGGCGGCAGGTCGGTTTACTGCGTTTTGCTTCTTTGGTGCCTGCGGCTGCAGTAGAGTAGCTGTTCTACTTCAAAGGAGATTCTTTGGCAATTTACAAAGCACTGGCAGGCCTCCGGGTTTCTTGATATCTGTACAGCGGCAGGACAAATCAGTGGCTCCACAAAGGTCGGGTGCATTTGTCACCCCTAGTGGGACGGGTGTGCCCAGACGTGGGTCCCGTGTTCTCCATGCCACTGGAATCAAGCTATCCTGGCTGATGAGGGCTGAAAGCCCGAAACCGGTCCTAGGATGCTTGTTTCCAGTCCAGGGAGGACCTGGCCTGGCAGTTCGGGCTGGACTGTTCTCATTGGGCGCAGGGTCAAGACTGATATGCAAATGGCTGGGTCCAAACTGGAATGGCATGGTGAGCAAAAAAATAGTGGATTTAGGCCCAGATCTCTGTACTGGGGTGAATGTATGACATTGTTCTGCATTCTGTCCATAAATTGTTCTTTTTGCATCAGATAGGCCAGCAGTGTTGGTGCCAAGTCAGTCGTGGTTCTCGGGTCAGCAGTCTTGTTTCACTCCTTTTGTGTCCAATGAAATCTGAAGTCTTGGTATCAGGGAGTCCCCTAAATACTCAATTTAGGGGCTCTAAGGGGAGTGAGGGGTAATAGCCAATGGGCAATTTACCAATGAGGTCACAACAACTCCTCCTAGATGACCACTTCCTGTGGGGAGTGGGCATCATCCGGTCCAAGAATTCCTAATTCCACCACACACACAAAATGGTGGCATTTCTAAAGTCACGTTTACGTCTGACTTGGCCCCCCTAGAGGTGTGCCCAGCCTGGCAGTGCAACACGCCTCCTGCACAGCTAATTTTTCCACCTGTCCTGGTGCCAGATGGCCCAGGGCAGGACGGTGGGCATCCTCTCCTGTGAGAGAAGCCAGACTTTCATACCAAATGGCAGTGGTCTCTTTGATGCCCCTTGCTGTGGAATGATAATTTACCAGCCTTTCCTGAGGGAGGAGGTGATAACACCGGAGCAGACCTTGTTCCTGACCTCCAGAGAGCAAAGGCTGTCACTACTGGGGTCAGAAAATACTCTGTGGCAGCAGGCTGGACTGAACCAGTCAACTAGAACAATAGATGGCTCCTAGGTTTTCAGGGTGCACCTCTAATGTGCCCTATGTGTGCATGTGTTAAATCCAACTCTGGCATCAGCGTGGGTTCATTAATACGGGACGTTTGATGCCAAACATCCCTACTTTCAGTGAAGCCATCATGTAACTGGGAACTCTTTTTCACCAGTGTCCAGCACATTCCTTCAAAATGACTTCCCTGATCACTTGCAGTATCTAGTAATAGAACTAGATGTCACAGGAGCATGTCTGCTCATGCAGATATGTTCTGACATAAAAGATAATGCATCCTGTCTTAGGACTCAAAGGCCTACTGTAGGGGTGACTTACCTATATTCGATACTGAGACTTTGGCATGCCACACAGAAGTGTGTCATGTTGTGATTTCACTCATGTCCTGCAGCCTGCAATGTCTGTCTGTGTGGAATTGGTATGTGGGTCCCTTAGGGTGACACAATTCATACTGCAACACATAGGGACCTCCTTTAGTACCCATGCCCTAGGTACCAGGGGTACCATTTACTAGGCACTTATAGGGGTGTTAAGTCTTTGTCATTTGGGCTGCAATCGAACAGTTGCTTTGTTTTTGGGAAAGAGTACTGGCACTGGAGCCTGGTTAGCAGACTTCAGTGCACTGTCAGATTCAAAAAACAGCACCTAGTAGCTCTAATGGGGGAAAAAAAGGGGTGGGGGGTGGACCATTGCAACAAAAATCCAGTTTCCAACAGAGTGACCAACTCACCACGTCACAATACCATGTTGGGCACTGCCCAAAACGTATGGTATACGCCACTGTTTGCAGACTTAATGCATTGTTTGTTAGTAAAGCAAGGCTGCGCGGGAGATTGTGTGCTTTTATTTAAGTATTTGTTAATTGCAGCTCCCTTCACAAGCTGCGATTAACATGAATACTTAAAAACAAAAGCGCACAATGTCCCCCGCAGCCTCGCTTTACTAACACAACAATACAGTAAGTCTGCGGCGGCAGGTGAATGTACTAAGGGGAGAATACTCTCGTGGGATGTGCTGTGTGTGCGTGCTCAGGGGTACAGAAGTGCGGCTTATTGGGTACAGTGGTTACCAGGTTCTCGCACAGACCTGCACCGTTGAAATTAAACAACACGAACGTGAGACCAGGTTGCCCAGATCAGATGATACAGCCTTCATAAGCATTGTTGACAACACTCCATTCAGCACAAGCAACTCTCCTTGTTCAAATTTCAACGGTGCAGGTCTGTGCGAGAACCTGGTAACCACTGTTCCCAATAAGCCGCGCGCCTGCGCACTTCTGTACCCCTGAGCGCTCACACACAGCACCTCCCACAAGAGTATTTGCGCTGCTGCTTTTAAAAGGTGAGTGGTGCGAAAAACAGGTATTTCATGATTGCGGAGGATGGCGAAAGTGACCACCTTAGAGTGAACACTGCCCCGTCACTGGAAGGGGAATATGTAAAGTTATCAGCAGGAAAGGAAAGGCAAAATTGTCATAGTCAAGCTAGTGTTACAGAGCACCACACAGAGAGAGACTTAAATCTCAAATACAACATGTGACACCAGCGTAAACGTGACCCGACTATATTGAAACGCTTTACACGGGCACCAGTTAAGTTACACAGAGTTTCAGACACTGGTAGATTGAGTGATTTGCCCAGAATCTTAGGCTCTTGAGGCTACGCCCACCAAGACTAACTTGCCCTCCAAGAGAAAAGGGATCGTTCTAGACAGCAATAAAGGACCAATGCCCGGAAGTGTCTCTGTATGGTATGGATAAACCGCAGGCTGCACACCAGTCGTCGCGCAATAACAATCCACATCTTATTATTCTTAGCAAAAAAGGTCACTTTTTATAAGACAGTCAAAACAGATTATCCTTTACTTGAAATTGATGAGAGAAAGAAACACATTTTCAATATTTTTTCAAACATTTCCCCCAAATATATATCCAAAACATTCCCAACAATACTTATCCATAAAACCCCCAATACTTTACAAACCCAACATTTTCTTTCTCTCCTCATATTTCCATAACCATTCTTTCCTCCTACCCTCCCCCCACCCGCAGAGGGAAAGGATAAGCCCGCTCTAGACTATCCACACTCCCCAACAAAGCGCATAACCTATAAACAACAAAAGGATCACTGAAAACTGTCTTAAAGTGACAAGATTTTTTTTGTAATAAAAACAAAATAAATAAAATTTAAAAAGAGGGAAGGGTGGGTGGGACAAAACAAAACGTCGCCACACTCCTCCAGCCGCCTCTCTACTAACGTCACTCCCGCCCACCTGCCTCTTGATTGCCCTCCCCCTAATCCCGCCCCCAACGTCCGCCTTGTCCAATCGCGCTAGGTGGATTGTGCCACCCGCGCGAAACCTCCCAGGGGGACACCGACTCGCGCCAAGCTCCCCCTGGGTCCCAATGCGGAGTCTGGGAACTGAGCCCACACAGAGATTTTCACCTCGGCCCAAGTCCCTCCTGCCTCAACTGGCTTTTAATCTGTCTGCTGCCTTTGAATAGTGTGTACTGTGCGACACACTTAACTTCTCCCTAGAAATAGGATGTTTACATGAGACTGAACGCCCAGACTGCCTTAGCCAATTGCTTTTTGTTTTATTTACTGATCATCGTGTTTTCATGTGTCACTAGGATGGGTGTGAAATTCAAAACCTGCACCCCCTCACAAGTGAAAGGCTGTTATGTCCATACAGATTGTACTTGGTGTGTGCAGAGTCCTCAAATTATTGGCACCATCCAGACCGCTAAATGTCCAGACTTACGACGAGCATGCACATGTGTGCATGCAGGGGCTAGTAAAGACTTGCGCCGATGGTGCCTGTTTGACTTTGTGCTTCCTTCTGTGAGTTGGGTGGCTTGCAATACTTGCGGGGGGGAGGTGGAGTTTAGAATGAAAGAAAAAGAAAATGTACCTGTCCGTGCCGCCTCAGCTCCTTGGCAGGGATCCAGGTCTTTTCTTATTGCAACTCTTTTTCTTTTAGCACAGTAACTTTCATTGGCTAGAGCATTTGCAGTCCTGGTTTGTGGAAATGTTCTACGTGGCCCATTTACTGGTCTGGCCAGTTCTGTCGAGATTGCTCTCATTCCACCATGGGAAAAGCCTGGTGCTTCCAGCAACACAGCTTTATGATGTGCTCTGGGAATTTCTTTCACTTGACAATCTATCTTCCTGGCCTGCATAGCATTTAAGCCACAAGACTAATAGTCTTATTCAACGACTGCATTAATAATAAACAGTGTAAAAAGTCAGAGCAGTCTGCTGTATACTGAGGAAGTGAAAGGACAATTCCTCACAAGAGCACCAAGGCTAGACAAGCGGGTCAGCAAAACACAAACTCTTTATCATTAGAGTCTCTCTCAGCTATAGTGTGCTAAAGGCACTGGTTCTCGGTGTTTTGAAGAGTGGGGGAAAAAGCATTTGTGTTATTTAATTTTTTATGTTCCCAAACAGTTTTCTCCTGTGCAGTCAATACCCAAGCTCTGTAATTGGCTGCAGCAGTGTCATTGAGGTGACATTCAAGCTTGTCTCTTACAAATATGCTCTTTCTTCACCCACTCTGATGGTAGTCTGTGTTTCATAAAGGGATTGCATCTACTGAATATGCTTTAATCCATAAACTAAACCTTGTAATGTAACATGATTTGCTTTAAGGTAGCCTAACTGAGGGGCATATTAGCAAGAACCTCGATAAAATTATTGCAGTTTTAGCGGCAGGAAACTGCCGCTAAAACAGCGATAATGGGTTTATTAATATACCTTTATAGAATTCCAATAGAAGCCCAGGTTTGATGTCCTGCACATCTAATCTGGGCTTCTATTGGAATTCTATAATGCATATTAGCAAGCCCATTATTGCCATTTAGCAGCAGTTTCCTGCTGCTAAAACGGCGATCATTGTAACGAGGTTCTTGCTAATATGCCCCTGAGTGTTCAGTGCTAACCATGCACCCTTCCCAGCCACTTTCACTGCTGTTGTTATTCTCTACCCCAGCAAGTTTTTTTTTCTTCCCCGCCCCCTTGCACCAAAGTTTTCCATTTCTGCCACCTCCTGATCTGTGACTGCACTACTTCCCTACCCACTTGTAGCAATGTTGCCCGTTCTGTCATCCCCTGGTCTGTCACTGAACTTCGTCCCTGCCTACCTGCAGCAATGTGTTGTTTTCCTGCCAGCTTTCATTTTTTTGCTGAAAGCCTTGTGCTGTCTGGTTTGCTAAAGACATTTTGGAGACATTCAGAAAGCTGACCTAGGAATGCATTCTGCCCGTTGCTTACTGTTGGCTTGGGGTTTGTAACTCACATTTTCATGCTTTCCATTAGCTGGCTTTATTTGCATTAGGCTGTCCAGCTTGAGTTCATCCCTACCGTTGCCCAAACTTTGATTACTGTATTCTTCCACAAACTCACTTTCTGTAAACAGGCCTTTACATCTTGGTCTTATCTTGTCACATTTGCTGTGCATTCAAAGACAGAGGTCAAATGTCAAGCTCTCTCTTCAGAGGGGGCTTGGTGTTTACTTTTCTTTCTCAAACTTCAAAGTGAGAGAATGTATGCGACAATCCTGCTGAGCATCCATGTTATGTTATGTTATGTTATGTTATTAAAATTTCTATAGCGCACAGCTGCCCCAGCAAAGGGGCGTCCTGGCGCTTTGACAGATGCTGTAACATAACACACAAAAGAATTTAGCTAGAAACTGGAAAGAGGAAAGTTTTAATCGCCTGCCTGAAGGCGAACATATCCTCAAGAGCTCGAATGTGAACTGGGAGCGAGTTCCATAGGCCTGCTGCTAGTACCCTGAAAGAACGGCCACCCATCCTGCTCAACCTAAAGCGTGGACAGACAGCCAGATGAAGCCCCTCAGATCTCAAAGATCTCGACGGCACATAGGGCGTGAGTAGAGTGACAAGTGCCGGTGGCGAAGAAGTTTTCAAAATTTTGAAGGCCAGACACAGCGCCTTGAACATGATTCGCTGTCTGACCGGGAGCCAATGCAAGGCCGAGATGGTTCCAGACACTGAACAGTGTCTGGGGAGGCCCACAATGGCTCGTGCCGCGGCGTTTTGTACTCTTTGGAGCCTTGAGGCTTCCGCTTGATTCACCCCTAACAACAATGAACTGCCGTAGTCCAGCCTAGATAGTATTGCGGCCTGAACTACAAGCTGTCTGGTAGGGGGATCAAAGTACTTCAAGACTGGCCTAATACCCCGCAGTATTCCGTAGCACGTGGCAGCCACCTTCTTGGTGTGATCCCTGAAGGTGAGCGCAGAATCCACCCAGACTCCTAGATTTCTCACTCCAGTCACTGGAATAGGAGTGACACCAAGCTCTGACGGCCACCACTGGTTGCCCCATAGCTCAGCGTGCTTCCCTAAGACCAATACCTCAGTTTTGGTGGCATTCAACTGGAGGCAGTTGGTGCGAAGCCAGCTGGCTACTGCCAAGAGACCCGCACGGAATCTCGAAGCTGCTACCTCGGGGTCTCCGCTAAGTGTCACCGCTAGCTGAGTGTCGTCAGCATATGAGGCCATCGTAAGACCCCACTGTTTGACGACACCGGCCAACGGTTTCACATAGAGGTTAAAAATTGTAGGGCTCAACGAAGATCCCTGTGGAACCCCCGTCTTCAGGGGGTAAGTGGTGGATTGGCCAGGTGGTATAGCCACTTTAAAAGTACGGTCAGCCAGAAAGGACCGAAACCATTGGAGAGCGACCTCAGTCACTCCCGCCTCCTGTAAGCGTTGGAGGAGAGGGTGTTAGATTTTTTTTCCTTGCGCATAAAAAAATTAACTGTGCTGATTTTTCAAAATAGATTATTATCAGTACACATGAAGCAATTTCTTTTGTAATTCTAAAGTGTGCTGGAAACAAATATTTGATTATGATTAAAACACATCAATACACTAGGTGATGACTTATGCACACATTATTGTTTATGAGTTTTACACAATTTCGGTATAAATGTAATGCTCATTTCAATTGAAAATGTGTTGTCTGTAATGGTAGTTCGCTACCACACCATGCATACTCCACTGTATACCACTCCACTTTGCTCTATGCACTTCCACTATGACACACCACTGCATTCGACGCCACTCCACTGTACAACATGCTACTCCACTCCAAGGCACTCCTCACCACTTACCCCACACTACTCTACCCCACCCCACTGCAATCTATTACACTCCAATTCACCCAATCTACCCCACTCCACCTCAATCTACCAGTTGGAGTCTTGTGCTTTTCTAAACCTGAAGTGTACTTACCTGTATTACCAATTCATGTCATGGTGTGTTTATCCAATTTGCAAATTGGCCTTAGGACCCTTAACGTGGAGCTGTATGTGAAAATGTACCATCTTTTCACTTTAAGTAAACGTTTGGAGTGACATTTGGCGCTGTACACGCGCGCGGGCTGGTTCCTGGTGCACATAGCCATGGTTGCAGCGCACAGAGACCCTCCAACGCTGCACACAGAGGAAAAAAATTTGAGGGAACATTGCTGGTAACCTACGAAAAAACTTCCTTAACAGCGAATTGACTCATTCAACAAAATATCAGTCGGTAAGGTTCTGAAAACCATCAGAGAGAACTGGGCGCAGGTACCTAACTGCTTACCTGACTCTGTACTTAGGGCGGGCATAGAATTCTGGTTCAACATCCTCACTCCGCTCTATTCTCATTGTTTCCAAACCAACTGTATCCTGTACTCTTGGAGAGGATCCATACTACACCCCATTCATACAAACGGCCCAAACACTGACCCATCAGTCTATCAACTTATTGCTCTGTTAGGTGTGGAGACTTTCTTTCATAAACTTTATTTCGATTCATCCAAGTAATCATAAAAGTATACATTTAAGTAGAAAAAACACATTTTACAAATGGTTTTCAAATCTACAGGATCAAGTTATTAACATACGGAATTTCTTAACCATATTTCAGCAGATCACCAGAAAACAATTACAATCCCTAAAAGTTAACATAAATCATAAAAGATAAAAAGGCCCAAATATGCAATAGTAAAGTGCATTCTGCTATTACAATCCATAAATATCAGATGAAAAACCGATTGAACCTTTCATATTAACCTGTAATCTTACATCAGATATTTACTCAGTATTCCCACTAGAGCATCAAAAATGTTCAATATCGATTCCTGATGGTAAATGACAATTTAATAAAGCTAAGCATGGCGCTACATTTAGCAGCAGTATGCAACGATTTTAGATACTCCTAGCCTTCTTTGTTATTACAGGGACAAATATCCATTAAGATAGGTTTAATAAACCGGTTTCTTGGATTTTTATACAAAGTGCAAAAGAGAACAAAGTGCAAAGTGCATTGTTGAGCTTTGTTATCACATGGACAAGGGGGTAGCCTCTCACACCAACCCCCTTGTTTCGGAAAAGCAAAAAGAAAATGCAATATATTTAATCGAAACTGCGTCAAATAAAATCGCCATTGCGTATGTACAGTAAAAGATAGATAAAATTGGTGCTGCAATTTACCCTTTTGATATTGTACTTGTTCATTGTATTTTAACTGACCCAAAGTATCACGGTAAGCATTCCTAATTACAATCCTTGTGTCCTGCTGAATAAATTCTGGACTTTCATAAATATGACCTAGACCAATTTTTTAAAAAGTTTCCTTCACATATGACAACCATGCGATCCGCGTAGCATGATCCAATCTTGAGCAATCTTTCAAGATTTCTTTCGAAAGCTGCAAGTCCTCAGATAACCAAATTTTCCCCCATAGGAGTAATGGAGAGACATGAATAATATCGCTCACAAATTCTATACCCATCTCCATATGGGAAAAATCATTTGGTGAACAAGTTGGAATTGACAATTGGGGTTCCTAGGTAACGCCCTTGAATGGATCTCTTCCTATCTGGACGAACCCAAAGCATCTGCCTCCAACCTTTCAACTCAGGACAGAAAAACTACGTTCCACAAGGATCCTTTCTAAGCATGACCATTTTGAACACTTACATGGCACCCCTGGCCCAATCTGGTCAGATCCCACGACATGAACATAATCTCCTACGCTGATGACTCTTTGCTCATCCCCCTCACTCTCTCCTAACACAACTAACCCCAAATCTAATTTCCACAGCTGCATGACCAGTGTTGTAGGCTGGATGCATAGTAGGTGTCTCAAACTCAACAAAGACTAAACAAATACTCATCTTTGGGGCCAGCATCTCCCTGTGGGACAACTCCTGGTGGCCAACGGAGCTCAGCTCCACACCCACAGATCAAGCAAGAAACCCCAGAATAATACTAGACAGCAAGCTCTCGATGAGGAAGCAAGTACACACTGTTTCATCCTCCTGCTTGTTCACCCAGCGCTTGCTCAGAAGAATCTTCAAATAGCTCCCTTTAGACATCAGACGCTCCGTTACCCAAGCCCTCCTCCCCAACTGCCTGCACTACGGCAAATCCCTCTATGTGTGAATCACTGCGCAACTACTAAACAGACTCCAGATCATCCAAAACTCAGCAGCCAGGCACATGCTCGATTTCCCAAGGAAGACCTCATCTCCCCCCGTCCTCCAAGACCGAAAACTGGCTCCCCATAATAAAACTTCTCACCCACGCCTACAAAGCCCTTCACAACAAGGGTCCAGCCTACCTTAACCACAGGGTGAACTTCCACCAATCCGCCTGCACTCTTTGCTTGTCATCCCTCTTCCTGGCCCACACCTTTGCGTCTTCAGAAGCAGGATGGAGGCTGCACCTTCTAACACCTGGCAGCCAAGTCTTGGAACGGCCAAACCCACCGCACCACCCTCCGCCCACCGACCTTGTAGGAGTTTAAGAATGACCTAAAGACCTGGCTAACTCATCTCAGCAGCAGCATCCACCCCCTCCCCCACCAAGCCTGGATACCCACAGGGGTGATAAGTAGCGCTCTACAAATCCCATTTTATTTAGAGGCATGAGCTACATAGTTCCCTATTACGAAACTTGTTTTAGGCAAAAGCCATCCACCATATAGAACATGGTTGCTCTATCTTAACTGGTCCTCTGCTCCTCTCGGGTCTTTTGCATGCCCCTTTTTGCTTGCTTTACCGATTACTCCGCTCCATTTGATAGTGTGGACCGAAACAAACTATGCTCCAAGCTCACAAAATGGGGTATATTGGACACTCTCTTAAAAGCAGTTATCTCCCTGTACTCAGACACATGGGTTTGTGTCAAGCCTGGAAACGGAAATATGGCCACAACAACCCAAAAACTAATTACTTGAGACCTTAAACAGGCACAAGTGTTAGCTCCCCCTTTTTCATCGATACCCTGCAGACCTAGGCCAAGCCATATCTAAAGCTACAACAGTATCCCCAAGAATGGGTTTATACAGATTACCTGTCCATCAGTATGTAGACGACCTGATCATCCTTGATCATCCTTGATCATGCCAGAACAAGCATGCAGTGAGCGCTTGATCAGCTAAATCTTTACATGGAAAATGAACTCCTTGCTAATGCTAGGAAGACCAGGGTCATTGTTTTTGGTAAATCTAAAAATAAATCAAAACTGTCCTGGAGACTAGGTCAACTAAAAATTGGTCATACACCCAAATACAACTACATGAGGTATGTTTTACCGATAAAAGAAAGGCTGATACACCAATGCCACATTTGTCAAGAAAAGCATCAGAAGTTACATTCGCAATCTGCAAACTAAATAACCACCTATATAGCCCTAAAGCTGAAGCGATTATAAGAGTAGTGCGAAAAAAGCTACTGCCAACCATCTCTTACAGTTATCCAGTTTATTCAGGGAAATTCTCCCTTGTACTAGACAAGCTACAGTGCCCGGCATACACAATATTTTTTAATGTAGCAAACTACATGCGGCAATCAATGCTGCGCTTCGAGTTCGGACTAATCAGACAAGATCTTGAATACATTTATTATATGCCATCACTCACTTGCCACAGCCAAATCAGGATCTCTTAATAAAGCTCTACAGGAGATTTTTAGGACATTAAATAATCCTTGGGCATCATACCTATTAACTGTGACCATTGACCTAAGTGTTAACCTGAAGACGGTAACTGCAATGTCTGCCACACACCAGGCCATTGAATCGATTCTTAAAAACAAGTGCTGGTCCTTTCAAGAGAAGCAGACTTGGGGAAGATATGCGATGCTCCTTATGCCAACTTAAATTTCAACTCCTACATAACGATTAAGATACTTCCCTATCTAAAGGAAGTCTTAAGCAGAAACTGCAGATACTTAATACTCTGTGCAAGACTAATGGCCCAGCCAATCTACGAGAACAGAACCAACTGGTTAAATGAGCACGGCCCAGTGAGTTGTAGGTTCTGTGACTATGGGCGAGAAACCATGCTCCATCTCTTTGCTTACTGCATGCAGCACTTTACTGAAGGCAATGTTTTTAACCCGGGTAATTATAACTTGTCAAGACGCCCGAGTCATTGTTTAAGAACCAACAGTCCAATAGACTTAGATCGGTTCGGCAAATTTGTGAATATTCTGTATACTGCCATGAAGAAACCAGAATATGTGGTGCAATAATGGACAGACTGTACACAAAACAAGGACATCATTTTGTATTTTTTAATTAACTTTTGTTGCTGAAAAATAAAGTTTTACACTTTTAATACTTTAATACTGGTACTTTTAAATCATTTATATATTACGCATGAAATTGTGTATTCGAAGCATGCATTGCCTGCAGATACACATGCTATGCATACTCCTGCCTTCTAGTGTTGGGCCCAGACTCTGCGATTTCTTTTTCTCAAGGAAGTTTTATGTTCGGCATTGTCATGTCTCCTCCCACTCGAGGTTTTGAGAAGTAAGTAAACTTTTATTGTTTTAGGTTAATTAAAACCATTACAAAAATACATTGAAAGCACGTATCCTCAGGTAAAACTTAAAAGAAGAAATTAAAAACAGAGCGCTTTAGTTATAAAAGTAGTAGTGCTAAAAAACAGTGTGATAAGGGAGGTGAGCGTTGTTCATTGTATCTTATCTTGCCCATAGTTCCTTAGGTCTGGTCGGGGGCGAATTTGTGGCTTATTAGTTTCAGCTCCACTACTTTCAGGAATTTCACCAACTTCCCATTTAGTTGTGGAAGACCTGGATCAAAACAAGCGAGAACTGCTTGTCTGCATGTGCGAATTCTTTGTTCATTAAAAGCAGTTTTTAGCAGGGCTACTTTTCCTCTTTTAGCCCCGGGCAGGTGCATAGCAGATGTTCAAGATTTTCGTTCCCTGCACCGCACAGCCTACATTTAGGCCCACAGTTCCTGCTCAGCCATGGTTGTAGATGTGGTATGGCTGGTAGGATGCCAAGCCAATGTTTTAAAAAGGCTTCTTTGGTTTTCCTGCCATACCCCAGACCAAAGTAAGCTTGTAGCCCCAGTGATTTATATGTGCACAGTGTCATCCAGGCGTGACTCCTGTGGGAAAAGGTGGCTTTATCTTCCACATGCGAGTGTCTTTTTATGCTCTTGTTTACTACATGCTTAAATTGCGCGTGCGGTAGTGGAGTTTCCCATAATTCTTTCAGACCTGTGACAGTCAGGGACTCCTCTAAGTATGCTTTCGCCTGCAATTTGGAAAGGCTGCTCAAGTCTTGCCAGAGCTGATGGTTCAATGGGTTTTCTGGTGAATTCTTTATTTTATGCCAACACTTTAAATATGCCCCTCTTCTTGCAAGCGTTTGGCAGGTCAGTCCGAATTCTAGCCGCATCTGGGCTTGTGAGGTGTAGGTTGGCAGGTTAAAGAGAAGTCTGTAGGCCTTTGCAATGATTATGTCCTGCAGTTTCGCATCTGTACCTCTAAAAGCCTCACTGCCGTACGTGCAGTGGCGGTGCGTCCATTGGGGGCGTTGCCCCACTAGCCATGGACGACCGTCACGTCGACCGTGTGATTAACACAATTCAAAAATAAAATACATTATTGAGCGCACTCACACAAAAAGTCTGTACTGCAGTAGCTCTCAGAGAAAGCTGTATTGTTGGGACAAGCCCGACAGAATCATCGGACGTCATCGCGGAAGGGTGCGGGGGCGGGCCTGCAATAATGAGTGACAGTGACTGTGTGACACAGCAGAAGAAATAGCGCAGCAGGCAGGGCAGCAGCAGTGTGTGCGCATTTTGGACAAGTCATTTTTTTGACTTGCCCACGCATGCGCACACACGCAGTAGCCCCTTCCCTCCTCCTCCCCCCCTAGCACTGAGACAGACAGGGACCCGGGTCCCCCGGGTCTCAATATGGGCAGTTTTAGCCCTGCTCTTTGCCAATCCTGGCGCAGTGGCACTGTTAATGCTGCGCCAGGATTGGCTGAGTAAGTTACTGCGGACTTCAGCAGGATGGACCCTTCTAGAAGTTACTACATGTAACAGAAAGGTCACAACATAAAGAAATAAAACCCACCATTGTATCTGCAATTTGGAGGCGGGAGGCTGCCCACATGCCAGGACCCAGCCAGGAGCAGCAGGAGATGAGGCGGCAGCGCGGTCGTGGAGGAAGGTAAGTGAAGTTTTTTTATTTTATATAGATAGATTTATTTTCCACTTCTCTCCACTCCTTCCCCCTGTGCGAAACCACCCGCCCGTTTTGCCAGCCACAACTTCCATGGCACCCTCCCTGAGCCCGGGCACACGTCACGTCCTTGTTACTGGGGCAGTGTGATAAAATTTCCAACACACAGAGATTAAGTGCCTGCCTGCATGGTACACATATCACATGCCAAGGATGATGAATGCCATCTACACTTGTTTTAAATGGTGATGAGGTGCCTGCTATGCACACGCACACTCATATTTATTCGTGAAGAAATCTCTTATGTACACACGTGAAGAAGTGCATTATACACGCGTTTCTTGGCAAATAAAAGCAAGAAACATACCTGTTATATGCAGATGAAGTGCTCGATAGACTTGTTACATTTTAATTAAGTGCTCTTAAGGCACACTTGTTTAATTGTCCTGAAGGCCTGTTGTGAAGGGCCTGATTCACACTTGCTTATGACGAAGGGTTGGATTCGTTCATAGTACTTTAGGCTCGCATAAAGCCTTGATTAACCAATTACACCTTCCATGTCGGATTTATTTGTAGATGGACTGTAGTGTAGCAGTGTATTTTTGTCCATATGTGCCATTCTTTCTTTTTCAAATACGCTGAAAATATTTTCATTTTTTTCCCCTTGTCTACAAACTGTTTCTGATCATGAACAGTAAGGCATTGCTTTTGTACCGTTCAGTACCTCCTGCTAGCACAATTAGTAAGGGCGGAATATTTTACACATGCACAAATGTTAGAAAGCATGTTTGATTTTTAATTATGTGTTCCACTGCAATATTCATTGAGAGAAATCCGGGTACAATCACGATCGCAATTTGAAACAGGGAAAGGTATTTAAAAGGCTAAATTCTATTTTATTGGTTTAGTTTGCCTGGAATCACACATGCATTTTTGAACAATGCTTTCTTGCTCAGTGAATTAAAACGGGGGTCCCATGTGAAATTCAAAATCTGGAAAACTTAATGACCATAACAAGTCATGTGGTGTGGTATTGGGAATACTGGGTGCGGGAACTGTGAGCACAATTTTACTAGGGGATAATGTACCTAGTAAAATTGAGTGCATTTTGAGTTGAGGTTGTGGGCACCGGCACACGCGCTGCCTAGCCCCCACCTCACCCCTCCTACAGCACAGGGAGAGCATGGAACACTCTGCATGCCGTTTAACAACACCCCCCTCCAAACCCCAGATACCCTCCTCGCCCATGTCCCTGTCCTGCAGCAACCCCCCACTTCCATTTACCACCTGCTGAATGGAGGTAGCAGGGAGCAGAAATGGTCTGTTATTCAGCCTGGAATGGGGATCCCCATGCTGCTTTTGACCTAGTAAAGCAGGTCAGCAGGTCTGCGTGCTATTAGCCATTCCAGGCAGAATAACTTGTAACTGGACTGTATGGAGTTGCATTTACTGGCAGGATTCGGCGATCCCAGACCCAGAAATTGCATCACCCCTGCAAAGTGCAACTCGTAATTGGGGCATAAACACGAATAGTCTGAGCATTGAATCTAAAAGACCATCATTTGAGCAAATGCAGGGTGAGATCGAAACCGGCCAGTCTGATGCTTGAAGCTGTAAATGGCGCTTCTGTATGACTTTACAACTTAGCTGAAATTCAATAATGTAACTGCTCAAAACAATATATATATTTTAGGACTTGATGCCCATCAGTGAAGGGCCAGATAAATCTATTTAATATATACATATATAATTCATTTGATTTTAAGTCTGGTGCTTTAAGGTTTTTAGTTGACTTCCAGCATTGGGGAAAACGTCTTTTCAAGGATTTTTGCTTGTAGTTATCTGAGCAGGTAATAGTGTTGTTGTGCCGATTTATTGACGCGATATGCTGACTGGAATACATTATTAGTTGTTGCTGGAAGGAATCTGTTCCATCACACTGTCACTCTAGGACTTTTTGCATGGCGTGGCATGCAAAAAAATGGATTTAACCAAGATCTGTGAATGGGGGTGAATGTTTGATTTTTTCCGCATAAAGACTGAAGGTTTGGAGCTGGTTTCTGGCATGTTAAACATGTAATACTCCCCTGTGGTTGGTTTCCAGTTCCCTGGGCGAGGCAGGTTTGCCCGTTATACATGTGGGTGCTGCTGAGCTCATGTCCTGGGCTGGGAACCTTATGTTCAAGGCTATTTTTCAGCACCTTATTCCTTTTTCATGTTTTTCACGTTTCCATATTGCCTCTTGGAGTCGTGGTACAACACTGTGGCTAATAAATAAATGCTCCCTTTGATATTACTCAGCAATGCATTGCATCTCGAACTCTGTTATGAAGCTCTTTGGTTATACAGAATAAGAAGCTATCTATGTTATTTGACATCTCTTAATGTAATAACTGCACTTTCACAATTGCTATATTACCTTCTTTCTTTCTCAAATTTGCTGGAAAATGCACCATTTGTCCACTCTTTTTTCAAAATTTTATCGAACCCCCCTTTAGGTTGTTCGAGCTCGCAGTATGACAAATGTACGCCCTACCACTTTCAAAGGTCACCAGCCTCCACTGCGTACGTGATAGAGGATTCTATTTTGACTTAAGCCACGCGGAGCAGTGGCAGAAGAATAGGACCATTCAAGTTTGACTTTAGCTGTTTAAGTGTCATAGCTATCAGCATACCTTTCCTCTTGATGGCCTCTAGTTGGTTTGAATAGCAACCGCCTTTGTCGACTAGGATTCCAGGATATTTGTATTGAGCAATTTGCGACGACCTTCATTTCAAGGAACCATGTGTGCGGCTTTTTATTCCCAGTTATAGACAGAACTTTGGTCTTGTCGATGTTTACTTCTAGTAGGTTTGCTTCGGCGTATCCGTGCAGCGTGTTGATGAGATTCTGGAGACCTACTTTAATGTGGCTAACCAGGACCACGTCGTCTGCATAGGATATGCTGGGTAGCGCTTTGCCCCCCAGACAGGGTGCGTGCGCATTGCAAGCCTCTAGAGCAGGTGGCAGGTCGGCGGTAAATAGATTAAAAAGGGTGGGCGCTAAAACGCACCCTTGCTTTAAACCTTTTGTAGTTGGAATACGCCTAGAGAGGTGTGTGCCATTCCCGAGCTTTACCTGAACCCACGTGTTGGTATGCAATTCGATCAAGAGGTTTAGTAGAGGCGCGGGGATCCCCCAAGAGGCCAGTTTTCTCCAAAGGTTGCACCGGTTGACATTGTCAAATGCCGCCTTAAAGTCCACAAAGCAAAGGTAGAGAGCCTGTTTAGTCACCCTTGCCTTGTCGATAAGTAGCGAAATTGCCAGCAGATTTGTTGTTGTTCCTGTGTCTCTGCAAAATCAGGTTTGGCTAGATGGGATTAAGTTGCGATTTGTTGCCCATTCGTGCAGCTGGGTCGGTAAGAGCCCCGCGAATTATTTAGCCTCAATATCCAAAAGTGCTATCAGGCGGTAGTTTTTTGGTAGTGTCCTGTCCCCCGCCTTATATATTGGTGTAATGGTGGAGCCCCTCCATGAGGCAAGAAGGCACCCCAAATGGCTAACAGACATGTAGAAGGGGGTCGGCGTTTCTGCCCAGTGTTCCGGCTCCAGTTTAAAGAGGGCCGGAGGAATTCCGTTTGGCCCTGCTGCGCCATCTTTTCTTCCTTTGGAGATTAGTTTCCGGAGTAAAGCCGCAGTAGTTCCAAATTTGAAATCTTCACATAGTGTTGTTATTAGTGGGGGTTGGACCTCTAGTGCAACATGGGGCTTGCTTGTTATAGCGAGCTGTTGGTTGAAGTGTGTGTCTAAGAAAGATTTCCATGAGGATTTAGTTATGTGGGATGTTATTCCACAGTTTTTGGGATTTAACATTTTATTTATTGTGGACCAGAAATGGGCGCTGTTGTTTTCCTTCGAATCAAAGTGAAGTTTGGCCCAAAAGTCGTCTTCGTTGGATCTTTTGACTGCCCATTTCAGTTTTTTTAGGTCTTGCCGGTGCTTATGAAGCTGTGCAAGAAGAACACCGCCCCCCGGGCTTTTTCTCAACAGTCTTAGGGATTTATTGATCGCTTTTTTGTGCATTTTTAAGGCTAATTTCTGCGTCCTTGAGATATTCCATGTGACACCGGAGCCAGAAGATGGAAGATGCCGTACAGTTGTTGAGTATTTGTTTGCAAAATCGGCCTTGAATTTTTCCCATCCTGCTACTGGGTTTCCCGAAGGATAGTTTAGGCTGTTTAGTTGAGATTTTGCTACTTGAAGTACCTCCACCGTGTTTGTGACCGAAGTTTTGATTCGTTTAAGGTTTATGGTATAACTGGCATGTGGTCCTGTTGGGTTTGAAAGAATTAGGTCCGGAAGGGCACAAAAAGAGACTTCTTGGGGGAGATGGTCACTATCTCCCTTGTCCCCTAGGTTGAAGCCCAGTACATGGTGAAAAAGTGGAAGAGAGACTAACGTATAGTTTATTGTAGAGGTTGCGTTGCCTAGTTGAACGAGGCCACAGATGGAGAATCTTCTGGAAATCTTCCTTTTAGAACCCTCAGGCCCGTGTGTTCCAAGTCTTCCAGCAGCTACTTTGCAAGCTTGGTAATTTTACCTTGGCTGCTGCATGATTGGATTGGAATATTCCAGTGGTAAGACTGGGGCTGTATGTCATTGTCTAGGGATGACCCTAAAATACATTGATTAAAGTCTCCGGAAAGAATTAGATTGGGTGAGGTTTGCATAGTCATGACATAATATAGGTGGTCCATTAGGCGTTTCACCTCTTGTTTCTTCTTCTTTGGGTTAATGTAGGTGTTGATCAACTGAACCTCTTTCTTCATTCCCCCTAAATTTCATGAAATCCCAACTGTGTTAATAGCCGGAGAGTTGGTGGTGAGTACCTGCACATTGCCAACAGTTGAGATTTTGATGTAGGTTGCTAGGCTGCCAGCCAGCCGTCCGAACTTGCTTTTCCTTGTGGCTGGGGAGTGGTAGCAGGTGTATCCCTCTATGTGAACTGGCTCCTGCAGCCATGTTTTCTCGAGGAGGATGTTATCAAATGATTTCACATTGTGTAGGAAGTCTGTGTCTGCTGCTTTGTTGTTGAGCCCATTTAGATTCCATAAGCATAGTTCCAGGTGTGGTGTGGCCGAGTGCAGGCCTGTCTCCGTTAAGTTTCCTTGTCATTGAGGAATACTTGGTGTGTTGCTTATTCTGAAAAGCCGGTGTTCGATCGCGCTGTACGGGTTGGCGATCATTAAACTGTTTTTAGTCAGCGCCGCCTGAGCGGTTGTAGGAGATCGACCCAGTGCGCCCCTCAGCACCGACCTTGTCTTCGGAGTTGTTGTCGGTAGTAGCTGCTTAGGTCTCTCGAGCAAGGGCAGCGGATATCCTATGTTATGATATGCCGCAGATTTGATCCCCCATGTTTTAAGGAGATTTTCCTCTTTTAAGATTTTATTTGCAATTTCGGAAGAAATCCATGTTGCTTTTGTCGCTTCGTTGCCGTAAGTCCTGTCAGTTTTTATGAATTCTATAGAGGAAGGTCAGCTGAGGATAAGTCGTTTAGCACTGGTATGGTGCTAAGAAGCCGTAGTAAGTTCCCTCTATTCAGTATGTCGAATGGGCCCTTTGATTCGTACTCTGGAGTGAAAAGGATAATGGTAGAGTTCCTGTTTGGAT
Source organism: Lissotriton vulgaris (assembly GCF_964263255.1). Classification (NCBI taxonomy): domain Eukaryota; kingdom Metazoa; phylum Chordata; class Amphibia; order Caudata; family Salamandridae; genus Lissotriton; species Lissotriton vulgaris. Next base: position 523,473,012 of record NC_141689.1, on the reverse strand, counting down.
CATTCGACTGTGCAGTTGGTAGGTGGGTAAGAACTTGGGTCCTTAAGTTGCTGTTGTCGGACTGAGGTGCGATTCCTGTGAGCGTGTCCCCGGAGGAGAGATTCTTGGAAACGGGAGCAGATGGAACTGTAGGGATACTCACTATTGTGGATTATAACTGATTTTGAGGGCACGGGAGCCCTGTTTCCCTCTGTCCTTGAGCTCGAGATCTTTCACAGTGGGTGATGATAGAAACTTCCTGTGCCGAGTCCATACTATGCTTAGGCTGTAGCCCCCTTGATTCGAATGTTGATAGTAGTTTGACGGGACTAGAGTTGTTCTCTTTATCAGGGCCACGGTTTTCCATCGTGTTTGGGTTTCCAGTGTCATTACTGGACCGAGCCCTCCTAGCCTCCTGCGTAGATGCCCCTATGGGTGCTACTGCGTGTACTTCGTTTGAGGAAGATCTGTGCCCCGTAGAGATTAATTCTCCGCTGGTGTTTACTGTAATTGGGCCCAGGTTTTGCTGCTCCTGTCTTTTTCCTGACTTAAAAAGTGGGTAAACTTCTGGCATGCTTGTGGTTATTAGTTTTTTACGGCCTTTCCTTTTTTGCTGCCGCCGCCTTTTCGCATTTAGGGGCAGCGTATTAACCTTCGGAGCTTGTTGTCAGGTCGCTCGATGGCAGCACCTGACAACCCGATGGCGGAACCAGTGCAGCCTTGTCTGCAGTACTGGCTATGATGGGCCCTCCTGTTGGTAGTACAAGGAATGCTGTTTCGCCGGGATTGGTGTGCTGGGGGCTTACATTGACCCCTTTTGGCAACCCTTCTATCAGAGAGGATACTATTTCTGGAAGTGCTGCCAGTTTGTCAATGATAGGATCGCAGCTGCATACCAGCTTTGCCTCTTGCTGGGCTCTACTAATTAGAGAGTTTAATTGACCAAGTTTCTCATCTATCCGCCCAACAAAGACAGCCAAGGTGTCGAGTAAAGTCAGCTGTAAGTCCATTTTATCGGATTGGAAGTGGAGAGTGTCTACGGTCCGTCGCATGGTGTTTAAAAGAATGTATATTACAAACAAAAGTGGAGAGTAAAGGGATTTTATCCACCTCGGTGGACGGAAGGGTACTCCTAATCCCCTGGGTAGGAAACTATATAACAAAAGGAGGAGTATTACCATAGATAAGGCTGAAGAGCGATATCGGTGGGATGGAATTCTAATGAAAAAAGAAGAAGTCCTTCTTTGTTTTTAATGAACCCCTCACTCACCGACCTGGTCGGTGACATGCTTCATCATCGGGGCCACCTTGACAGCCGAATGCCATCAAGGTGTGCTGCAACACCTGTGATACAGTGGAGCGGGTATGTGAGTGATGAATGTAAAGAAAAAAGTCAGTGAGTTAAAATTTGTTCTGGTATGGCTTATGCAATATTTTATTCTAAGACTACTGGACAAAAGTAAAAACAGTGCGTGTCGATACAGTGATGGTTTTATTCTGACCAAATGTATCTGTGAGGTATGTGTGAGGTCTACATGTTTCAAACCGTCAGGGAAGTTACCGGTTTTTCATCAGGACCAAAATAAAGGTGTTGGGTGGTCAGGGTACACTAACACCCTGCCGTGCCTGCAACCCTTTGTTCCCAAATAACAAAATATGTTATAGGGCAGAGGAATAGGCAACCCAAAAGTGGTTGCATTAAGAGCAGAAAAACTCCTTGTTGGGGGTTTTTAATGCTGCACGGGATTAGAGGGAAGGGATGCCACAGTACAGGAAACATATTAGTTTCAGTGGTCTGTATACAGCCGTATACCTATTTCGCCCCTCCGTACGCGTTTGACACTTCTGATGCTTGAATCCTGGGTAGGGAAATTTTTTGGGTTGCCAGTTTGTTGGGTGTTGAAGACATAGAAGAATTCGGTAAAGCGGTTGAATTTGAAAAAATTTCCTCCCGGTCAGAGCCCCTTTTAGTAGGCTGGGTTTTGTTGTTTGATTCCTCTGTAAGCGAGGATGGGTTAGCCAGCGTGGTCGAAATGTATGAGGCAACTAAATCGGCCCACTCCTGTGAACCCAAATAGGTTACGTTGGCGGGGCCGTCGCTCCCAAAATTTGATATCGTTACCACGTCCTCCTTCCGATGGTCATCGGACCTCTGTTCTTTTGTCGTTTCTTCAGTTGGCTTAAGGTGAAATTTTGAGCTGTCCAGTTGGTCCAGAAGGCTTTTATCAGCGATCAGTGAGCTGTTTGGATTTTCTGGGTTATCGCTGCTCAGGACTTCTTGCCATTGAGAATAGTCCTTACCGCTACAGGTAGTAAGATTGTGCGAAGAATGCTTTGGTTCCTGACTGGTTACAAGTGAAGGTAAGGTGATTGGTGTCGGTGGGGAGTTGGTGTAAGTGAGAAAGGAAGATATATGTGGGGCAGGCGAAACCCCCCTATCGCCTGACCGTGGGCTGATGGGCTGCAAATAGCCTTGATTGTTAGCTCACCTTCACACACGGGCCCTATTTTCCCCTCATCAGGTGGACTCAATGCAGGTAGACCGTCTGCTGTGGCAGAGCGATTCGTAGTTCCACTTACTTGACCCAAGGGTTGGTCCTTTGGCACTTCACAAGGGGATAGTGGAAGAAGTGAGTCTTGGAGGCCCAGGATGTCCCAGCTGGACGAAAAAATAGTGGAGAGTGGATCTTTCAAAAAATTAAATTTAGATGTTATTTTTGGTTGTCGAAGGTTGGGGCAAGAAGCTGCAGCCGATGAGGCTTGGTCGCTGGACACTCCGATTTCTCCTGGAGATGAGTCCCAATTCCCGCTGGCTTCATTTGCGTTTTCCTTTTTCTTGGCGGTTGCTGCGGCATTCTGATCTGCCTTTTGCTTGGTTTTAGGCTTGTTCTCGAGGTGGACCCTTTCCTTGCCTGACCTCATGCTGAAATTAAGCCAGTGAATTAAGCCAATAAGTTAAGAAAAGCGCTTGGCTGTGAAGTCTTTGTTCCAAGAAGCTTATTCAGTGGCCGGTATCGCGGAAGCGAGGTGTAGGTGAAGGGACACAATCTCGCAATGTAACAGTCTTAGGATTACAACTCCCCCCTACGGTCCGCAAGCCTCAAGCCACAGGCCGCTGGCCCTCTCTCTTCAGGTCTTCCAATCCAGTTTGCTCTAATCAGCTCGGTTGGAACAGCGGCTCATAGTGCTGACGCTCTCTTACCGCGGCTCTCTGTTCACCGCGGGGCTGCAGACAAGCTGACTGGGCTAAGCTTGCTTCCTAGTGTGGCCTGCTGGCCAGCTGGAACGACTAATAAATTATTTGCCCGATGTAGCTGTTGAAGCTGTTATGGTTCTTAGCCGTTTGCTATTGTCTGTTGAGCGGCAAAGAGGCAGAGGAGCAGTGAGGGCAGGGAACGTCCCTCGAACCACAAGTCTATGCTTTGCTGGTAGTGGCTGGCGATTGGTGTTGCTCTGGTGGGTCTAGTGAGTCTGGTGGATCTAGTGGCTCTAGTGGCTCTGCTCTGGTGGGTCATGAGTCACCCTGGTCGCAAATCGGGGGTCACGGTGGCTCACCTCTCAATGCCTTGCCAATACCGCTGGCATCTCCGCTGCTGCTCCTCCACCTCCGCTCCTCTCACTCCACCACTCGGCCACTCCACTTCAGAGCTCTGCTTCCCGAGCTCAGCTCCACTCCGTTGCTTCTGGTTCAGCTGATTCAAGCTTCGGTTTAGGCTCCTGCCGGGCCGCAACCGCGGAGGGTCACACAAGCGGTACGGCACGGCACACGACTGGGCAGTTGCACGGGTTGGCCTCTGCTCTTTACACAGTGTCCTCAGGTCGCTGCGGAGCTCGGGGACGCCGGTATCGCTCCCTCCTGCGATGCCTGGAGCCAAAACCAGCAACTTCCCAACACCGGCACAACCTGGCTACGGTTATGGCTCCAAGGCTCCCAATGCTCCCACTGCAAACCGCCGCCAGAGCCAAATCTTTTTTCTCCTCTCTCGGCTATTCACGGCTATTCATGACCAGTGGTCCGCGGCTTGTGGCGTTTGCAGCTCTCTGCTGCTCACTGCTGCTCTCTACTGGACTGCCGCTCACTCGAGGTATTGTGTATTTTCAACCGCTCCTTTGTTGGAAAGATTTTTTCCACCATCGAGCTTGGATGGACTGCTTCGGAGCTTTGCCGCATTAGCCGCCCACGCGCCCTGCAATTGCGAAAGAACGCGACTGGTGATCCATTAGACAACGGCCACTGATCCTAGGAGCCGGGAAACTGCTTACCTTGTGTCTAATACTCAAACGCCGGTCAAGAATGACAGTCTCCGGGTGGTGGCGACAAAAAAGTACCTCTTCTGACTGTGCCCTCTGTGCGGGGCCAAAAATGCACACACTGATACACACGAGGTGTGTAATTTAAGCCTATCTCCTGAGTCCGGAGCACAAAGAAGACGAGTAGGCTGCTTGCTCATTGTTCACAAACAAGTAAACACTTATACCCGCAGGGATCAATGCCTGGCACAAACCATGGAACTAGCTGCCGAGCTGGAGTTCTCGCATGATGGCGGCGTGGAAAGCGAAGCAGCTGCTCCGGTAGGAGGTGCAGCGGTCATCACCATACAGCCCACCCCCCCTCCCCCCACACACACACATGCATGTCACGATTCATCTTCTGGGGAAGAACACGCTCCAGTGCATGACTAGGGGCCCACATCGCCGAGATGAGGCCACGTACTGTGAGTACTGTCGTCTCGCGTGTACAGAAAATCTTACACTCACCTCCACCACCACCACCACACCATGGTGCACCACAGCCCTTGGGCTCAGGACGACACCACGAGCTCACCTCGTAGCCGAGAAGAGACCAGAACATTCTCAATCCCAATCTGGCGACAAGGCCACAGCACTGGGATGGCTCCGGCACTACATTGGCACCTAATCACAAATCAGCACCAACTGAGCCACCGGCACCGAAGCTTAAGTCCGCACTGGCAGACACATTGGCACCAAAGGATGCCAAGCAGGCTGTGACCCAGAGAAAATCTCAGATCCCAAATAAATGCTCTGGCTTGAGCGCATCGGAATTGAAACAGTCCTCGGTTCCAAGGACTGGAAAACAACACAGACACACTTCTGGCCATAAGAAAAGTCTCATCTCTGGGTTTTCAAAGCCACACAGAGTTTCTGAGGACACAATACCGGCTCCAAAGGAATTAAAGACATACACATCGAGCATGTGAAGACACGGGCATTGTCTATGAAGGACTGAAACAATTTATGCAGGAAAAACAAAACTAATATGCCACGAGACAGACTTAGGAACAATCCTTTTGTGTAGAAAACAAGGACCCCCTGATAAGGATATAGTTCCTAGGTCAGGGCAAAATATTGCCATATATTAGGAACAATCCTTGCCACAGCATCCACCAAAAAGAGTGGTACAAGATCACAGGGCCACAAGCCCAATGACTTCTAGACCCCCGTCATCACAAACACACTTACCCTATCCACAAGAGGAGTAAAAGGGGCGATACAGGACACAGATTCCCAAGGCACACAGGACACCCACCATACCCCTGAGCCAGGGGATGATTATGATGTGGTCCTGCCTAACCCAGACAGTGAGCCCCTAGTACCTACTAAGGTGTCCCCTCCAGATGACACTTCCTCATACCACAGAGTCATCTAAAGAGCGGCAGAGTTCCACAAACTACCCATGCACACTACAGAGGAGCTGAGTGGCTTCCTAGTGGAAACACTTTTGCGCACAGAGCACGCAATTTATTTATTTTTTTAAACATGTTTGAGTTTTTGCATACAAAGAGCGATACAGTCGATTAATACCCCCCCCCCCCCCCCCCTGGACTAACACACACAGCGCACCAAGTCAATTCCACAGATATTAATACTCTACCCAGATCCTGACACAGCCACGATGCCATCAACCCATTTCAGGGAAGGCGGCGGGCAACTCCAAATCAAAAAGGCGATCCATACAGCAATAGAAAAACAATCGGCCCATGAGATTCCCCCCCTATCCCCGTGTGAGGCACCCCCCGCATCAGTCAATCCCATGGCCCCACTGTTGGGGTGATCACAGCTAACCCCATAGGTACCCAATACAGTAATTCTCCGCCGTGGGGGATAGCCACTGAGCCCATTCCCGCCTCGGCGGGTTTTGGTCTCAAAATTTCCACAGACCTGATCATTCTCGCCTCTGTGCCTATTCCAATCATGGAGTCCCACTCTGCAACTCTGGGCAATAGCTTGCTTAATCTCCACAACGGCCCCCACAACGCTAAGGATGCCTGGCCTCCACCTTGGGGGTGCCCAGGAGCGGACGCCTCACAGGGAAAGCCAGGATGGGTTCCACAGCGGTATTCGTACAAGCGCCTTGAGACCCTTGCGGGTGAGTAGTGCGCTATACAAGTATCAATTTACATTTACATAACTGACATGGCGACCAAGGGCTCCCCCCCAAGACAGCTTACAGAGGGGGAGAGGCAGTCGGTCGAACTCAACACAAGGTGCCGTCAAAGACCCTCCGCTCAGTGGCTCTGAGTCCCTCAAGGGGATAGGGGATCCAGATGTTGCCCCGCATTCCTCCACTTGGGAGTCCACGTCGACCCTACCGCTAATATAGGTCTGATAAAGTCCCCAGAAGTTTTTCGGGCGGTTCGAGGGGGGGAGCAACTCACTGTCGTGCTCCGACTGCGTGCAGCAATATAGCATGTCGTAGGCCCAACGCTTGGGAGTGGGTACCAGGCCTCTCATCCAGCAAAGTGCAACCACCTGCCTGGCCATAAGCATCCCCATATCTACTAATCTACGGATGGCACCCAGCAGTTTCCTAGAGTGTCCTAGCAGCGCCAACGCAGGGTCGGGGACCAATTTCATCTCAACTATCTTGCTAATCTCAGCAAAGATGGCATCCCAGTATGCTCGCACACTCGGGCACAGCCACGCTAGATGGAGGAAATCCGCCTGCGGCGCACGGCACCTTTCACATTCCGCCGTGTCGCTGAGACTGTACCTATACAGCCGTTCTGGGGTGTAGTACACTCTGTTAAGAAATTTGAAGTGAATCAGTCGGTGCTTACTGTTTAAAGAAATATGCTTAGTTTTGACGCAACAATAGCGCCACATGTCATCGTCTATCGGAACCTGCAGGTCCCTTTGCCAAGCCAGACGAGCTTTAGTAAACTGTTGCTCCCTGTGTGTCATCGCAAGTTTATATAAGTTGGTCAATAGTTTGCGGGGAGTCTCGGTCTTTATTATATATGTAAGTTCGGGGACTTCGGGAGGTTCTACCAGATCGTCTCCCAGTAGTCCCAAGAGGGCACTGCGCACTCTGTGAAACTGGAAGCGCAGCAGTATAGAGACTTCCACACCGTTCTCCGTAACTTGATCCCAGGATTTTGCCTTCTCATCCTTGAAAAGGTCCCCCGCGAGCCTGATGTTAAGCTTGTGCAGGGCCTTCACCACATCTTTCTCCGCCGTGGGGGATAGCCACTGAGCCCGTTCCACCGGCATACTAGGCGAGTAAAGCAACGCCACACCCGGGAGCCGCAGAAGGCTGTGCCACGCATGATTTGTGGCAGTGATAATCTATGATCCCCGTCCTGCGGTCCGCCGGACCAAAGACAGTTGCCGGCAGCGAGAGTGGGTCGGCAAATACGCTTTCCATGCGAATGTGGGGAATACGTCTGTCGCCATGTATCCAAGTGTGCAGGTGTGCTCCTTGGGCCACCCTGTAGAAAAGCTCCAAGTCTGGGGCACCAAGATCGCCCATGCTGTACTGCAGTGTGAGGAGAGTCCACCTCGCTCGGGGAAGTTTGCCCGCCCATGCCAGTTTGATCATAAGTTGCGTCAGTCTCTGAAAGAAGATCTTAGGCAGGACCATCGGGATGGTGGCGAACAGAAACAGGAACCTAGGCAGAACCATCATTTTCATGATGGATATGCGACCTAGGAGCGACAGTGGGAGTCTGCACCAAGCGTCCATATCATCTTCTAGTTTACTAAAGGCTACCCTATAGTTTTCACTGAACAGGATCTCAGAGTCGGTATGAAGCCGAACTCCCAAGTACCTGATGGTATCCGTGGTCCACCGCAGCGGATATGTCCAATTCCCGGGTTGTCGGGGTGGGGGGGAAGGCCAGCGACTTGGCCCAATTCACTTTCAGACCAGAGAGGGCACCGAAGCGTTCCACCTCTCTGAGCATTGACGATAAGTTATTTTCCGGATCGCAGACGTACAGCAAAGTATCGTCTGCATACATTGAGACTACAATTCTATATGTGGGGAAGCCTATGCCCTCGTTTCTGTGGTTCTCTCGCAACGCGCACGCCAATGGTTCTGCTACTAGGGCGTACAGCAGAGGAGACAGCAGACACCCCTGATGAGTCCCCCTGCAGATGGGGAAAGAGTCCGTGACTAAATCGCCGAACCGCAATCTGGCCCTTGGATGAGAATATAACGCTCCTATCATCTGGAGTAACGGTTGGCCCAGTCCCATTCGCCGCAGCACCAGGCGCATAAAAGGCCACTCCACCGAATCGAAGGCCTTTTCTATGTCCAGGAACACTGCGATTGCCTTACGATCTTGTTGTCCGTGTTGCATGGTGCCAAGGACCGTGCGGATATTGTATGTTAGGTTTCTGCTTGGGATGAAGCCTGCCTGCTCCGGTGCGACCAGCAGTGGCGCCAGGAGCGGTAGGCGATTGGCCAGTACTTTGGCAAATATTTTGGTGTCGACATTTAAAATCGAGAGGGGCCTGTACGAGCTGCAGTCGTCGTGTGCCTTCCCCAGTTTCAGAATAGTCACCAAGAGCGCCTCTCTTATGGAATGCTTCAGAAAAGGGGGTGGTGATTGAGGTTCTGTGACGATCGTAAGTGGTGTTTTCGACTCACACGAATATGGTCGAGTCTGGTATCTATGAACCGCAAATGATGAGTTTAGTGGGTGTACGCAGTTTCGCTGTGCTAACCTAAACCGTTCGTCTGTTCCGTGGGTTTCTATCTGTACCCACGGGTTCCATCTTAGATACATCATCCATTTTGTCTCTTGCCCTCAAGTAGCCAGCGAACGGACGCTGTCCGCTTCGCGACCCTGGGATTCCCAAGACCTTTGCGGAAGACACGTTTTCTTTGAAAGTGTCTTTATGATGAGGGGGATGATACTGTAAGGCAGATGGCCCCGCTCGAGGCACATCTTGCCGTGCCGGTCCATTGTCTTTGCCGTGCATCTCATTAGGCACGTCCCTTTGATGCCTGCAGCTCGTGTTTCCCGATACCACCCCTTTTACACCCTTTCCGATCTCCCCACTGTTTCTGCCTTCCTTTGCACCTGTCCTTGTTCCTTCTTCGATCTGTTTACTGCCGATTGGAATGTACTAATGGTGGGAAGATGGTTTTTTTACAGTTGGGAACCACCAAATGTTTCTGTACTTATGTTCCGGACCTTGAATACATCAAAGCGACCCCTCTTGGGGATAATGATGGGAACCAAGTTGTAAACCTTTGTGTACCATGTTAACCTATGAGTGAAAACTGTATAAAAGGGAGCGATCCACAGTAACAAATTGAATCAGATCCCGCGAACTTACATGCTCTGTACTTCATGTGATTTCTGTGTTCCCTGCAGTAAATAAACCTCGAATCTTTGACGCCGAAGGAAGTGTCCCATGTCTCTGTCATTTGTACTCCGGAACAGGTTACCCACGAAGGTTTCAGGTGTTGTCCCCTGGCACCGCTGGGTCTTAAATAACCCAGTCCTTCAGTTGGCGCCCAATGTGGGGCTGCATCAGTGGTACCGGTCCAAGCCCGACGATCGTGAGGAACTTCGTGTGAAATCTCCGAGGGAAGGTGCACCCCGCTTCATCGATCCTGTTGTCGAAACAAGTGGCCCGACGACTTTTCCCGCGAAGATTCCCGCCTCCTGACGGCTGCGACGGACTGCTGCCCTGACTGTAGACCTGTTTTGGCGCCCGGCGTAGACCTTGGTACAGCGAGACGATTGACGGGCCTTCCTGGTGACGCCATCGATCTTTGAGTTAAGTATTTGTGGGTCGCTCCCAGAATCCTTGGTTGTGGATGCTTAGTTGTTGCATGGTTCCATTGCATTTGTGGTTCTTCGTACTTGGTTCTTTGTTGTAATATTTGACGACTGCAGCCGCCAAAAACCGAGGGTTTTTGCTCTTTGCAGGGACTTGGTAAATCCCGTAACCCTTGAAGTTTGTGAAACTCGGCTAGTGTGCAAGATGCCTGGTCGTAGTACTTTGTTCAGTTGTTTTAGACGCTGTGGTACGGATTCCCGACTGGAGGACTCGTGTCCGATACCTCCGGTTGGAACTCCCACTTATGAGCTTTACAGCAAACATGGGTTAGGTCCGATTACTTTTAATGAATATTGGATTCGCTATACCAAAAAAGATGGTGTCCTTAGTTGGCCACCTCATGGTAGTTTCGAGACCCCGATTCTAGATAATCTCGAGGCTAAATTATTTAAGAAAAAGTCAAGGCCGGCCATGTTTGATGCCTTTCGGTTATGGCGCAAAGAAGCCAGACAGAAAGAAATCAGACAGACAAAACGTAATCACAGAGATGGTGTTGCTACCATTGTAAAGAAAGCAGAGCAGTTTCAGCGTGATAAGGAGGAAAAGGAAAAGGAAGTTTTTGATAGGCTTCAGCGTATGTCTATAGATAAATGTTACCCCGCTTTGCCAACGGAGTCGGGTAAGATAGAGGAATTGGTTGAGGATCCCTTAATGTCCTATCTTATGAAGTCACCACCTCCGTACGCACAGGGCGCCGCAGCTCTTGTGGTTCCCCCTGTACCTGCTCCTGTACCAGCCCCTCAACCCGTTCCTCAACCTATACCTGTTCCACCAACTGTTCCTATTCCTTTGCCTACTTCTGTTCCTACTGCTCCTCCGCTTGTACTTCCTCATACTCCTGCTCCCGCTACTGCTCCCGTTCTACTTACTTCTGCTGCTTCTTCTGTTCCCGATTCTTCTCTTGTTACTACTCTATCGTATACTTCTCCATCTACCCGACGTCGTACCCCTTCAGTTGCTGACAATTTTGTTAATCCTCTTGGACCTATTTCTGAGTCCGCTGGTTCGGACGGTCCACAAAGACGTAGTCAGCTTCCTGGTAATAGGGAACGTGCTGCGCTGTATAATATGGCGATGGCATGGATGCTGCACCCCTATAGGAATCCTCCACGTTCGGTTTTGAATACGTTTGGTCAATTCAATATACCGACACAAAGATATGTTTTTGAAGAAATGTGCAAGGCTTTGCGTGACCAAATATCGGCTGATGCATCGGACGATGTATTAACCGCTTTGACCAACCTACAGCTCCAGTTTTCGAGCGGAATGGTAGTAGGTACTAATGTCCGACGTGCTGTTGAACAATTATTAGCTCTTCGCCCCTCCATGATGCCTCAAGCATTGTTTGTCAAGGATATTGAGAGACAGTTAGATACGTCTGGTCAGTTTCCCATGCGCGAAGTTCCACCAGTGTGGATGCCAGGTGACGCTACTGTTGCTCCACCGATCTTGCCACATTTCCAGAGAGTATGGATACATCTCCCATGGAAACGATCGGAAGTTTTGCAGGTGAAGCAATCTTTGCCTGACCCTCGCAAAAATCCTGCAGGGTATTATAAGGAATTATCGCAGCTCGTTGACGCTACGATAATGAATCTTGCCGATATCGATATGCTGTTTGGCAATGTCGTACCGCAACTGGTATGGGCAAAGATTCGTCAAGAAAACCACGTGGCAGAATTGGGTGGCGATTGGGCTGCTCTTATTGCGGCAGATACACGACAAATTGGTGGGGCTAAGCCTGAACAGCTTATTACTGCTCTCCCTCAGAGAATCATTACCCTGATGAAAACGCTTATGCCAGCCATGAGGGTGAACTGGGATAAGTTGTCAGCTTGCCGACAGAAGAAGGACGAGAGTGTCTCTGACTTCTTTACGAGATTTGAGGAGGCATTCATCGATCACAGTGGTCAGGATATGGGTACCGAGGGTGGTCAGCGGTTGTTTGTGGATAAATTTGTCTCTAACTTATTGCCTGACTTGAGCAACAAATTGAAAAATTCTGAGAGTGCGTGGGCTGTCTCTACTTCTGCTCAAATATTGGCTACGGCACAGTATTACGAGAATAGGGAGAAAGAAGAGAATGACCGTGCCGACAAGAAGACGAAAGAACTTAAAACTAAAGTGTTGTTGCAGCAGGTGTATCCTTCGCGTTCGAATCAGAATGATTCGCAACAACGTAATCGATCGCAGGCACAATCTAATAGGTCGCAATCGCGAAATGACTCCTCTTTGCAGAGATCTTCGTTAGGGTACAACCAGTGTGCCTACTGTAGACAGGAGGGTCATCTAAAATTCAACTGTCCAGCCCTCAATGAGCGTAATAGTGGTAGCATATCTAGAGGAGGTCGTGGTGGTTCTCAGCAGACATCACGTGGTAGGGGTCGTGGTGCTCAAAATGATCGTCCAGACAATTAGTCAAATTCCAATAATTGTTTTGATCAACGTGGATCATCGCAAGGACGATCTGCGCAGTACAATGTAGATGATTATTACGTCGATCAGGATGCTGACGATGGTAATTACTAGGACAGCCATAGACAAGGAGAGGGAGTAGTATCAGTTCCGGTTGATCAGAGAGGGCCTTACGTCGCAGTTGCCACCTCGGGCGTCGTTGAGCCTTTTCTGTTGGACACTGGTGCAGCGAAAAGTTCCATAATGCATTCGAAACTCCCTGGCGCACCTTTGTCTGGCTTAACAAATGTTTCCGTTGGATTCTCTGGGGCCCCTGTTAGCAATCCGGTTTCGTGCCCTTTGCCTCTTACAATTGGGCCACGTGAGCTCAAAGCTCCGTTGATTTTGACCACTGGCTGTGGTGAAAATCTTTTGGGACTGGATTTGCTAAAACGTTTGTATGCGACTATGTACTGTTCTCCTGCGGGAGTAAAGCTTACTTTGGGTGAGAGAGTTGTCTCTCCAATGTACTTGTCTCTCGATAAACTTCCACCGGAATTGAGTTCTCTTCCTGCATCTTTGTGGGCAACAGGTCCCAATGACGTGGGCCTGCTTGATATTTCCCCTTATGTCGTTCACTTGAAATCTAATGTGCGACTGCCACGTATTCCCCAGTATCGAATCTCCCTTGATGGTGAACGGGCACTGTTGGCGATCATCTATGATCTGATCGAGAAAGATGTTATTGAGGAGACTCGGGGAAACGTGTGCAACAGCCCTGTGCTGCCTATTTTGAAACGTACAGATCCCTCGAAACCGCCTGTTTATCGTTTTGTTATTGATTTACGGGAGGTAAATAAAATCGTGATTCCTCAGTTCCCTGTTGTGCCTGACATCACGGCGCTACTGACTCTGATTCCAGCTTCGGCATCCTGGTTTTCAGTGATCGATCTGAAGAATGCTTTCTTCAGTATACCGATTGCTGAGGAAAGCAGAGACCTTTTCGGTTTCTCTCTTGGTGGTCGCAGCTTCCGGTTTAAACGTGCTCCTCAGGGCTACTGTGAGAGTCCATCGATATATAGTCAAGCCTTGAAGGGCCAACTAGATGCATTTGTGTTGCCGGCTGGTGCAGCTTTAATCCAATATGTCGACGACTTATTGGTGGCTGCAGATACTCAGGACATCTGCAAAAGCGCTACGGTGTCGTTGCAACATCTCTGTGACTTACATCATAAGGTGTCTCCTTCTAAACTTCAATATTGTTGTCAAGAAGTAACCTATCTAGGTCACTTATTGTCAAGGGAGGGGAGAAGGTTGACCCCAGAGAGAATTGCAGCGATTGCGCGAATGACTGTGCCAACAACTCAAAGAGATGTGCGTGCCTTTCTAGGTATTACGTCCTACTGCAGACAGTGGATCCCGAATTTTTCACTGTTAGCGAAACCATTGGTGGCTCTTACGTGCAAGGATGTTCCAACTCCTTTACCATGGACGGAAGAATGTCAGAAAAGTTTTTCTGAACTGCGTGACGCATTGTGTTCGGCTCCTGTGTTAGGTACCCCTGACTACAGTAAGCCGTTTACACTATACGTTCACGAAAGAGAGGGTTGTGCGTTGAGTGTTTTAACGCAACCTTTTGGTGATAAGCAGCGTCCATGTGCATATTTTTCCTCGACTTTGGACCCGGTAGCTAGAGCGTTGCCGAGTTGTTTGAGAGCAACAGCGGCAGCTGCGGTGTCCATCCGACAATCAGCAGGATTGGTCATGGATAATATGCTTACGGTGATGGTTCCGCATGCAGTTGACACTCTTTTGAATCGTACGAAAACCCAGCACCTGACGAGTGCGAGGTTGTCTGGGTACGAGTTGACGCTGCTGGCAAGTCACATTCAGATAAAACGTTGTAATGTCCTAAACCCGGCGACTCTATTGCCAATCAGTTCGGACTCAGATGAAGTAGCAGCTCATGACTGTTACTTAAGGACTGAGGAGGAAACAAAAGGTCGTGTGGACCTTAAGAACACTCCTTTGGAAGATCCCGATGGAACTTTGTATGTGGATGGTTCATGTTTTAAATTGCCGAATGGTGATGTGACGACTGCGTATGCTGTGGTGACTTTGAACACTGTTGTGGAAGCTGCGAGATTGAATCAGAACTCTGCCCAGGCTGCAGAGCTGATTGCCTTAACTAGAGCGTGTGTGTTGGCGAAAGGGAAACGAGTGAATGTGTTTACCGACAGCCAATATGCTTTTGGCGTCGCCCATAGCTTTGGACGATTGTGGAGAGAGAGAGGTTTTATGACGTCGCATGGTACAAAGATTCAGCACGGACAGCTTGTGAATGATCTTTTGGATGCACTTACGTTGCCTAAGCAGGTAGCGATTGTTAAATGTAGTGCGCATCGTAAGGTGACGGATGATGTTGGACGTGGTAATGCGTTTGCGGATGAGACTGCTAAGGAGACTGCCCGGAACCTTAGCACTAGAATGTATGTGACGAGTTCGGTTAGGTGGCCTACAGAGACTAGTATGTGCGAGGATACCATCGAGAGCGTGAGATCGATTCAGAATGAGGCCACTGATACTGAAAAGACGAAGTGGAAAGAGAGTACGGGAAAGCTGGATGCGAATGGTTGTTGGGTTGATTTGTCGGAGCAGAAGAGATGGATGTTGCCAGATGCGTATGTGCTGGCTGTTGTGACCATGGCACACGGTCTAGCACATATTAGTGCGAAAGGTATTTGTAAATTGTTGTCCCCCGTGTGGAAGAATGATGGTATTACGAAATGTGCTGAGAGATTGGTTAAGAATTGTATGGTATGTATGTTGTACAATCCTGGTAAGGGAACCCCTACACCTCCTGGCCATTTTACTCCCCCTTCATATCCCTTTGAAGTGATCCAGCTAGACTTGGAGAGATGCAATAACCTGAAATATGTTTTAGTTGTGGTTTGCGCATTCTCCCGATGGATTAAAGCCTACCCTCTCAAAGACAATACTGCCCTGTCTACTGCGAAAATCCTACTGAAGGAATACTTTCCTCGGTATGGAATGCCTCGGATTGTATGGTCTGATAACGGGAGTGAGTTTGTAGGGAGTGTGATGAAAAGTGTGTGTAAGGGCCTTGGAATTAATCAAAAATTCCATAGCGCCAATCATCCCCAGTCAGCAGGTTTGGTTGAAGGGTACAATGGCACCCTTAAACTCAAACTAGCGAAGATTCAGGCTACGACTGGTCTTTCGTGGCCTGACGCTTTGCCCTTAGCTCTGTTGTCAACAAGGGCGACAGTACACTCCCGAGTAGGGCTCAGTCCCTATGAAATAGTGTTCGGTCGTCCTGCGAATGTTTGGGGGGTCCCTAGACCGAGTGTGTTTTCTGATCTTGAGTACCCAATGTTGATCGATTATCTGCATGATCTGACTGCTAAACTGAGGTTAATTCACCAACAGGTTTACGAAGCACTGCCGACGCAGACGGAGGGTCCAGGCCACCAGCTCCAGCCCGGAGACTGGGTGGTTACGCGAAACTTCGCTCGCAAAAGAAATCTTGAGCCCCGTTTCACCGGACCCTTCCAGGTCCTCCTTGCCACGAGAACTGCTGTCCGTTTGGAAGGTCGCAAGAATTGGGTGCACGCCACCCATACGAAAAAGGTACCTATACCTTTACCGGCGGACTCGTGGGTGAGGAAGGGCATTGCTTCATCTGAAACAGAGAAATTCCAGACCTTCGTACCTTTTAGTGACGCTGAACCTGCTGGAGAATCCTCAGTGCAGCAGAAAGATATTGTTGAACATTTGTCATCACAAGACTCAAGATCGGAACAATCGACTGATCAACAGAACTCTGTCCCCGCATCGGATCCCTTGTTTGACGAACAGACACGTCCTGGGAAAACTCGATACTTTTTGCGATCCAGCACCAAAGACTAATAAAGTTTTCGCTTCTGTCCCTTGACATTGACATTATCCCATTTGCCACGATCAGTCTGAACACCCGTATAATTGTGATTATTTTTGTAAATATTGAGTTTCGTTCCATATATGTGTTTTTACTTCCACAGCTAAGAGACTTTGTATATATATTCGTGAATAAGATACCTTGCATCCAGGTGTACCGTAGGGCCGCGCGTGTACTTCCTTCTGGTTAGTAGGTCTTGGCACTAGGTCAAAGACCGTCGGTTCCTGGGAACTCCTGGGGATTGACTACTGCTACACAGAACGAAGTGCGTCAAGAAACGTTGCGGACGGTTTTAGGGGATGGCGTTTTCGAAGCTGCTGGATTTGGAAGAAGCTCAGGCGCAAAGATTTAAACTGCAACAGATCACTCGTACCAAATGTTTTATGTTTCAAGTGTTCCTTCTGTTTCTAATTGTTTCTTCGTTACTGGCGGGTGGGGTGTATTCCATGATACCGTACTTCCTACCTTCTGCCATACCTACTCCTACTTTTGAACCTAAACTTACCTCCGCTGTATCCCCTCATTCTTTTCATATCTTAACCGAACACGAACAGGCTAGACGTGCGGAATTCAGAAATAACTCCTTTATCCAGCTCCTTCATCAGCACCAGTTAGTGGTTAACACTACTAATTGTTGGGTGTGTGGATTAATGCCACATACCACGGATAAGGGAATTCCGTATCTGGTCCTTCCTTATAGTTCCCAGGGTTCAGCTCGAGCATTTCAAACAATGTTTCGAAGTGCACTAGATTCCTACCCCAATCGAGAGCCACATCCTTCCCACTCTGGTCCTGGTTCGTACCAAAAGCCTTTGGCTATAGCGATAGACGATTTAGATAGGGATATCTATGAGCCGTCGCTCATCCCAGAGGGAGAGGTACAAGCTTATAGGGTTCTGAGTAAGGTCGAGTATAGTGCGCTCACTGGTGAAAAACAGCTTAGAAGCTCGCCTCCGATATGGGTCGTACCCCACCTTGGTAATTTCTGTTTATTGGGTCGTGGCCGAAGATCGAGAGCTCATCTTGGAGAGAGTGCTTGCTCCGAGACTTATATCCTGCCGATGCTCTCTTCCCCTGTGTTTCTGGCTGCCAAGGGTACATACTTTGTCTGCCATGATCGTGCGTATACATGGTTGCCCTCCGACTTTGTGGGCTCATGTTATATCGCAAATCTGTTGCCTCCGACGTTCACTGTTGATGCAGACTATCACAAGACTAGAGTTGTGAGAGGCGTGATTAGTGAAGAGGACACTGCAGGTCAAGAGGCAGGAGACTTTTTCAAGGGTTTCCTTCCGTTTTGGGGACCTATGGTTAATAGTAGGAACCTGAGACAGTTGACTCGAGTGGTGGAATCGACAGCTAATATCACTGCCAGTGCCCTTGGTAATATCACCACAGAACTTCAGGCGGATCGGCTTATGACGTTACAAAACCATATGGTTTTAGACGTTGTTTTAGCAGATCGAGGTGGAGTATGTAAGGTGATCCATTCGAGCTGCTGTATTTTCATTCCAGATAATGCTCCGACTGTCTATCAAGCCATCTCAAAGTTGCATAAGATCTCTGAGTCCATACACGTGGACGTAGGGGATTGGACGCTACTTGGGTGGTTTTGGGGCCTAATGTCGACCTGGGGTTGGAAGATTCTGATGATCGTCGGAGTTGTTGCAGCGTTTCTGTTCACGTGCTGCCTTTGTGTGCAGTGTGGTCCTGCCTTATGTGGCCTCTGTGCTACGACGTGTATAAGACAGCCGCCTGTTACCAAAGGAGCTCAGTTGGACAGAATTATGTTGCAGCAACATCTAGACGGTCTGATGAATATCGAGTATGATTCTGACTAGTGCTTGCCTACATGAGGGCAAAAGGAGCGTGTGAGGTTCCGTGACGATCGTAAGTGGTGTTTTCGACTCGCACGAATATGGTCGAGTCTGGTATCTATGAACCGCAAATGATGAGTTTAGTGGGTGTACGCAGTTTCGCTGTGCTAACCTAAACCGTTCGTCTGTTCCGTGGGTTTCTATCTGTACCCACGGGTTCCATCTTAGATACTGCATCCATTTTGTCTCTTGCCCTCAAGTAGCCAGCGAACGGACGCTGTCCGCTTCGCGACCCTGGGATTCCCAAGACCTTTGCGGAAGACACGTTTTCTTTGAAAGTGTCTTTATGATGAGGGGGATGATACTGTAAGGCAGATGGCCCCGCTCGAGGCACATCTTGCCGTGCCGGTCCATTGTCTTAGCCGTGCATCTCATTAGGCACGTCCCTTTGATGCCTGCAGCTCGTGTTTCCCGATACCATCCCTTTTACACCCTTTCCGATCTCCCCACTGTTTCTGCCTTCCTTTGCACCTGTCCTTGTTCCTTCTTCGATCTGTTTACTGCCGATTGGAATGTACTAATGGTGGGAAGATGGTTTTTTTACAGTTGGGAACCACCAAATGTTTCTGTACTTATGTTCCGGACCTTGAATACATCAAAGCGACCCCTCTTGGGGATAATGATGGGAACCAAGTTGTAAACCTTTGTGTACCATGTTAACCTATGAGTGAAAACTGTATAAAAGGGAGCGATCCACAGTAACAAATTGAATCAGATCCCGCGAACTTACATGCTCTGTACTTCACGTGATTTTTGTGTTCCCTGCAGTAAATAAACCTCGAATCTTTGACGCCGAAGGAAGTGTCCCGTGTCTCTGTCATTTGTACGCCGGAACAGGTTACCCACGAAGGTTTCAGGTGTTGTCCCCTGGCACCGCTGGGTCTTAAATAACCCAGTCCTTCATGATGGACAGAGTATCTGAATTAGGCAGAACACTCCTACCCAGTCAACAGATCAGGGCTTGATCCATCACCACCCCCTTTTCTGAATCGTTTTGTCCACCATAAGCGTGGAAGGGTATACTCAGATGTGAGTCCCTTGCTCATTGCACCATCAGGATTCAAGCAAGCCGGGCCGAAGACGGCTGTAATGCCAGAAACCGGTCCCCGGAAGCTTGTTTCCTTCCCAGTATAAGAATTGGCTTGGTAGTTTGGTCTGCCCTGTTCCCATGATGCACTGGGCCAGGGACAGACTAATTTGCATATAGCCAGGTTCTGAGCTGGGATGGTGCAGTGAGCTAAAAAACTGTGATGGATCAAGCCCTGATCTGCTGACTGGGTATGAGTGTTCTGTTTAATTCAGATACTCTGTCCATCACCACCCCCTTTTCTGAATCGTTTTGTCCACCATAAGCGTGGAAGGGTATACTCAGATGTGAGTCCCTTGTTCATTGCACCATCAGGATTCAAGCAAGCCGGGCCGAAGACGGCTGTAATGCCAGAAACCGGTCCCCGGAAGCTTGTTTCCTTCCCAGTATAAGAATTGGCTTGGTAGTTTGGTCTGCCCTGTTCCCATGATGCACTGGGCCAGGGACAGACTAATTTGCATGTAGCCAGGTTCTGAGCTGGGATGGTGCAGTGAGCTAAAAAACGGTGATGGATCAAGCCCTGATCTGTTGACTGGGTATGAGTGTTCTGTTTAATTCAGATACTCTGTCCATCAACACCCCCTTTTCTGAATTGTTTTGTCCACCAAAAGCGTGGAAGGGTATACTCAGATGTGAGTCCCTTGCTCATTGCACCATCAGGATTCAAGCAAGCCGGGCCGAAGACGGCTGTAATGCCAGAAACCGGTCCCCGGAAGCTTATTTCCTTCCCAGTATAAGAATTGGCTTGGTAGTTTGGTCTGCCCTGTTCCCATGATGCTCTGGGCCAGGGACAGACTAATGTGCATGTAGCCAGGTTCTGAGCTGGGATGGTGCAGTGAACTAAAAAACGGTGATGGATCAAGCCCTG
This sequence comes from Lissotriton vulgaris, assembly GCF_964263255.1. NCBI lineage: Eukaryota > Metazoa > Chordata > Amphibia > Caudata > Salamandridae > Lissotriton > Lissotriton vulgaris. Next base: position 523,452,751 of record NC_141689.1, on the reverse strand, counting down.
ATCTGTTGACTGGGTATGAGTGTTCTGTTTAATTCAGATACTCTGTCCATCAACACCCCCTTTTCTGAATCGTTTTGTCCACCAAAAGCGTGGAAGGGTATACTCAGATGTGAGTCCCTTGCTCATTGCACCATCAGGATTCAAGCAAGCCGGGCCGAAGACGGCTGTAATGCCAGAAACCGGTCCCCGGAAGCTTATTTCCTTCTCAGTATAAGAATTGGCTTGGTAGTTTGGTCTGCCCTGTTCCCATGATGCTCTGGGCCAGGGACAGACTAATGTGCATGTAGCCAGGTTCTGAGCTGGGATGGTGCAGTGAACTAAAAAACGGTGATGGATCAAGCCCTGATCTGTTGACTGGGTATGAGTGTTCTGTTTAATTCAGATACTCTGTCCATCACCACCCCCTTTTCTGAATTGTTTTGTCCACCATAAGCGTGGAAGGGTATACTCGGATGTGAATCCCTTGCTCATTGCACCATCAGGATTCAAGCAAGCCGGGCCGAAGACGGCTGTAATGCCAGAAACGGGTCCCCGGAAGCTTGTTTCCTTCCCAGTATAAGAATTGGCTTGGTAGTTTGGTCTGCCCTGTTCCCATGATGCACTGGGCCAGGGACAGACTAATTTGCATGTAGCCAGGTTCTGAGCTGGGAGGGTGCAGTGAGCTAAAAAACGGTGATGGATCAAGCCCTGATCTGTTGACTGGGTATGAGTGTTCTGTTTAATTCAGATACTCTGTCCATCAACACCCCCTTTTCTGAATCGTTTTGTCCACCAAAAGCGTGGAAGGGTATACTCAGATGTGAGTCCCTTGCTCATTGCACCATCAGGATTCAAGCAAGCCGGGCCGAAGACGGCTGTAATGCCAGAAACCGGTCCCCGGAAGCTTATTTCCTTCCCAGTATAAGAATTGGCTTGGTAGTTTGGTCTGCCCTGTTCCCATGATGCTCTGGGCCAGGGTCAGACTAATTTGCATGTAGCCTGGTTCTGAGCTGGGATCGTGCAGTGAGCTAAAAAACGGTGATGGATCAAGCCCTGATCTGTTGACTGGGTATGAGTGTTCTGTTTAATTCAGATACTCTGTCCATCACCACCCCCTTTTCTGAATCTCTCATGGAATGTGGCATACTGCCCTCCACGCAAATGTAATCAAACAGCGACGACAGGTGAGGGAGTAGCTTATCCTGAAACGCTTTGTAAAAGCCCACCGTGAGGCCATCTGCCCCAGGGGCACTACCAGAACGCATGCCCGCAAGAGCTTCAACAATTTCATCCTTCTCGATTGGGAGCATCAGGAACTCTCTGTGTGTGTCGGTAAGCGTGGATAGTTCAATGTGTTCCAAATATTCAAGAATTTCCTTGTTGAGGTCTCCCCTCTTGGAGGATTACAAGTCAGAGTAAAAAGCACTAAAACAGTGGGCAATTTCCAGCTCGTCTGTGAGGACCATACCCTCCTCAGTTCTTATCTCCATCACCTGGTGTCTCCCCTTTCTCCCCTTCAACACTCTCGCCAGGACCGAGCCAGGCCTCTCTCCCTCGCCATACACTCGTGCCGTCGCATACTTTCCCATATGTTTGACTTCCCTGCCAGCTTCCTCGTGGTATTCTGTAAGGAGTGACTTTATCTCATCGTCTACTGTTGTGTCTGCGTGACTTCGCTGTCGCTTCTCTAACAGCGCCAGCCACCGTTCCCGGTCAGTCAGCCGTTGCCTGATGGATCGGAGAACTCCTGAGTGTTTAGTCATCGTTATGCCCCGTATGTAGATCTTAAAGGTCTCCCACACCACTTGAAAGTCATCAACTGAGCCGATATTGGCCTCGAAGAAAACATCTATTGCTTCCTCCATTTCACCTCTGAACAAAGGGTCAAGCAGGGAATACGGCGGGAACCGCCATGTAAACGGAGGATGCTTCTTCTAGGGGCATCTAGCACCAAGAGTACGGCCGAGTGGTCGGACAGCGTGCGTGGCAAAACTCTACAGTCTCGTACCTGTCCCAGCATAATGCAGGCAGCATAAACCTTATGAAAATGATGATTTTGATCAGAATAACTCCTCAGATTGACATTTGGCTGCACTTTTTCGTGCAAGGAGTCCATTTTTGGGTGGGTGGGAGGAAGGAAGTGCCCCAGAGTCTCCAACTTCCTGTTCCTGTCCAGCAGGCTCCTCCCAGTGCTTTGTCCATGTCCTGGTCACTTTTCATTTGGATCTGGAACTGGAAGGATTACTTTCTGTGGCTGCTGCTGGATATTTGTATTTGAGGACTTTTTGGACGTTGGCGTTTGGATCACTTTTGGATTTGAGATTTTACAAGTAAGTTGGTGTTGTTTGTTTGGGGCATTGCAGTTGCTGCAACTACAATTTTAAAACTTTTTCCCAACTTTAAAAAATATATATTGTTGGGTAGCCACAGTCAGGGCCGGCCCAAGGCATGTGCAAACTGTGCACCTGCACAGGGCCGCCAAACCCGAGGGGCCGCCACGACCGACCGAGCCGAGGATCGGATTCGGATCGGCCGATTCGGAACTATCACTGGCGGCCCCCTGGCAGGATTTGGCGGCCTCCAACCGGGCAATGGCAGCGACGGCATTCAGAATAGAGTATGTGGCAGAGCCAGTGCAGGAGAGACAATAAAAAAAAATATGGTTAGTCAGTGGCGGATTACCCCATACCCCACCCTTTCCCAGCTCGTCACAGGGTGGGGTGGGCCTCTCCCTGTGACGAGTTAGGAAAGTGTTAAGCTAAGGAAGCCGGGAAGTTAAAAAATCGAGTCTGAGCAGTTTGTCTTCTTGAATTTTGAAGACACACTTTGCAGAGTCTGCTTCCCGCGCTGCATGTATTTCAGGATGGCATTACCCTCGAAATAATTTTCCTCGCTTGAAGCTTCGCTCTTATGAGTGGACCAGCAGCTAAAGCTAAACAGAAAATAAAACGTTGCAGCTGCCAGCTGGGTAAATGAGTATATGACTCGCTCGGGCCTGGCCTATTTGATAGAGGTAAAGCAAGCATTCGAGCAACGCTCGCTGCTGCATGGTATCATGAAAATGTATATTTGTATTGGATTTGGGTCATTTGGCTGTTGCGCACATGGGTTTCATGCTTTCTTTTTAATATGGGGGGGGGGTGAGGAGGAGCTCAGAGCAGCTACATGTACATGTAGAAAAAAAAGTAAAAACGTTTTCTCTGTGCTCTCCATATCCCTATCGAACTGTTAGTCTTCAGCTGCAATGGTTGGTGCTAACTGCATCTTGGTTATAACTTAATGCTTGTTTTTTCCCCTGAATATTATATGTGTTTAATGTGATAGAGGAACATCTACATACTTTTGCTAAATTAATTTCAATTCCTTTGCACAAGAACGTTTTTCATCTTGTCTGCATACAATGACCGTGCTCAGGCATTAAATAAAGTGAAGAACTTGAAAAGCAGAACTATTCCTTGAACCTGCAAGCATCCTCGACCCCACAAACACACATTGTGATGAGAGCTCCAGCTAAGTGGGGCAGTCAACAGGCGTTTATGATGCTTGGCTTCTTTGTCTGTCTGCGTGCCAAATTTACCACTCACTGGCCTCTCTCTATATGTCAGCCGGACTGTCCCCTCACTCCCTTGACTGCCTGTCTCACTGTCCCTTAATTTGTTAAATTGCCTGTCTGCCAGTCACTCGGTCATCCTTCTTATGGGGCGGCCTGTTTCGCTGCTTGCTTGGCTGTTTGATTATTGGTCTCTCTGCTTGACTACATGTCAGTGTACCCGTCACTCTGTCTATAAGTCTGCTTTTCTACTGGTAGGTAAATCCATACACCTGAGTGTCAATCAACTTGTCAATACATTTGTCAGCCTGTACGACTTCATTCTAGCCAGTCAGCGTCTGCCCACTAGAGCAGCCTATAGTACAGGGAGAGAGGTGGGAGCAACAGCTGCATTCAGTCTCGGAGTGGGAAGGTGAGGCCCCTAATCCCGGCCGTGGTGCCTCCTGCTCATTTAAAATGACATGCATTTCAACAAGGTGGGTGCAGCAAATGTTAATGGAGGCTTTTTCATCCCCATGTTAAAATAAGATTTCAGCCTACAGAAATATATCAGAAAAACAACAGCACTACTTTTATTCAAGTTCCTTTATTTGACCCTGAAAGTACCAAGATATAATCAACTACACTTGTTAGTATAACATTCAAACCTCAGAGACATTTGCTTCCTCTTGGTGAGTGCCTTGCCTTCTCAACCTAGTCAATGCACTGTCCTCCGCTCTCATTGTGACTCAGCAGTACATACGAACCCACCATCTGTACAAAATATACTTAATAATGGCAGATGTCCACCCCGCCTCATCACACCAGCATCAACAGTGTCCTAGTGGGTGGTGAATGGCAGTCTCACCCCAAAACTAGGTGGTTGAGCAGACAGGGAAGGCACAAGCAGGCCCGAAATTGGCACAAGCAGCAGACAGGGGTTTGGCAGTGACATTGCATGGACCTCAATCAACAAGCTTTACACAGAGGCCATAGTGCAGTGGCTTCAGATGGGCAGCAGAGCAACAAAGAGTCAGACCTCAAGCATTGGGCGTTCCGAAACATATAGACTCATGCAAATTAAGCACTCCTAGGAAAGTACCACTGCACCTCTCATTTATTATAATTAAAGTTGGATTCTTGGGAGTATGTGACCTATTTAGCAGACCAAAGTAAGCATTTTTAAACATTTATTTTATTGATTGTGTTTAGCAAACACAAACAATCGGATAATTATGAAGTACATATGCTCGCTCGCTCGCCACAGTGCACTTCACACAACTTTTACGCCTCACCACTTTCAAAAGTCACCAGCCACCACTGTTTAGTTTCAGAGAAGACGCAGATGGTGGAGCAGACTGCTGTGCATAAAAAATACAATTGTATAAGAGCGGATTGGAGTTCAGCTGGGTTTGTTAGCAACATTTTCCTTGTAAAAAAGAAAGAGAAAGAACTGCATCCAATCCTGAATTTGGGGGTATTGAATGAATAGGTGGTGTATTATCACTTCTAAATGGAAGGGACTCACTTACTCGGGGACATTCTTCAAGAGAGAGATTGGCTAACACGTCTATATTTGTAGCATGTATTTTTGACTTTCTATTTGGAGACCGAATCAGAAACATTTGAAATGGGCTGGAAAGATGCAGAGGTGTGCAGCCTTTCTTTCAGGTCATCTTTCTCCCCTTGGTGCTTTATAAAGTTGTTATGTTCGGTAGTGACCTCACTGAGAGCAAAGTGAACCTGACTCATGATTCATTTAAATGATAATCTGATAATATAGGGTAAGAGAAAGGAGTATGTGGTCAGTCCTGCCCCGTCCGGACCCCCTCTTCCGGGGCCCCCACCTACGCTCCCTGCACAGGGCCACCATGAGCCTAGAGCCGGCCCTGCCACAGTATCCAGTAGGCCCAGGGTTAGACATGGGTGCATGATACAACTGTTTCTGTGAGTTTTGTTGAACTTAAATCTCATTTATGTCATGGAATTGTAGCTCACTGTTATATGTGTTTTTTTTTTTTTAATTTTGGGGTTGCCTGTAAAGCCTCACTAGCCAGTAGGCCCAGGGGTAGTGAGTGGTGCATGGACCAAGTCTTTCTGTGGGGTGTCTTGAATTTAAACATCATTGAGGGCATGGATGGCATTGGATTGTGGTGATTTTTGTTTGTTTTTCAACTTTTTGGGGTGGTGTTGGGGCCTGGCCATGTGGGTGGGGGCCATTTTGAGGCCTGGTCCAGTCAGGGCCTGGCCATGCTGCTTGGGGTGAAGGGTCCCTTTTGAAGCCAGGCAATGTGCTCAGGCCTGCACCCAGTTTACCTTGCTTTCACCCATTATGCCCAGGGGTAGTGAGTGGTACATGGACCAAGTCTTTCTGTGGGGTGTCATGAATTTAAACATCATTGAAGGCATGGATGGCATTGGATTGTGGTGATTTCTGTGTGTTTTTCGACTTGGGGGTGGTGTTGTGGCCTGGCCATGTGAGTGGGGGCCATTTTGAGGCCTGGTCCAGGCAGGGCCTGGCCATGTTGCTGGGGTCAAGAGTCCATTTTGAAGCCAGGTAGTGTGCTTTGTGCCACAGGCCTGCATCCAGTATGCCTTGCTGTTATCCACTATGCCCAGGGGTACTCAGTGGTGCATGAAACAACCCTCTCTGTGTGGTCTCTCTTCTATTAATGTAAACATCAATTTTTTATTAGAAATAAATTGCCAATTTTTATTTTTGGTATTTCCATTTTGGGGTGTGTTGTTATAATAAATGCCTGGTTGCAAACTATTAATTGAAGCACGACCTATGCAACATTTATTTAACTGATGTTCCTCTGGCTTCATTTGCTTTTAGGTGAACAAAGACAAATCAGCCTCATCGTTCATTATCAGTGCCAGAAAGAAGTCATGCTGCGGTGTGTGCAGCACAACGTCACGTGTGGCCACAGACAACTCTGCAACTCGTCACTCGTGCAACTGCGGCCTGCTGTAGAAGATGGCCCCAAAAAAAGGTGCCCGTAGCTCCTCTAGCAAGAAAGTTGCCAGTAAGGTGGAGCAGAAGAAGCAAGTGGCGCCACTTACCAAGGAGACTGGTGTGCCGACCGGCACATTTTGGGGGGGGGGGAAAACTACGCCTGCTGCAGCGGGGTCTGCCGGGGACCAAGCTGGGAGCAGCACCTCCGCTTCATTGGGCTCAGTGCCACCACCACGCCAAGTTAGGTCCAAGTCCATGAGTGCTGCAGAGGCAACCACTTTACTTGTTCAATCACCATCGACCAGTGATGTTGGCTCATCGCAAGAAAGTAGCATCCAATCAACACAGGTTGTAACTCATCTGACGAGTGTTCAACAAACACAGCCGCAACAACAGCCACAGGTGCAGCAAGTAGAAGTCCAAGTACATGCACAAGGAGAGGCGCAAGGAGAGGCACAATGAGAGGTGCATGGAGCGGTGCATGGAGAGGCGCAACTAGAGGCTCATGGAGCGGCACAAGTTCCCACAATGCTTGTTCCTCCAGAAGTAGGGGCACATCAGGAAATCGACATTCAAGCCAAGGTATCATCTGAGGAAGCTACTCCTCCTGATGATTCATTGATTCCAGATCCCCATCAAGAAAAAGATCAAGGAGAGATACTTCATGTTCTTCTTCAAGACCCCTTCTTTCTGATGACCTTGATGTCGACTGGAACCCACCACCAAATACAACAATGCATTCTGAGTCTGAGAGTGAGGCACGCCATGAGCCTACAAAGGTAGCTAAGTCTAAAAGGAAGGTTCCCGCAAAGCTTTTAATTATGGGTGAGGACGACGAACAAGAAGTGGTGTATTCTGCTGAACAATCTGATGACGACCCAGTCTTCACAGACGTGACTCCAGCCCCAGCGGGCATGCAGCAAACGGACATTTTTACCCTATCCCGAAATGCTGCTGAACGGGATGTGGGTGGCGTAGAACTGGTACCACCGCCAACGCAGGATTCTAGTACACCAACACCACCTACAGCTTCCATATTTTCTCATCAGAAGGTCCAGCAGGGACCTCCATCCAGCACGACCTCCATTACCTTAAGTAGTGGTGCTGTAATAAGTGCAAAACACAGTAAATTTCATCAACGCCCATCCTTCACTTCATCTGGCATTGAAAGTGTAAGTAGCACCTCCACCACCAGACTTTTCCAGTCCCCAGTTTGGGACTTCTTTAGTGTTAGCAAAAAGCAGGAAAATATGGTTGTTTGTTCCATTTGTAATACGTATGTTAGTCGTGGTAAGCTTGGTACTAACTATGGCACCGGAGGCCAGAGAGGTCATCTCAAAAAACACCACCCTATCATTTGGGATGCGCACCTAATGAAGATCGAGGGAGCCAAAAGTACAACAAATCCAAATGTATCTGTTGATATTGCATCTGATGATGATGCCGAGGGGTCTATTGTGCAGGAGGGGGGGGGGGGGGGGGGAGGTGTGGCTGAAGAAGCGACAGACATTTTTTCAGGTACACCCAGTACCCCTGACAGCAGCGCACCCTCTACCCCTGCAACATTTGTGAGGCAGACTAAGAGTCTGGGAGAGACACCAATGTGAAAAAGTAAACCAATGAGCCTAACTGGGTTAAAGTCATCATCATCATCATCATCATCATCATCCCGTAAAATGCACCAGCCCCCCATTAGAAGCATTCTTTGGTCGGAGGCGCCATTTGAACGCAACCACCCAACGGCGCGTCTGTATAACGCAAAGCTGGCTAAAATGCTAGTGCTGGACCTTCTCCCTTTTTCTGCTACTGCTCGAAAAGCCAGGTCTTGAGTTGCTTCCTGAAGGAGAGATGGTCCTGGGTGAGTCGTAGGTGGGTGGGGAGGGTGTTCCAGGTCTTGGCCGCCAGGTAGGTGAAGTATCATCATCCTCACCTGCACCAGGCCCAGTAATAATATTGTCGGAAGCGGATTGGCTAACTCAGCAAGGATTTGCTCGTTCCAGAGATGCAAAGGCCACAGAACAAAGTACGCAAAGTAGATGAACCCTGGAGAACCTTGAGTCAATGGTGCAGGCCTATCTAGATGACCCAACAGAGGCCTTTGTTAATCAGAACCCATTGGTGTATTGGTATGGGAAAAGGCATCTATGGCGACAGATGACCAACCAGGCTATAAATCACTTGTCTTGCCCACTCGCAATTGTGTCTTCTGAACGTGTTTTCAGTGCTGCTGGTGGCATTGTAACCTCAAAAAGGAGCCGCCTCTCGGCCAAAAATGTGGAGAGGTTAACAATGATCAAGATGAATCAGCACTTCATACCACCAGATTACAAAATACATGAATGCACGGCGAAAAAAGAGGACAGCGACTTAGATGACTGAAGTTCTTCTCTGTTACCTGACCTATTCCTGTCTCAATTCGCAGAGTTTGAGGACGAGCTCTACTTCCCTGACACCGAGCCCTGAAAATGACTTACTTTCTTTTTCGTCCTTATTCACTTTTATTCCTGTGTGTCTTTCTTTGTTTTGCAACTTTTACCACGACAAAACTTTAATCACCTAATCACAACAACAAGCCCATCAGCAGAACTGTCTTCACTTTTTTCCTTATTGATTTGAAGGTGCCGCAGTCTGCATTCCTCAGGTTCACAAGTTCACAAGAACTCAGTCATGCTCCTCTATCCTCCTCCTCCAGGCTCCCCCTATCCATTTCCCTCAAAGCAGATGGGTGGATTTCGCACAACGAAGAAAGAACTTTGTCTTCGTAGATGAGTACCCTCAAGTGGTACTGGAATTACTGAGTCCACATTAATGACGGCTGACACAGTTACTTCTGAAATTGACAGGAGAGGCTGCCCTGTGGGACTTCACTTCCAGAAGAAGATGCGGACAAAAAGTGGAACAGGTAATGAATGAATAATGAGAAGATGGCATGCAATGGACAGCAATGGCTGTCTAGCTCTGATGGAAGCAATTGCTGTTTGTTTGTTGTGCATGAAATTAATCTCGTCTGTTTTTATTGAATCTTTTACACTCTTAAAGAAACACAAGTCTACTATGCTTTTTTTTACCTTGTTTAATTCAAATTGTACTTCAACTGCAGGGCCTACTACGTTGCATTTTCCAATGTATTAAATGTCCTTGGACTCACTGTTTGCCAATATACCATGATGATTGATGATGAGTGTTGATGATCAAAGTTAACTAATATATTTATTTTCTTTATAGTCACTCGCTGGGATGGATGGCTCATCATCGTCAGTTTACGGAAGAAGTATGTCCAATTTGTGAGTCGCAAACAGGTAAACCAGTCAACAACTACTACTACAGCAGAATTACATGTTTGTCTAGTCGTGGTGGAGTGGTCGAGCCAGTGTAGTGTTGTTATGCCAGGCAGAGTCCAGATAGAAGTTCATATAAAATTGGGGCTATGTTGCAGTTGCTGCATACAATTAGATATGCTGCAAGGGTGAAAAAACCAGAAAACAATCACAGCCTCCTAGAGGTGGAAGGGCAGGCCTCTGCAAGGTAGCAGTATAGCATGTTTTTGGGGGTCTGTTTGGGGGTCTTCTAGATTTTTGTGACTGGATTGAAGGGTCTGGGAGCACTCGTGGGAAGGTCTAATTTTGATTGCAAGTGGTTTGAAGAAAATCCATGGTGTAAATGTTAGGGCCTAGCTGCAGAGCGCGCTTGGATTGATGTGGAAGTAGGCCTCAAATTTCCTAAGTGCCACATTTTCCATTTTTGCTTTTTGCCTGTTTGGGGGTGTTCTACTTTTTTGCGGGTGGGTTCAGGGGTCTGGGGGCAATGCTGGGAAGGTCTAATATCGGAATCAAGTGGTTTGGACAAAATCCATGGTGAAATTTGTTTTCAATTTTCGCTCACTTTAGTGTTTTCGGGGGGCGCTGTTTGGGGGGGGTTCCTGGTGTTTGGGGGGTTGGGGGGTCTTGGAGCACTGCTGGGCATGCCTAATTTTGGTTGCAAGTGGTTTGAAGAAAATCCATGGTGGGAAAGGGGAGTTAGGGCCTAGCTGCAGAGTGCGCTTGGATTGATTTTGGAAGTAGGCCTGTAATGTTCTAAGTGTCACATTTTCCATTTTTGCGGGTGGGTTGACGGGTCTGGGGGCATTGCTGGGAAGGTCTAATATCGGGCGCAAGTGTTTTGGTTAAAATCCATGGTGAAAAAGTTTTTCCGTTTTTGCTCATTTGCCTGTTTTTAGGGGGCTGTTTGGGGGGCTTCTAGGTTTTTTGGGGTGGGCTTTGGGGTCTGGGAGCACTGCTGGCACAGTCTAATTTTGATTGCATTTGTTTTTAAGAAAATCCATCTTGGAAAAGGGGAGTTAGGGCCTAGCTGCAGAGTGCGTTTGGAGTGATGTCGACTGGTAGGCCGAAAATTTTCAGTGTCACATTTTCCATTTTTGCTTTTGGCCTGTTTGGGGGTGTTCTACTTTTTTGCGGGTGGGTTGACTGCTCTGGGGGCATTGCTGGGAAGGTCTAATATCGGGTGCAAGTGGTTTGGAGAAAATCCATGGTGAAAAAGGGGGGGTTAGGGCCTAGGGTTAGGATTAGGGTTCTAAAATTGCAGTTTACACTTTACACCTAGCTTGAGGGGAAAGATCCGCAAATTTCGCCCACACTAATTTATCCTTGAAAAGGAGACTCAGAGTACGCACTTTCGAAATGATGCTTGTTTGTTTTGTAATAAAGTCGACTCTGAAACGGAAAGTGTTATTTTTGCACTGCACAGCGCACCTTATATTTTTTTCTCCGTGGTGTTTTAATATCATTTCCTGTTTTTCCATCAACAATTACAGGCTGGCTTTTACCCTGTGCAATGGCAAAAGGGATGACCTCAGGCTTAGCGACCCGCAATTCAGCATCCACCAGGCAGGCAGTGGACAAGGTGTCTTCTGGTCCCCAACATTGATCGGCGGAGCATCAGATGGAATGGAGGAGTACCGCGAAAAAGAGCAATGGCTGGATGCATGCAACTTCCCAAATTCAACAGGACAACTACAACAACATACAGTTACAGAATCCATCTTCATTTCTACTTATCTTTTAAGTAATGTTATTGCTGTGAACTTCTGTGAGTGTGACTCTGTGCATTTGTTTGCTCTCTGCTTCAATTCATCCCTCCAGCCATTGTATACTTTTTTCTTTGCTATTTATTCAACTAATTTAATGTACTAAGTGGTTCTTCTCTCTGAGGGCAGATAGGCAAGTGAAATTGCGTAATTACTGCAGCCCTGTACTGTCACATTGTTTCTTCATAGTTAGTACATTGTAGAAAGTACTACTTACTTTACAGTAACCTATCCATTTAGCAAACAACTTCATGCATGCAGTAGTGCATGCACTTCCTTTATGTCCCTTAAAAGATTTACGGATAGCTTTGTATCCAAAGATTTGTTTATCTTCATTTGTTGTTTGTCCATGCTGTGTTTTTTTTCCCTCTCTCCACAAAACTTTCCCCACAAACCCAATCCCATCCAAGTTTCAAACCCTAACCCTCTTCCCCCGGACTGTGTGGTTTTCATTGAGGTGTGAGTAAATTACAACAATAATTCCACACACTTGCTGGGGAGGATAAGGTCAAAGCAACAGAAAACATACTCCTCCTACACGTGGCAAATGATTACGCTGCTGTGCACTTCACCTTCAGTACTATTTCTTGTAGTAGCCAAAGCCAAACTCCACACAACTAGTATACTTTGGAAACTTTAGCATTTGTTACGCTAAATTATGGCACTGTTCTTGTGTACTATGCTATCTATCGTACTGTTGTAATGATCCGCTCAGGCCACTCAAGGTTTCATTTTCTTTTTTTTCATATGCTGCTACTGCCACTGTGTAAAACCACTACCACCACAACGATACCATTTCATCCGCCCAGGATTTCCAACCTTCATCGCCAGTTGCCATGCAGCCAGCCCTGTGCCTAGCCCTAGGCCTATTCTCAAACACGAATCACAGGTAAGATAAGCATTTGGGGGGGAGGAAGAATAATGGAGTAGGAGAGAGGAGAGACTGACGGTAGTACCACTAAAGTAGTAGGACAATTGAATTCACTAACTCTGTGAGTGGCACTTACTTTTGTAAACATTTGGGCGATTACTTAGACAATTTGAATCAAGCAGCCAGTTAAGTTTCAGGAAAACAAATAAACAGTTACCCTCCCCCCGCAAAACAGTAAAAACGCGTATGCAATGTTTACGTTGAAAGTAAATAATTATTTAAATCCATAACAAAAATAAACTATCCCGCAAGACCTGACCTACCCCGCTCCCTAACCCCAAAGAATGTCCGTGAAAAAGTCCCCAAAGTCCAAGAAAAAACCCAACTCCCAATTCCCACCCCCCCAAAAAAGGGGCAAGGGACAGTCTCTCCTCCTCTACTGCCGCCGGCGGTGTCCTTTGGCCAGGTGGGCCTGTTGCTCCCTGTGGAGGTTCTTCTTGAGCAGGCTCTTCATTCTCTCCATCTGCTGCTCAAGGTTGGACACCCTGAGGGTTAGGCGGTGGATGCGGGCCTTGCACCTGCTGTGAGGGGCAGCTGATTTTTTGGCTGCTTGGCGGTGGCGGGTGGCTGCGGTACCACAGCTCCGTACAGCTGGAGGCTTGCGCTGACTGGCTGACCCATGGAGCGCGGAGGAGGATGCAACTGTCGCGGTGGATGTTGTGGTGGATTGCGACTGCGTGTCCTCCTCCTCCTGGGCCACCAGCCGCCGCAGCGACAATCGCCTCCAGCTTCCTTTGCCGGGCCCGTCTAGCCAGCTCCTTCCGTGTCAGTTTGGAAGGAGCATCTATATGAAGAAAGAAAGACATACAGTAACCAATGCTCTTCAAGATTAACACAAAACAATTCAGCAGAAAGTTGTGTCACAGTAGAACTAGCAACTTGCAAGCACAGTACATAACATTTGTGGCCTGTATCTATCTAACCTCCCACTTCGTCAGCCTCTGCTCTAACATTAGTGGGAGTTTCAGGAATCAATTCTATGAGCACTATATGGACTCACTACATTAGAGTCGACTATGAGAGTACACCAGTCTTATTCTTCTTTTTCTCTCTTGTTTAGCGAAATTGGTACGTAAACTTCTGGAAGCCGGCATAATGCCAGCACAGTCAACTTGCACCCGAGAAAAACTGACGCAAGCCATGATGACACAGACTTGCGTTACTGTACCAGTCCAGTACATGCAGGTGGTGAAGCTCTTACTTTTCTATTACGGGTGGCACTGAGAATACTCTGTTACAAGGGCTACTGCTTAATTAATTTAACTTTCACCCTACAGTACCAATGACTACTAGAAAAGGAAAATGAAGAAGATAAATAATATGATTATCTATCCCTTCACAGGATATTTGCTTACATATGGGATGACTTTAGGTGCTTTGTTTTTTATTTTCGTGAACACTGATAGGCCACACATGAATGACAGAGTTGTACTAAAATTATTAACAGAGGTAGTGAGTGGCCCCCGTAATCGCCTGATATATGTTGTGCTTGCAATACAAACTACTGCTACTATTCATGGTAGTATTCGGCAAAATTACAACTTCTTTTCCTTGCCTTTGCTACACTGGAACGGACATGCCGGTGCGGTTTTACATGCTCTTCAAAGTAACACTTACTTCATCCAGTGACAGTCTACTATGTCTACATACACATATGCTATCTATGAGTCAGATAGTACCATGATCCAGGCATCCATCTATTCAAAGTAAATGTCAATCATTCTTCTTAATGTCTCAACTGGACAAACCTTAGTTTTTCTCACGAAAAAACAAAATTTTCATTTTATTTTGGAAACCGCAAGCCATGCATCCGTGCTTGACTTGCATTTGAATTTGAAGCAAAGGATATGTTGCGCACACATACAGTTTCTGTTTCACCCACCCAGGCAGTCCTCTTCCCTTTCTCCTTCCACCCATCCTTGCTTCATCCTTCAACTGGCCATGCATCATATTCCCAGCTACCTCGGGCAGCATTCAAAAACACGTATCCTTCTTTGCCAGTCATTACTTTTTAACTCGCTCGTCCTTCCACACTTACTTACACGCTTCTTTCCTTTTTTGTTCATCCCATCCATCAAGTTCATCTCTGATCTGACTTGGCTTCTCGATAAAATTTTCACAGCTGAGTTGAAGTCAATTTAGAGGAGGCTACTACCTGGTTGATAAAAACGTAGTTCTAAATCTGTAAGTCTTCTTAACAGTAAAGTATACTTGTACTATACAACATATACACCCGTGCAGAGAGCGCAGTCTGCAATCTCAATAAGTAAGGAATATAATAGCTTACCACTGCCCGCCACTCCAGTGGCATCCCCCACAGCAGTTCCTGCTGGCTGTTGCACCGCCTCCACCCCAGGAGTGCCCACCTCTGCGCTGGCCCCGGCACCGGTGGATGGCTGTGCCGATGTTCCGCCTAGAAAATACATTTCAGATTCTTAGATGCCATATACACCACTCCCTAGTATTTTGTCTAGGAATGAAAAAATGTTACTACGAATACACAAACAAATGTAATAATTTGTGACTCTCTAGTCTAAACTACAAATTGCCCTTTTTCAGGGAAGGGTGTTTTTTAGTTATGCTTAGCCGTAACATGTCTTGCTACACTTTTTGGCACAACTGATGAATGCTTGCTTTTTAACACGCACCATTTTTCTCATAACAGACAGAAGCTTCCCTTCTAAGAACAAGAGCAAGATCAGATCATCATCACTTGGACGGAGTCAGCAACGATTCAGCACCACAAAGAAGACTTGAAGTTCCAACCTGGTGAGGGCTCGCCGACAATTAATGTGTGAAATCACTAAGCACTTTTCAATTTTCAATCCACCATTTATGTTGTATGCTGAACTTGATTTTAATAAATGTTTATACTTTCAATAAAGCTTTAAAACTTACATAGACCCTGTGGTTTTTGTTCATGAGCGAGTGAGCGAAAGGGCTTGTAATTTGCGAGCATGAGTCCGTGGCTCTGAGAGGTCGGGACTCTGACTCTGTAGTCTTATGTCCTGGGTTGTATAATCATTGGGGATCAATCATCGATGAATTCGAGAGCTAAATGACTCTGACACACTAGCTAGTCAGTAAGGAGATTGGGGGTTTAAATTCTGTTATGACGGAGGTATGTGGAAAGTCTAACTGCGCCTATTATAATTGATAAACAATGCACTATTTTGTGTCCATAGTTCTGTTTGTGCAGAATAGTCCCTGTAATAGTAGTAGTATGGATTGTCCTCCTATCCAATCAAAAAGTAAACTAGTATCTTATTCTTTCTTGGTGGCCATTGACATTTTATTGTTGGGAAAAGCATAAACATTTAGAAGACTTCGAAAGACATTATGGACAACCCAGAGGACTGCACTCAGTGCATAGAGCTATTGCTGAATAGAATGGGAGTTTTGTTTAACACCTTTTGCCAACTGTGCAAGCTTAGTTAGCTACATAGACAGACTAATAATAATCTAGTATTGCCACAGGGAGTCATAGTAGAGGCAGGATAAGAATTTAGAAACAATCTACAAGAAGATCAAAGACGATTTAGAAAAAATCGAATGAGCAACGTTAGGAAAACATAGGTGCTGTAAATGATAGGGAAGTATAATTATTATTATTAACAGGAAAACTTACTGGGGCCAGCATAGGAGCCCTCACCGGACCGATCCTGGCCTTCCTGATCTTGTCCCTTCTCCGCCGGCGCCGTTACCTCCTCCTGTGTCCCCTTGCCCCTGGGGGTTGCTGATGTACAACATGAAAGAAAGACACAAACATGGATGATTGTTGTCAACCAAATCAAACATTTAAAAAAAACAATAACAAATTATTTTGGGGAAATAGACAACAATTGCACTAAATTTATTGACCTATCTGATGTGGTCTACTAGGATATTAGTATTGCTGGATTTGCGGACCGTCTACTTGGAAAGTTATGTAACTCACTAAACCAACTACAAAAAGATTTGACTAGGACTGGCAGGCAGCACTCCGCAGCACGCAAAGTGACAGACACAGTCCATTGTGATTGCATACCAGTGAGAAGTTGAACACTAAAAAGTTTCCTACTAAATAACCAGTCATAATATACTCAAACTATCAATCCACCACCACTATCTCTTCTTAGTGGCAGGAGTTCAAAGGAAGGACTGAACTTGAGTCTCTAGGGGCAGATTTCCAAGTCCCTTGCGGCTCTTTTGCTCCGTCGTTGCGAGACTTTTGTGACGCAGCAGCGCAAAAGAGGCACCATGGTGCGGGGTATAATAACAAAGTGACGCATCTGGGAGATGCATCATGTTGTAAAGCCCTGCGCCATCAGGGGGCGTTCCGGCGTAAGGGAGGGCGTTCCTGCGCAGGAACGCCTCCTAAAAGTGGCTGAGTGAAATCTACAAGGTTTCACTCAGTCACTTTTAGGCCAATGCTGCATCAAAACCCTGCGCCTGCCTGAAGCAGACCTATGGCTTGACGCAGCACTGGGGAGATAGGGCACCCCAGAGTATTGCTGGAGCTGCGTCATGCTTGCGACGCAACTCCAGCAATGCGCCGCCTTTAAGGCACAGATGCGTGACGCATCCGTGTCGTTTTTGCCCCATGGTGCACCACATTGTAAATGCGGCGCACCATGGGTGGTGGAGGCGTGGCGCACAATTACTGGCGCATCCCTGCTAATTTGCAGGGATGTGCCAGTAATTGTAAATCTGCCCCTTAGTGTCTAGCATTACGCAGTTCTGTAAAGTACACTCATACATAATCACTCAGGCCAATGAAATGAGCACAAAATCTAAAATAAGTAAGCATAGTAGCACCGCCACGGAGCAGGCGAGCAGTGCACCTGCAATGCAATCGCAGAAGATTTTGAAACATAATTTACCTACAATGTAATCAGCAGCATTATTGCTCTTTCAAAAAAACAAACATTTGCAATATGATAACATAGAGCAGGAGAAACAGAGTAGTGATTAAATAGCTACTACTACTCACCAAGCCCAGGGATCTCGACGCCTAGCGAGTCGAGCAGGTCGTGTTCAAGGTCCAGGATATCGGGCCTTGTGCGTGGCCTGACTGTAGGTGCGCCGGACCCGAGACTGCGCTTACATGGCCCGGCACACCTTCCCCAACAGCTGCTGACGCTCCCGGAGCCCGTATCCACCAGCGATCCTGGAGCCTGGCGCGATGATCTTGGGGAGGCGGCGCTGGACATAAAAAATCAGTGCGGCCACCTCCTCCGCGCTAAAGATCTCCCAGGCTATGACTTGCTCCCCCCTCAACCGCCCGCATGGGAGCCGGGTATGGGGTGCGGGAACCTTCCCCTTGTCCTTTCCGGCTCCCTTTGCCATGGTCCTGGACAGGAATGGAAATAATATATAGGAAAGAGAATAAGGAAAAAGTAAATAAAAGAAGAGGTAAAAAAAGTAGTTTTAAAGTAACCAAAAGTAGAAGAAAACACAAAAAATAGATCTAGAAAAATAGAAGGATAGATAATAAGTAAAAAAGATTAAAAAAAAACTTCAAACAAACAAAGAATGGCAAAGATTGAAGCTGGGTAGGAAAAGCATGCTCAACCATAGCAATGAATGAAAAACAAGATGGCCGCGCCCATTGAGGACTGCGTGGGTAAGTTTGCGTGATATTTCCCCCGCGAGTACGCAAAAACACATGCAAACTCGTAATAGCACGCTGCACACAACGCGAGATTGCCAATAGCGCCCGGAAATGGAAATACGCAATGCGCACAAGATGGCCGTGCCAATGTACGACCGCATGGGTAACTTCGCGGTCGGTGCACTGCAGCGGCCCGCGAATACGCCAAAAACCCAGCGAACACGCAAAAAACCCCCACAAATTTGCACGAATTTGTGAATTTTCCGGATCGCGACTTCGATTTTGTGCAAATTCGCAAACCGCGAATTCGCAAATTTTGCCCATACTTAGTCATGTGTAACGGGCAGGAAGTAGGTCCGCTGTGTTACCTACAATGAATGGAAACCATATGCTGTTTGTAGCTTCTCAATGCCACAAAGGAGCGCATGGTGCATCGGGCGAGATGAAAGAGGCCCTGGTGGTACACAGGGCACAACAGCTGTGAAAGTACTTGGTTCTCTTGTGATACACGAAATGCAAGTAAAGCCCCTAAACAGCTTTCAGGTCCCTTGACCCGCAACAGGCATGGAAGCAAAAACTTGCTAACACTAAATGAATTTGTCCAGTTCATCCACAGTAATCAGTTTTAATGCAAGGTTTATTTATTTATTTATTTATTTATTTATACCATTTATAGAGCGCGCTGTTACCAAACGGTGTCCTGGCGCTGTAGTGATAGCTCCCCTGGCCTCAAACCTCCTGCCTAATTAGTAAATAGCCACGTTTTCAGACTTTTCCGAAAACCCAGCAGATCCGTAATCTGTCTCAATGCCGTTGGTAGGGCTTTCCAGGCAGTAGCGACACCTCGGACAATACTTCTACCCCCCAGCGTGCTTTCTTAATGTGTGCGGTCCTAATCAACCCCAGACTGGCCAACCTAAGCTGTCTACCCGGCTTGTACCACTGGAAATGCTGTTGTAGAAACGAAGGGCCAAGTCCATGGACTGCCTTAAAGACTATACACAATGATTTGAAAGTTATCCGTTTACGCACTGGAAGCCAATGTAGCTTCACCAGTTCCCGAGAAACGGACGCAAACTTTGGTAGGCCCGTAATGAGCCGGGCTGCAGCATTCTGCAGAACCTGCAGTTTGTTAAGCACACGCTGTTGAGCCTCTAGGAATAAACTGTTACAATAGTCGAAGCGGGAGAGCACGAGGGCCGTCACCACCGTTTCTTTGCACTCATCCGGTAGAAAGGGGAGGATCTTCCGGATGATTTTCAGTGACCAGTGGATGGAGGAGGTCAGAGCATTTACTTGGGGTTTAAATGAGAGCTTATTATCGATCAAGACTCCCAAGTTCTTGACCTTAGTCACAGGAATGGGGGGATCCCCATCTCTTCGGGCCACCACTTGGGACTCCAAAAGTTGACATTGGAGCCAAAGAGTAAGACCTCAGTTTTGGACGAGTTCAATTTTAGGCAGTTTCTGGCCATCCAAGTGCTGACTGCTGCCATACATTCCTGAAACTTGGAGGCCACGTCATCCTCTCTCCCTGGAAGCAGTGATACCACAATCTGAGTATCATCTGCATAAGATGTTAATTCAAACCCGTATGACCGGATAACCGGGGCGAGAGGGGAGACATATATATTAAAAAGGGTGGGGCTTAAAGAGGATCCCTGGGGAACCCCCCCGGGGAGTTCGAAAGGTCTTGACTCGAACTCTCCCAGGGCCACCACCTGAACCCTGTTATTAAGAAAGGCTTTCAAGATGCTCAAGGCCCTCCCCTGGATCCCGCAGTCCTCCAAACGGTCCACCAGAGTACTGTGGTGGACCGTATCGAAGGCCGCGGACAGATCGAGGAGGTTCTTCAAGGTTCTTCAATGATTTCCAAATCAACACAGAGGTAGCATGATTTCACACTTCCACTACTACAGAAATGCCCATACAGACTTTATTCTGCCGCCTGTCAGAATTCAAGTTACATCCTGAGTATATTTTTAGCAAAAAAGCCCATCGTTAGGGATCTGTACTATAAGGGAAGCCAATCAATAACTACAAATAGAATTAACAGAACAAACAGTGCTTTGTGAATAATTGTTGGATGTTTTAAAGATGGGTCCCTCTAACGAACTTGAAATGACTCAGTCTTTCCTAATAGCTTCAGCGATGGTATCTTGCATTTTCTTCTTCTTAATCTTATCTTCAGTTTCGGAGTGTATTACATCACATTACTGTGGCATTGAAATATTTCTTTCCCTTCTGATCGTTTGCACCATGAAGTTAAGATTAAGAAGAAGAAAAAAGCAAGATACAATCTCCAAGGGCTATTAAGAAAGACTGAATTATATCAGGTTTATTAGAGAGAGCTATATTTACAACTTAAAAGCATCCAACAATTATTCACAAAGCACTGTTGGTTCTGTTAATTCCCATATTGTCATAGAAATGTATTAATTGACTTTGATTCATGTTTTATTATATTCAGGTTTATTTGATAGATCTCACAGATGGGTACCCTTGCAGAGGATCACACTGGACCCATATACGTTAAGAGGTGTTACACGTATTTCTTTCATGTTTATTTTTCGGATTCATTCTCATGGTCATGTGTCTTCTTTAAACTTTACCGCATGTTAGAATGAAGGGATTTCACCTGTGGGTTTCAAAAAAGGTTTATTTTACATAGTTCACTTCGAGCACAATTTCGTTGTTGTTAGCTGAAAAGGTCATGTTGCCAGCCAGGGCAGAGAGAGAACAAATCTTAAGCACGTGAGTTAATTGTTTGGTGGAAATCTGATGTTTTCCCAAAGTTAGTTAAGCACCGGTACATTTTCATTTAGAATGTAATGGGACACATATTTAACATTGGATATCATTTTGTATTTTTCGAATAGTTTTTGGTTCAAAACAGAGCATGAAAACAGTTGTGTTCTACTCCGTTGCATGTCGTTGGTGGGGTATATATATATATATATATATACACACACACACACACACACACACACTGTATGGCCAGTATGTTGAATTGCACACAATTATTTATGGGCATGTCTTATGTGACTATTTGTGGGCGTTATGCTTCCATGGCTGTCGCGGCTTGTGTCTGGTGTGTAAACAAACCCGTCCCAGAGAGCGGCGCCGGAGAAAGGTTTAGTAGCATAGAACACACAGCACAGTTGAAGGTTTAGCTCGGCCCCTGCGAGCCAGACAAACATAAAACAAAATGAAGGGGCTTTGAAGAGCAGCGAGGCACTTACTTTTGCCATTCACTACGACTTATCATCGAGCAGGAAAGCTTTCCCTTCCGTAAAATGAGCACCTCAGTGTCTGTGACCGGAAGCAGATAGGCCCCATGCCTGCGCGGTGCGCTAATCTATGCCATATGTCTGTGCCCATTGAAGCATGTAATCACTGCAAGTGGGACGCCGATATTGCTGTTTTACACCAAAATAAATCACACAGAGGAGAAACAGAAAACAAACTTGTCCTCCTGCCCTGCCGCTCTCCCCCCACGCTCTGCTCGAGGTAGTGCAGCTGCAGCAAATGTTTGTCAGTTGCATTTTGTTGCAGAATGTGCCAGTAAAGTGAGGCTGGGTTGTGTAGGACTTGGCCTTTTTGGCTAAAGTTCCCTAAACTTTTTGCTTTCCCACTAGACCGTCTTCCTGATATTGAGTTGCCAATTTAGATGCTTTGGGTACTTTGCCACTGCTGATCAGTGTCAAAGTACAAGTGTTTTAATTGTTAAAAGTGTAATGGTGATTGTTTGGCCATGATTGGTATGTTTGCCTTACTATTAAAGTCCCTAGTAATATGCACTATGTGTGTGCCAGGGCTATTAATGCAAAAGTGCGTGGAGAAGGGAACTCAGGCCTGCAGTGTAGGGCCTGCGCGCAGTTTGCGCACACAGTGGTAGGTCCCGGGTAAACCCAGGGCAGGGTGCAGTGAAAGTAAAAGGCAGGACATATACTGAGGTGTGTGCTATGTCCTGACAGTGAAAAACACTCCATTTCGTTTTTCACTTGTGAAAGGCCATCCTGCCCATATTACAGAATGAGGGAGGCTGGGTATTGTGTTTGTTGGCTAGTTGCAAATATGTGTAAAATGGAGAGGTGACGTTTAGTATGTATGAACTCACGGTGTCATAACACAGCTTCCTATGAAAGTGGTTTTGTCACTGTGTGTTCAAAAACCACTCTTTTAGAAAGTGGCTGAGTTTTGTGCTTTAAGCATTTCTGTGTGTCTCTGCTGAATGTGGATTGACTGTCTGGATCTGAGAGGTGAGAGGAGCTGGGGGAGGTCTTGACCCAGGGAGGGGTTGAGATGGCACCAGGCTCATCTGCATCTGGAGAGTATGCCAAGGAGAAGCCCGGTAGGTGAAGAGGCCTGAGTTGCGGCTATAAAACCATTGACCCATCTCCTGCTGAGTGATTAAGGATCCAGACCCCCAGTACCAAAGGGAGGAAGGTAACACTGGGAGGGAGACATCCAGAACTGATTTAGGCAGGGGTTCGGGACCCCTGAGCACAACGAACTTCAAACATATTTAGGGGTTTAACTATGTGAGCTGAGACCCCTGAACGTTGGAATAGAAATAGTTTGAGACTGAAAAGGCTTGGACCCATTTTGTGGTAAAAATAACCTCTGCTAAGGAAGGAACAACTGAAGAGACTGCTGGGAATGACCAACTTTTGCTTCATGGTATGGGGCTGGTCTGCAGTTTGCTGTTTTAATCAAGGAAGAGGCTGTTGGGACTGTGCTTTGTGCGCTGGGTCCCCCTGCTTGAAGAAGACTGTGCTTTGTTGTGCTGTGCCTTGTTACCCCAAGGGCCCGAGGTGAGCTAGCTCCGTGTTTGGAAACACAGGAAGACCAGAAGAAAGTGAGTCTCTGTAGCGCGGTGTGCGTGTCTTGGTGCCAACTGATACCTCAGGAAGGAGTGCCTGGTGAATGTGCACTCTGAGTCGACGTGAAGTCCCATAAGCGTTGTGTGTGTGGCTTTGTGCCAGAGGAGACCCGGAGGGTGCTGTGGTGATCGTGCACCTGGAGTAATGTAATCTCAGAGGCGTGGGGTACGTGTGCCCTGCGGATGCCTAAGACCTTCCAAACAGTTGCGGCCCGGACCGGCAGCCCCAGAGTAGCTGAGCTGCCAGGCCGAGCCGCTGAGGCCCATTGAGAAAGTCCTGCAAGAACGGCCCAGTTCACTGAAGGAGGAGAGGAGAGTGGGGTCGCGCCCGCCAGGAAACGTAGATCACTACCTGGGCAGGGTGCAGGCTCGGAGGGAAACTCTCAGTCTCTCAGTCCTTATGGCGATATGAGCCTTTGCTTCGGCTCAGATTGGGGCTGTACCGACCAAAGGAGTGGCAGTAATGGGGCAAGAGTGCGAAGCTGTACATTGTCATCGTTGATACGTGTGGGGGGCAACTGTTATCGAAGAGGCTGACTGTCGTAATACGCATTGCCAATATTGCTGCTAAAGAACTGCCGGACTGTTTAATGACGTCTGACAATAACGAAGTACATAATTGTAGCGCTACACATTGCATTATTTCTCCATTGAAAAGGACAGGAATGTAGTAGCCCGCATTGCATTATTTCTTCATTGCAAAGTACGTGTTTGGGGGTGACACATATTGCATTATTCCTTTATTGCGCAGTACATGATTGTAGCAGTACGCATTGCATTATTTCTCCCATTGCAAGGTACCGGGGTGTATAGTTACGCATTGCATTATTTCTCCTTTGCCCATCACTGGATTGTAGTGTTACGTAGCGCACTATTGTTTGTCAATTGCAACATGTGTGAAAGCGATGGTTGGGATTTGAACCTACCAGCCAGCCGGAACGATTATAATCCTCTATTATATGTTGGCTTTTGTATCGTGTGGTCTGATCGTATATCTTTTTATATAAAGTTTATACTCGTTTTATCAAACTCGTGTGGAGTCCATTTGTGGTGTCACCAGTGGGTTGCTGCGAGTGTGGTTGCACATACTGTACACTTGTGCCTTGGAGATAGGCCTGGCTGCTCGTGCCAACCTACTAAGGGGGTGAGCAGGGCTATCTCAAACGGTGTCCTTACTTGGCCTAATGTTAAGTGAGGAGTCCCGGGTCTCGCATTTGGTGACAGTGGTGCGGGACGGGACTCCGGCTTCCCACAGGTAGGAACCGATTTTTTTTTAAAATGCCGCTACACTGGCAGCAGCGTCGTCTGCGGGAGTGTGTGAACGTGAAAGCAGGGTGGGAAAGGCCAGGGAGGGGGCGGAACAAATGGAGCAGGAGGTTAAACAAGCATTTGCAATGCAATAGGTCTCACATTCATGCAAGTTTAAGCTATTAGCATTGTAAAGTTCAATGCCTTTTATTTATGTTTTGGGTTTTAAAACATAAATAAAAGGCATTGTTAATTACTAATAGCTTAAACTTTCGCATTAATTTAGCACCTAACTCTCACCTCTACTTGTCAGTCCCTGGTAGTGGTACACCATCCTGTGTCAATGACTAAATATCCAGGGGCGGCTCTAGGTTCATGGAGGCCCAGGGCAGGGAGCGTAGGTAGGGGGCCCCGGAAAAGGGGGTCCGGGTGGGGCGGAGCGCAGAGGCCAGTGAAGAGGGGGGTCATGTTGTTTGGAAGTTGTATAGAGCCAGAGGCCACCAAATCCTTGCCAGGGGCCCCCACATAAATATGTATCCATCCTCAGAGGATTATTATATTAAGGATATATATTGATGTGATGGCCCCTGGGATTTGGTGGCCCTGTGCAGGTGCACAGCTTGCATATGCCTCAGGCCGGCCCTGCCTGCACCGCATTTTAGTTTTAACTGTAGTCAGTCTGAAGTCAGACGAGGGAGTGCTGTTGCATTATTTGGTGGTTCTGTATGTAGTTACATGAAGCTGTACCTCCTTCTGTCCCTCATTGGCTCCTCATTCGGAGCACAGCTGTGTTTCATGAGACTGCCTGGGAAGTTGAGGCCTTAGTGTTGAAGGAAGGGTGAGGATGGGGCTGCACTGTGTGTTTGTGTGTGGGGGGCTGCACTGTGATTGCCTGGGAAGAAGAGGTCTTGTGTTGAATAAATAGGGCGGCTGCACTGTGACTCCCTGTGAAGGTGAAATGTTCTGATAGCAGGGAGGGACAGGAGTGCAGTTTACCTGATGTCCAAGCCGGGCGCAGCATCCAAAGTAAGCGTGAGGGGGCGCATAGCATAGCACAGTCACCAGGATCTAAAATTCAGCTTCCAATACCGGCACAGCTGGACACCAGAGCACATCACCGACTGTAGCAAGGTCGGATTCAAAGCCCGGCTTTGCTGCCTCATGACATTGTGTGATCCTGGACAAATAGCTTGGCACATTATGCTTGCATCTTTTTTCAACTGTTGCCTATGTGGAACCCCCAGAGAATAAACACCAGTATTTGCTTAGAATACAACAGGGTAAAGATCGCTGCCCGTGATGTGATAAGTAGATGAGTTGCATGAAAATAGCTAGGATGTTATAACTTATTGTGTTGACTGTATATAGAATGTGTATATGTACACTTGTAAAGATAAAGGTTGATGCATTTACAGTCATACGTAGAAAGCCGATATTTTGCATGTAAATATATATATATATATATAAAAGAGGTGTTGCCATGGGGGCCTGCTTTTCCCCCAGCTATGCGTGCTTGCACGTAGGCTGGTGGGAGAGGTGGGTCCTCATGGGGCAACACTTTCAGACTTTTTTGGAACATGTGACCTTATGGGTCCGTTATATAGACGACGTGTTTTTAATTTGGAAGGGTGATGAGGAGAGTGCCAAATCTTTCATCTCTGACCTCAACAATAATTCTATAAATTTAAAGTTTACATCTCATATCAGTAAACATTATGTAGACTTTTTAGATGTCAGGGTATCCTCGAATGTTGACAAATTATCAACCACCCTCCATAGAAAAGACACGGCTGGGAATTCAACGTTACATGCGAGTAGTTCACATCCACGCCACGTCATAGACAACATACCCTATGGCGAACTACTTCGTCTAAAACGGATATGCAACAATGAACAGGACTTTGCCGAATGCAGCTCTGATGCAATAACTAGATTTAAAGCAAGAGGGTATAAGGACAAAATATTACATATAGCAATTAACAAAACAAAACAAATAAATAGAGAATCTTTGTTTTTACCTAAACCTTCTACCACAATTGCTGCTACAGACACGGCTCAATGCAACATCAGATTTATCACATCCTTTAGTAGCCAGGAAAGAAAAATCAGGACGATCCTGACCAGAAGTTGGCCAATTCTAAAAACTGATGGGGTTTTGTCTTCCCAACTTCCCAAAAACCCCACGATAACATTCCGTAGGGGTCCTTCCATGCGGGCACTATTATCTAAACCTTTTCCTGAACTTGCCATAAGTCCATCTTGGTTTAAACCCCGGCCGGGGTTTTATAAATGTTCAAGTTGCAGAGCCTGTAGATTCGGCATAAACACCACCCATTACAGCACCCCTTTCAGTGCCGTGCCATTACCCATCAGGGAGAATTACAACTGCAAGACGGAGTATGCTGTATATGTTCTGGGGTGCACCTGTGGCCTGAGGTATGTTGGCAGCACCAGGCTACAGGTGCAAGCCAGAATATTGCAGCATCTTCGGACAATTGTCAACAATGACAGTGCCTACCCTGTCGCGAGACACTTTAAAAAGATACATAACAATGATCTCAAGTGTCTCACGTATTTTGTTCTCACATCTGTGCCAAAACCCCGTAGAGGGGGCGACAGGGATAAAATGCTCCGTCGTCTAGAATCCAGAATGATATTGGAGTTAGACAGGAAGGTCCCCAATGGGTTAAACACGACTGAAGATCTTTACCATTTTTTATAGGGCTCTATGGAAAATGAGGGGAAGCGTGAAACATAAAATGAGTAGGTAGACATTACTGATAGTGACATTTTTAATCCTTGACTTTCAAACCTCCCACACCTGATTAAGTACTATGAAACATCAATACTTTATGAAATGATCAGTAACATTTTTTCTTATTCTTGACACTTCATTCCTTTCTTTGTATCTTTTAATATAACAAAAAGATACACACGGGGTAAAATACATTGGTTTATTAAATCCAGGTGTATAGGTATATTCCACTTTTTCTTTTTAGGTTGTACTTTGTTGGATTTTCCTTACAATTTTGTCGACTGTATTACTTGGATTCAGCCTTTTCAGTTTTTGGTTTTGCATTACCACCCTCCTTTATTTAATTAATCCCCCCCCCCTTTTTTCTATTAAATTGTGGGGTTGCCATCTACTGTAGATGTCCCCAATAATTATCAAGCAGACATATGTATGCATAACCCATAACATATGACAGTCATTAAATGCATTAATTAGTTTACATTGTGATATTTGCACATTCCAACTTTGGAAAAAATGGCTTTTAGAGTAATTTTTGATAACAAAATGTGTTTTTTAAGTATTCACAATATTACTTTTTAACACATGCCGTTTTATTATGCATTTTATCTATATATGTTCTACAAATGCGACATTTTGCACATTTAATCATGCTGCTTTGTTATAATGTATTTATAATATCATTTACTGTCGTTATTGGGTTAAAAATATTCGAGGGTGGTATTCACATCGTTGCATTCATGCAGATATAACAATACCAATGAATTTATTCAGTTATATGTGAATATACGAAAGACAAACATGGAATTACTGTATCAATAATTCACACTACAAAGGACCTTTTTATTGTTCATAGTGGGAATGACTTCTACTTTGAAGTATGTTGTCTATTTTCATTAATCACATGGTGTAATTCACAGCATTTAAGAATAAGGCGTTCACTGTTGCATTTCACTGTGATCAAGGGCATCCGCCCGAAACGCGTCAGTCCGCTGCGCACTTTCTGAGACTAGTGCAATAAAAAACATCTTTGCCTTACTTTGGGACTCGCTGGTCTTTGTTCGCCACTGGTTGGAGGTTCGCACTGGTTGGAGGTTCGAGATCGTGTTATTGGATTTATATATATATATATATATATATATATATATATATATATATATGTATATATATATATATATATATAGCTGCAAGCAGATGCATTCTTGTGGAAATGTAGTTATTTTTAAGGCGCAGTCTTTGCTATGGTGTAATTATCTGCAATTCAGCTAGTAGCGTAGGCATCAGTGCAATGTACCAGTGCTAGGGGGGGCAGCACCGCCCTAGGAGACAGAGCGGTCACGTAGCTGAAGTAGAAAGATTCACAGCGAGCAATAAGCACCCCACAGCGAGAATATCCAGGGCAGAGACTGTGAAAGTGGCGCTGAGAGGTGGGTTTAAATGCCGGGGCGCTAAATGACCCTGGGACACAGCACCCCAGCCTGTAAATTCCTACCCAGGGCTGAGCCTGTGGAAGCATCGCTGCACGCCGTGCACGGTGATACTCAGCCAGTCTGGATGTGAATGGGCATTAAGCCAGCTGCCAAACTTCAGAAACAGAATTTGATTTACTTCTAGGATAAACATGATGCCGCTGTCCTGGCTGCAGATACGCTGCCGAAGTCCAACAAGCCGCTGCTGGCCCACGCTCGGAGAGGGTGGGGTGAGTCTTCAGTCTTCTATTGGTTATGCATGACTTTATAACATTAAGAAACCTCTATCACTTAATGCACTGCAGAGGTATGTGTGTACCCATAGAAATAGCCAAAGCCAATGGCTTTGTTAACAGAAAAAACGGTCGCCGTGCTGGAATATAAAGCACGGCACCTGTGTATATAGCTATGTATTCCTGCACAACACTCTTTGCTGCTGGCAGTGGAAAGTAACAATTAAAAATACTTACTGTAAAGAGTGCTGTGGATCACAGAAGTCCCACATGTTCAATGGCCGCAGGGAGGACGAGGAGCTACTGCTTCAGGGGCCTGGACAAATCCAGCATGGAAAGGGGGGAAGAGGGCGGGGGGAAAGTACAGCAGCTGCTGCACGCAAGCCAGGATTTAAAGGAGCAGGCACTTAAAAAAAGTGCTCATGAAAATAATATTTAAAACAACGTTGCACGACTGGCGTGGTTGTGAAGTATGTGCCATTAATAATATTAAACCGTGGACGCTTACAAAAACAAATATCATTAAATGAATATAGAAATACAACGGAGTGTGTATAAAATTACATCATGACGAGCGCCGTGCTGATTATGTATAATTAACAGCGTGGAGCTCGTGACGAGCTTCGTGCTGATTATGTATGCAAGTGAGCATGCTGGGCTGCAAAAATCCTAAAAAAAAGTTCCCCTCGTACACAATTGAAACACGAAAGCGGACGAAAAACTGCAGTTAGGCGGTGCTGCTTCCGTAATAAACGGAAGTGACTTATCGCATCCACAGCCAACCATTAGCCTGCTAAGAAGAGCAATGCCACAGTTAACCAATGGCAAGCGGCAGGAGAAATTACCCTCAATATTGTATTTACTACAGGTCTTGCGACAGCGCATGGGCTGTCTAGGCTCGACCTAAAAATACAAGCGAGCTGCGAGGAAAGGGCAAAAGAAAAAGTAGTCCATTGAAACAAAACATATGGCCACTTGGGAAAGCATCCATGTAGCATGGTCAGTCACAAGGGAGGGAATAAAACATCCACTAGGCAGAACAAATGGACACTATTCACCAACGAAAGCGATGCAGACCAAGCAACCAATGAAAAAGTGATAGGTGTGTGTGGGTGTGTACTAACTTCACAGAAGGAATTCAGCATGCCTCGCAGAGCAGCGCATGAGTACTGACTCTAGGCTCGAACTAAAAAGGACGACACAGCTAAATCCATGGGTGCCTTTCAAACAACACCTCAAAAACAACAGCCCTTTCGGCATTACCAGGGGCGAGGTCCAGCATAAGCCTCTACCCAAGAAAACATTACATATTAGCAACAGCAATATCACCTGCAAGGGTGTAGATTCTATCATGGAGATTGCAAAAACAGGGGCTAAGGTAGAGGTACCCCCAACAAGGGCACCACCAAGTAAATGACTTGTCCACACTGCCTCCCTCCCCCGAGCACAAAAAACACCTTTCGAGGCTACAAAACATCCACCACTTGTGGCCAAACATAATATCAGATTAATGGGTACTACAAATAACCAGGCAGGAATATTGCCTAGAACTAACTCAACAGCCACCAAGTATCCTGCCAAAACAGCAGATGTTAAAACCATTACATCTACATCTGCTAAAGGAAGAAGTAAAGGTGTTAATATTAAAAGGCGCCATAGAACTAGTCCCACTCAAACCTCACACTAAAGGAGTCTACTCCCTTTATTTCCTCATGCCAAAGAAAGTCGGCACACTACTGCCCATTCTGGACCTATGACTGCTCATTCGCTATATACTATCAGAACAATTCCATATGGTCATATTGCAAGATGTAATACCACTACTACAAAAGGGCAACTTCATGACTGCATTAGACCTGAAGGATGCATGCTTCCACATTCCAACCCACCGCAATACCTATGGTTCTCAATCTCCAGAACTAACTGGGTCTTTTTCACCTCCCAGTCAAAACAGAGATGCACCTACTATGGATGATGGCATCATGCATAGCGATTGAACCACATGCACAACTACACATGAGGCTCTCCAAGACTGTTTAGCATCGCGGTGGTCACATTCGGGGGGAGGGGACATGGAAGATCTAGTGTTTGTTTCACCCAAGGTCCATCAGGCACTACAATGTGTGAGCACCTCAAACATACTGAAGGGAAGAGCCTTCAAGGACCCAATCCCACAGATGACAATCACAACAGATGCATCACCACTCATGGAGCGGGGTGCTCATATGCAGGACATTGTGGTTGAGGGACACAGGATGTGACAACAACAGACAATGTACAACATGCTGGAGCTTCTAGCCATCTACGTGGCTCTCAAAGCGTTCCTCTCAAACATTGCAGGAAAAATGTCCTTCTGCAAACAGACAACATGACTGCAAAGATATTGCATCCTGAAACAAGGGGGACCCATTCCATACAAATGTCACAACTACGGCAGACCATATGGAAATGGGCAAACACAAAATCCTTCTCCTGGCACAATACATACCAGGTAAGGAGAACTCCATTACGGACCTACTCAGCAGGACACGGCAACAAGTTCATGAGTTGGAAATACACATTCCATTACTGCAACAATACTTTCACCAGTGGGGAACTCCTGCAATAGACCTGTTCGCCAGAGCCAAAAACACAAAATGCCACAGCTTTGCATTAGCAAAAAGGTGAGTGGTGTGACTGTGCCCTCTGTCTTCTCCATGGCAATGGTATCCCCAATTTGCTGGCCATTTCTGCATGACTGCCTTCAATCTGGCAGACTTCCTCTGACCTCCTGTCCTTATCACAGAAAAGAATAGGCCACGTAATGGATCACCTGCTCAGAGAAAGATACCGACCTGACCACCCATTCCAGGAAGGCGGTAAAGCATTTGAATGCTGCAGAAACTACTGGGCACCCCAAAGGCATTGCCTTTTTTTTTTTCACAACCAAGTTTATTGAGCAAAAGAATGACAAGCATGAGGCACCTTCCCACACCAAGGTCACCACATCAAGATCAATGCATGGATCACATACACAAGAAATACTGAAGCAAGTATCAATGAAGCTCAGTTTTAAAATCCCAACTACCCATCCCAACCCCAACTACACCCCCACCCGTACCCACTATCCCCCCCCAAGGCATTGCCTTTTTGACACAGTAATTTCTTCTGAACTGTATCCCCAGTAAGGGAACATCTTCTGTGCGGACCGGCAATAGCCAAAAAAAAGCTGACTATGTCAGTTTTCCCCATCTCCTCCTCCTGTCACAGCTTTGTACCAGACACTGCCTCATCCAACCCAGCATACTTCCGAGGGTAGGTCTCACCTGAAAGGGGTTATGTGGCAAAGCCAAGCCACTTGCACTGCGAACTATGGATGTAGGTCTTGTGTGGGTCATGCATTGCAACTATAGGTCGTTTTCCACCTCCCCCCATGATTTTCTTGGTTCAATCTCCTCTTTGCCCCGAATTCTGTGTCATAACAGAGACACACCAACACCCCAAAATGTATGTGCATCATACTAATAAAGTTAATGTACTTAAATAGCAACACGCTACCCTCAGGGTATTCCTCACACATTGTACTAGTATAAACTGTGAACAGTGCCATTCAGTGGCCTTTCTGCCAATTCATTTCCCTCTGACTTTGAACCCTCTTTGCTACATGTTTCCTTATGTAGCAGTTTAAAGATGTCCAAACGCTTATTGGTCCATATCGTCCCCTTCATCATGGCGATCAGGTGTCTGGCTGGTGGTGCTGCTATTCTTATGTGTGGTATCCTGCTGATGCCACCCCTCCTTTCTTACGGGTCTGCTCCGCTCCTCCTTCACTTTTGTCAATCACCCTTGCCATCTGCACCGGTCGCTCTATTGTTCCCTAGGTATCACCATTCACCTCTCCAATCTCTCTAACTACCCTGTATCATTCCCACCCTCTCCACTTTAGACTCGCCTTGTCTTTCTTCTTCATATGTGCCCAACCCCTGCCTATCACTTGTCTCCTTCCTTCCTCCCTCCTCCTTTCAACTCCGCAAATCTCTCCCAGCTTGCCAATAGCTTCTCGTGAACCTAAGCATTGCCTTCCCATTATTTACCTCTCTTTGCCCGCCTTGAAGTCTCCCACTACTCGACTCATCTTCCCCATCTCAGTTCTCCTCCCCTTCCCACGCTGACCACGAATAATCCTCATACTCACTCGGTGAGTCTTGCACCTCTGCCCAAGAGGTGACTGCCTTCCTTTGCTTCTTCTCCTTGGCAGTGTTAACTTCTCCACGCCCTTGCACGGACAACTTAGTTTTGCCCCCTTCAGACCATTTCTTGTGGTACCCAGGACTGCAGCTATCCCGTCCTCCCGACACCTGTACCAATTACGGGCCCACCTGGGCCAAACAACCATCTCTTCTTAGGCATGCTCACCACTGAGGCCATTCTCGTTTCTGCCCCCTCGCCAGCCACCCTCTCATCGAGTCATTCGTGCTCTCATCTCGCTGCCATCATCCAAAGATACCTCAGACAGCACCGCCAAGCCCTCCCTCTCCATAGCCACACAGCCTTTCCCCACTCCTTCCTGCCATCCTACTGCAGGCCTCTGCTTTCTCTCTCTGAACATCTCCATGAATTTCAAAGCCCTGACAATGTCCATGGCTAGGCCATCCAACTTTTCCCCATGTCCGTTGATGTAACCTCCTTGTCTGGCGCCTGACCAGTCATCTAATGTACTCTTCCCTCTGCCGGGGGCTCTGTCTCCTGTCAAGGCCTCTTTTCTCTCTCGAAGGTATCTCCCTTTCTTCTACGCCAGTCGACCTCTGCAAATCAGTATCCTGGACCCCAATCTGGTGCACGCTCCCCTGAGGTGTCAGCAGTGCTAGCACAGCTCTCACCTGCAGTAATCTGCTGTCTGGGGTGGATGGTAAGATAATGCTCCTTTTTTAGGTTTCGCCTAAGTGAAAGCCTGCGCACTGCGCAC
Source organism: Lissotriton vulgaris (assembly GCF_964263255.1). Lineage (NCBI taxonomy): Eukaryota > Metazoa > Chordata > Amphibia > Caudata > Salamandridae > Lissotriton > Lissotriton vulgaris. The sequence continues at coordinate 523,419,145 of NC_141689.1, read as the reverse complement.
CTGCACACGCAGGTGAAAAGCTAATGAGATCAGTAGAGTGGCTGTTCCATTGGCTGGCTCCATAAATGGAGGCTAGCCATTGGAACAGAGATCTGTCCGTCATGGCCGGACCAGATTAGTGGGCGTTCCCGGGATTTCTTCCCTCTCCACCCTTTTCGCATCGTCATCGCGGCCGTGGGCGGGGTTTATTTTTTTTTGGCGTCTAGGTTTGTTTTGGCCATTCCGTGGCTGACCGCCGCCGGAGGAAGTGCAGGTGAGTGCTTGTTTCCTTTTAAAGTATGTTAATGTTCCATCATAACCAGGTGTGAGTGCTTCTATTTGGTGTTAGTGGGTTTTCTTCTTTCTTGCAGCTCTGAAACTCCATCCACTAGCGCTGCGTCCAGTCGCTTTCCCGTCAGTGAGCCGCTCAGCTGGCTGTTCAGTGTGGTGAATTAATGCATCCTTACTCTAGCGCCCCGAAGCCATGTTTGGTGTAAAGTTCTCAATAACAGCTAAATAGCTAGATTTGCATTGCCGCGTTTTCCACAACCTTCTCGGCTGTGGAGCAGTGACTTGTATAAACACCGCAATTGGGGTGCCCTGCTGGCAGTAATGTAATGTGCGCCCCAAAGCTACATTGGACTCTTGCACATGGGAGAAGAAGTGCTGCCGGGACGCCTCTCGGCTCTTCAATTAAACCCACCCCATGGCTCATATCGGAAAGAAACCTCTGCGACCTCCCCTGTCCCAATCTCCGATTATACGACTTTTCAGCTGATTTCAGGGCAAGGAGGCCCGCCGACACGTCCAAAGTGGGCGACCCAGGGCGCTGATAGTGGCATCATGTCCATTTTTTGTGAATTGCACTTTTTTGCGTGTGTTCGGGGGGGTCACAGCCCCCGCTGAGGTGCGTGTGCCTCAAGTTGTATGGCTCCGGCACTCTGCCGCTCCGGTTCGTTATCAGGGTGGGAGTTTCGCTGACAGACGGGCACAGTTATGGAACCTCCCCGCCCTCGGCCAAAAGTGAAAGAGCTCCCTCTCCAAATGAGAGGGGGTGGACGAGAGCAGAAGTGCAGGCTGTGCAAGCCAGGCAGCCCTGGCAGCCTGCCAGCGTGCGAGCCCCCTCCCCCCCTCCCCCACCCTGCAATATCCCGACAAAGCCAGAGAGGGGGGGGCAGCCGGCACCTGAGTGGACTGTGCAGCTCCAGGGTTTCTGGGTAGGTAGGTCCCTTCTTCACCTTCCTCTGTGTGTGCTGGGCTGTGGGGCTGTGCAGGCAGGCAGGCAGGCGCTGGGGTGAAGCCTGCCGCTGCTGCCTGGGTCCTCCCCCTGCCGGGAGGAGGGGGAGCCCCGATCACCCCCCCATCCATCTCTGGAGAGCTCTGCTGCTCTGGAGATGGGGGTGGGGAGGGATGCAGCCTGCACGGCCACGGAGAAGTGATGGGGTGCAGGCTGGCTCTGTGAGCTTAGAGCTGGATTGTGTTTCCGTGTCACACGTTGTGCTTCCTCCCCGTGTCCGGAGTACACTGTCTTTTGGGGGATGGAACTTTCTTCCTGAGTGGGTAAGGCTTGCTGAACATGGGGTGAGAGTTCTTATTCGTGGATGTACTTTTTGTGCAGGTTCGTTTTGTTTTACTCGTGTGGGGCTGCAGCTGCCGGTGCCTCGAAGTGCCATTTAAACTGCTGAGCGGGGAGGCGGCAAACGGATTGTTTATGTTTGTAAAAGTCGCTGCTTCTCCGCGTGCTGAAATTTGAATCTTTGGTAGCAGCCCCTAAGGGTCAGTCTGTGCAAAGGTGAGGGGTGTTCGTATTCTGTGAACTTACAGGAGTGAGAAGGGGGCAAGTTAAGGCCGGGTGAAGACACGGTCGGTTATCGAGTTAGAAGCCGGAGTCAGGGGCATGGAAGTGCCCCTTCAACTTAGAGGTTCGGGAACCCCCCCCCCTGACTGCAGGCAGCTTCGGGGACATGAACCTACACGCACAGTACTATCTCACGGCCCACCTGTATTCCGATCTGCTGTTTTAGGTGTTTCCTTGGATTTCAATGCGTGATTCCACCCAAGGCAAAAGAAAACTTGAATTTAAAGGTAAAGTTTTAGAAATGCCGTTCACAATCAAGGCCTCTGCCTGTCCTTCGGGTCGACAGAGTGTGGCGGGCCTGCATTAGTTGTCCAGAAGTTTCCGAGCTGCATCATTCCGGACTTGGGAGAACCTGCACCTCAAGGCACCCCCTCCCAAGAACTTGTGCCTTCTTGCACAACGCGAGATATGCAGCCCTCCTTTTCGCCAGGAAAAGAAAACAGTTATCTATACGGGGCGAAAACATCTAGATGGAAAACAAGGCACTACGGAATCTGGCAGACGCAGAAGCAGCTAAGGGCTACTTTGTAACGCGGAGACGATTGCACGGATGCTTCGGTTTAGTTGTATGTGGAGCTCTAGGGGTCCACCGTCCCAGAACACTCGCTGTGGGGGTCCCCACATTGGTGCCCGCGTGTCTTTTTTTACAGTGACGAAGCTTTCTGGCCGATTGGACCCACCAGAAGAGGTTGGATGCACAATCTGGGATTTCAGAAAATGTTCTAACGCTTGTTTCTACAAGAGTTAAAGGGTTCCAGAGTGATGCTTCCTGCACCGAGACAGGCCGCACTGCAGAGTGAGGAGAGGCAGTGGGCTTAGCATTTCTGTACCCCTCAATATTGGTGCTGTTTCGCTTGGAATGTGGGATGGCATACATGGCAATAATGTTCTATTATTTTTGGCCCATTTAAAAACACTGCAAAATTTGGAAGCGTCAACGATAACTGCCCATTGTGAAACGTGCCCTCTTCTGTAAAACAAACCATGCACATGTTTATTAAATATTAACCATCATTTAAAACTGCGGGTTGTCAAAAATATTGTCCAGGGGGGGGGGACTAGAAAGAAGCCATGACATTAGAAAATACACAAGGAGCGATTTAAGCGCATAGTTCAGAGAGTGACTGCAGAATGCTAGGGAGTGCTAGGGAGTGCAGAGTGACTAGGGAGTGCAGAGTGCAAGGGAGTGCTAGAGAATGCAGAGTGCAAGGAAGTGCAGAGTGACTAGGGACTGCTAGTTTTTTTGAATTCACCGTTCTAGCTCAGATTGGTGAGTAAAAATGGTAAAAGAATGTATAGACAGGCCATTGTGACACAGTGATGCATTCAACACACTCGCCTCGCTGCTAAACATGGCACTGACACACCACCGAGAGAGGCACACCAAAACCGCAAACCTTAAGAGGGCACCATTCGCATATTACTCAGGCGCCGTTACACACTGGCACGCCCCGACATGATGCCATCGGCATGAAACGCCAGCCCAGTCATACCTTCACACTCACCTCAGTGCTATATATAGCGCTGCAGTGAGACGGTGTCACAGCCCTCCAGAGCACTAGGGCATTACTGGTAATCAATCACCAGCTATAGTGACACACGCGTGAGTGATAGCACAAGACACGCAGACCTGCAGGCTTTACTGCTAGAAGCAAGGCTGGCTGGCTTCGGCGCTAGACACCGACACGTCTGCCTTGCTGAGTCTGGCGGACCTCCAGGCTGAACCCAAGAATAAGAAACACACCGACTCACTACTACACACGAGCCAGACAGGCCTCCCCGCTGAAGACAGTCAACAGGCTCCTGCTAAATAGGTATACTCAGGCCTCCTTGGTGAACACGAGACACACAGGCCTCACTACTAAACACAAGACAGACAGGCCCCCCCCGCTGAACACGAGACACACGAGCCCTACAATTGAACAAAAGACGGACAAGCCTCGCTACTAATGAGGACACACAGGGTTCATTGCTGAACGCGACAGATATGCCTCCCTGTTGAACACAAGACAAGCAGGCCTTACTGCTGAACTCGAAACACACAAGCCTCACTACTAAACAGAAGACAGACATGCCAACCTACTACACATGAGACACGGAAGCCTCACTATTACACACGAGACACTGAAGCCTCTCTACTAAACAGAAGACAGACAGGCCTACTTGCTGAACACGAGACAAACGAGCTATACAACTGAACAAAAGACACACAGGCCTCCCTACTAATGAGGACACACAGGGTTCATTGCTGAACACGACAGATATGCCTCCCTGTTGAACACAAGACAAGCAGACCTTATTGCTGAACTCGAAACACACAGGCTCACTACTAAACAGGAGACAAGCAGGCTTCACTGATAAACACGAGACACACACTCCTCATTGCCCACAATACTGTCTGGTGTTGTGTCATGTGTAAGGATTACACCTGACCCGACTCGTCGTCTCTGTGCAGTGAGTTCCTCCAGGCTTGTCTTCAGTCTCACTCTGTGTGCAGTGAGTCCCTCCAGGCTTGTCCTCAGTCTCCCTCTGTGTGCAGTGAATCCCTCCAGGCTTGTCCTCAGTCTCCCTCTGTGTGCAGTGAGTCCCTCCTGGCTTGTCCTCAGTCTCCCTCTGGGTGCTGTGAGTCCCTCCTGGCTTGTCCTCAGTCTCCCTCTGTGTGCAGTGAGTCCCTCCAGGCCTGTCCTCAGTCTCCCTCTGTGTGCAGTGAGTCCCTTCAGGCTTGTCCTCAGGCTCCCTCTCTGTGCAGTGAGTCCCTCAATACTTGTCCTCAGTCTCCCTCCCTGTGCAGTAAGTCCCTCAAGACTTGTCCTCAGTCTCCCTCTGTGTGCAGTGAGTCCCTCCATGCTTGTCCTCAGTCTCCCTCTGTGTGCAGTGAGTCCCTCCAGGCTTGTCCTCAGTCTCCCTCTGTGTGCAGTGAGTCCCTTCAGGCTTGTCCTCAGTCTCCCTCTGTGTGCAGTGAGTCCCTCCAGGCCTGTCCTCAGTCTCCCTCTGTGTGCAGTGAGTCCCTTCAGGCTTGTCCTCAGTCTCCCTCTCTGTGCAGTGAGTCCCTCAATACTTGTCCTCAGTCTCCCTCTCTTTGTGCAGTAAGTCCCTCAAGACTTGTCCTCAGTCTCCCTCTGTGTGCAGTGAGTCCCTCAAGACTTGTCCTCAGCATCCCTCTGTGTGCAGTGAGTCCCTCCAGGCCTGTCCTCAGTCTCCCTCTGTGTGCAGTGAGTCCCTTCAGGCCTGTCCCCAGTCTCCCTCCCTGTGCAGGGAGTCCCTCCAGGCCTGAAATGAGACTCCGCCTTTGTGCAGCTAGCTCATGCAAGTGGGTTCTAGCCTGCACCAAAATAACAGATACAACTTTTTGTTTTTTCTTGCCTTCTGCTTGTGCCTGTGCCTGTTCCCGCCCCCCCCTCCTGCTGTCCGTGTGCCCTTTCCTGCCCCCCCTCCTGCTGTCCGTGTCTCCGGCCCCACTTGTAAATGCTTGTTTTATTTTTGCAGTATATTTCCTTAGGAAAGCACATGTCTGTAGTTGCATTTGGGGAATGAATCTCTGAAACTGAGATCTGTTTTGAATTTGGGAAGTGCTTCTCTTAGAGACAGCAGCATAGTGTGGGCTATGAGAGCTGTGTGGGCTGTGAGAGCTGTGTGGGCTGTGAGAGCTGTGTGGGCTGTGAGAGCTGTGTGGGCTGTGAGAGCGGTGTGGGCTGTGAGAGCGGTGTGGGCTGTGAGAGCGGTGTGGGCTGTGAGAGCGGTGTGAGCTGTGAGAGCTGTGTGGACTGAGAGAGCTGTTTGGGCTGTGAGAGCTTAGGGCCCGGATCCCCCAGCATGCTCCACGCCCGCCCTACCCACCAATTAATCAAACTTTGAGATAAGGTGGGTGTACAAAAGGCCATGTTTAATGACAACACTCATAAACATGACGATAGATGATTAACAGAAAACACATTATCAAAACATTAACAACAGCTATTATTGAAGCATATCATCGAAATTGCATTGTTCATTATTAAAGCTGCATTTGCTCTTAAAATATTCTTCTTTCCCCCAGCACCAAGGGGCCCTCTGGTTCGCATCTCCCAGGCCGAGAAGCCCACGCAAGGTGCAACTCACCTGCGCCCCTGAGTGATGGGCCCCAGCCTTCGGGTCCTTGTCTGCCATTTCCAGGGCCCCACCTCTCGTCCACCAGGCTGCCCAGGATCCCAGGAGGCTCGTACCTGTCGCCCTAGCCTCCCCAACCGGTGGCCTCCATCCCCCTGCGGAGAGCTTACCTTCTCTCCCCTCAGTGCTGGCCTAGGGAGTGCGCAAGGCGTACTCCCGTCCATTTTGTAAGTCTATATCAATGGTCCAATGTCTCTTTTCCGCAACTCATCCCCTCAAACTACTGCATTAGGGGACGGGTGGGTGGGAGTTAAAATCTTAATCTAAGCCGAGGGGTATGGGCCAGCAGGGTGAGAGCAGGTCCGATGTAGGCGAAGGAAGAGGCCGAGATCCCTGTGTTACTGACCTAAATAGGTCACGGCCTCTGCCCCCGCCCCCCACCGGACGTGCGTCACCTGCCCCGGAAGCACTTCCTCTGGCCGGCCTCCCATAGGGCGGCCGGCCACCTACACTGACCAATGGCGTTGCGTGGGCCGGGGGGCCGGGCCCTAAAGGCGGGCTGTGTGGGCTGTGAGAGCTGTGTGGGCTGTGAGAGCTGTGTGGGCTGTGAGAGCTGTGTGGGCTGTGTGAGCTGTGAGAGCTGTGAGAGCTGTGTGAGCTGTGTGAGATGTGTGAGCTGTGAGAGCTGTGTGGGCTGAGAGAGCTGTGTGGGCTGAGAGAGCTGTTGGCAATGTAAATAACAATGCCATTTATTTATAAGTAAAAAATAAAAAAAGAAATGTCATGAGCAATGCCAATAGCTCTAACTTTTCCAAAGGCGAAACCATTGCATTGTAAATGCTTGTTCTGACTAGTGATCACACACAAAGAAATAAAACAAATTCCAGGCTACATGTGTGGTAACATCTGGAGCTTGGCATCCTGCAACAGTACGGACCCCCAACAGACTCAAAATATGGCATGCCAACAAAACCAAAGTCTTTCTTTCTGTGTGGAGATGACTTACTCTTTTCTGGAGGGATTTAAGCTAGTTACCTACTCTGTGTGATAAGGCACTGACCTTGACTCACCTGGGAGATTAAACTATATTTTTGCTGCTGACAGTGTTTGATTATCCTTGCTGATAAAAAGTTGCTGTTTTAGGGGTATATGGAAAGTTTCAATGCAGTGTTCTACAATGTAGGATATTTGCTGGGGGAGTCTTTCTCTCTCTAGCTGCGAACCCCTTTGTCCCTTATTTCCCTTTCTCTCCTAATCCTACGCTTCTTTTTCAAAACTTCCCTCTGTATGGTGATTGCATGCTCGGAGACGACTCTGGTGTGTTACCTATATGATGCTAACGGAGATAGTGGTGTTGTTATGAATGAAAAGTAGGGTTGGTCTCCGTCTTGATGGGATTTGCTGTTCTAGTTCTAGCTCTTTGTTGTCAAACATTTTCAATAAACATAATTTAAACCTGAGGGCCTGGCCTGGCAGGAGAAGATGGCGGCTTTGCTGTGTGGCTCTTTCCCAGTCGAATGCATCAATCCAAAACCTTCTGACAGAACTCACCTTAAGCATAGACAAAACCCTGTAATGAAGGTCTGATAGTCATCGTTAAAGACTGTGACTATGCTGTCACAACTAAACTGTATGAAGCTTGCTTTGCTGTCATGTCCTAATGGGTTCTAATTGGGCCTAACGTGGCACCTTCCCACCAGCAGATGACTCACCCCAAAAAAATGAAGTCTATCTGGTCAGAATCCAACTCTACCATGAGGGTGGCCTACACTACAGCTACCATCTGTTAGGATTTCTAGAGGTTTTGGAGGATGTAAAACAGTCTAGGGCATTGTATTAGGTGGTAATAAAGAATGTGTTCTTAGCCCTAACTCATATGTGCAGCCTTGAGGTAAAGGATACGAGTTATCAGAAAATGTCAAAGGTCAATTTGAGGAAGGAGCATCTTGTAAATATGTTCCTTTTCGTGTACCTCCATTTCAACTCTCGAGAGTAGCAGTTCTCATAAGATGGCCTTGATCTCAGTCACTGTCATTAATGAAAACAAAAAAGGCTATTTTGAAAGATGCACATGCTTTCCGCCACAAGCAAGATGATGGACTACCAGTTGTGTGGAGTTCATCATCAGCCTCCCAGATTTGCAAGGAACTGGAGTCGCAAGATTCAGACTAGATTTCAGTCCCTATTTTTCCTAGGTTGCTTTGATTTTTGGAATTACTTTGAGCTTTGTGGGCACAGCAAGTTTTTCACATGAATGTCTCCCAATAGACACACATTTGAGAAGACACGCACTTGATCGCCTATATCCGTTTATGTGCATCACATATTCAGAAGATAAGATGAAACATAATATTGAATGAGCAGCCAATTGACCTTGGAATTTGTATCCATGGACTGTAAGGTTCTTGCATCAAAGCTAATTCTAGTATGAACTATGTAATATACACTTTTTGGTGTAACTTGTTTTGATTTGGAGATTAATCCTTTTTGAGTTTATACTAAGTATTAACAAAGGTTGGAAATTTCTTCTTATGGAGACTCTGGTAAGAAAGAAAGAGAGCGAACTGTTATTTACTACCTTAACATCATGTGTATAGTGGTCAAAAGCTAAATATATCATTCCTTTTCAGGAAACAATTCACTAATATACTGCAGGTAGTATACGATTATTCAAGCAACTAAAATTCAGGTAGCGTTGCTGATGGTGCAAACTAGCATCTCCGGCAAAAAACTCCTTTCTTTGGTTTGAAGATTTCCGGTTCATATTCTAACCTGAGAGATTAATTCCCGAGAGAAGCATCCACATCCTAGCTGCATTTGTTTTTCTTTTTCTCCATTACCCCTTTCCCCTGAAACCTCAGAGTTACCTAACTTTGAGCAATTTGATGTGTGTCATTAGCTCAAAGAAGTCAGTGTGTAAATGATCTTTGGTTTGCTGAATTCTCCCTTGGTATAGTCTTTAGATCTTGACATCATCAGACATGCAGACAGCAAAACAAAGCGAGTATGTTTGGCATTTCACAGAAGAACGCTCTTGCATTGCTCCATGATTTCTAAAATGGCAGTACCCACTGAACCCGCTATGATTCTTTTCTGATTGCTCTGTGATCATAAGATAGTGGCGCCCATTACAAATAGTGCACTGCTGCAATGGGCCATCAGAGAGGAGTGTGTTTGGGTAAAGGGAATAAATATCAGTTTCCCAGAACTTACCCTACTTTTTTCCTGTGCTGGCTGCCTAAAATGTGTTCTTCAGTATTTATACAAGAGTGGATCCTGCTTGTTAAGTCTGCCTGCGTCTGTTCTGATAATCTGACACGAAAATGGTGCCTGCTGCTACATTCAAGAAACACTTTTGAAGACTGCAAAGAAACATAAATTACTGAGGATGCAGTTCTCGAGGGACCCTCTGGCTGTATTAGAGCCCATGACAACACTGTTTTTTATGTTCCTTGTTTCCCATCCTACCCTCTTATCGTTCTAGATTGGATCACCACAAGGATCTAACATGTGACACTACTTGATTTTCGGGAGGCCATCATAAACATACTCCAGCTTACTATTTTTCTTTTCTTTGTCCTGAACAACCACCAGGGATCTCCTCCTGAGACAGCCATGGGTGCGAAACATATCGACCCGATAAATATAAAACTTTATTCACACTTATTTACACCGAGCTACTTAGGGTTATTACAACCCTTTAGCAGCCACAACTTTTTGTTTTTTTACTCATGACAGAGGAATCCATTTAATAAATTGATGTATCACTGATATCATCTAGTCATTTTTAGACTCACTCGCCATTTTATGAGCACTAACTCACACGCATCATATGGCGAATAGTCAAAAGATCTCTGAAAAAGTGACCCTTCGGGAGACCCGTAGGGCATTGCATCACCGGCCCAACGACGAGCAGTCGTCCTATGATGAAGATTGACATCCCTTTGGATGTGTACGGGCAACAAGTAAGAGTCACGCTGACTCCCCTTTCTACTCACTAGATAGACATACCCTTTCTCTTTTTTTAGGAACGGTGACCCTTTATTTTAGTTTATACCTTCCATTGGAGCACAGCACTGGACCTTCTTTAGCTCCCTGTCCCACCCTTCGTCTCTTTTATTTAGAGTGTAATTTTATGTCAGTAGTTGCCATTACCAGAAAAAATACTGACTGAAAATATTGGAATTGTAGTATCTGCTCTTTGTTTTTCCATTTAACCAGTTGATAAGTAAACTTAGAACTGGAATATGTCCATGTCACAATCTACTTTTTTCTATGTTCTTAAGTAAGCACTCAGTTGTTTACCAATGTAAATATCTTAAATTCCATTTTACTTATGTGGGTCTGTTGGCTTAACTGCATCTCTGTATGCAGGCTCCTCAACAAAGACTTTTTCTTATTATACCGGGTTTCAGCTTTCTTCATATTGGTGATGAGTTTTGCTTAGGAAGTTAATGCTGACTGCTGTTGACCCAGTTAGTTACTGGAAATCATCATTACACCGAGTCCAGGTCTTCCTCATCACAGTCCTTACTCCAAGGGTTGACTTTGACCTCACAGATATTATTTACCAAGCCCAGCATAAAAATACACCCAAGAGGGAGACCAGACTCACGGAATGCCAGAAAAAAGGCACCCACTCCAGCAAAGAAAGTAAAATATTATAACTACAGAATCAAATGGTACAGGGAACCAGGGAGGGAGGTGATTCAGGACTGTTATCCGGAAGACCTTGGCTAGGAGAAATTAAAAATAACTGTAAGTAACCAGGTCCATTTTCCACCTAAAGTCCTCCCACCATGATTAAATACTTACCCAAGAAGAACATTTTGATTCCTTGCAAGAAAAAGGAAGCCCACCAAATATAATGATAGACTCATAGTTTAATATGACAAAATAAAGAAATGTTTAGTATTTATTATTCATGCTGAGCAGAAAAAACATACGAACCAAAATTTGTAGAGGTTCGGCCGCTAATTTGTAGAAAATAATGCAACATATAAAGGGTGCAGGATGGACAGGTTTCTGCACAGCAGATATCTTTAAGAGGCTCCCTTAAAAGCAGGCCATGTGGTCACCATACCTCTCATGGATCGACCCTGGACGCCATTGTTAACTCTCGACCTGCCAATTCATAAGATTTAGAAATGGCAAAGTTAGCCTACCTAGAGAGTGTAGCCAAGGATGGAGAAAGTTCCCTTCGTAAATGACCACATTTTTCAAAAAGAGCATCAACCTTTCAAACTGAGCAAGTTCTAGACAAATATACAGAGAGGGCTCTGTGGACATCCAGCATGTGGAGGTTGGACTGCTCCTCAGCAGAAGGATTTGGAAAGAGCACAGGAAGGACAATATCTTCAGAGCAATGAAAAGTGACCGATAGAGGGAGAATGGACTTGGCCTCAGTACAACCTTATCCTGGAAAAATTTGAGGAAAGGAGAAGAAAGTAAAGCCTCAATTTCCCCTATCATTCTGCCAGAACAGGTTGGCACAAAAAATACAATCTTAGCAGACAGGAATTTTACTTGCAATAGCAAGAGTTTGAAATTGAGATTCTTCGAGACTCTGGAGCACTTAGCAGATTCCATGATGGAACTGGGCTATGAATCACCAGGCACCGGAGAATAAAAACTCCTGAAAAGCCTGGGAGCTAAAGGAACAATGGACAAGGAATCCTGACCTTGTAAGGCTTGGATTCCTGCCTGTTGTTCATCGCTCAAGAAATCTAGTAAGCTATTAGGGTCACAGGAATAAGGAGAGAGAGACCCGTAGTAATACACCGGGACTCAAAATTCTTCAAGTGTCTTGATAGCTGGATTTCGTTATCAAACTCACTGGAGCAATCCTGCCAGACTACCACGTTGAGATGCCTCAGAGATGATGGAGACAAAAGGAGCCGTCTCAGCAGGGGCAGATGACGAGAATAAAAAAAGAAAAAGGTAGAAATAAACAAAAAAGGGTATAAATAAATATTCCTACTTCAGCTGGAATGGCAAAAATCTACTGCTTCACAAAAGTATAAAAACAGGAAGTGACTAGCGTGAGTTCCTCTTTTGTGGCATTCTGGGACTCTGGGGATCATATTGGGTGTATTTTTCTGCTGGACTGGGTAAACAGTATCTGTAGCAGAAGCCTACTCAGGGAAAAGAATGAAGAGGAGGTAATTGTTGTTACACTGCACAAGGAGAATGATTGAACTTGGGAGGGAGATGTGGCCTAATGGTTGGAACCGCAGACTTTGAAGTAGGGAACCCCTGGTGTCAGCTTGACATCCTATTATCCTAGAAGGGGAAATAGGTGTTGCTGTCCATGACAGTACCAAAGTGCTGCCTGTAGGTTATGCAGTGGTTAGGTTTAACTGGTACTACCTCTAAGACAGACAAATTATGGTCTGTGAGTGAACAAATGTGAACCAGTGCTCTAAATGTAAATGTAGTGTATTTTGTAAAGCGCACAGCTGCCCCAACGGGGCGTCCCGGTGCTGTATAACGCTGTGGAACCCTTCCTGGCTCTCCCTGTGAGAAGCCCCTCCTGGGCACCCCTAAGGTGAAGCCAGGCATCCCAGTGTTGTAGGGGCTGTTGTGGAGATTAAGCAAGCTATTGCCCAGAGTTGCAGCGTGGGACCCATGATAAGAGTAGGCGCCGAGGCGAGAATTATCGAGTCCGCGGACATTGAGCTCAAGACCCTGCCGCGTCAGGACTTGAACCTTGGTCCCGGGCCTGATCTCTGCTTCATAGCCTGCCGCTCTAACCAGTGAGTCTTTAATTGCACTGTATGAATGACATGGTGCACACCTTTCCTTTGCATGTATTTCTCATTTATTCCTCCGTATTCACTTCCATTTGCGTGCTCCCCGGAATGCGTGGACAGCCCAAAACCACACTGTTTACTTGAAATGCTCTGTATAGGAGCGGCATACCGCCCCTTACCGGACGCACAGCTATGTTTTACTAGCATTACACAAATGCCAATGAACAGATGTATTTTTCTTCCAAGTTCGTTTATTTTATCAACGTAATCAAAAATGAATCATTCCTTTCTGCTTTCTGCGCAAATCACAAGAGAGGCGCTTACGACTTCACCACAATTCTAAAAGGTACAGCATTGCTTATCATAGCTTTATCCTGCACCCCGAGGGCGTGCGTAAATTTGATCCACAATCATCAGTTTCATTTACCCAATGCATTTCGGGGCATTCTTTGACCCTTCGTCAGGGGTTTGATTATCTAAAATTAAAAACACATCATTTTAGAAGCTTGTTTTACCCAATATCTTTCATCATGTTATTTACACATCTGTGCTCCCCGTCCTCCCCAAATCAACGTTTTCCCGCTATTAAGCATAAACAATGCTACTCCTATGTGTAAGTGCCAGGGCCTTGAAAGCAATTTTTCCCTTATGCATCTCCTCTAATGTTTTCCCTGGCATTCATGACGTGAACCTCTCCCCTGATCCCTCTGGGCAGTACCTTATCCTATGTTACCTCTATTATCACATAGTTCAAAAATTCCAACGTTAAAAGACTAGATCGCTATTTCTATTAGTGTCATACCTTTCACACTATTCGCGCCGTCATCTGTCCTGTGCCTCTTGCCTCCAACCTAGTTTGACTAACCGTTAAAATGTGTTGCATCTACCTTGTTATACTCCGCCCTCCCTTCTCTCTCACCTGTTAACAATTAAACATTCACTCGTCACGTCACCCTCAGTTCTCTCTCTCCCTCCCACCTCAGTACCTGACTACCTGGCCCACAATGCACCATTCCCTCATTCCTAAGTGCCTATTATCTTACACGTTAACCGCACCGTTAGTTCTACGCTGGTTTCCTACTTCAGTACCAACCATTATTGCTCCGCCCACCCTTAGATGTCACTTCAAACGTTGATTCAACATACCACGATATTCAAAAAACTATGCCCCACCGTAAGTGTACTAAAAGATTATTGTTTAACAACCAAAACATTCTCCTAGTATGTGTTCCTCATATTTTGAAAACATGATGTAAACCAATGTTATTCCATTGTCTCTCTTGTGACGTTTTTTTTCTCTTCAAGTTTCAAAAATAGTCCAACGGGTGCTCCTTGTCCACTTGGGCCGAAAGTCTTTAATTGCACTGTATGAATGACATGGTGCACACCTTTCCTTTGCATGTATTTCTCATTTATTCCTCCGTATTCACTTCCATTTGCGTGCTCCCCGGAATGCGTGGACAGCCCAAAACCACACTGTTTACTTGAAATGCTCTGTATAGGAGCGGCATACCGCCCCTCACCGGACGCACAGCTATGTTTTACTAGCATTACACAAATGCCAATGAACAGATGTATTTTTCTTCCAAGTTCGTTTATTTTATCAACGTAATCAAAAATGAATCATTCCTTTCTGCGCTCTGCGCAAATCACAAGAGAGGCGCTTACGACTTCACCACAATTCTAAAAGGTACAGCATTGCTTATCATAGCTTTATCCTGCACCCCGAGGGCGTGCGTAAATTTGATCCACAATCATCAGTTTCATTTACCCAATGCATTTCGGGTCATTCTTTGACCCTTCCATTTTAGAAGCTTGTTTTACCCAATATCTTTCATCATGTTATTTACACATCTGTGCTCCCCGTCCTCCCCAAATCAACGTTTTCCCGCTATTAAGCATAAACAATGCTACTCCTATGTGTAAGTGCCAGGGCCTTCAAAGCAATTTTTCCCTTATGCATCTCCTCTAATGTTGTCCCTGGCATTCATGACGTGAACCTCTCCCCTGATCCCTCTGGGCAGTACCTTATCCTATGTTACCTCTATTATCACATAGTTCAAAAATTCCAACGTTAAAAGACTAGATCGCTATTTCTATTAGTGTCATACCTTTCACACTATTCGCGCCGTCATCTGTCCTGTGCCTCTTGCCTCCAACCTAGTTTGACTAACCGTTAAAATGTGTTGCATCTACCTTGTTATACTCCGCCCTCCCTTCTCTCTCACCTGTTAACAATTAAACATTCACTCGTCACGTCACCCTCAGTTCTCTCTCTCCCTCCAACCTCAGTACCTGACTACCTGGCCCACAATGCACCATTCCCTCATTCCTAAGTGCCTATTATCTTACACGTTAACCGCACCGTTAGTTCTACGCTGGTTTCCTACTTCAGTACCAACCATTATTGCTCCGCCCACCCTTAGATGTCACTTCAAACGTTGATTCAACATACCACGATATTCAAAAAACTATGCCCCACCGTAAGTGTACTAAAAGATTATTGTTTAACAACTAAAACATTCTCCTAGTATGTGTTCCTCATATTTTGAAAACATGATGTAAACCAATGTTATTCCATTGTCTCTCTTGCGACGTTTTTTTTCTCTTCAAGTTTCAAAAATAGTCCAACGGGTGCTCCTTGTCCACTTGGGCCGAAAGTCTTTAATTGCACTGTATGAATGACATGGTGCACACCTTTCCTTTGCATGTATTTCTCATTTATTCCTCCGTATTCACTTCCATTTGCGTGCTCCCCGGAATGCGTGGACAGCCCAAAACCACACTGTTTACTTGAAATGCTCTGTATAGGAGCGGCATACCGCCCCTCACCGGACGCACAGCTATGTTTTACTAGCATTACACAAATGCCAATGAACAGATGTATTTTTCTTCCAAGTTCGTTTATTTTATCAACGTAATCAAAAATGAATCATTCCTTTCTGCTTTCTGTGCAAATCACAAGAGAGGCGCTTACGACTTCACCACAATTCTAAAAGGTACAGCATTGCTTATCATAGCTTTATCCTGCACCCCGAGGGCGTGCGTAAATTTGATCCACAATCATCAGTTTCATTTACCCAATGCATTTCGGGTCATTCTTTGACCCTTCGTCAGGGGTTTGATTATCTAAAATTAAAAACACATCATTTTAGAAGCTCGTTTTACCCAATATCTTTCATCAGGTTATTTACACATCTGTGCTCCCCGTCCTCCCCAAATCAACGTTTTCCCGCTATTAAGCATAAACAATGCTACTCCTATGTGTAAGTGCCAGTGCCTTCAAAGCAATTTTTCCCTTATGCATCTCCTCTAATGTTGTCCCTGGCATTCATGACGTGAACCTCTCCCCTGATCCCTCTGGGCAGTACCTTATCCTATGTTACGTCTATTATCACATAGTTCAAAAATTCCAACGTTAAAAAACTAGATCGCTATTTCTATTAGTGTCATACCTTTCACACTATTTGCGCCGTCATCTGTCCTGTGCCTCTTGCCTCCAACCTAGTTTGACTAACCGTTAAAATGTGTTGCATCTACCTTGTTATACTCCGCCCTCCCTTCTCTCTCACCAGTTAACAATTAAACGTTCACTCGTCACGTCACCCTCAGTTCTCTCTCTCCCTCCCACCTCAGTACCTGACTACCTGGCCCACAATGTACCATTCCCTCATTCCTAAGTGCCTATTATCTTACACGTTAACCGAACCGTTAGTTCTACGCTGGTTTCTTACTTCAGTACCAACCATTATTGCTCCGCCCACCCTTAGATGTCACTTCAAACGTTGATTCAACATCCCACGATATTCAAAAAACTATGCCCCACCGTAAGTGTACTAAAAGATTATTGTTTAACAACTAAAACATTCTCCAACTATGTGTTCCTCATATTTTGAAAACATGATGTAAACCAATGTTATTCCATTGTCTCTCTTGTGACGTTTTTTTTCTCTTCAAGTTTCAAAAATAGTCCAACGGGTGCTCCTTGTCCACTTGGGCCGAAAGTCTTTAATTGCACTGTATGAATGACATGGTGCACACCTTTCCTTTGCATGTATTTCTCATTTATTCCTCCATATTCACTTCCATTTGCGTGCTCCCCGGAATGCGTGGACAGCCCAAAACCACACTGTTTACTTGAAATGCTCTGTATAGGAGCGGCATACCGCCCCTCACCGGAGGCACAGCTATGTTTTACTAGCATTACACAAATGCCAATGAACAGATGTATTTTTCTTCCAAGTTCGTTTATTTTATCAACGTAATCAAAAATGAATCATTCCTTTCTGCTTTCTGCGCAAATCACAAGAGAGGCGCTTACGACTTCACCACAATTCTAAAAGGTACAGCATTGCTTATCATAGCTTTATCCTGCACCCCGAGGGCGTGCGTAAATTTGATCCACAATCATCAGTTTCATTTACCCAATGCATTTCGGGTCATTCTTTGACCCTTCGTCAGGGGTTTGATTATCTAAAATTAAAAACACATCATTTTAGAAGCTCGTTTTACCCAATATCTTTCATCATGTTATTTACACATCTGTGCTCCCCGTCCTCCCCAAATCAACGTTTTCCCGCTATTAAGCATAAACAATGCTACTCCTATGTGTAAGTGCTATGTGTGGAGCTTCTAAAATGATGTGTTTTTAATTTTAGATAATCAAACCCCTGACGAAGGGTCAAAGAATGACCCGAAATGCATTGGGTAAATGAAACTGATGATTGTGGATCAAATTTACGCACGCCCTCGGGGTGCAGGATAAAGCTATGATAAGCAATGCTGTACCTTTTAGAATTGTGGTGAAGTCGTAAGCGCCTCTCTTGTGATTTGCGCAGAAAGCAGAAAGGAATGATTCATTTTTGATTACGTTGATAAAATAAACGAACTTGGAAGAAAAATACATCTGTTCATTGGCATTTGTGTAATGCTAGTAAAACATAGCTGTGCGTCCGGTGAGGGGCGGTATGCCGCTCCTATACAGAGCACTCTAACCAGTGAGCCACACTTCTCCAAGGCAACAGGTAGTGTGGCTAATGAGGGAGAAGTATTGACCTGTGTCAAGAAGCCCGATTTCAAAAGAAAAAGTGTGCACCGATCAAGGGTATTATGCTGCTGCACCATGGGTCGTCACGTGGAGGAACTGAGTGACTATTAGCCATTCATTGGCACATGTGCCATTAAGTCTCTGGCCTGCACCAGCAAGTATCCTGTGCATGCTGCATGAACTTCACTTCTGACCTAGTGCATGCCTGCAAGCCTCAAGATCATGCTGTGTGCTGTCATCAAAACTAGCTGTGAAGCATATATATCAAACACTTCCCTTCCGTGGAAGAAAAGAATGGTCGCACTCTGGATTAGGTTTTTACAATCCTTGATATTTTATTTCATCAAAAGGGATTTGTACAAGGAACAAAACAGAAATTCAATGCTTTTTAGTCTCCACTAAGACCTTGTTCATGGAAGGGAAGTGTTTGACATATTTAGGGCTGCCAGGCTCGGTCGCAGGGTCACGCATCATCGCAGAGCGCCACAGAAGTCGGCAAAATGAGCCAAAGGGACGCTTTGTTGTGGACGCTTTGCTGAGGAACTGGGTTGCCAGGAACTGTGAATTTTTCTATCTACTTCTCGCGGAACCCGCTGCGCGGGTCCCGCTTCGCTGGGTTGCCAGCTCATTTTCCCGGACTCCTGCCTGTTGCTCTTGTGGTCTGCTGAGGGTCAAGCAGGGCTGCGAGCAGAGTGCTAGCGCCGGCCAGGGACTACATTTCCCAGAAGTGCCCGCCGGCCGGATCAACTGCACCTGGGCTGCTCTCCCCGCCTGCCCCTCCCCATCTGTTTTAAAAACCAGAGCGCTGAAATCAATTTCGGGACGCTTTGTTGTGGACGCTTTGCTGAGGAACTGGGTTGCCAGGAACTGTGAATTTTTCTATCTACTTCTTGCGGAACCCGCTGCGCGGGTCCCGCTTCGCTGGGTTGCCAGCTCATTTTCCCGGACTCCTGCCTGTTGCTCTTGGGGTCTGCTGAGGGTCAAGCAGGGCTGCGAGCAGAGTGCTAGAGCCGGCCAGGGACTACATTTCCCAGAAGTGCCCGCCGGCCGGATCAACTGCACCTGGGCTGCCCTCCCCGCCTGCCCCTCCCCTTTCACCCATAGATCTATAATTTGATTAGAGAAGCCCCGCTGCGCGGGAGCGACCGGGAGAAGCCCGGGACAAGGGCGGGACAGTCTGCGACTGACAGAGACTGGACTGGGCCAGGAACGCTGTCCATAAACACCTGTGAGTTTATGCTACTATTGGTAATAACTACGAGATATCTTAGTACTCACTGAAGGATATAAGGGGAGGTCTTATACACATTTGATAGCAGTGGCTTCTGGAAAATAGGTTTGTAATATTTCTTGGGCCAACGTGATTGTCCAGAGTTGTTACTGGTATGTCTAAACAAAAGCAAGGTACAGCCCCTGCAAATACAATGGATAACTATTTATTCCAAGTGGTTGCTAAGATAAACAACGATAGAAGGTCCTCCCTGGGATTGAGCCCAACATCTAGCACCAACCTAACTGAATCACCCCGAGCTAATGTGAACGAATTAGAAAACACCAGTGAAGCAGTGGTGCTTTCTCAGAATAGTACTGAGAGCCCCGCTGATAATGTGTCCTCACTTGCCACGTTGAGCAAAATAGATGAAGTTGTTCAAGATGTCGTAGACCCGGACTTAGAAACAGTGGAGGATAACATCCCTAACCCTGTGCCTGTCCCTGCGCCTAGGGTGACCAAAGGGCCCACAAAGGGTCAACCTAGGCGTGGTGGCCTATGCTCTAGCAAGAACAGACCTGCAACTCCACCTCGGAAAAATAGTACAGAGGATACAGGGGTCGAGGAAGAAGGCAATATGGGATGTGACCAATATTAAGAAACTAATGGGAATGTTTGATCAAAAAATGAGGGGAATAATCAAGCCACTGTTATCCAAGATTGATCATCTTACTGATAAGGTTAACAAGCTTGAGGGCCTCTTGTTGAATACAAATGAAAGCATGGGGGATTTGCCAAACAAGGTAGTGGATAAAATTGAGCAAACAAATTGTAGGGAAGAAGGAACTGGAGGAAATAGGGATACTTTGGTCCTGACTCACCCACTCATCCCTACCCCATGCCTAGCAGCAAACATCAACCACCCTGTAGATCCATTGATAAGTACCGGGGCCAGTGACGATCCTTTTTTGGAACCAGGACCAATGGAACTAGTTGTTGAAGCATCCCCACTGATCCTGGTCCTAGCTAATGTACCAATCTTGAAGCACGATCAGATAGAATCTCCCCAATCACTCTTAAGCAAAGCTCTACATTGGCTGTCTAATAATATGTATATTTCCCACTGGGGCAAACAAAAACTCTCAGAGGAATTATTAACTGCCAGAAGGGTGAAATGGATAGGCAGTAGCCCAAAGAGGTTTGAAGGCGACTGTGTTGTACTTAACTTTAAAGGACCGGAAGTGCTGCCTGAAATCTTACCCAACCTTCTGCCCCCACAACGCAGAACAGCGGAAATTATCCCCCTCACACTTGACTTCTTCTATAGTAGGAGAGGTTTCATTGCTAAACCCAGTGTCCTGAGGACTAAATGGACGACAGTGGCAAATAGAAGGGGTGGGGGTAGGGGTGGGGGTGGGGTTGGGGGTGCCCAAAGTTGTGACTGGGGTATAAACCTAGAAAACAGATTCACTGCTTTATCAAACTTAAATGAGTGCGATTGACTCACATCTCATCATAATATTATAGGACACTCCACTCCTGTGAAAATAGATAATGGTAGCATTAATAAGGAGGGTCCAGTAGCCCTGACCCAGGCAGATAATCGTAAGCTAATTCCCAGTAGTAGTAAAAGCGTGGGGAGATTAGTCAACCAGGTAGAGCTTAGTAATTTAGTCTGTTGTAACGACAGTGGCCCAATATGAAACCTATCTAGATGATGCCCTTCAACCACAAAAACCACGCAGCAGAATACTAACGTAAGCATTCCCCTAAGATCTGGCCAATCAGGGCCCATTGTAGATAATTCATCGCTGTCCTTTCTTTCCTGGAATCTTGCGGGGTTAGCGAGTAAAGTAACATCTCCTGAATGGTGTGCTTTCATTGACCTGTACGATATTATATTATTTCAAGAAACATGGTCACCAAGCCCTGTGCATCGGGTGGGGTACCTTAATTTCTTTACTCCTGCAGTGGTAAATGGTAAAGGTCGGCCTTCAGGAGGCTTGCTGATTTGGATTCGCCAATCATTAAACTGCACGATCAAGCAAAAATCCCTTCCCACCGCGGATATATTATCAGTCAATATTAGATGGAACAATGGCGAAGATTTAGCCCTCTTTAACATATATGCTAGGGGGGTTACAGGGGGAAAGACCTCAGATGTAATAACGGTCCTCGAACAGGAGCTAGAATCTCTGCCCTTAGAACAGTTTATTATTATTGGGGGGGACTTAAATACTACTTTTGAACCCCTGGGTCAAGAGGATAAATTCTTAGCGGAGGAAGAGGATAGCAAATGGGGAATCCCTCAGCTTGAGACTGTTGCAGTTAAAAGATGGAGTACGGTGGCTATTCAAGTGAAGAGCCTCTGTTTGGCTAGAGGGCTTAGAGCCGCAAATGGTCGCACAACTTCTGACCGTGTTGGAAACAACACGTTTGATAATGGGCGGGCATCCAGTAGAATTGATTATTTCCTGATTGATATCAGGGTTTGGAGCAAACTGGTAGACATGTCTGTAGTAAAAAGAATGGAAAGCGACCATAACCCGCTGTGCATGGATTTTAAGCCTTACTTAGAGGAAAGGGGGGGGTAGCCCAGAGGAGGAGAGGGTGACCCTGGACCTAGTATGTTCAAACAACCAGCGCCATTTAAAATGGGGTAAACCGTATAAAATCACTAACACACAATACTAACTTTCGAGATATTGTGATGGAGGCCCATATTAAACTCTTTTGTAGACTACAAACATTCTTTATAAAACCAGTGGGTAGTAACAAGGGTAAAAAACATCAAAGTACCCAGGGGTGGTATGACAAAAATTGTAGACAGGCACGTCATAATCTTAGTAGTGCGCTCCAACTGGGGAATGCTGCTGAAGTCAGAGAAGCTAGGGACATTTATAGATGTACACAAAAGCAGGCAAAGAAGCTGTGGGATGAGGAATTATGGTGCGAGCTTAAAACTGTATGTGCGGCCAAAGATTCAAAGTTATTTTGGTCCAAGGTAAAGTGGGACAGGGGAGGGATGGCTGCACCTCCTCAAAACCATGTTGCCGTTAATGATTGGATAGAATTTTTTAAACCGCAATATGCTCGTAATCAGTCGCTAGCTTGTGTTGCCCTGCCACCAACTGTTTATTATAAGCACAATGTATTTAATGAAGATGATGTAAGTCTTGCCCTTAACTGTGTATCGGGGGGAAGAGCGCCAGGTATGGACGGTATACCGGCAGATGTTTATTTAAGCGATAGGAATGTATGGTGTACATATTTTTCTTGGCTTGCCAATGCACTGAAGTTCCCCTGTCCTGGAAAGGGGCGGAAATTATCCCTGTGTTTAAAAAAGGGGACAAATCCCTTCCCTGTAACTATAGACCCATCAGTCTTATAGATCCAGCCCAGAAACTGATGGGCCGTATGGTTCAGAATAAGCTCCAAGCATGGATTGAGGAAAACAATATCTTGTCTCCATATCAAGCAGGGTTCCGTCCCTTGACAAGCTCTATTGACCAGGTTTTTTACTTTATTGCCTTGTACTGGAGGAATGTCACCTTAAAAAATGGCCCTCTATATGCTGTCTTTGTGAACCTAAAGTCAGCCTTTGACTTGGTCCCCAGGGACAAGCTTTGGAAAGTCCTAGTCGATGCAGGGATAAGCCAAGAACTTCTCACCCTCATTGTACGATTGCATGAAAACAACTATGCCAAAATTAGATGGGGGTCACAGGGAGAAGTAACCGAGTCTTTCCCGGTAGAGCGCGGGGTGAGGCAAGGTTGCGTTCTAGCGCCAACATTGTTCTCGATATACATAAATGGCATAGTAGACTTTCTGAATATGTCCCCCTCTGATGCCCCAAAAATAGCTGGTTCGCGTGTTCCCGTCCTCATGTTTGCGGACGACACGCTTATATTATCACGCACACCAAGCGGTCTCCAAAAGGCGGTAAACGCATTTGGGGAGTTCTGTGACTTGCGAGGTCTAGAATTAAATACCAGCAAGACAAAGTTTGTGCATGAACTGCCGGTCACTGTTTAAAGGGGCAATCACTTATAAAGGCACTTCCCTTGAGCGGGTAGATGCTTTTACCTACCTAGGAATAACACTTCAGGGGAACTTGAAATGGAACACACACATAGACACTGCAGTACTAAAGTTTAGTCAAATAGCAGGAGCATTACTATCAAAACATAGAGCTTTTCTAACTAAACCGGTAAATTGTGTGCTGGAGATCTACCAAATGAAAGTTATTAGTGCCAGTTTATACGGTTCTGAACTATGGGGATTTAGTAACCTAGCAAATCTGTCCACAGCGGAAAATAAGTTCCTTAGGGGACTGGTAGGGGTGCCGCAAAGTACGCCGACCGTTCCCTTAAAATTAGACCTTGGTAGGAAAAATATTGTGGACCTAGCAAGGTTGCGCCCATTGTTATATTGGAGACGGCTAATAGTGACCCCGGAGTTAGCTCATTATGCCTCAGCATTGGCAGATGTTGATTTGTTTGATCATTTTCCTAAAATTGCCTGGTTGAAAGAACTACGAGGGGTATTGTCACAGCTAAAACTAGACCACCTATGGGGTAATCCTGATGTGTCTTGTTTCCCCTCAAAGACCAAGCTAAAACAGATGTATTGGGAAATGGTGAATCTTAGAACTTTTGCCAACGGAACTAACTGTTCACTGTCGAGACGCTTCCTGGACTTAAAAATGTCTCCTTTGTGTGAAGCATATTGGGACCTGATTGAGAAACCCCACGACAGGAAACTGTATTTTCAATTTAGAGTTGGATCTCTCCCAATAAATGTGTTTAAAAAGAAATGGTTTATATCCTGGGATGAGCATTGTTACCATTGTAAAGACAAAGTTGAGCATGTCTCCCATATATTGTTTTGTTGCCCTTTATATGCAAAGCCACGGCATAAATGGATAAGACCTGTCTGCCTCAATATGGGGACGCGTAACCATGCAGCGGCACTTAGAATCCTGGAGACTGATTGTTCTCCATTATTCGCAATTGCTGTTGCAAAGTTCTTGTCCTGGGCATGGGCAATACGAACACGCACTTTATTAGGAAAAATGCTGTGATGCATTGATGATCATATTTTATTTTTAAAAACGTTTTTATTTGTAAGTAAAGGTCAAAGTTGGTCTTAATAATGTTTAATAGCTTACCATATTCGACATGCAATTGTTTAATTCTTGTCTTAAATCTTGTGTATGTAGATTAGTATTTATTGTATAGTGTTAGGGTGGAAATGCTTTTATGACTGATGTCGAATAAAGCTTTGAAATTGAATTGAAATATATATATATATATACATACACAAGTAGGTAGTTATAGTTAGGGCCTAGTTACCTTAGGAAATGCTTTTTTGATGTGCTAATAACTGTGGCGCTGTTTGACGAATTGTCACAACATTTTCATGCACCTAATCTTAGCTGCTGTGTGGAAAGTTTCAGGGTGATTTGTCAAGTGGGTGCTGAAAAAAGGAGGGTCCCAAACCGCGTTTTGCCCATGCAATTTGCCTTAGGGATTTTGGAAACGACTACAGCCAGACCACTGAAGGAAATTAGATGAAATTTGGCAGAAAGCTAGCTCTTGGTCCAGAAAGTGCCTTTTGTAGAATATTTGTGCAAATACATTCAGTAGCTTTGGAGTTATTAAAGAAAAAATTAATATAGATATCTAGGCATGTAATTCCTCCGTGGATCCAACAGATCTCATGGTGAGATCTAATTGGCTGCCAACACTTCATCCAGGAAGAGTTGGCAGCTATCTTGGGACTCGGAACAGAGCCTGAGCCCCCCCAAACAAAAAAACCCGCAAATAAGGCCTTGTGGTGGGATCACTTCGGAAAACAGGACAGGAGTTTTGGGGTGCCGTACACGGCCCATACATGATGGCAACAAGCCTTGGAAATGGGGTCCCTGTATCTGATTCTTTTGCAAATGCTGGTTGTAGAGGAACACATTTTGGATATTACCATTTAGAAGTGATTTGTACATATGAAACTCAGGATCGTACTATGATTTATCCATCTGAACACATGTTGTAATTGTTTTATTCGGAAGATTCACACTTTGGCCCATGAATGATCAAAATATTTTAGTCATCAGTACTTAATATTGAATTGCATGTGTTTTCAGACTACAATACCTTTTATCTTACGTCAAGAAGAACTTTGTGTTTCCCAGTGGTTCAGATCTCTTGCCCTGATGAAGCCTTTGTAAGATGAAACGCATCTGATGAAGCCTTTGTAAGATGAAACGCATTGGCTGCGCTATCTTAGAAATACACAATAAAGAAAAATACTACCTCAATAACCAAGACCCACGAGCATCTGTTTAATGTTGAATCTGTTCTTCCATTATTGTTTCCTTTGCCTCTCTTTCTTTACCATAAAAACTTTGTCTACTGTGTGGTCAATGCGCAGCTGACCATTGAGGTGGGCAGCGGTTTCTGTTTATTGTTGTGACTACATCAGGCCTGGACGGCTTTGAACTCCCTATTTGCCTTCCTTTCCTGTTTATGTATTAAATATTTTATTGAGCATGAGCAAAAAATGCACCTCATCTATTTCTGCAAGGGCCGCAACCAGTCTAGGGAGGCCGAGATCAGCGACCCCGCGGACACCCCGCATAGGACCAGCGGATAAGTCATCTGATTAACACAGCAAGCCGCCTACAACCCAAAGGGCCGGCCGCGTCTTAAGAGGTGCTACAACGGTGCAAGCTGATCAGTGCTAGTGCATTGTAAGAAAACGAGAATCAAAGAACTGTAAACAACCCTGCCACCCACCCCACCCCGCCCACCCTTCTCCTTGTCCATTACCGGGCTCTAGCTATAGGCCTCGAACCACTCTCAACGGTCAGTGGATGCCACGCGCGCGGGGCCTGTGCGTCTGCGGGTATGTGATTTGGGGTCCGGGAGGGGCGTTTCCGCCAGGCGGAGCAGACGCAGGTAGCGTGGACAGCTCACCTCCCGGAACTCTCCAGTAAGCAAGGCGAGGAATGGCCGCCAAAGCTCCGCAAAGTCCGCCCCCCTCCCTGCTGCCGCCAGCGACAGTTTCTCCATTCCCAGGATTGCCCACAGACGGTGAAGCCACCCCAGCTGTTGCGGAGCCTGGGTCGCCCTCCAATGCGCCACAATGTTCTGGACTGCAGCCCCAAGCGCAAGCGCGATCAGGCGCCCGCGCCAGGATTTCAGAGGATACATGAGTGCGTTTGGGAGGCCTAGCAGAATGTACGCTGGGAAGCGCGGCAGTTGTGTGTCTAGATGTGCATCTATAAGATCCAGGATAGGGTCCCAGTAGGGGCGCAGCGCCTTACAGCTCCAAAGCAGATGTTCCAGTGTCCCTAGTTCCCCACATCCCCTCCAGCATCTGTCACTGATTCGGGCATCCCATTGGTGTAGTCTCTCAGGGGTGTGGTACCAGTATGTTGCTACCTTCGTCAAGGTCTCGGTAAGGCCAGTGTGGTGCGCCGAGTGTCTGGCTCTATGGTATATCCCCTCCCATTCCTTCCTGGTGAGCTGCCTCCCCAGATCCCTCTCCCACCGGACCTGGCCCGCATTGTATGTGTGTGCCTGCGTGAGCAGCAGCTGCTGATAGAGGTCCGATATCAGCTTCTTGTCGGAGGTGCGTGTCAGCAGCCATCGCTCATAAGGCGTGAGGTGCCGTTGGGCTCCGGGCTGGACCGAGGGGTGGAGCACCCAGTGGCGCACCTGCAGGTACTGCAAGCGTTCAGATTCGGCCACGCCGTAATCCGCCTTAACCTGCTGGAACGACAGTACGCCTTTGAGATCGAACATGTGTCCGGCCGCGCGGCAGGGTGTCGTCCGCCACGTCGTGAACGTGCCGGCGTCCAAGCCCGGTGTGAAGTCGGGGTTCTCAGAGATAGGAGTCATGGGTGAGGGGAAGGTGGTCAGCCCCTTGGCCACGGCCACTCTATCCCACACCCGCAGGGCTGTGCTGGTGACTGCTCCTTTCCTGTTTAGATACTACTAAAGAATGACTGCCCTGCTGTCTGAGAAGGAAGCCTGGACCTGCACCCTTCAACTCAGGCTAAAGTGATTCCAAGGGCCAGCCGACTGACCTCCTATTCTTACTACATGTACACAACAAGCTCCGGAGGCCCCTTTGCAACTACTCAGCTGACATGCTGCAACTGGACCAGCCTGAGCACTGCTGGCATCTGGTGGAATGAGTTTTTGATCCCCAAGAGGTGCCTCCCAGGTCCTGGACCCTTGGTGCGGCATCGGTCAAGCTCCTCCTTGAAGGAAAGATGAAATCCTGAAGTTTTGGTCTCTCTGCAACCGCAAATGGACCAGTTTGTGGCAAAATCTCATTGTCCGCCAATGCAAATCTTCGATGAACCCCAACTCTTCAAGCTATCACGCTACAGCGACCGTGAGCAAAGACCGGCAACACTAAATTTGCACTTCTCACTATAGCATCAACAGCCCACTGTGCCCGCCAACATGAATCTCCAGCAACGACCATCTGTGATGTCCGAGAGGATCTTTGCACTACAGCAATGACCACCTAAGACGCCTGACAGAAATGCCCATCTGTGACGCTCTTCCTCCTCCTCGTAGCCTCCTCACCGCGAACAAAACTCTTCATGCTGGACTTTCATGCTGGAATTTAAAAGGTAACTTTTTCAGCAGGACTAACCTGGCCCCTCATGCGGCCCATGCCCATCGTGATCGGCATGAACTTGTGACTTTCGCCCAGTCTCGCATGGCCAGATAACCACAAGTGCTGATTTGTGCTTTAAAGAGCCATATTTACAGTAAATCTTTGAAATTGCATATCTCTGGTTCTTCTGATTGGATTATTGTCATTTTTGTGTCAAATAGTTTATAACATTTTACTCTATTTTCCTAAATTGATATGGTATTTTTCTTGTTTTCACTTTATTAATGTTTGCATACTGCATAAATATTTGACACATTGCTTCTAAGTTAAGCTTGAATGCTTTAGTGCTAAGTTACCAGAGGGTTAAGCACAGAATAATTTAGTGAAAATTGTGGTTCGCCCTATCAAGGATTGTGGCTGTTGCTTGAAAAGGGCTCACACCACACTCAACCAACAACTCAATTTCTCACATCAATCAAATAACCTATGCAAAAGAATCGTGAGAAAAGTACAAGCTGAACTGTGCATTAATGAAGGGGCAATTATTATGCAAATTATTGTGCCAGGGTTATTTTTCAATCACATTTTCATAAGCAAAGGTTGTAACTTCCCAACAGTGCCTGCTCCCTTCAGTTGTTTAAATAATAAAAAGTCAATTAACCTTATAAATCCAACATTTTTATTTCAGGATTACAATCGCTGATATTCTTGTAAAACTTCAAATGTTTCTTTTAACCTTTAACAGTAAAGCAAACAATTAATTCCAAAATAACAGATGAACAACATTTTTCCCAAAGAAGAATAAAAATTAAAAATAAAAACAAACATCAGTTTATGGGAGAAGAACACGAGCATGTGATAACAAACACTTAAAAACCATACCAACAAATATCAAAATGTGACTGTATACATGATTTTGATATAGAGACAAACATAGAGGGGTTGAGGTAAAAATCTTTTAAGAGACCAGAATAAAACTAGGCATATTCGTAAAGTGTGTAACTAGCAACCTAACAACATTAAGTAACCGGTTTGTGATGATATCACCAAAATTAAAATGCTAAACTCAGTGTGGCGGATACTTTTCTAAACATATAAGACTTCTTTTGGAAGAATTTATTTATTTGGGCTGTTATACTAGGAATATTGACTAAACATTCCCGGCAGTACCCCTGGCAAGTCAAACCACCTCAAACTCGAATCACTAAAACTTCTGGATAATAAGATGAAGCCTCGAGCATATTGGCTGTTCATGTTCAAGGTGATCCAACACTTTCTCTGACTTCCTTTGACAATTTTCTTTTATGTTATTGTGTTCGGGAAGGCAGCCTTAGGATTTCCATTAATTTGAATGCTCCTCTATTTAAAATTCAAAGTCCCAGTTGCTTTGAGGCAAGTCGGCCTATTAAATGCTCTAATTTGGGGACTGCTGAATCGTTTGAATCTCACCTACAGGACTATGGGGTTCAGCAGGGTGAAAATATGTGAAGGTCTGGTTAACACACAATAGTCCCACAAAGTAACCCACAATAGTCCCAAAATGCAACTATGAGCCACATCAAAAGTAACACCTGTAAATAGTGAGCTGCAGTGGCAGTGAAATAGGAGTTTGTGTTGCTATATAAGAGATGGTGATATCTACAAGTGACAAGCAAACAACATATGTACCACCAGAGATGATCTCAAACTGAGCACAAGCAGATAATCACAAGTACTAAGTTGAAAAACAAGACAACTGCCAAACACTACATTATTATGAACTAATGTGAATGTTCCCACACAAGAAACAGTAGGTTCCTTTATTTATCTATGCCTGATGTTCCCCAACACCCCAGAATGGTTCTGCATGTACTTCAAAAATCCTATTATAGAAAGACTTACACATTTGTTCCAAACTTTTAAGAGGATTTAAAAAAACACCCTAAATGTACTTTGTTCCAAAGATCATATGAACGAACATCTTCAAACCAAAGCACTTTTATGCTGCTAGTCTGCCTCTTTTCCTAGGTCTACCCCTTTGTCCTGTAGCTTTTCTCCGTAGGCCCCTTCTTTCCCTGGCAGGAGCTTCTGTTTCTGCCTCTTCGGAGCTGCTTTCAACAGCCTTCTCCACTGTGGACTCTTCAGACTGCTCATCTGACTGGCTCTTGTTCCCATCGACATGATGCTGGAAAGAAACATCTTTAAGTTCAACAAGAACGACAGAACCTTGCTTGAGGCCCTCGTAGGCATCAAGACTCTCTAGCACACCATGTACTGACACCTTAAGTGTATCTTTCATTTGAGGAACCACATCAGGTGGAGCATCTTCAGGCACAATGCACTCTTTCGGTGCTTCACCTTCCATGGAGTTTGTAAGCCCATTGTCAGAAGGTTCTTCACACTGTGGCACAGCAACCGCATCCGCGCTTTCAAGGACTGTTTTCTCTTCGGGGACCTCTGTGTCTTTAGCCACGCTTTCATCTGTCTCCGAACTGATGTGATCTGGGGTGGGGATTTCCATATCTTTTGGACTTATTGCCTAGAAAAGGTAAGGAGAGTTACAATGAGCTCCAATTCAGCAAAAACAATAACTCTGTGGTACTGAGCCCAAAACAGATAAGGCAATTCCACCAGCCATAACCGTACACAAATGCATAGCGCCCAGCCTTTGCACAGCAGTCTAATCTAGTCACTGTCAATTTTCATGGATCGACCCTAAATAACAAAACATTGAGCACAGATGCTGGAAAGATTTGATGCACTATAAATGGCCTCAAAAAGGAGAAGGAGGGGGAGCTCTATAAATGTAGCCATGGTGTGATTGGTTAGGTGCCTGGATAGCCCTTGAAACAATCAAGATGATATATGAAACGGATTATTCCCCCTTTGTTCAAGTGAAACAACGTTTTTGTGCTTGTTTATAACGTACAATTGCTCTTCAAGTTATTTAACAGTATTATCCATTTTGACCATCTTACTATCATTCACAGCACAGCTGTACTGCTGTCAAGCTACACAAGCATGCCTTTATTAGGCATTTCTTTATCTTTATTAAGCTCGGTATTTTTTATTTAAAAAAATACACAACTAAAACAACAGAATCAGTTAAGTCATAATCATACCAAAAGCAACTGCCAAGTAATTAATGATTCATGAAAGAGTACAGTTGAGAGGGGTAGGTTTCTAAGGCAAATGATAATACAACAAGAAAAAAACATGAAATAGAGGTGCATGCTACATGGCACCTGGCATCTTGCCTCTTACTCGAGATGTGCACTAGTGTAACAGAATGCTCCACTATGGCTTACCTTTAAACTGTCATCGCCCTTCACACCACGTTCTATAAATTATTTTCACACTTGTTGCTGCTACTCGCTCGCATTCCTTCACTCATCGCATCAGAACATCTCCTGATGCACCATATACTAGAGAGATCATGCTGTTACCAGTTCAGACAAATGTATTGCTTACTGAAGAGAAGCCTCCAATGGCTGATTCCTTTTCTCTCACTGGCATTACTATTTAAAAAAGTGTTTTCACAGTTATGGATTTGGAAGTTGTACCAAATGACCACATTAGCTGAACTGATTGCTCCAAAGACACTGCACATCGCCACCAATTCATACATCTGACACATTCACTGGGCTGTTGCTTGATAATAACTAACCATCAACATTAAATGATCTTAGATCAACAACTCCTCATCAACCTTGTGCTTCTAAATCACCAAACCCAACGCTTTCCCTTGGCCAACCCAATAGGATGTACTTTGTAATCAAACTAAAAGTATAATCCCACTTTGGGCATCCCTCCATTGCTCCTCAAAAACACAGACGTTGACAAACAACAACACATTTTTAGAGTCTAGCATGCAGCTAGCTATAAATGTTGATCAATTCTTTAAAATGTACATGAGAATTAGCTCTGGCTACTATCGAGTGTTTGCACTGCAACACAAGAGAGGATATTTTACATCTAAAAACTATACTCAATATCACACATTATTCATTATTTCATCAATGCGTGCTTACTCTATGTGCCACCGTTGCCACCATCATTACCACTCCCAGTACTACTATTACTGCTGTCTTTAATACCATCATCAGTACCACCACTCTCAATGTTGCCACCATTACCACCTCTAACACTGTAGGAGAGTAGGGTCTGCAATCCTATGGTCACCCCAGATTTTTGCTTTTTGCTTCACTGGTTTATGACTTTCCCTGGCTGTGGGCCTGCTAATCAGACCCACAGCCTAGCTGTTCTCTCTCTAAAATGACATCCATGTACTTTAGGTGCATTCACCAATTGGTACTGGATCACTCTTGTAAGTCCTTGTACAGTGTACCATAGGTACCCAGGGCATAAGTGAACCCAAGGCCTACCAGGGGCTGCAGCATGTATTATGCCACCCCTGGCTGGCCATCCAAATCTGACACAACTGGCCGATCAATCAGCTGGGGCAAGGTGGTGTAATCACCCTTTGCTTTAGATATAGTATACCTATATCTAAACCTAGAATGGACACATATACTCCTATAAGTCACTCCTATGGCAGGCCTTAACAATCCTGGAGGCAGAGTGCTTGGAATTATGTGAGATAGTGCTCTGGCATGAGCTGAGCCTGTCTACAGCCTTCGGAACCAAGTCCTTTAGCTGTTTCCATGATAACGCTATACCATATACTCTTAAGTGCATTGTAACCTCGCGGTTATTGCTAACTTTGGCATAGCATTATCAAACCATGTTGAGTAAGGTGTCATACAAATTGGAATACTACACCCTCGCTAGTTCTGGCGACGGGGGTAGCATTCCACCCTTCTAGAGGGACATGACATGTATGTAACTGTGAACCCCGGTTAAAGTTAACTCGAGCCTCAGCATCACAAAATGGATGCTGCCACCACAGACACAAGTCTGACCTCCTGCTGCTGGGAGTCCTTCCAGCGAGGGAAGCTTGGACAAAGGGTTTCCTGTCTTGGGAGGTGCTAGCACCACCCCAGACAGGATTTTGTGTATTAGGTAGGACAGGGCTGAAAGGAATGAGACATTCCTGGGGCACACCAGGTGTCCCTGTGCATACACCGGTTCAAACCAGTTGCTGGGGCACTCCAGCCCCAGCTCTGGCGCGACACCGGACAAAGGATAGGGGGTGTAACCACCGCCCTTCCTGGTCCCACCCATAGGAGGGACCTAGTGATAGTACAGCCCCCTTTAGCAGGATAAAGGTAGGAGCTGGTCCCATTCCAAATCAGATTAATCCTGAACTGAAATTCTACAAGAAGAAACTCTGGACTTCGACTTTCTACACAGAAGACTTAAGAAATCTCCCTTGTGGGCAAGGAGTGTCCACCCTGCACAAGCAGGCACCATCAAGCTTCCAGCGGCTTCACTTTGTCGTCTTCCCCCGAGGATCCAGACTTCGGAGCCCGACGAGACCCGGATTCCCAGACCTCTCCGACCTCAACTCACATCTGCAGCACAGCTGAGATTCGTGGGTGCGACGAGACACATGGGACCGGCCATCTTGGAGAAACTGCACTTCGCTTCCAGCACGACTTCTGAGGTAACCTCGACGAAGTGTTTTGGGGATTGAGAAGCCCCAGCCTCGAGCAGCTCCTGCACCGAAGACCAGCCCTCCAGCATACACGAGATCTGCGTGGGGCCCTTCTGCCTGTTTGCTGCTCAACGCGTTGTCTGGTCACTTGCCGGCTGGCTAGTGGCCTCCTAGACGACGATCCACGACATCAACACCGCTGGTATGGTTGCTCCAGACTGGCCCATGCTTCCTTCCAAAAGAGAAGTACCCCGGACCCTCTTGGTCCGCACCAGACGTCTTTTCCACTCATCGCGTGGGTTGCCTTTGCCAAGGCCTGTTGAAGCCGAATCCGGAACCAACACTGCCAACAGCGAGAGCCTGCGTGGGACAGCTTGTGCCTCCATCCTGGTCGTCGAAGACACCTCCTGGTCCACGTGGCTGCAGAGTCAAGCGTCCACTCTTCACCTGATCGCGACAACAGCATCTGGTTCCTTCCTGGTTCCACTCCAGTCACTGGCTAGTGACTTTGAATATTGTCCCCTCTGCTTTCAGGTCTTCAGCATTCCTGATCCACCCTTGGATCACACCGGACATCTTCCTCCTGGTCGCCTGTAGCATCTTTTCTTTCAGGCTCCATAGACTTCAACGCAGAAACCCGACAAAACTTCGCACCTATGCACCCGCAGCCCGTAGGTGAGGTAACAAGAGTATTTCGGTGCTCAAGGGTAGATTGACTCTCCTAGTGTCCAGTTTCACAGTCATTTTAGTCATACCTAGTCAGGATTGTCCGTACTCACCTTTTTCTTGAACTGTACTGTCCATAGACGTTGTTACGCATCTCGCGTGTGAGTCGACACTCTGCACACGCGTTCCGTGGGCCTCCTATTACTTACCTAAAGTTAGGGTAGTGTAGTCCCAGCGATCCTACAGCCTCTGGACAGCTCCATTCCTTCTATCGACTTCCTTATACCACTTGTTTAGTATATGGTTTGTTGCGCCTCGAGGGCAACATTGTAACTTGTGCAACTTAACGTATTTTTCTTAAAGGTCTTGTCATGTGCTTAGCCCTCTGATCTCATAAAGAGTTCAGAGGTGTTTGTTAGTTAATAAATATCTTGTTTATTTTCATAACTACCTGTGTGGTGTCCTTTCATTTGGTATTCAAGGGGTTATATGTGGTAAAAGAGCTGGCTTCACATGCCAAAAGAGTTTAGCCTAAGACTGCTTTGTCCATGCTACCATTAGGATAGCTGGTCTATAAGTTTGACTTACAACCAATCACCATAAGGGTTGTTTGGAATGATACAAGGTGATCACTAGAACTAGTGAGCATCATATATCAGGCCAACTTCTCACATCCATTACCACCTCTAACACCACCAATATTTCCAGCACCACCGTTATCATGAACACAATTACCACATTCACCACCACCAGGTATCAACATTATCCACTATTAACACTGCACACATTACCTCCAACACTAACACCATTACCACCACCATCATTGTGTCTGTGTGTGTGCTATCCATTAAACAAGGATTGGCAAGCCAATAGGTTTGGCTTCTAACTCACAATGAAAGTTAGACATATGGGCTTTGCCAATCTTAGTTTTTAAACGCTGAAACCTGGCCTTACTATGCATCATTGACATCATACTCTATATATATTCAAGACAAACAATCATCCTTATAGCCTGCTTTACCAACTGGGGTTTACCCACCTTGTACTGAAAAACACATGGTTCGATCAGGTAGATGAGCGCTAGCCAGCCGTACCAGTGTGAGGTGCACACCACCCATTACAGAAAAACTGGCAAACCCAGACTATCTAATCCACTGATGGAGGTTCCTATGCAAATGTGAAAACTAAACAATCTGTGTAAAATAAGATTGACAGGAGGGCAGTGAAGCATTATCATAAAACCTGCTGGAATTGGGGGAGTGGTTGGTAGGGTTTCAGGTAACCACTTTCACCCTTGAAGAGGTGGGCGCCATACACAGCAGAGAGATTTCCAGTTGAGAATCCAATAGAAGTAGCCAACAGGGTCGCAAAATGGGTGGAAAAATGGCATTCAGTGGTAAATACGTGACCCAATTTGTTTTACAAATATACAGATACACAATAAAAAAATTTGTAGTTCTTCTCCGTGCAGGCATTTGCACTCACACGTTCTTAACCTGTTGCACCACCTATAGTTCTTCTCTGCCCAACGTTTACACTGAGCTGTAAATATCTTTTACACAATATGGGCCATGAAGCTTAGTTACTAGTACAAACATGGAAAGTGCCACCCTACTAGCGCTTTTCTTAGTTAGTACATACATTGATGGCTTGCTGTGGGCTAGAATAATTAATAGAATTCTCTATAAAATAATTAGAAATATTTCACCACCCACATGCATTCCTGTTTAATGGGACCCTGTACCGCTAGACCCTTGGTACTGCTATGAGGACTTCTTTTGCCCCCAGTATGGCAAATCTCTTAAAAGGCTGGTGGGAAGAACAGATATTTGATGACACCACCCTATGTATTTAGATGTGAGAAATTAGATTTTGAATTGCGAAATACACACATGTCTGTTTAGAAAAACCACAGCCGGTAATAGTCTTCTCCCTGCCCTTAGTGGACACCTGGCAATCTGAAATGGAGCATTCTGTACAGGGAATTATTTAGGGCACAGAGGAGCTGTAGCTCGGATGAGGCATTCCAGTCAGAACAAATGGTAATGGTGCAAAGATTCAAGGCACAGGGCTACCCACAGTGGGTACTCAACAAAGCCATCAAACGATTGAGTGGGATCAAGAGGGAATCTCTTTTGTTAAACAAAAGACTGATTGAGACTGACAAACCCACTTCCACAGTCATTCTTGTGTTCAATAGCAGTGCCAAGCAAGTGAGACATATCCTGACCAAGAATTGGGCAATACTTGGATGTGAATCTATTATTAGTCATGAGATCGGCCAGAAAGTCAGTATCACTTACCGCAGGGCTAGGTCACTCAGTGATACTTTTGTCCATAGTGACATCGCTCTCACTTAGGGAATACGGAAATGCAATCTGCAGGGCCTTTTTCCCTGCAAGCAATGTAAAGCCTGCAAAAACAGTTGCATCAAAAAGGAGTGATACCATCAATGGTGGTACCGGTATTATCAAATAATTCCTGAAATGCAGCTCACAACATGCCATTTATGTCTTTGCGCTACATTGGCAGTATCCTTTTTCCTGCCAAGAAAAGGCACCTTAGGGGTATAGATCACATGACCCCAAATATCCTGTTGCCAGGCACTTCCGCAACAAACACTTTAGTGACTGTAACAAATTCACCTTTTAGGTCATTGACCAGATTACACCCAATCCCAGAGGGGGTGACTGCACCCTAAGAAGGAGGAAACGAGATTACCGAACAACACTATGAGCCCAGTGCAAAGTCTGTCATGTACCATATGATTTTCTTGGTGTTTAATGCATTTGCATCCTTTTAATCTGTTCATTTTGTGTTTTTACAGGAGGAACAGAAGGGGCACTCCCTGATATTCCAGCTTCCCGGTTGGATGAGTCTCTCTACCCTTTTCTTTGAACTACACTGCGATGTCGGTTGCATTTCAGATCAGATTTTTGCACCATTTTTGTGTTTCTGTTGCATAGTTCTGTTAAACTGTGATTCCATCTACATTATTGTTATGTTCTTTCATGATCCCCATGGCACCCACATGTACATCGTGTGGGAGTGGCTTCTTGTCATACTTAGTTTGTGCTGCTATACTGACCCATATGCTATAAATTCCACTGTACTATACCTGTACATTACATTGTGGTACTGTTGTATTCCAGGGCTCTGGACATGCTCATGTGGGCTTGAATGTATACATTTGTTGCAGTACCTACATTTGGTGCTGCTACACTGACCAGCATGCTGTGACATTATTTATTTACTTATAAGGCGCACAGCTACCCGCAGTGGGTTTCCCGGCGCCAGTGACATTCACTGTCACCCATGTCCTCTGTACTACACTTGTACATTTTTTAAGGTACTGCTGCGGCAAGGGCTCTGGTATATGCCCTCTTGGGCACGATTGTTTTCACTTATACGCATGGTCATCTGCAGCAGGCATGTTGAGATCACATATGTGGACACCCTGTATGTTCCTTTTGCATTTTATTCATACTTTCTTTTTCTGTGCGAATGGCTTTGAAGCTACAGCACAGACATTTTGGGATAGTGTTACTTTCTCTCCTTCGTGGTAACCAAGGGAACTCAGTCGCCCAGGTCACTTACGCCGGTCCACATGGGCATTCACTTTACCATACTACTTTCTGACAGTACGCACTTTTGCTAGGATACACTTTTTATCGGGACCGCACCGACTGTTGTCAACTTCCTTGAGCCACTCGGCTATTAAATTCTGCTTCACATGCATGTCAGAGTCACTTGGCACAACATGTTACTTTCTGACACTCACTTCCCCGCTGGACATTTTCCGATGCGCTAGGTCCTAGCTATCACTATATTAATATCATACGGGATTGTTTCTTTTACAAGCACACTTTGTGTATATCTTGCAGTCCTGGATTTGATTCTTATTGTGCATTCATCACTATCCCTATTATGCTTTTCATTATTGTAAGCCTTTTGGGACATTTAATCTTGGCGTCCACAGTTTTACTTGTATGTACATGCAAGTCTTTTGTCAAGGCCACTGTTATTGACTATTTATGCACTGTGAGTTAACTTCAATTTGTACATGTGATCAAGGTCACGCCGTTAGCTGAAGCCCGTCTTGTCGAAGTAAAGCTGGTCCTTGTATCCTGAGTGAGAATCAATTCTTTTGATCTACTGATGTATATGTATATGTATAATCAAGGTCTTATATAACCTAGAAATCTTTTATAGGGTAGCCTCGACATAGTAAGCCTAGCCTCCAAAGGATTTGTTTCCGGCAACATCTTCAATTGGGTTTTAGGAAGTACCACCATTTTCATTAATGCTAACTTTCCCATTATAGAAATGGGCAAGAGGCCCCAAATGGAAAACGTTTCTTTATAGTGTGTCTAAAAGCAGAGTCATAACTTCCTTCCAAGGCCTGTGATTCAGTTTTTGCAGTGTGCATTCCTAAACATTTAAACCCTTATAATCGACCTTTATGTTAGACCCGCGATCCAGTCCTCTATTCCACTTACCCTCTGGAAAGGGAAACACTCCCTTTTGTCCAATTTGCCTGGAGTCCATGGTATATCCCAAACTTGTTTTAGATTTGCTCCATAAGTGGGCCTCACTGATTTGTTGATTTAAGTGTAGAAGAATATCAATGATATATAGGGATAAGCAGTTCTGCAAAGCCAAATTTCACCTAAAATATCTGAAACCTTTTTGCAGAACTTCTCTATGGCAAATGCAAGGTGTGAAGGTAAGAGCGGGCATCACGATGATGAAATGTTTGAGAGCGCTAAGTTCACATGTACCTTCTCTGTTGGTTCTTTATGCAGCAGGCATACATTTGTAGTAAATATTGGGCTAGGTTTAAATTGGTGTGGATGGTAAATAGGTATTCCCAGGCTAAGTTGCCAAATACTTTTTTGAAGTCAATTAAAAGGACTGGCAGAGAATCATTAAGTCTGTTAGTTAGAGCCAGAGCCATATGCAAGTGATAAATACTGTGGTGCGTAGTCCACTGTGGCATGAAAACATTTTGATCACACTGGAAAGGACATTGAACTGCCTTAACTTCAAGGAACTTGGCCAGCTTACTCTACTTAATGTTGGCAGAAACTGAATGGTATGACTTACATCTGTAAGCTACACGGCAAGTCTCTGTATTGCATTAAAGAACAAGTTACTTACCTTTGGTAGCGCTCCTTCTGGTAGAGACTCTATCTAGATTCCTCCACTTTTGACTATTCCCCAGGCATCAGACTGGATCCAGAAGCTTTTCAGAAGTATCTCCGTGGTAGGTGGTGCCATGTGACTCTGCACCAACACTATTCTTCTTGAGAAATGACATGCGGAGCCTATACAGGCATCACTTGTGCATGCTGAAGTCAGTTACTTTCAAGACTGTACATGCCACTAGATGGAGAGCCCCAGAAGCAAACTGGTAGACCAGTGGGCAGATTCCTGGACTTGGGATCTTAATAATGGATAGAGTCCAAACACAGAACGGGGAAGATGGGAGGGTTGGTGTGGAATCTGCAAATAGAGTCTTTACCGGAAAGAGTTTTACCGAAATTAGGTAACTTGTTCTTTTTATAGATTTGTAGCTGTAGATTCTTCAGCTTTTGAATAGATACCAAAGCAGTACCTAATTGGAGGTGGGTTTTGACTGGACTGAAACCAGAAAGTCCTTTAGAACCGTGCAGGAAAAATGCCCTTCTCTGCAGATCTGACTATCTAGAAAATAGTGCTTCATGAATGTATGGCGGAAGGCCCATGTAGCCACCTGGCAAATGTCTAGGACAGGGACCATGGCAGAATGAGAATGCAGCCATTCTGGAGGCTGCTTATTAGACACCGTGTAGCAGATCTTAATGCAGAGCACAATCCTGCGGGAGTAGTTCTCTTCTGCACAGCCTTTCCTTTTTTCATCCAGTGAACCCCACAAAGAGCTGATTGTCCACCTGGTGTTCTTTGGTAGACTCTATGTAGAAGCTCAGTGCTCTCTTGGGGTCCAAGTGATAGTGTCTCTCTTCCTCCTTAGAAGGATGAGGCAGGGCATAAAACACTGGCAGGATGACATTTTGAAGGATAATGACGGAGGAGGAACAGCGTCACAACTTTTGGCAGGAAGGACACCTGAATCAGCAGAACCAGTTTGTCTGTAAAGAAGGTGGTGTATGGTGGGTTGACACAGAGAGCTTGAATCTCGCTCATACACCGAGTTGATGTTATGGCAATGAAGAACATTGTTTTGAGGGTGAGGAGCCACAGTGGTCAGCTGTTAAGCAGCTCAAATGGAGTGCACATTAGAAAGGTGAGGACCAAGTTAAGGTCCCACAGTGGCATGACGAAAAGAAAGGGAGGAAACATATGTTGCAACCCTTATAAAAAATCTCACAATGATGGGCGATTTGAACAAAGAGGGCGGATTTGGCAACCGCAGAAAAGCTGAAAGAGACTAAATGTATCCTTTAACTGTGCCCAGGGTAATGCTTGTCGGGCTAAGGACAATACAAGCAATAACACATCAGATAACTTGGCCGGAAGGGGGTCAATCTGGTGAGAAACACACCAAGCCACAAATTTGTCCTGACAGGAGTCTACATTTTTTGTTGGGGGACGCCTGGCTGTCAAGATGATATCAAACATCTCCAGAGAAAGGTCATTGGTGTTCAGCTGTTTCTGTTAAATCTCCATGCATGAAGGGGGAATTGGACCTGGTCAGTCCTGATCTTCTTGAGAACTCAGGGCACGAGTGGTATTGGCAGAAAGGCATACATGTGTCGCAAGTTCCACTTGAGGCGGACCGCATTTCAGAGCAAGAGACGCTTTGCAAATTCCAATGCACAAAAGTGCTGACATTCCATGTTGTCAAACATATCGAACCAAGGTGCTCCCTATTCTCGGAAGAGACCCTGCGCCACCGTTGGTGTAACAGCTACTCATGATCTGCTAGGTGCTGGTGTCTGAGCCCTCCAGGAACAGAGTTCATGACCCCACCACACCCTGTTTATTGTAGTACCACATGGATGTGGAGTGGTCAGTGAGCACCTGTACCATGATGGATACCAGGAAGGCCTTCAGTGCAAAGAGGACGTCCCTCAGCTCCAGAAGGTTGATATGGATCCAGGACTCCGCAGGAGACCAGAGGCCTCTGACCTCCACATTTCAGAAGTTACGTTTTAGTCACCACTGTCAGCTCTGGGTGTTGAGAGGGGTCAGACGCTGACCCAATGCAGTCCAGCAACTACCACTGCAGATCTTTAGCAGTCTTCTCTGAAATCTGAGCGTGGTTGGAGAGGCCCCCTTGATCTTGAGCCCACTGAGACTTCATTAATCACTGCATAGCCTTCATTTGTCACCTAGAGTGCTCAACCAGCAGGATGCAGGAAGCCACCAGTCCTTATAACCTCAGGGTCGACCTCACTGAAATCTAGGTCAGAGGCTGGACGGTTGGGATCAAGGCCTGAATGTTCTGAACTCTCTTTCCTGGGGGAACGGCACAAAACTGATCCATGCCCAGAAAGACTCAGATCAAGGGGAGCACCTGAGAAGGAGTCAGGTGCGACTTCAGCAGGTTGCTAGTCATCTATGTAGGGGAAGGCTGGCACCCCTGACCTCCGATGATGAGCTGCCACCACTTTCATGAAATCCCGAAGGGCACTGATGAGACCACAGGGGAGCAAAGGAAACTGAAAATGCTCCTTTCACACCACAAACCCCGGGTAACACTAGTGGGCCAGCAGGATTGCTATATGGAAACCGGCATCCTGCATATCCAACGTGACCATCCAGTCTCCATGGTCT
Source organism: Lissotriton vulgaris (assembly GCF_964263255.1). Lineage (NCBI taxonomy): Eukaryota > Metazoa > Chordata > Amphibia > Caudata > Salamandridae > Lissotriton > Lissotriton vulgaris. The sequence continues at coordinate 523,377,595 of NC_141689.1, read as the reverse complement.
ACTGCAAATAAGACGTGGGATAATGTGAGCATTTTTTATATTTTCTTTCGGAGAAAGGTGTTGAGAGGGTGCAGGCCAAAAATAGGCCAGAAGCCTTTATCCTCTTTGGGCACCAGTAAGTAGCAAAGGTAACAACTATATCTCACTTCTGGAGCAGACACCCTCTCAATAGCCCATTTGGCAAAAAGGGCTTGTATTTCCAGGTGCGGTGACGTAGAAAGGAAGGGAAAGGCATATCATATTTGATCAATTTACAGGACCCAACTGTCTGAAGTTATGCCTAGCAACCGAGGAAGAATCTTCGGATCCAGCCTCCCATCATGTGGCATGCTCCACTAAGGGCAAGCTAAAGGGTTTTTGGCAGGGGTGGCTGCAAGGGAGGTAGTGGACTGGGCGGCCCGCTGCCCTTGACAACGGGCGAGGTGGGCACCATGTCCTGAAACTGCTGGGCGCCATGCTGAGGTTGGATTGGTTTGCGGTATGGGGTACTTCTGCCAAAACCGCAAAAGGAGCGGTTGGGCTGATGCGGATGGTGAGGTGGGGCCAATAAGCCCAAGGAGCATGCTGTGGCCTGGCTTTCCTTCAACCGCTTGACAGTGAAGTCTACTTTGTCTCCAAACTGGTGAATTCCATCAAACGGTATGTTCATAAGGGACGACCAGATATCGCCCGAAACAAACGGTGGACTGCAGCCAGACGTGACGGTGAATGGCAACATTGGTGCCGATGGCCCAACCGATGGAATAGGTTGTGTTCAAGCCACAATAAATCATGAACCTGCCAGCATCCTGGCTGTCCTGAATGACTTAGGCAAGGGCAGGTCAGAGATGTTCTGGAGCCCGTGGGAGGACTTGAGCTACCGAGTCCCAGAGAGCATGGGAATAGCGCCCCAGCAGGCAGCCTACATCCACTGACTTGAGCACCAAGCTGGTAGATGACAATACTCGTTTGCCTAAGGTTTGATTCCCTCTGGGAGTAGTTGGGCAAGTGTCGGGACTGGAATTACTTGCAGATGCTTGCATCATCAAACATTCAGGGGATATTGAAGCTGAAATACAAAAGCGTGATTGCCTGGGGCAGGGCGATGGCTTTGTGCAATTTTGCTATTGACTGGTGGACCAGAGCAAGATTTGGCATAGGCCCCCAAAAATGTTTCTGTTAAGGCCTTGAAAAATGGCAGGAGGGGTTCAGAAGATGTGTTCCCCAGCTGGAGAAATTCTGTCAATACGTTGGTCTTTACCTACAAGGTGGGGAGCTGGAGGTCAAGGACTTTATCCGCCCTAAGCATTACCAATACCATAGGAAGCGCACTCCTCCATGGCTGGTCCAGGGATGAGAGAAGGCCCATTTCAAGGAAAGTATTGAGACCCCTTAGTCTCCCGCACGTCATCACACCAATTATCATCTTAAAAGGGCTGAACAAACTCATCATAATCATCATATTCGTCAGTGCAAAAAACTGAATGAAAAGTGTTTTGTTTTCCCTGAGCAAGTGGCAGTGCAAGCAGAGAAAACACCACCTAAACTGTTGTCAGGTGCTCAGTTAGGGAAGATCAGGCCAACGCCTTCTCTGAGCTGGACAGTGCTCTGAGAAGCTCCTCGTCCAGCGTTGATAGATTTGATATTGGCATAAAAGTCTCAGAGACCAGCGTGGATCACTGAATGGGAGGTGGGACTCTCGACTGGAGCCAGGGATGCTGTAACAGACTCAAGAGGATCCATCTGGCACTGAGAGTAACCCGCCTGTGGTATTGCAGCTGGAGTTCCTCTCGCTTCCTTGAGGCTTGAAGGCGCGCCAGAGGGATATGGCAAGGATCCAAAGAGCTGGAGCATGGTTGTGTGAAACTCTTCGATCTGTTGCTAAGTAGCAGTTAGGTTGTGCTGGAACCAGTTGAGGGATTGGCTCTGAAGTCGGCCGACTAGAGAGTGATGGCGCAGTCCCATGCCTGTTCAGGCGAATGCTAGTGTTGAGAGGGTGCCGAGACCCGCTTTAAATCCTTATCTTTCTTTAGACTTACTAGACAATATGGATAATGACAAAGACCGGCCTCTCGAGTGGCTTTGGTGACTCCTGGAGCGGGAACTGGACCTGAACTTGGACCATATCTTGGACTTGGACAAGTTTCACCATGCGGTGCCAGATCGCCTTCAGGTTCATCAACATGCAAATGCAGCCCCTGCAGGCATTGGAGTTGTGCTTTACCCCAAATAGCACTTGAACACATGATAGGGATCCTTCACAAACGTGCTTGCCACAGTCCCTCCAAGGCTTAAAACCTGTCATTTTAGGGGGAGACATTCCTTGCACACCGTGGAAATTTGAAAAATATTGAGGTAAAGTGATGAGAAGATGCTCAGGATCAGTGTCGGTAGGAGCAGAAAAGAGCTGATGTCTGCATGGGAGAATGGTGCTAATAACGTAATTTCTGGAGTGGAACGGCTTCAGTGCAGAGCCTCATGGTGCACCCCACCAGCGTACAGAGGTATTGCTGAAAAGTTTCAGCATCCAGTCTGATGTTGGGGAATAATCAAATGGTGAATAATCTGCAGCTAGAAATCCCTATCAAAACAGGGAGTCAAAGGGCAACATACTGTTTGATCCAGATGCAATATACATCTTGATTAAACAAGGGAAGAGGAAGCTTGAGAGTCTCTTAAAAAGGTCAGCCAGCAGCCAGTTCAGGTAGGTGACAGTGGAGCTGTGCTCATGACGAGCTGAGCTCGCCATAACGGCCGCGGCATTCCTATATGTGGCTAATTCTCCTTTGTGCGAGGGTTCTATCGGAGTCGGCGGAGTCGTGACGAGCCCAGCTCATCATGAGCACAGCTCCACTGTGTAGCATGACGAGCTGAGCTCGTCAGGAGCACTGCGGCGCGGCACGTGACGCCCCCCTGCATTGCGGGGGAATTAGCCCTGCGTGGAAGGGGTTAAGCTTACAACAAGCCTATTTAATCATACAAAACACCGACCCAGGCTGTATTAGTTGGCCAGTGTAACCAAGGCCGTATTGTTTCCGGGAGGTGCTGGCTCCACAGCCTGTAGCTTACTGCCCCCAAACTGCCTGGCTGAACCTCAGCCCATACACCCTCTATAGCTACGCTTTACCTAGCTAGCCACTTACCTCCATCATAACTACAATGGGGCAGTACGACAACACTTACATCGAGGAAGAGGAGATAGCCTACTTCCCAGTGTCAGATGAGTTTTGTGACGCAGTAGATGCCTCAATCCTTAAGGCGGGCTCAGATGTAGTTGCGCCTTTGGAGATGAAATTGCTTGAATACGCACAAAAGTGCTTCCAACCCCACCAATGGAGCCAGGGAGTGTCTCAATATTGTTCAAGGGGATGTGTCTAGGAGTGCAAGTATATTCAGCAATACTGGAAGGAAGTGACAGACATAATGGCGGAAGTAACAGAAGAAAAGATCCCACTAGAACCACAATGGCTAATATTATGTGTAACAGGTTAGATAAAGTGGCCCAAATTTGTCATGATTTGGCTGAAAATAGCAGCAATACTAGCGAAAACAAACATTGCCATGGGATGGGGGTAAGGGCCCAGAAAGTGACATATAGCAAGAGGCTGCCTAAGAGAATGGGATAAAATATGGGGGAAATGGAAGACATATATAGGAATCTAACAAAGCGTATAAGGACCAAGGGTGGATAAACAAGACGTTGATAATATCAGAAAGAGATGAGGGTGTGATGAAGCAATATTGAAAGAAGGTTTGCAAAATTGTAAAAATATGTAACTGATGTTGTCAAATGAAAGTGTTTATGTTATTGTGTTGTCTGGGTAAAGATAATGTACTGAGCCAAATCAAATATAAATATATATTTTTTAAAGTGCTTTCAACCCCTCCCTTCAAAGGCCTACCTAGGCCCTCGGCCCCCCTACTTCCAAGGCTGCCCACGCTCCCGTAGAACTTGTGTAAGCAACCCTCCCCCACCCGGGGTGGACCTGGATTATTTCACTAGGCTATAGAAGGCTTTTATGGGCCATGCCTTATCACCGAGCATGAGGGGAATTCCCAGGTTCTACTTTTCAACCACCACTTCTTCTCCACCGGCCTCCGATGGTTACCCAGCAGGATCTGATGGCCAGTCAAAGCAGGAACGTCCTTAGAGGCCACAAAGCACTCCCTTGAGGGAAGAACTACCCACCGGCACCCCTGAGGGTGTGGAGTCTGGTATGTTGAATCCTGAGTCACTTATGTACCCCCAATCAGCAAAAGTCGACACCTATTTGGTTTGGAGTCTACATAAACAGTGCCGTAGACCTTTTCTCGAAGGTAAAGTTGCGGCTATGCCGAAGATAGACCCCAAGATTGCCACATTCCTGGCTAAATATGTGAGAGATCCCAAGAAGAGCATTGCTCGCTCCTGGCGGTCATGCCAAGATAAGCTGTTAGACCTGACCAGGCCACTGCCAAAAATCCTTAACAACGCTGATGCCGCGAAAAAAATGAGGTGCCTTTATTTCCCCCCGGGTTACTCTCAAGTTGGGCCAAATGGCCAGTGGTGTTTTTGGGAAACACGAACGACGCCATATCTTCTGTGAGGCACCGGTCTCTTCTCATCAGGATTGACCCTAAGTTAGGGGGTCTGGCGACCTCGGAGGCAGGGCAGGTTGCACAGAGCAGGTGCTTTTGGGAGCCATTCATTAAGGAGCTCAGCAAGTTTGTCTCCACCTTTAATTCACTCGATAAAGCGCAATCCTCAATCAAGTGCATCTTTACCCCCGGGTTTTCACTAGGGCCAGTCATGGCAGGGGGCGCTCGGCCAGCCACCTGCAGACACATGCCCCTGGCATAGGTCAGTCATCCAGAAGATGCTAGTACCGGGGCCCCGCCCGATTCAAAGGATTCCACCCTACAAAGGGATATCCAAGGCACAGAGGTTCCTGAGGTGGTCCCCGTTGAGGAGGCCCCTTTCCCAAACTCCCATGGTGAGTCTGCAATTGGTTTTTCACAAGTGCTTAGGGAGCAGGTTGGCAAATTTCATATATATCTAGAGGACTGTTATTACCGATGCATGGGTTCTGGAGACAGGACAGGGTTTCCACATAGATTTTTACGGCTCCCTCTTCCAGCCATGCCCGCTTTGACCCATCGCCTTCTCAAACAGAAAGGCAGCTCTTATCTACATGGAGGTTCAAGAACTCCTGGCCAAAGGTGCTATCTCCACAACCAGTCCCCACCCCTCAGGTTTCCTCAGCAACATTTTCCTTTTAGAGAAACAAGATGGGGGACAATGCCCATTGATAAATCTCGAAGAGTTCAATGAGTGAGTGGTTTGCCGCCACTTCAAAATGGAAGGAATCCATCTTCTCCGAGACCTTCTCCGTACCAATGACTGACTGGTTCATCTGGATCTGAGGGACGCTTATCTGATGATCCCAATGTCCCTGCCACATCGTCAGTTCTTACAATTCCAATAGGAGTCCTAGACCTTCAAATTCTACTCCCTGCCTTTCAGTCTCATCTCCGCCCGTGGTGTTTCACCAATGTGCTCAAGTCAGTGGTCGAATTTATGAGGGATTTTGGGATCCACATGATAGTCTACTTAATCGATATCCTATAATATATATATGTCTCATGGACCAATGCCCTCAAGATCTGAAATTGCACCTTCGGAGGGCGGTAGATCTCCTCCAGTCCCTTTAGTTGATCATCAACCAAGAGAAGTCGGCCCTGACTCCATCACAATCTCTGATCTTCCTGGGGTTCGTGATCAACGTGGGAGACTCCACCTTGAGCCTCCCATCCAGGAAAATAGCAAAGATCTGCTAGAATGTGCACAGAACCCTGGCAAAACCCTCAACTTCTCTCCGACAGATCGCCAGGTTTGTCGGCCTCCTGCAGGCAAAACATTTTCAGTGCTGAACCGGACTTTGTAATAGAATCCATTGCCAGTAACTCGAATTAGGGGGCACGGTGTGGGGAGTTTACCACTAGAGGCGGAAGGTCCACGTCATAGCAAGCCATGTACAACAACTGCCTGAGCTGAGGGGGGGCTCCTTCGCAGTGAAGTGCTGGACAAGAGAATATGCCCAATGCTGTGTCCATCTCAAAATGGACAATGTGGTGGCTATCCGCTAAATCAATCACCTGGGGGGTACGCTTTCCAGAGCTGTCAGACCTGGTAAAGAGTTTCTAGGAATATTGCCTCGACCACCATATGTCAGTGGTAGCGGAACATCTCCTGAGTTTGAACAATCAAGTGGCAGATTGGCAATCTTGCCACCTCAAAGATACGAGCCAGTGGAAGCTGCAACCACAAGTGTTTCAAGCCCTGAAGGACAGCAAGGTCCCTACACAGACGATCTTTTCGCATCCCAGCTGGACGGTCAACTTCCATGGTTTTTCAGCTGGAGACCCGATCCCAAGGCATTAGGGACCAATACCTTTCTCCAGGACTGGTCCATGGAGATGGGTTATGCTTTCCCACCCTTTTTGATGCTAATGAGGCTCATGGCACTGCCTTGATGCCAGCAGTCAAAGCTGGTGGTAGTAACTCCGATCTGGAGATCACAAGTCTGGTTACTGGTTCTTCTGGAACTTTTTTGGGGATTTTCCAATCTTTCTAAACCACAATCAGTGTCTCCACAAGGATCTATCGCAGAACCCACACCCGTTGGTGGCTTCTAGTGTGGAGGATTACAGGTCACACTGGCAAGTCCCAGGACTTTTGCGCACAGCTGCGGACGTCCTGTCCTGAGCCTGGGTGGACAATACCATTAAATGATACCATTCAGCCCGGATTCGATGGTTGGGTTGGTGTCAGCAGCGGAATTGGATCCCATGGGACAGATGTTTTCCACATCTTGAATTTTACGGCTTTTCTGGCGGACTTGGGCTGGGCTATACGTCGGTCAACACCTTCAGATCTGTGATTTCTGCTGGACATGCCCATATGGGGGTGGTCCAGTTGCTGAACATCCGTTGGTTCAGAAGCTTCTCAGGGGTATCATGTTGTCTCTCCCTCCAGAACCGAGATACTCAGTACTTTGGTATGACAACAAAGTGTTGAATCTTTTCCTTTCCTGGCCAAGGAATACATATCTTTCTAAGAAGCAGTTGTCTGCGAAGCTGGCTATGTTATTGTGCTTGGTCCTTGTCGCTGGGTTTCAGATGTCCAGGCTCTTGGCATTACTGGTGGTACCTTTACCCCAGAGGGGGTTTCCTTCCATGTATCCTGTAGGACGAAGTTCAATTGTAGAATTATCTCATATACAGCTTTACCGGGTTCCCCTAAGCTCTCTTTGGTCGATCACCAAGGAGTTTTGGACTCATGGGAAGAAGCATCTGCTTATTGCCCTGTATAAACCTCATAGAGCTGATGTCGCCTCCCCTACAATCGCATGTTGGGTGCGCTGGGCCATTATTTTCACAAACATGTTTGGAGCTCATTCCACCAGAGGGGCCATGGTGTGAAGGCGTTCATCCTAGGGGCTCGCTTGGAGGATATTCTGAACACAGAGGACTGGTCTTCAGATTCAACCTTTAAAAGGTTCTACTTCAAACGAGTTTCCTCATTTGCGAGCCTCGTGGTAGACCAGCTTTAAACTGGCATAATCCTCGCCTGCAGGTCCTGACATAGAATGATAAATTTCCTAGCAACCATAAAGTAAAGTTTAAATTCTATTAAGGACACGGACACAGAGGTGAGGCTTAATCCACCTGTTGCTATGCAAGAGTTTGGTCAGCCAAGGATATTGAAGCTCTTCATTAAAGGTGTAAGTAGCAGTTTCATCAGGTTCGCTTTCATTGCCTGCACCGATCTGTGTTAAGCATACTTGTTTCTTGCATTTTTGAGTTAACTTATATTGTGTTACTTGCTGTGTTGCCTTAGTTTGAATTTTATGTATGGATTCCTGCAGGAGTGAGAAGTTTCACAGTCGGCTTTGGTCGCAGAAAGAAAGAGGACGAAGCAGGATGGTGGGTGAAAAGGGCCGTGCAGAGCTATGATTGGACACTTGTTGTGAATTCTCATTTTCCTTGGAATGATGGGAAATGTGGTTTAGTGTTCTCGCTAAAACGGCTGCTAATAATGAAACTGGAGAAAAATTTTGGCATAACCCTTGCCTCCAGTTCGTTAATATTAAAACGTTCCTTTAGGATTGCTAGGAAATTTTTCCTTACCTGCAATAAAGCATTTTGGGCCAGATGTACGACCAAGGAATTTGCGACTTGCAATTTGGAAGTCGCAAATTGGTATGTACAACAGTGTCTGCGACACTGATTGAGATTCCCAATGGCTGCTTGTAAATAAAGAAATTATTTTTCTTTTTTTTAATGCAGCCCGTTTTCCTTAAAGGAAAACGGGATGCATTTAAAAAAAAAAAAATAAACGTTTTCATTTAATTTTTTAAGGGCAGGCAGTGGTCCCTAGGACAACTGCCTGCCCCTAAAAAATATTTTCCCCTGCATTTGCAAAAGAGATGGAGTCCTCTGGGGGCCCCTTCCCATTTGCGACTGCATTACCACCCTCTTGAAGAGGGTGGGAAATTGCGAGTGTTTTGCAACTGCAATTGCGGTCGCAAAACATTCTTACATAGGGTTGCGAGTCGCAATTAGGAAGGGACGCCCCTTGCTTGCTTGCTTGCTTGCTTGCTTTTTGCTTTTGCAAAATCCTAAATGCGAGTCGCAGATAAATTGTGACTCGCTAAATAGGGTTTGTACATGGCCCTAACAGTTTTTGCATGTGCAAACAGGTCGCTAACCCGCTTGCGCATGCAAAAATGGGTCGTACATCTGGCCCTTTATGCCCTAAATTGTGAAGTGCTGCTGTGGTAAATCAAACTTAATTTTTCAACCACAAATTCAATTCCATTTTAACCTTTCGATTACAGATACAGTTTTTATAAGTGACTTTCAATAATAATAATCGTTAGAACGTAATAACATGGAGAAAATGGATGTTGGTCTATGAAATGTCAGAGCAAGCTAATCATCTCTCACCATTGTGTCACCAATCAAAGGCCAGAAAGAACCAGTGTCAAATCAATAAATATGTAATATGTTTGTAAACATGGTCAATGACTATTACCTACAGTTAACAATGTAACACAAAAACGACATTATGGGGGTCATTACGATCGCGGACGGACTTGAGTCCGTCCGCGACCCCAGAGCATGAGGGAACGTCCGCATGGGCTGCGGCGGTCCCTCTGTGCAGATTAGGATGTGACCGCCTGGGTGGAGCTTCAAGCTGCACCCGCAGCAATGTTAAAAAAGCATGCACAGCATTTGCGTGCACAAAGCGGCAGGCACCGCGCGGTGCCTGCTGCATTGTGCACGCAAATGCAGGGGGGTACCATAGGTACCCCCCATGTGCACCCCCTACTACACCTAGGGGGCCCGCAACGGGCCCCCGCAGTGCAGTTACACATGCTTTTCCACGGCGGAAAAGCCGCAGCGGAAAAGCATGTTCAAAAGCACATCCTAATCTGGCTGACGGTGTCTGAGAGACACCGTCACCATTTTAGTGCTTTTCCGCCGCGGTTGTAAGCCAGCCGCGGCGGAAAAGCTGCGGACCTAAACCATGACCCACCAGCCATCCTAATGTGGCGGTGGGTCCTGGTGGGTCCGCAGAGGATTTTCCGCATCCTCCGGGCCGGCGGTGGCTTCCGCCGGCCAGGAGGATGCGGAAAATCCTCCATCGTAATGACCCCCTATATGTAAAAACATGTAATGAAGCTAAAGAAATTGCACGTCATTCTGTTCAGTGCCAGAGTTACCTTATGTATCGATATTCTTCTGGTCTTTTGAAATGAAGCTTTGGAATTGTGTAGGGATAAGCATGCACAAATGTATGAACGACTCTTCAGTCGGACATAATGACATCATTTGGGAGAAGAGATGCACATGCACCCTTGTGGATATAATGATGTATAGACGTGCATCGGTTCGGGGTGTTGGATTTGGTTATAAATATATATCTGCAATTTTCTCACTTTTAGATGAATATTATATATGCAGGCATCCGATCCATATTTGTGTAGCTGTTTGGTTACTCTGGCACAATGGACCATGTCAGTCAGTCAATCCACTTTATTAGATTAGTTAAAATCATAAAAGTACAGAACACATCAAACATATTACGAAACATTTAGACAAAATATAAAAGACAATATACAGATAAAAACGTCCTGGCTAAAATATTCAATGTTTAATTTTTTTTAAATGTCATATTAGCTTAATAATCTTATATGACAAAATTCATGATCTGGTTTCGATTCTTTTTTAGCCTTACAGCAGCAGCAAGAAAAGAAGCGATGTTAAAAATATCTCCTGGGTTGCACAATGTCTGTAAGAAAACTAACGCAGGTCTGACCTGAACAAAACCCATTCCTCTCAAGATAGGAACCAAGAATTTCATTCGAATGTTGGAATAAAAATGACAAAACATCATGAAATGTAGGGTATCTTGGGTTGAGAAATTGTCACACTGACCGGGTTCTGCATCTTCAGGTTTGCACCATCCCAGTAAATCCCCCAATAGGAAATGGATCAAATTGAAACAGAGCCTAATTAGAAGCCAACGGTGGAAAGAGTTGTTCACCACGACCAAGTAGGGTTCAATAGAGATGGTTGTTTTTAACAAGTAGTGAGCCCTAACTAGAGGTTTGGAAAGCTCCAATTCTTCTCGCTCCAACATTAGTAAATTCTTGAAATTCAATTTTACCCACAGGACATCCTCCTTCCAAATCTTTTCGGGAGCCTCATACAGTTCCGGGCGTCCTATTTTTGCTAACATACATTTAACATAGGACAGCCACTTAATTTTGGGAGACTTATCTAAATTAGCACAGTCCCTCAGGATCCGCTGGTTCAGGGTTAGCTCGGGATTTAGCCAGATTTTGAGCCAACAAAGCAATGGCGCAGTACTCAAAATATCAGAGATATAGCCTAGCCCCAGTTCCTGAAGTACAGCGTACGTTGGGGTAGATTGTGGTACAGACAGCAGACTTCGTAAAAACTTATTTTCAGCTGTCTGAACCCCAGCCTGCTCTTTGAAACCCCAATATAGAGGATCCATGGGCCGCAATGGCCAGATATTTAGCTTTATAAACCTTTAAAATGGCCTCTATGGGTCTGTCCCCCAGGCGCTGAGCAAACCTTAAAAGACCTAGGGAAGAGCGAATGACTGCATTTCTTTTAGGATTTTGTTGCGGTATCCAGGAGGACCTGTCATCGAATAGGACCCCTAGGTAAGTAAAAGAGGACACCAAAGTAACTTCCAGCTCATTGCAATAAAAAGATTTAACCTGTTTCGGTCTATTCCCTATTGACATAACATGTGAATTTCTGATTTTTACTACCAAATCTAAGGAGTGCATATAGGCCCCAAAGGCATCCAAGAGCAGCTGAAGGCCTACCACAGTATGAGCTAAGAGGACTGCATCGTCCGCGTATAGGAGAACAGGAATAGGACAGTCTCCTACACGCGGGATGTCTAGTGATGCCTCCACTAAAGATTTGTCCAGGTCGTTAATATATGAACCATGTCTATGTGTGACTGGATTTAATAACTTATTGATTAGAGGGAGCTGTTGTTCCTTCATTGGATTTGGTATGCCATAGACTAGAGCATGGAGGCTTAAGCCTTAAGGTATATTCTTTTTATTCAAGTTAATGTTGTGTGCAATTCAAAATGATTTTGGATCATCTGCCCAAACTGTAGGTAAATCCAGATCTTATTTACATTATGTTGTTCTTGAACATATCTTACTTTGTGTGCACCAGTAGTCTCAGGCGGTTCTAGGGAGCGCAGAAAAATTGAGCTATTTCACCTTTTGTGTGTTCTCATAGGGATTCCATGTTCAGAAGGGCTTTTAACTTTGAAATTCTTGACCAATGTTGAACACGCTTCAGATGCCAACCATATAAGAAATAAAGGAAGGTGTTCAATTTAGGGTCTGCTTATGCCTCTAGCAGGATAATGAGAGAACTCAGTAGGGGCTAAATGCCTTTGTGCAATGCTTGTGTCTGTGTAAGGGCTCACTTGTATGTACGCGATTGTAAACATCAAAGGGACATTCCTTTGTGGCCAACTTTAAGCCTATGGGGCTTGTACCCACATAGGGACGGTATCCACCCAGGAATACGAATAATCAATATTAAGTGAATAGGGTGCTTTATGAGATGTTAGCCCAAAATTTATATTTCAGTATTGAAACACTGCTGCGGTTTCTTGCTTTTGACTTGTTAAAGAAATTAAATGAAGGCATATTCACCAGATTCTTTAACATTTTTTGACATTTTTCTTACAAAAATTAGGCAAATTGCTACACAGCTGAACTACTCATTACATTTAAAAATCCAGTGTAAATGTGACAGTTAAACTGTGTCAGTCAGTAGCTGACACAAGACGTACGGCATGCACAAATAATCCTATGTTCGTACTTGTTAGACCTGGCATCATTGGCGTGAGTCTCTCTTCCCTTTTTGTTCGGATTGCCTCCTCTGTTTTGATATGTTTTTGCTGGTTATATGCTTTGGGCACTTTGCCACTGCTATTCAGTGCCACAGTGCAAGTGCTCCCAATTTTAAATTGAGATACTAATTGGTTATTCCATGATTGGGTTATTTGATATACTTGTCAGACCCTAGTACAGTGCACCATGTGTGCCCAGGGCATGTAAATCATCAAATGCCGCTGGTGGGCTTGCAGCACTGTGCCACCCACAGAAGCAGCTTGTAAAGTGTGTCTCAGGCCTGCCGTTGCAAGGCCTGTGTGCAGTCTGTGACTGCCATGTCGACTTGGCAAGTGCACCCACTTGCCAGTCCCTACACCTTCCCTTTGCTTCATAGTAGACACCCCTATGGCAGGCCCAAGGGCAGGGTGCATTGTAAGTATAAGGTAGGACATGCTCTGGTGTGTGTAGCATCTCCTGATAGTGAATTACTGCCAATTTCGTTTTTCACTATTGCAAGGATACCTATTTCTCCATAGCCTAGTATGGGCAGTTGAATTATTACATTCTTATCATCCTAACTGACTCAGGGAACATGGTAGAAATTCGAATTTGATATGCCTGAACTCTGAATAATAAAATACATCTTTTAGTAAAGTTGGTTTTAACATTCTGTGTTTGAAAATACCAGTTTTAGAAAGTATGTATTTTCTTGCCTAACTGTCCAGGCCTGCCTCTGCTAGGTTTTGTATTCCTTATCTGGAGTTTGTGAGTGATAGGGCTGGGGGATTCCAGGAGACAGGCTGGGGGAGGCCAGTGGTGAATAGAGAGATCTGAATATAGATGGGAGGGGGGAGTTGCACCTGAATAGGGCTGGGCCTCTACAATGCTGGCTCCACCTTCTGTGGAGCGGCTGATGTCTCTGCCCTGCACTGTGAAAGGAAGGAAGAAGTCATGTAAACAAAGTGCTCAGGAACTGGTTTGGACTAGGCAGAGGCCTCTCTGCCTTCAGAGAACAAAGGATTTTGGGGTGTAAATATTGGGAACCAGTCCCAAGAACTTTAGATCACTTTTGGAAACAAGGAACCTTTTGCCAAGGAGATGAACCAAGGAAGCTACAGGAGTTTGACTGCCCCTCTGCCAGTGCGCTGTTTGCTGGGTTGGCCTGCAGTGGTTGCTTCATTGCCAAGGAAAGGAGAGGTAACTTTTTATGGGCTTTCATCATCTACAGAATATTCTCCAAGGGCTTGAACTGTGCTTGCCTCCTGCTGAAGTGTCAGGGACAAAAGACTTAATCTCCAGCTCCCCTGGGAGCGTGACGCATCGAGAGGAAGCGTGTCGCCGCCGCAGATGAATTTGTCGCATCGCTGGAGAAGCGCGCCTTCATCGCATCTCCCTGGAAGCGTGTCTTCGTCAAAGCTGCCTGCTGTAGCATCACCGGAGAAGCGTGACGCGATCGAGAGAGTCGCCATCGCATCACTGGAGAAGCATTTTGCAGGGCCTGTCGCAGCTCCAAACTACTGAGTCATCGCAAGACTGCCATGGCGTCTACGCATCGTCATTGCATAGCCGCGTCAAGGGCGCCATCTCCTTACATCGTAACCGGATCATCGCATTGCATCAAGGCGCCATCTTGCACATCGCAACGGGCCTGCAGGCCGAGAATCTACGCATCGACCCCGCACCGGTACGGATCACGACGCATTCCCTACTCTGCGCAAGCATTGAGGCGCGACGCATCATCTCCCCCGAATCACAGAACCGACGCATCTCTCCTTTTGCGAGCCTTTTGCTCATTTTGCATTACACATCCCGGTCCTTTGTTGAGAACTTTGTTGCATTTATCATCAACTTGAACTAAGTAGCTTTTACCATCTTTAAGTCAACTTTAAGTATAGTATTGTGGATTTTTTTGTCGTTTGTATTCTTGTGTTAAGTCCATATAAAGAATAATTATTTTTATTAAACATGTGTTGTGTCCATCTGTAGTGTTTTCACTGTATTACTGTGTATATTCACAAATGCTTAACACACTGCCTCTGAGATAAGCTTGTCTGCTCGAGCCAAGCTACCAAGGGGGGTGAGCAGGGGTTATTTAGGAGTGTAATCCCCTTATCCTCACTTATAAGTAAGGGTCCCTATTTGGACAAAGGTGTATAACATTGCAAACAAGAGACCCCTAGATTTAACTGTACTTTACTACAAACTACCCAGACGCCCTCTCAGCAGAGTCGTGAGTCTGCACAGAGAACTTGTGCTGACTGCGCACCTGGTCAGGCATAGAGTCCACCGAGGCACTGATCGGGTCCCCTGCTGCTGGAACGGATGCTCTCTTGTCGTCTTCACCTGGGTCTTCATGCTCAACCGTCACCTCTCCATCGGCAAGAGCATTACCAGCTCCCTTCCCAGCTTCCGATGCTTCCGCTATTATGGATTCTGGTTCCGTGTTCTATGAAGACATTAACACAAGAGGACAAGCTGAAACTCATCAAACGCCCATGAATTCAAATATTACTCAAGACAGAACTTTACAGGACACTGCTGATCGACATGCCCTAAATTATGGCACTAGAGCGTGTCCTAAGCCTTTGGCCGATATATAAGCCGTTGGCCGTCTGCTTCTAATTAGTGAGAAACCAAGGTTGTTAGATCCTATAAAACAGATCAGAAGCTGGAATGTTCCTTTCCACATTAACACTTGCAGCATACCAAGAGGAATGCTCGCTGGGAGGTGTAGTGTAGTTCCTATATTCCCAATAGGCTCTGCGCATTGGAATAATATATCCCATAGATGTGAAGTAGGACTTATGTCTACTAGGTCTCTATCGAATATATTAGACTTAATTGTGAGTGTCAGCTAGCTCAGAGGTCACTAGAAACTTTCTCGAGTTCACAAGAAGGGATTTGTTTCTGACAACCACATAAACATGACAATTTTGTTTCCCCAAGATAAAACTGATCTTCAGAGTTGTGGAAACAATAGATAGATATTTTACTCAGTCACTTGTGCATGCTTCGTTTCACCAGAGGTGCAGAGAAATAGAGAGATGGGCGTTTTCAATAAAAGTATTTATTGAACAGTCTTCTTTCTCAAGCAGAAGAAATGAACTGCTACTATCGTAATACTGGTTGCAAAGTATAATGCGTACAGTAAAAAGAGTATTATAAAATAATACTGTAAAAGAATTGTATGGTTCCTAGGCCATAGATAAATACATACATAAATAACAAAAGGCTAAAAAGTACTCAACTGGTGCTTCTAAAATACGCCTACTCCGATGTACCTAACCTAAGTCTAGTACGAGGGAAGAAGTAAGTGAGGTGTAGCATAAATTTAGTATTCTGTGCCAAGAATCTATCCAAGATTTCTCTTAGGGTCTAATCAGCTCCGTACCTTGGTTTTAGAATGAAGGAGGTCAGTCTCAGGACTCGATTTCCCAACAACCCGCAAGGGTAGCTTGGAAACACTGGCCCTGGATTTCTCGGCAAGAGAAAAGACAGCGTCTCTCTCGGTGTGTCTGCTGGAGGGTCGGCTTCCTTCGGCACTTGCTGTAGCAGGATGAGTCGGGCAAGTAGATAGTCGAACCGCTCCAAACTACTGTGTGTTTGCTATGGCAAGTGTGGGCATATTTATACCTTAAAGGTGCCGAGATTGACGTAAAGGTGGACATAATAACGTCATCAAAGAGTCTCAGTTCTTTGAAAAACTCCATGAGTTCTTGGACAAGTCAGTATTCAAGCAAGGGGAAGTCCATAGGTGCTGAAGCCGAGTTTTCCAAGAAATCGTTGTGGATTTTCGGAACTAGTGGAAGTAACCCTGCCATATTTGGACTGCATGAGCTATGTCTAAATATGGTTATGATTTCTATACCTATATAAGGATATGGTGATTTATTCCTATATAAGGGCATGAATCGAGGAAATTACACTAGGGTCTTAAAATGCAATACAACAGAGGAAGAGAGCCGTGCACCCCCTGGCGCCGGGCTATTACGACTAAGTATTGATTTGCTGCACATGTCACCATCAGCTGCATTTGCAATTGTCAACTACAAATAGTTTGTAGCTCAAGTGGATCAAAAGCCACATAAAACTCTGCATATGTAATGCAATAAGGCTCCTGACACTTTACAGTCACCTATCACCAATGACTGCTGCTTTTAGGGAATTCATAGCTGAGAAATTCGTTCCGCTGTGGATGAACTTGGAGAAGCGGATTTATCTACTGCATCAAACACAAACCTGATATACTTGGACATAACTGAGAGTGGACCCAGCGATTCTTTCTGTTGTGAGGTACTATTCACGAATATCATCTTTATTTTGCAGTATTCACAAAGTAGTAATTACTTCAAGCAGGAACTCATCATTTCCAAAAATTCAAAACATTTTGCATCTTTTTGTAAATGCTGAAGATGTAAATCCGAAAGTTTATTCTAGTGAGATCCTTACATAATAATCATGTTCTGGACAACGCATTTCTGCAAGGGTGTGTCATATGTCTAGAGAGCCAGGCGCTCCTCAGTGTCGCCTTTAGTACTGGAATCCATTTGTATGAAAGTCACTTGTGTTAAACTTGATTCAGAGACATGAGGCACCGGAACAGAAGTCTGAGTGACCAGAGCACTGCAGCACTGGTGGGTAAATGGCCAGGAGGTTTAGTTTCGGAAAACCTATTAAGCTGGAGGAAGGGGTCAGGGAGGCTGATGCTGACACGGTGAGGAGTGGATTTCCGTATTTGTACTCTAGCAGGGCCTCCACTAGATCTAGGATCTACTAATTACTTCGTACGTCCATTATCTATCTTGCACTAAACGCTCACTGCTAACATGACAGTCCTGGTTTGAATGCTACACAGCTACATCAGTCTTTTATCCTTCGAAAAGCAATACGTTCAGGACATTAAATTGAGCTATGGTAACTGGTAGTTTAGTGCTTAGAAAGAGATGAAACTCTGGCATCAGATGCTACCTGTGCTATTCATTGCTCACCTCCATAAGAATATGAGGGTCTAAGTGCATTCCAACATCACTTGTCCATAGTTTCTCTCTACTTGGCTACTATAGCTGCACCATTTGCCCAATCACCTGCCTTCGATTTTCAGTCGCCATCGTATGTAGTAAACCATGTATTACAGAAAATTGCCTTGCGCTTGTATCTAGGTCTACATTTGGGGGTGTGAAGGCCATTGTTCGTCATCTAAATCTGACCATATCAATTCCGTCCTAAAGTAACTTCATAGGCGTACTTTTGAAGCAAGGACCACATTAAAAACAACATAGACAGCTCATAAATCCACCCATAATGTGTATCCCTTCTACTCGATGGGAAAATTCAGCAAAGGACTGGCTGATTCCTGAAATACCGAAAACCAAGAAAAGCAAAGCTTTAAAACAAGCCTTCTCATCCCTTTTCCCAAGACTATGGAACTTCACCCCTGTATGTGTTAATGTATGTTACGGTGTTCTCAAAAGTGTGCAACTACAAAGAAGGCATTCTGGCACTAAGATGGTAATAACCTTATAAATTCAGATCGTAAACAGGTGAGTCTTAAGCATCTCTCTAAAAGTCAACTGATCACCTGTAAGTCGCAAATGAAAAGGGAGAGTATTTCACATCCTAAATGTGGTGAAAGAAAAGGATTGTCCACCAGATCTTAATTTGTGTTATCAACACACACGCTGCATCTGAAAGCAGACTGTACCTGTGAACATGAGCAGTGGCTAAGTCCCTACTAGAAAGTTGATTTGTCTGGTAGATTACTTTATGGCAGCTCCATAGAGCCTTAAGACTCAATACTATACTGTAAGACTGACTCAATAGCAAGGTGACTCAAGAAGAGACGAGGGAGACAAGGATACAGCAACCACAGGACGAACAAGGAGAAATGCAGGAAGCTGGGTACTGGTGCAGCAACACAGCTTCCTTCGTAAGAAACACATTTGTGAAGCAACTTCCTCCAAGATGAACTTCCTTTAAATAGTTCCCAAAGCTTAAGCACTTGGTGATTCAGGCAGGAAGCAACACTACTCTTCTACACCTGCACAGAGAAAGGAGTGGTAGCCGAACTAGCATGAGTCGATTATGCTGCTCCTTCGATCTCACCCCCTATGGTTGAACTGAACTACTTCCATAGTGATGGCGTCTTGGGCTCGATATATGCCATTGAGCACATAACCTTTATAGCCTGAATCTTTGTCGTCACTCCGCAGACTGTTAAGTCTCTCAGGAGCCTGATAATTTCACAAACCACAAGACCAGTGTAGAGTGAGATACCATGACAAAAGCTGCAAAACATCTAACAGGACAAGAGCGGATACTGAGCAGCTCCCCTGGATTAGTCGCAGCATATTCATCACAGCTCCTACTGTCATTTCTGAACCCTGTCTGATATTCACCAAGGACAGTGTTTTTATTAAGGAATCCAGATAATCGATTATTCACCAATTTCTGGGTCACCCTTGACATATAAGGCAGTAGGGACACCAGCTTAAAAGTGGACAGATCTGCAGTTTGTTTCTTAAGCAAACACCTTATTATTGCCTTCTTCCAATCTCTGGGACTTCTGCTGTTCTAAAAGAATTATTATCTCAGTTAAAGTAGTTGCTATAGAGTCTAATGCCAGTCTGAAACCTTTAGCGAGACAAGGATCAAGTGCACAGCCTGCTATGAACTTTATCCAACCTCCTTTACTTATGTACTGTGGCTGGTGACAATGTGTACACAGAGTATTTGTTCTTCTTGGTTTATGAGCGAGTTTATAGTTGACTACTCTACAGGTCCAATAAATATGGGCCTGATTCACAGAATGAACTTAAGACTCAATCCTAAACTTACTACTATTTTGGTATTCACAGAATGCACTTACTACTTTTGGCATTCACAGAATGCACTTACTACTTTTGGTATTCACAGAGGTTAGGATTTTGTCTTAAGTTTGTCTTAAGACAGACTTAAGACAGACTTAAGACAGGATTGTGTCTTAAGTCTGTCTTAGGTCTGTCTTAAGTCTGTCTTAAGTTTGTCTTAAGTCTGTCTTAAGACAAACTTAAGACAAAATCCTAACTTCTGTGAATGCCAAAAGTAGTAAGTGCATTCTGTGAATACCTAAATGGTAGTAAGTTTAGGATTGAATCTTAAGTTCATTTTGTGAATCGGGCCGTGTTCTGAAAAGTATCATAAATTATTTTCATCTTAAAGAAGAAATGCTTTGCCAATGACTCACACAAATCATGGCTCACAGTCACTGAAATCCCACAACAGGACTGGAGAACTCAGTCACAATTATGAAGGCCACAATAATTCTGTCAGACTAAAACCTACTACTGGCATTCCATAATGACCTAAAAACACACTTTTCAAAATATTCACTGACTAAGGACTACGTACCAACCTCTTCTTCAATATAGACTTTTTATGCTCTTTTAATTTTATTAAAGTATATTTTTGTAAACGGCTAATATGTTATATTAGACACAAACATGTTACATGTAAAGTGCTCCGCTACCTTAGGGCTAGGTCTGTGCTACGAAAATATTACAAAGAAAAGAAATTAAGGGTCTGCGTCTCTTTCCCACTTCTTCCTTAAGTTATGCATCCCATTTTTCTGTGTGTTTTATACAAAGCAAGTCTCATGTTAATTTTGTTCTCTCTATCTCATCCATCAGAAAGTACTAAATCTATTTGCTAATAATCCTCAGTTTTACTCCCAGTGCACCAAGGAGATGTAAGTATCTCTAAAAATGCACTGTCTGCCACACTCCTCTCTGAATTTGTCAAAGGGGCTCCCTGGTTTAATCATTAAGATTCTACTATCTGCTTAGGCCTTACTAGCTCGCCAATCTCAGAGCAGTGTTTCATGAGGCATCATCCCCAAGTGCAGACTTGCAGTGTGTATTAGCATCATCCTCATCCTTTCTTGAGGTCTACTCTGGATGTTCATGTATTCCCATAGGCAAAGGCCATTCAAAAGCCACATCTCTGCCTTCACATGACGTCTGCTGGAAGTAACTTCATCTGGACAGCCTGTGCTGTTGAGTAGTATATCTTAAGACCGGCTAGCCTTAATTCCCCTCCTTCTCAAAGCTGCATCAATGTGTCCAGGCTTCATCATTCCCCACTAGCCTCAAGCTGTCTAGTGAGCCTTTAAGCTACCACTTTCTCACCAGTTCTGGAGTTGTTTGAAGAATGCACAGAAACCCTAGCAATAGATAATTCCTGTAGTTCAAGGGGCATTTTAGCCCACATTTGTACATCTCCATTGAAAGTCCCTTACAATCTATACAGGTTCTGGTGAGGGTACTCTTTTAATTTGGTGACGCTGTGCATCATCTATTTGTCTATTATGACTACTGAGTATGTGATATTTTCCTTTTAGAGATTAAGTTGTGTGTTAGTCTCACTGAATATCTTCATTTGGAGACCTTTTAATGTGACTTGCCTGAAAAACTACAAGTCTCTATAGGGCCGCGAACTAGATCTGGATGGCATGGGTTGCTGTCCTCCACCAGTTACCTCATTAAAAAACTCTGGATTTTTCTACACTCCATTACCTCTCTCTCCAAAAAGAATGGTGCTATCTGTTCATTTTGCTAACAGTTCAAGTCGTTGAAAAAAGTTTGCCCATACTATCTTTTCCGGATGTGTCACTAAGTCTAGGTTATGGTAAAAGTAGATTTCTTGAACTGTCAAAGAAATCCATTACCCCATTCAGTGGGTACATTTTGTTACAACCTGAAAATTGCTTTTATTTCAAAGAAACATCACTCCACTGGATGCCAATGATAAGTCAAGTAAAGTGTATGGCTCTCTGCCCTGCACACACAGCCTATTTTGTGACAGCTTGTGTCTTTGTTAGTGAAAAGGGCTCACTAAAACCTTCTTTGCCTTCTTTGCCCCTCAGGTTCCAGTTATGGATTCCTCCTAGCATGAACGCTCAAAATGAAAGTTTTTGTCTCAGTACAAGCAACGCTTCTATTGAACTTTCACCATGACACAATAATTTCCTTTTTAAGATCCTATGGTATGCACAAACAGCACCGGGCTGCCCCTCAGCATGAATGCAGCGCTTAAAAATGTCCATAACTAGCCATAAAAACAGTTCTTTTATATGTGCGATTGCCTCCTTAAGACTTCTAAGTACAATATGGCCTAAATCTCAGTAGAAAAATAATTTTGCACAAAGCACAACTATCCATGTATGAGTAAGAGCATCTACAGCAAATGGGATATGTTATATTTCTGGGTATTTGTATACCGTATACAACAGTGATGCCAATTACTTGGCTTCAATGCACTTTTCGCATTTTTCAATCTGCAGCCATGATTTATCGAGGTAAGAGCCTCCACTGGGAATTTCGATCCCGAACACTGGTGTGGGTCGATGGTTTGCCGGATGTGAGTGATCCTTGTTGAGATGATCCTTACATGGGGAGGGTCTTGGGTCCTACCAACCTAACCCATGTGAATGTGGAACGTATAGTGCATCTCTGCATGGTGGTTCACAAAGGGGGTTAGGGTCTTGAAGCCTTTCGTCTAACCCCTGACGGCGACGGATGTGTTGGAGCAGTGGCTCTAGTTCCCTTCCAACCAACCTAGGGGGCTTTACTATTTTCACTGGATAATGTATAGTGAGCAGATGATGTTTGCCATGAGGTCAGTGCAATACCAAGGAATTCCCAGCATGGCCATGACAGTGAGCGGATCTGGAGAGGAAATACCACTGTGACTCAATATCCAATTGTTGGAGGATGGATTACTAGTAGGGATAGGTATGCACCTACCACTAGCAACAAGGCCACCCACGCAACATAAGGTCCAGACAAGGTCTCAATACATTAGTCCCTGGCTCAATCCATGCTAGCTATTAGCGGGTGGGTGAGCATTATCTGACTATCAGCGCAATGTCAGGGTGATTGTGCAGAGTAAATTGTGGGTGAGTATGCAGGTTGAGTGGTATCAGAGAGTAGGCTAAAGGTATGTAAGCGTTGTAAAGACATGTCAGTAGTGCAACCAAAAACCGATCCAGTATATAAATCACTTGTTATGAATGTGTAATCAAACCGTGAACAATTACGTTCGAGTCTTGGCGTTGGTTCAACATTCTGTGATTCTAGACAAATCACCTACATGCTGTCAGGCAAAGCCTTAAAAGCGGAGCATCTAAGGCCCACTACGCAGAGCGAACGGGAGCAGCTGAAACGAAAAAACCATGAGCACTGGAAGCGGAAATCTTGTGGGAGTCTTAGCAGACTATAGAGACTTCCTCCGATGATGCCGCAGGTCACACGGTTGTGTTTTTAGGGCAGCACTGGGCAATGACACCACCAGAGAACAGGTGCCAAGGGAATACCAAATATTACACAATGGAAAAGTTTAAATAGCGAGGGCATGGGCTGCGTACATGATTAACGTAGAGAATGTCAGTGTGCCGTTCCAGTCCCTGTCCATCTGAAATGCAGCTGGTAATGTGAAGTAAAGCGCTCAGATGCCTCCAGTCGAGTTCATGCTTAACAAACACATGCACTCTATGGATTGGGGGACAGAAGCAAATAAAGTCTTAACAGAAGCATATCGGGCAAGCAGTGATGCTAGAAAATTAGTTCAAAGTTGTCAGAGGCAAAAATGTAAAAACAAGGCATCAGAGACAATAATAAACAAAATGAGGGCTGACGAAAACAGTGGTGTTAAGAAGCACGCTCTAAATATGTGCAGCCAGGGAAAGATAACAAAATGTAAACAGTAACCGCTGTGAAGCCTTCATCAAAAACAATAAACCATACATGTTAACGCAGTGGTCTCTGGAGTTATGGATAGACATCCTCCGCGGGATAAGGGGCGGGTTCAGAGATGTCTGCCTGAGTTCCTCGATGCCATGGGTTTGGTGAATGGCTGGAGACTGCTCCATCCGGACCAACCTTTCATTCTGGTGCCCATGGTAGCCTTTCCCGATTAGACTACTGCCTCGTGCCTGCGGCCCATGCGTCTTACGTTGCTGAGGCGACACACCTTGCTAGGGGCATATCTGATCATTCTCCGCTCTGGTTCCGTGTCTGTGTTGCTTTGGGGTCTGGGGATAGGGTAGCCCCCATTAATCCCTGGCATCTGCGTAACCCTAGAATCCGGAAGGACCTGATTAAGGCTCTAGATCTTTATTTTCTAGAGAATGAGGGGTCGTGTCCTCCTCAATCACACTCTGGGAAGCCTTTAAGACTGTTATTAGGGGACAGGCTTTATCGTTGATAGCGGGAGCGAAGAGGGATCGAAACAAATAAATTGTTGAAGTAGAGTCTGAGATAAGTCGCTTGGAGGTGCTAAACTGCACATCCTGAATCTTAAGCAGTTCGAGTATAGATCGCTGGTCACTGATAGTGCCAGAGCCCTGAGTAGAGAGCAGCAGGGTCAACTGTATGACGTCGGAGATAAAGCAGGGAAACTTATCGCTGGTTGGACAAGAAGGACAGGGCGGATCGTCTTATCCCGGAGCTTGTGACAGCGGAAGGAGCACGACTCACAGACCCCCAGAGTATAGTGGATAGTTTTGCGGATTATTTTCAAACTGTGTACACCTCGGTCTCGGATCTCCTGAAGGAAGACTCCCACTCGCTGCTGCGAGACTTACCGCTCCCGTGCTTGACTAGGGAGGACGTGAATTCATGAATAGTGCCCTCACCACAGACGAAGTAGCCCAGGCGGTGCGCTCTTTGAATTCGGGTAAGGCATTGGGGCCTAATGGGCTCCCAATTGAGTTGTACAAGCTTCGACCTGATAAGATTGCTCCCTACCTGAGACGTATGTCTACGATCAGAGAGTAGCTTCTGTTGTGGTTATTCATAAGGAGGGTAAGAGGGTAAGCCAAAATCGAGTTGTGCTTCATATAGACCTATTTCGTTATTGAATGGGGAGCCCAAAATACTTGCCAAGCTTCTTTCCAATAGATTGATTAGGGTGATCAGCGGACTGATACATCCTGATCAATCTGTCTTTATTCCTCATAGGAACACGGCCCTAAACTTGCGCAGGTTACATGGTGTGATAGCCAGGGCTCATACCCTGATGGAGCCGGCCATATTAGCATCGCTCGATGCAACAATGGCCTTTGATACTGTAGAATGGCCGTATTTGTGGGCAGTCCTGGCTAAATTTGGCTTTGGCCCTGACTTCATCCGCTGAGTGCGTTTGTTATATACTGAACCCCTCGCTCAGGTCTTAGTGAATAACCGGGTCTCAGCGCCATTCTGTCATGGACGGGGCATCCGACAGGGCTGTCCCCTCTCTCCCCTTCTGTTTTCATTAGCCCTTGAACCTTTAGCGGCCTGGATCCGCTGGGAGCCATCTATTCGAGGTATCCGGTGGTCCCTACAGTGGGAGGACCGGATCTCTCTGTATGCGGACGTCATTTTACTTTACCTGACCTCGCCTAGAAAATCCCTGGATTGTTTGTGATGTGTTGGCCTCGGGCTGTCCATAAATTGGAGGAAATCTCTTTTGTTCGTTCTTAGTGGGGAAACTCTGGTTCCCCCGCAAAGTTGCCTGATTCAGATAGCTACGGACGGGTTTAAGTATTTGGGGATATTTATCTCATTAGACCACACAGTCCGTTATGCGAGGAATCTCCTTCCCCCTCTGGTTAGACTAAGGAGCGACAGGGCCGGCTGGAAGAGGCTCCCTCTCTCTCTGTTGGGGCATGCAACCCTTTTTAAAATGGTGTCTTTGCCTCGTTTTCTTTACGCCCTTCAAAATACATTAGATATAGTGCCAGCTAGTTATTTTCGAGAGGTTGAAGGGTTACAGCGTAGTCTGTTAAGGGAGGGTAGACCACGTATTGCGTTAGCCAAATTGACGCTTTCATGGTATGACGGAGGTGTTGCACTCCCTGATATCAAGCGATACTATTGGGCCTCTCAGCTGGCAGCCATTAACCTATGTACTTATGGGCCCGCTTCTGATCCTGGATACGCGATGGATAGGTGGCTTCTTCCTGGAGGCAATTATGATAGGGCACTCCACGCTAAGTCAGCGGGGGGGGGGGTGCTTGACGGGGCCGACTAAACATGCGGTGCGGATCTGTCGTGATGCCACTAGCTCTTTGGGATGGAGGGACCGATTGACGCAGGCCACCCCACTGTTTGATTCGGAGAAGTTGGGCAAGCTTTGGAACACAAGAGGTTTTGATAAGTGGGACCTGATTGGGATTTCAACCATAGGCGATATTTGGGTTAAGGGGAGGATTAAAACATTTGAAGAACTACAGGCTGAATTTGAATTGAGGAGAACTGAGTATTTTCGCTATGCGCAGGTCAGGCATATGTTGAAGACGGCTCTGCCGGCGGCAGCAGACCTACCCGAGAAGACTATTTCCCTGATCTATAAGAAGTTGATTAATCATAGGGCGGATCTCCTTGTACAATTGAGGGATAAATGGTTGCAAGATGGCATCGAATTAGATGCAGAGGACTGGCAATCTGCCGTGTCCTCGCCGAAGGAAGTTGCGATCCCAGCACGATTCAGACTTGTTCAGTTAAAAATACTACACAGGGTTTATGTCACAAGGCCCCGTCTGGTCTGGATGGGGCTGTCTGATACAGGTTTGTGCAGACGGGGGTGTGGTCTCGTGGGTACATTCCTCCATATCCTTTGGGAATGTCGGTATATAGCAGAGTATTGGAGTAGGATACATGATACTATGCAAGAGGTCTTGGGGGTGGCGGTGTTGCCGGAGGCGAGAGGATGCCTCCTGATCTTAACTCAGCGCAGACTAAATGGGCAACACTGGGTGATATGATAGCGAAAAGGAATATAGCTCAGCAGTGGGGATCCGAGCGGCCACCCACCCTTGAGGGATGGAACTAGAATATGGATGTGTGTATGTTTCGTGAAAAGACTGTTGATTTGGCGAGGGGCCACCCTCGTAAGTGGGCATCAGTGTGGAGGTTGTGGAACCGCTACAGGAAGGAAATTTGTGTGCCACCTGTAGATTCTCCCTTTGATATTCCCGCCTCCCCGTGATTGTTCAATACATATGTACCATGTTCCATGTCCCCCCCCTCCTTCCTTCTCCGATAAGATGTGGTGCCATATGGGAGAGTGTCTCCTCTGTACTATGCCTTTATTTTTTGATGCCTTGTCTTAATAAAAAAAGAAATAAAAAAAAATAAAAAACACTGTGTGCAGCAAGCAAATTAAAGTAGTTCCACCTATCAAAGCCATAGGTAGCGGATGAGAATGAGTACCTGGGAAACAGGAGACTGATTAGGGAAAGACACATGGAATAACAGGAAATAGAATGCCTATGATAAATGAAAAGAAGGAAAAGTAAAGTGATCAGCACACAGACCAATTAAAAAGTCACTTTTAAGATCTATTGAATGCAACTGATTTCACAAGCACAGTGCAAGGGCTGTGGAGGCGAAACCTAAAAAGAAAAATAGATACATATGATATCTTTGACCTCGTGTTATCAGTCAACCGATGTGTAGACCCAACAGAGTTAACAATAAAGGTGGGTGGGGGGAACATAGGGGAAGCGTGAAGTTGGGTCCTTGCATTCATAGTGTTTTGTCAGGGGACTGGTTTGCAGCT
Source organism: Lissotriton vulgaris (assembly GCF_964263255.1). NCBI lineage: Eukaryota > Metazoa > Chordata > Amphibia > Caudata > Salamandridae > Lissotriton > Lissotriton vulgaris. The sequence goes on along the minus strand of NC_141689.1, from coordinate 523,350,590 downwards.
AGCAATGAAGATTCAAGTTTTTGTTTGTGGCTGCTAAGAGGTGAAGAGGGGAGATCTATTCTGTGCTGTTTGATGTGGTGGGGTGTAGGGCCAGGAGTGGGAGCTCCACATCCGTTGTCCTTCCAGCACAATGGCAGTGGGGCCTTTAGAAACCCTCCTGCGCCCCGCCAAAGCCTGGTTTCAGTAAAACTGGCTTGGGGGAGGGGTGAGGGGGATTATACCCTTTGACATCAATGAAGGAGCTGCTCAATGCAAGGCTGCTGAAGTATAAAGCAATGGCATTCTACCCTTGACATGTAATCTATGAATAGTTGCCATTTACTTAGGAATTTTTGGTCCAAGTATGTTAGTGTGTAGGTAACCTTTTCTATGGCAAGCAGTTGCCACATTTTGTAGAACAGAAAGTCTCTAACGGGGGCTCTTTCTGTTACCAGCAGAGTGCAATAAGTTGTTTAGCGGCCCCCACCCCGTAAAGTGCCAAATTAGCATCTTGACAGCACTGGTTATTCTCTTCAGTATAGAGGACTTTATGCCCAGGAGAGTCATGAGTGGTCGTGCCGGGATAGAGCATCCAAAGGTGCTTTTAATGTGGCCAAGTATTTCCTTCCAGAATATCTGTATGAGTATGTAGGACCACCATATGAGTAGGAAGGTTCCCTCTTCTTACCTACACCTCCAGTGAAGAGCTGAGACAGTGGGTAACATTTTATGTAGGCGGACCAGCGTAAGGTACCATTGGGACACGATTTTGTTGGCTTAGGTAAATCGTTCCAGAGGTGGTCCCAGTCCTTGGTATCTATGGCCTTTTGCAGGCCTGCTTCCCAACAGACTTGGTAAGGATGAGGAATTTAGAGTTTTAAAGCCCGTACCACCTAATAGGTTCTAGGGATGAACTCTTTTGTGCCAGAGTATGTACGTAGCAGGCCCTCGAAGGGCGTTAGTTTGCATGGAGCTGCCTGTTTAGTCTAGAGTTTTCGCGGATAGGATACTCCTGTATACACTGCTGGAGCGGCTTGACAAAGCCGCCTTGGAATACGTCCTGTAGTGTTCTACATTTGCTGTCAATCCAACTAGTGAAGGCCCAGGGGATCAATGTCCTGAGTAAAGTTTGGATTCTGGGCAATCGGTGTGTTTGGGTATGGGAATGTCATGAGGCTTTTTTTGGTGGCTAGTTGATCCCAAAGCTCAAGGGCCTTTATTGTGGGTGAGGCTGCATAGGCACTTTCTGGACGTGCTTAGCGGGACAGCCAAGGTAGAGCCCACAGGGGTGGCTTGCAACACCATGGTCCATACGCAACCAGTGTCTTCCGCTCTCTCATTGTCCACACTGAGATAAACAGCAGGTGAATGGCCCAGTAGTATTCCAGGAGGTTCAGACATGCTAGCCCCCCTCTATCCCTACAGAGCATAAGAAGTTTGTTTGATATACACGTTGTTTCCAATTTCACACAAAACTTTGCATTTTTGTTAGAATACTGGCAATGTCTATAGATGAAATGGGTGTAGTGAGTGACATATTCGAGGTACAAGGTAGGATGTTCATTTTAATTATATTAATTGTTCCCAACCATGATAAGTATAGGGGTCTCCATCTTCTCAAATTATTCAAAATTTGTTTATGGTGGGGAGTCAATTTATCCGGTTACAGTCTTCCAAGTGGGGACTAATCTGGAAGCCTATAAGCCTCTTTATCCATGAGTTCTCACCAAATTGGGAAACATGTATCAGGGAGTGCGTAAGGCAGAAAGCGGAAGGTGAGGTGGTGTCTTTCATTAGTCTGAGTGAGTTGTATTTCCATCCAGCCACTGCTCTAGCCCCATCTTTGGAAGGGCTTGTAAACCTATTTGGGCGTTTTCTAGGGGTACAAGACATCTCTTTATCCAGGGGAGTCGGGGAAGGCTCCTGTTCAGTTTGGGAAAGGGAAATAATGTCTGCTTTGGCTTCCTCCACATTTGGATCGTTGTGGTGCAACTTCTTACTGTCTGCCCTTCCGGTCGCAAGTACAGTCTCGTCTGCTGTTGGTTCTCCTGTGGCGAGTCTTCAACCTTGGTCTGGGATATATTAAGAACGGATTGGGCCTTTGGTAAGGATATTATGGTGCAACGTTTCCATGCCCACTGGAACATGATGCATTAGTACTTAATGTGCTTGCTGCTGAGGAATTTTGTGATGTGTTGTAAATCTCTGCGGCAGCGGAGTGTTGAGGCTGCCAGGTCTTGAAATAGGTAGACAGTGTGAGTTTCGAAAACTAGGTCTGCCTTCCCCCTGGACTTCCGAATGATGTCCTCTTTGTCTTCAAAGCTGTGCACTATTATTAGAATGCTTGAGCAGTGTTTTTTCCATTGTAGCAAGTGAGAACTCTTTGAGCTGTATCCAGCCAAGGTTCAAGTATGTCTTAGTTGCCCCTAATTGCTTGCAGTGATTCTTTGGTGAAAGACATGATGTCAGTGCCTTTCATCCCTGCTGGGACCCCCCTGTTGCGTATATTGTTTCCCCTGCTACAGTTGTAGAGATCTTCTTGTGTTATTTGCAAGTCCACCGTATGTTCCTCAATTGTTTGAACTTGTTGCCATCACATTTCTTGGTCTTCAATCCTCGCGTCTACTGTGTGTTTCAGGTCATCTACTCGTTGTCCCACTTCTGCTACTTCATTCTTCAACTATTGTAGACAGCATCTGAAGTCAGAGGGTAGTAGTGCAAAGTCTTCTCTACACCAGAAAGCATTCCATGTAGTCTTGTGTAACTAGTGCATACACAGACAATATTTTTGAGTGGGGGGTCTTTGGGATTCCGTCCCCCTCACGACCCCACATGTTAACCAAGGAGCTTGCTTTCTCTCTTTGTGGTGCTTTCCCTTGACCAACGTGCTAATGATGGAGTAAGGATTCGCACATAAAGCGACTTGCTCTCTCTCATGAACCTCGTTAACTTGTAATAGTATTAACCAATCCTGTTTGTCATTAATATTACACTTTTACAGTACACGCGAGTGTCCCAGAGACACTTGCTTATGTGTCTATTAATCCTAACTCCGCTTGCATACTACAGAATGGCCGCTTCGCAGAAATCCAGTCTGCGCATGCGTCGGTCATACCCATGTGATGTGAGGCCCTCGCAGTTTTGGAGGGAGAGTTCGCTCATGCGCATTGTAGCTAATATGGCCGCTTGTCTCTAAACACGCTTTCTGCTTGCCCATGCTGCTTTGCATTTCTATCTATTTCCGCTTAACCTTTAACCGCTGTAGTTATTATGAAGTAAGGGGTGCAGTGTAGATTATCATGGTGTACAGTGTGTTCATTTTTTTTGTGTTTCTAATTTGTTTTCGCTTATTTTTCATGTACCGCGTATCTGGGGGCCTGGGAGTTGGGGAGCCTCTCCATCTTAGAAGTCTTTGTGGACCCGATCACGTGATATGAGGACCGGGCCTTGCATCAGTGGAACTCAGCCAGCTGGCTACCGAAGCTGAGACGCTCCTGGGAAGATCACCTCTACCCCGGGAGAAGATGCTGAATTTCACCTAAAACTGTTACATTGTTTCTTTCCACTGTGTACTCTATTGTCCTTTTCTACACGTATGCCTGGGAACAGGAATATAAGGGGTGGGTACTGTCATTTGAATATTAAATATGGGAACCCAGAATTTTAGGTGGTGACTATGACCTAACCACCTCTCCTGACCAATCGTAAGTTGGGACCTTGTCACTTGCAACATTTGTGGGTGGTCTGGGGACCCAAAAAGAGTATATCTAGCCTAGTTTAGTTAGGGAAAATTGTCCGACTTGTCCGAATAGCTGACCTGTCACCGACCCCACGACTCTATAGGTGATTGATACAGAGAGCTGCGGAGCACTCTGTCCGAATTTCCACAAACTCCAAGGGGTGGAAATAGTCTTAAGTGCTGGCGAAGCACTTTGCTGGGAGATTCGAGAACCCAATCGGGGTTACTGGCGGATTCCGTGCAGAGAGGGGGTAGCGCAGGCGTTGCATCCGAAGCTGCAGGTGTTGGTCGTGCCCTTTGGTGAGCCCGGTCCTGACCCAAAGTCCTGAGGGGTATCCTGTCCTGATTTTCGGTGAGCTGTACCTGCTCACCTACTGGCATCCTAAATCCTTGAGGGTCCTTGTCCTTGTCTATTCCCGAAGCTGACCCGTGGCCAGGGTTAGTCCTCATTCCTGTCCTAGGTAAATATATCCGTGGGTGTTCGTATACTATACTTTCCTTCCTGCTCTTTAATAAAGCCTCTATGCCCATGATATTCTCTCTGACATCTCTAATATTGTCTATGCAAACTGTTTATTAGTATGTTCCATTTTTCCCCTTCCTGTAGGGCACATTGAAACTGTTTTTGCTTGAATAAAGTGTGATGATCATTGTTGATGTTTAGGATCTAAGCTAGACAGATTAAGATTAGGGTTTGAATCACTTGTAGGCTTTTAAGAATTCACTGACTAATGTGGTATAAACTTATCGTCCCTAGTATAAGCCTGAAATTTAATAGCATGTTCCCTGTTACCCTTACCCAATAGATTTCCCATTCACACTCAATGGTGCTTGCCCTTATCCATAGTTATATCATTCTTGTAATCCTGATTATTGATGTTTTGATTTGCATCTGCCTTATATTCTTGTCACTTTGAATTTTACTTCTTATATAAAACTCTTAAAACCCTTCAGGTGTCTGTGGTCTTTTGAAGACTTACAAAGTGTTATATAATGAAAAGAATAAATGTTTAGAATTATCTTGTCACCTATCCTCTAATAGCTCCTGATCTGTCAGGAAGAGTAAGTACCTGGGGTAAGTCAGGTGCCATGGTAATAGTGTTACAGAAAACACATATAAAGTACTGATAATAGCGTGTAAACTCGCCCGACTCACAAATTAGTGTCATTAAAATCACGTCATGGGCCCGAGTGCGTGAAAATCTGGTAAACTCAGAGCCGGGTGACCTGCGCGCTCTATCACTAACATATCATAAGAAGCCCAAAGGTAATTGGAGCTGAGGTGGTCAGCTTAAGGGCTGGGGTCTCCCTCCAGGCACAAACTGCAGGACTCTCACCTCCCGCCTTATGGCCACTAACCCCACATTTTTATTGCTGAAATGTTGGTAAGAGGGGAAGAAGCTCGTATGGTGGTTGCAGGACAAGGTCTTGCACAGTGCATGGGTTAGGTCCCCACTTCATGATGGTGGTGGGAGGAGGCTGCAATCAATTTCTTCCCAATGCGTTCCTCGGCTGGTTCTTCACTGTCCCAGGAGTGCCCTTCTTTTTTCGTCTTTGTGCTGGTCCATACTGCCTGTGTACATATATCCTCTGGAGTCCTCTACCTTGTAGGTGCGCCTCGAGAGACTGCTGTGGTCTTCCAAGGGTCCCAGTGTCTCACTGTGCGTCAGTGGTTCAGCCCTGGGGCCCTCCTGATGTTTGTGGCCAACAGGGGGGTTATGCGCTTTTCTTGAGGTGTGTATTTACTCATTCCTATGCCCCTGCGGTTGTTGGGGGCCTCCTCAGATCGCAACCTCCAGCTTCCCTCTGGGCGGGCGGGTTCTTGAAATGGTGGTGCTCCTGTCCCCCAAAACACCTGAAGTATCTAGCGGCTGCCTGATCTGTGTCTCGATGTCGTTCAAGGTAAGGCCTGTCCTGTTTTCCCCAAGGGAGAAATTAGCTGGTGCCCTCAGCTTAGTTGGGGCCACTGCAGGTAGGTCTTGATGTTGGTGGCGGCGTAGTTGGGGCACCGTCTCGTGTATTGTGGTTCCTCCACTCAGCAACAACTCGAGCCGTCCAAAAAGTGGCAGCCAAAGCGTTGCCTCAGCTTCGCGAGGGTCAAATAGGTCCGTAGCTGCAGGTTCTGGTGGTCCTGACTCAAGGGAACAGCTGTCACGGCTGCACATCTCTTCAAGCTGTCTCCTCAAGAGCAAGTCTCCAGGTAAGGGTGCTTTGTATAGGCTTTTCTGGCTGAGGTGGAGTGGAGCTCTAGTGGCAAGCGTATAATTCCACGCATGACATACTTACTGAGTGAAATCATTTACCAAAACATTCCAGGAAATCTCAAATCTGCTGAAGTAGGCATGCTGATCCCCATGGGCAAAAGATCTAACAAGCCTCAGGCCCACATGCTTTCTCACAGAACATGAGCATATTCAAGATACTGTATTGCTAGACCCCTGCACATGGCATTCATTAAGGAGCAATGATGTAAATGAGCCTACCATAAGCTGCTTAATGACATTCAAAGCAAGTCACAAGATATAACCTGAGGCAGGTCCATGGCAGAGGAACACATTCTTGTCATTGTCAACTATTTTAAAGGAAGACAACACAAAGCTAACGGTCACTGGAACCAGCAAAGCAATAAACATGGGTCACATTTCAGTCTCCTCATCATGGGCTTTGGGTTGAAAAGATCAAGTTACTTACCTCTGGTAATACTCTTTCTGGTGGATAGTCGATCTAACCGCAAATTCCTCGCCTTTGGAATATCCTCAGACACCAGACTGTATCCAGAAACTTTAATAGCAGTGCTCCCATGTGCAGCTGGGTGGTACCTTGCAGATCTGTGTTGACTTTGTTATGTCCTGGAAGAGACTAAGTGGAGCTGCATATAAGCACCCTGCTGGTGCGCCATCAGTTTCTTTCTTGACTCCTTCCACTACCTCGGAAGCGGAGCACAAAACAAAGAGGCGCCAGTCTGCAGATCTCTAATTTGGGACCTTTTTATATGATATCCCACTTCAAAGAAAGGGAAGTGGGGTGGCCTTGATAAATCTATAGTTAGCTAGAGAATCCACCAGAAAGAGCATTACCGAAGGTAACTTGCTCTGATTTATACTTCTAATGGCAGATTCCAACCCTTTAGAATAGATTCAAAGCAGTAAATGCCAAGGTAGACGGTCCTTGAAGTGGGCTCAGACCAGAAAGTCCTGCAGAACCGAATGGGCAGAATTTCCTTCCCATCAGTTTGGTTATCCAGGAAGTAGTGCTTCATGAACATGGGTACTGTAGTCCAAGTAGAAGCCTTGACAGATCAAGAACAGGCACTCAGCGTGACACCAAAGTACTGGTGGTAGCTTTACCCTAGTTGAATGGCCCCTCAGCCCTTTCAGATGCTGCTTTTTAGTCAAACCGATCTTAACGCAAAGAACTATCCACCTTGACAAAGTATTTTTCTGCACCGCCGTACCTTTATTTGCCCCTGAGAACTCCTCAAAAAGCTGATCATCCATCCAGTTATATTTGGTGCAACTGATGTAAAAGCTTAAGGCTCTTTGTGGTCCAGCTGATGGAGTCCCTTCTCCTCTTTCGAGGGGTGAGGCAGAGCAAAGAAAGTTGGGAAGGTGATGGATTACCAAATGTGACAAGGAGTCATGACCTTCGGCATGAAGGCTGTCCTGGTCCTCAGCACCATGTTGCCCAGAAAAAAGGTGGGATAGGGCGGTTGTACCGAAAGAGCCTGAATCTCACTCATACAATTTGCTGAAGTTATCGGGATGAAGAAGTCTGTATTGCAAAGCGATGCAATGAGCAGTTGTGCACTGGCTTAAAAGGAGCACGCCTGAATAACGCCTGAATAAAGTCATGACTAAATTAGGGTCACACTGTGGACATCGCAAACGGTTTGGAAGGAAAAATGTGCTGCAAACCTTAAAAAAAAAGCATAAAAAACAGTGGTTTGAACAAGGACATTTGGGCCGGTAAACGCAAAAAGGCTGAAAAGGTAATTACTGCAAGTCCTTGCTGAGTCAAAGACAAATAAGAAATCATCCAACAGTTCCACTTGCAACAGGTTTATATTGTGAGCTTCAAACCAGGCCACAAATTGGTCCTGGCGTCTGGCATAAACCGATTTTTTCGTGGGACGCCTGGCAATGAGGATGAAATCAACAACCTCCGTTGTGATAGATCGAACACAGTCAACTGCAGCTGATCAATCTCCAAGCAAAGAGGTGCAGAATGTACACATTCAGGTGTAGAGTCCTACGCTGCTTCTGTGACGGAAGATCCTCTGGAAGTGGTAACCTGAGCAGAGGACAAATGCTCATGGCCAGAAATTCCTGGTACTGCATGCTCTTGGCCCAATCTAGAGCCACTAGGAAGACATGGATCCAGGTGTTCTTGATTGTCTTCAGAGTTTGTGGTAGGAAAGACAGAGGCAGAAGGGTGTACAGAAGTCCAATGCACCACTCTAGCCTGAACGTGCCTCCTTGTGATTGTGTTCTTGGGGACTCCAACACACAGACGTTTTGACGCTGCAAGTTCTCAACAGTGGCTAAAAGATCCAACCAGGGGTCCCCCCACTTTTGGAAGATGACTTGCGCCACTACAGAATGCAATCGCCATTCGTAATTTGTTGGCTATCGCTGACGCAGCTCATCGTTCAGGAGTTTAAAGATCCCGCAATTTGGTTCAGGATTAGATAGACTCCCTGACACTCCAGAGGTACAGCGCTTCTTAGCACAGAACCCATGACTCCACTCCACTCTGCTTGTTGCAAAACCACACAATGGTGCTGTTGTCTGTGAGAACCTTGCAACAGCTTTCCTTTAATTGACATCAGGAAGGACTTTAAAGCTAGGCAGATTGTTCACAGTTCCAACAAATTCATTTGGATTCCACGAGAGACTATAGTCCACTGATCTTCGCCTCTCTGAGATGACCTCCCCAGCCACATTCAGCTCTGGGTGGGAGAGAGGTTTGCTGCTAGTCAGGTTGTGACCACGCAGCCACCTCTGCAGATCCAGTCTGCAATCTCCCCCTAAAGCTGGATGACATCTGACAGGTTTCTTTAGTTCTGGGCCAACTGAGACTTCAGATCCTGCATATGCCACCTGGTAAAAAGTGCACAAGCAGGATGCATGAGGCAGCAGGCCAAGCAGCCTCGGAGCTGTTCTCACCGAGATCTAGGATTGAGGCTGAAATATTGGGATCATAACCCGACTGTCCAGGCCTGTTTGTGGTGGAGGAAGGGCGCGAACAGCACAGTGTTCAGAACCACTCCTATAGAAGGAAAGCTCTGCAAAGGGGTTAGGTGTGACTTTAGAATGTTAAACGAGAACCCCAAAGATCCAATGATGTTAGGTGATTTGCCAACATCTGGAGGTGGTCTACAACTGACAGCGGTGAGCTCGCCTGCAACAGCCAGCCATCAAGTTAGGGGAAAACTGGTATTCCCAAACTTTGAAGATGGGTGGCGACCACTGCCATCAGTTTTGTGAACACCCAAAGGGCGCTGGTAAGACAAGAGGGAAGCACAGCAAACTAAAAATGCTCATGGCTGACCTTGACCCACAGGTAACATCTGTGGGACTGCCGGACTGGCATATGAAAGTAAGTTCCTGCGGGTCTAAGGCAACAAACCAATTGCCTGGATCCAGGGCAGACAAAACTTGAGCTATGTGAGCATTTTGAATTTCTCCCTCTGTAGGAAGGCATTCAGCAGGCTAAGATCTAAAACAGGATGTAGACCTTCAACCTTCTTCACCATGAGTAAATAGTGGGATTAACAACCAGTCCCTATTACTAAAGCCGGTGGTCTTTCTTTAGCCACTTTGGTCAGTTGAGCCTGCACCTCTAGCAACAAGCTGGACAGGTACTCCTCTGAAAGAAGCATTGATGTGGGTGGAAAACTCATCGGGTTGGAAAGAAATGGAAGGGCAAAGCTCGGTTTCACGATCTGAAGAAAACTTCTGTCAGATGTAATACTTTGCCAGCCTTGAAGGAAATGTTTGCTCCGCCTCTCAAAGGCGGGTTGTGGCCACTAGGGCCATTTGGAAGCTGATGCTGCAGCGTAAACTACTGGGAAAGGTCACTGCTCTTGGTGACTGCTTGTTATCTGACTGATCCCGAACCCTAAAAGGGCTGGGGTGCTTGGTGTAGGGATGGAGTGGCATGTGTTTTGCATGCTAAACCTCTAGAATAAATAGGAAAAGGGCACAATTGCTGAGGGGACTGTGAAGCGTTCCATGACAGAATCAACCTTCTTACCAAACAGGTGAGATTTGTTGAAAGGCATATCCATAAGGGATCCCCAGAGAAGCACCAACCTAGTGCTGATTCCTCGGCCACGCACTTGGTAGTATCCAGGCCCGAGCGCATGGCGTATCTGGCCACATGCTGAATGGTTTAAGCCAGGGAGGCACGAAATTCTTCAGGGACTGTTGGTAAGATATTGCTGACCTTGACCCACAGGGCGAATGTATATTGGCCAAATAGGCCACTGACCTTGACCAGCCTTAAATCTAGGCTGACTGATAAGAACATTTGTTTTCCGAATGTCTTCATCCTCTTTGACTCCCTGTCTGGGTGGGTTGTAGGTAAGGAACTGGGGATGACCCTGCTGGTAGAAGCCTGGACCACCCGACTCAGTAGGGTAGGATGTTGTGTCAAAAAATCTGTGTCACTTGACACAGATCTATGGTGTCTGTTCTGTGGAAAAAACACGGCTTAGACCAGGTGCCCAGTAATGCATTAGTTAGGGTTTTGATCAACTGCAGCAAGGGTTCAGATGAAGCCTGTCCAGGTAAAATGGAAATTTGCTTTAACTTCCATTGAAGGAAGTTGTAGGACCAAGACCTCAGCTGCACGACTAATCACTACAACAAAGGAAGCTTTCTAGTCCTCTCTATCTGCATGTTTGCAGCCCATTCCGCGCCAGGATACTCTTGAGTAATTGTGCGCGCTACAAATCCCCATATAACATAACATAACTTTCTTCCGCTGGTGGTCTAGGGGAGAACTTACCCCAGTATCAGAAAGTATTAAACTCATTTCATGCCTATAAATTTATGTATGGATTGTCATCATACTGTCCAGGTAAGTCATCCCTATTATTTCCATTGGTATCTCCAAGTGGTGGTAAGCTGTTGTCACGGTCGAACCCAAAAAGCTGGTGGAGCATCTGAGGCTGGTTTCGTGGTCGGTGCTGTGTTCTGTCAAACTCTGACTGTATGAGGCTCAGGTGCATGGGGGCGAATTTACGATGTGATTACGATCAGGGCTGAGGTGAGTTCCGCTGGGAGACAGGCAACACTATCTGTACAGGGTCTCCTTCTAGGGTCACATCATTGAAAGGACCCGCGGAGATTATTGAGCCGGAGTGGAAGTCAGCACCAAAGTAGATTCGGAATCCAATGTTGGTTGTGGAATTAGCTCCTTGTTGGAAGATCAGGACAGAGACCGAGTTGCACCTTGGCGTCCTTGCGACTTTTCTGGAGATAGAAATAGTTGTAAAGAGCCCTATATTTCTCCGTATCCGATTCTGCGGCTGTTATTCTGGCTGGTTCACTAATCTATAACCCCCCCACTGCTGCTTCCCTTTCTCTTACCGCTCTCACCCACCAGTTGGCAGATCTATCCCTTAAACATCAACACTTTCTAGTTTTAGGTGATTTTAACCTTCACGTTGACAACCCCCTCTGCGCAAAAGCGAATAATTTGCTGGAAATCATGGACAGTCTTAACTTCACTCAACTAGTTACCGGGCCTACTCATGTGGCGGGTCACACCTTAGCTCTTATTTTCGCTAATTTTTCCACCATTACCGTCTCCCCCTCCCTTCCCCTTACGTGGTCCGACCACTACCTCATCCCCTTTTTTTTGGCCTTAGACCGGAAATCTGACCCTCCGGCGCCCAGGAAAGAGCTGGGTAGGAAGTGGCACAAAGTTACATGCGCAACCCTGGACCCGGAATTCCACTTCCAGACGGATCATTTATCCCCGGATATCGACGCAAATATCGCCAGGCTCAATACCGCCCTCATCAGTGCTATTGACCACATTGCTCCCCAGAAAATCATTGCCTCCACTAGATCTCGCCCCTCCGCTCCTTTGTTCTCCACTTCTCTCCGTGAGGAAAAAAGCAGCTGTAAAGCACTCGAACGGAAGTGGAGACTAAATTACGACCCTGAAGCTAAGCTTGCCTACAAGGCTGCCCTGAAAATATTTCTCAAACATAAAAAAATAGCCATGAAAGATCACTTCTCGCTCCAAATTGCCAAAGCCAAAAACTCCTCAAAAACCCTTTTCTCCATTGTTAAAGATTTCATTAATCCCCCTGCCAGGACCACTCAGAACTCAGCTAGCCAGACCCTGTGCGAGGGACTTTCGGACTTCTTCCTCGAAAAAATCAATAAACTCTGCATTTCCTTCCCTAAAGGGCCAATACCCGGGCCTCCGTCAACAAGTCCCTCTGCCTTACCGTCCCTTCGTGCCTTTAATAAACTCAATCAGGAGGATGCTATCAGACTGCTTATCCATTGCAAGTCTGGTGCACCCTGTTCCTGCCAAAATTATGGGTGAACTGGCCCCCTCGTTAGCCGACTCCTTCCTCTCCATCTGGAACGCCTCCCTGCACCATGGCTTCTTCCCTACCACTTGGAAGGAAGCCTTGGTGATCCCCATTCTAAAAAAGGCAGATGCCGATCCCACGGTTTTCTCCAACTACCGCCCCATTTCCCTTCTCCCCAAACCTGCAAAGGTTCTGGAAAAAGCCGTGCAGTTGCAGCTTACGGAGTACTTGGAAAGCAACTCACTACTGCACGACTCACAATCTGGATTTAGGGCGGGATACAGTACGGAGACGGCTCTGCTGGAAGTCTCGGAGACTATCCGGGAGTGCGTGGACAGGGGCGAGGAGGCCATGTTAGTCCTCCTCGACCTGTCCGCTGCATTCGATACGGTATCTCACCCCATCCTCCTTGACCGGCTAAAACAGATTGGCATTGGCGGCACTGCCTTTAGCTGGATCGAGTCCTTCCTCTCAGGAAGAAGTCAGAGGGTATTGTTGCGGCCTTTCAAATCGGAGGAAAAACCCCTGTTTTGCGGTGTGCCACAGGGCTCGGCCCTCAGCCCTCTGTTTTTTAACATCTATCTTGCCCCTCTGGCCGGCGTGGTGGAGTCCTACGGAGTCAGGGTGGTCTCCTATGCTGATGATACCCAGCTAGTGTTTTCCTTCAGAGACCACTCTGACTCCGCCTTCTCCAACTTCCGCCTGTGCCTCAACAACATCAGTGGTTGGATGTCCAAAAACCATCTAAGACTCAATGCAGACAAAACAGAGGTGCTGTTTTTTAACCAGAAAAACCCCATCCCCTCCTCCTGGTGGTGGCCCACGGCACTCGATCCCGCTCCCTCTCCCGTCCACTCGGCCCGTAACCTGGGCTTCCAGTTTGACGACTCCCTTTCATGCAAGACTCAGATCAAAAAAGTGACCTCTGCCTGCTTCCTGAAGTTGCGCATGATTAGAAAAATCCTCCCCTATCTCCCTCTGGACTCCCGCCGTACAGTTACCCATGCCCTCATCACGTCCCACCTGGACTATGCTAATAGCCTCTACGCTGGAGCTCCCCAATACTTGATTGACCGGCTGCAGATTGTTCAGAATGCGGCGGCGAGGCTGATTGGCAATATTCCCTATCGTCAATCAGTTGCCGCATATCGTAGGGAGCTGCACTGGCTACCTGTGGCCAGCCGCATCCAGTTTAAGATCCTCACTCTAACCCATCGAGCCATCAATGATCGCGGACCAAAATACTTGAAAAAACGTGTTTCCATATCCCGCTCCACCAGATCTTTGAGATCCAATGACCTATGCCTTCTGATCTCTCCCCGTTTCAGACTATCTAGAATGGGTGGCAGAGGGTTCAGTGTCATTGCGGCAAAACTATGGAACGCGCTGCCAGTCGATCTTAGATTCTGTCCCTCCGAATCCATCTTCCGGGCCAAACTTAAAACTTGGCTCTTCTCTGGACTCTGATCTACTGCGCTACTTCCCCTTCTTGCTCCTCTCCTCTCCTCTGAGACTCAGGTTCTAGCGCCGGGACACCCCTTCGGGGGTAGCTGTGCGCTTTATAAACTACATAAAATAATAAATAAGAGTCCCGCTTGACCTTTTTGTGTTTCTGCTTTGACTAAGAATTTGACTTATCAGCAGACTTTGACGGTGATGAAGACTTGTTGCTGGAATAGCCTGGAAAGTAGGAATGAGTCCCCTCTCTCGACTTTGAGCAGGACTTGTGTGGGTTCCTTCAATACTCAGTGACGTACAGCTTTGCGGTCCTGAATTGTCTTTGGTTTGAATAGGGTACATTTCTCCAACAACTAGGTGTTGTGCTCCGAGCCCAAACACCAAAGGCACACTTTGTGTGGATCTAAAAAGGACTTTTTTTTGGCAGTCACAGCAAGGTGTGAACCCTGTAGTTTTAGGAGGATACATTGTTCTCTTGCACACTGAATTTGAAAAATTCTGTAGAAAAAAGTCTCAAACCAACAAGAAAAGGAGGAATCTGCGTTGAAGGCGTGTAAAGGAAGAAACAGACGTCAGTGCAAAAGGGTGGTGCTTATATGCAGCTCTGCTTCATCACTTCCGGGGTGGAATGAAGTCAATGCGAAGCTGCACGGCGCCACTTAGTGGCATGCCGGATGACTGGTGTAAAAGCTTCAGATCCAGCCTGGCTTCGGGAATATTCTAAAGGTGAGGAATCTACGCTTAGAAGTATCCATCAGAAACATTTTCCAGAAACGAGCAGCTCACACTTCATTAAAGCAAATAATGCTAATTCCTTTTAGCAAGGCAACCAGCCTATCAATCACAATTATATCAGAAGCACTGATACCTTCTAGATAAGTGGAGACCACCTGCACCACAAAGAAGATTGTATTTACTCTTACTGCACTTGCTTTTATTTTATTTATATTAACTAAAAACAAAACGGCAGAAACTCAACTACTTCAGTTCAAAACAGTACATGATGTAAAATAAGCAGTTGTGCTACTCCCAAACCTGGTTTGTTGAGGTATCCAGGGAGCAACACCTTTCTTCATCTGGATTTTCAAACTCTAATGATACCTGTCCATCAGAAAATGTATCACCAGTTTCCTTTTCAATTGCTAACATCTCTTCTGCTATCTCACTAATCAATGAATTCTGTTTAGTTGTCTAGAATGAGAATGAAATAAAAAATGGCATGCAGACATTTATGAAATGTTCAATAATTCACACAATATTCCGTATGAAGATTTTATCTGTAAGTGAGAGAGTTTTGTTTCTTACAAACACAAAGCAACAATTTGTACCTGAAATTCAAAAAGTGCAAAGCAAATATTGTAATGGAAATCAACCAGTTACCGCAGACGAAATATTGAAATCTCTGAAACCTAACAAGTAATCAAGGTCGCTGTGGCTTCAGTGTTAGTTTCTATAAAATGGCCACAAATCTAGTTATAAAACCACTGTCTAGTTTAAATATTGATTTCCTCTTCATTAGGGAAAGAAGTAAGCTTAATGGAAGACACACATTACACTCAACTCTAACCAATGAAAATACCATTATTCACCCCAAATAATATATCTTATTTGGGAATGGTGATTAACATAACATGTTTAAATATTCTTGGCTAGCAGACTGAGCAGCTACTGGATTACTGAGGGGAGACTAAAGCTATTCATCATAGAATGGGGATATGCTTAGCAAAAAAGGGAGAAAATAAGTGACTAAAGAAGTTGTGATCATTCTTATATCTAAAAGTGTTTTGAAAAAGCAAAGTGGAGTTTAATGGGAAAGGTGGAGGAAAACATAAGCTTCAGAGCAAAATAGAAAGATGTAAATGTAAATTGATACTTGTATAGCGCACTACTCACCCGCAAGGGTCTCAAGGCGCTTGTACGAATACCGCTGTGGAACCCATCCTGGCTTTCCCTGTGAGGCGTCCACTCCTGGGCACCCCCAAGGTGGAGGCCAGGCATCCTTAGCGTTGTGGGGGCCGTTGTGGAGATTAAGCAAGCTATTGCCCTGAGTTGCAGAGTGGGACTCCATGATTGGAATAGGCACCGAGGCGAGAATTATCAGGTCCGTGGAATTTTGAGCCCGAGACCCGCCAAGACAGGGAATTGAACCCTGGTCCCGGGCTAGACCTCTGCATCAGGGTCTGCCACTCTAATCATTGAGCCACACTTCTCCATGATTTATTATTGATAACACTAAGGGCTAGATGTAGGTGGCTAAATACCGGTTGGTAACGCCAAAATTCTTTAAATTTCTGCGTTACCGACCGGTATTTAGCCATGTGCGATGTAGGTGACTTTAAACCTACATGCAAAATAAGGAATCGCAAAATAGCGATTCCTTATTTTGCTCTTGCATTAAGGAATCGGAAATACCGATTCCTTAAATGCACTGTACGTAGCACTGAAAACAGTGCACCTCAGCCTTAAGGAATTGCTATTTACCACCAACTTCAAGTTGGTGGTAAGTAGGGATCTCCTTCCAAAAAGCACTTTTTTGCTTTTTTTTAATGTGGCACACATCCATATCCTTAGGGCATGTATGTGCGCCATATGTGCACACATGCACATTTCAGGGGTGCAACAGGGTGTCCTTTGGACACCCTGGCACCCTTGAAATACCTCCCGCTAATAACGATTCGGTAATACTGAATCGCTAATAGTGAATCTCTTCCCATTTATTCTTATGGGTCTCCTAGCCCATAGGAATGAATGGCTAGCTATTCCTTAATAACGAATCAGAATTACTGATTCGTTATTAAGGAATGTTAAGGAACCGCTAATATTTTAACGATTCCTACCTACATTCCATTTAGAAACACCTTAATAGCGATTCGGTAATAATCGCTATTAAGGACTCGCTAAATGGAAGTTACCTACATCTGGCCATAAATTAGGTAAACTAGATTCTCGTCACCTGCGCAACCCAGCAGCGATCGCTTCACTCTTGTGTGCACCTGCAATTGATCCCTTCACACACGATACGAATTAACCTAGACACCTAAGCCAGCAAAACATAATCATTCCTATTCTAGAATTAAAGGTCTATTCCAAAGCGTCTCTTGGGGAGCAAAATCACCCTTTACTGGGCAATGGGCTTTGGTTCAAAGATATTCAATCAGTTGAATAGTTACAGTAATTGAAAATCTTGTGAAATTTGACGTACTGTCAATTCAAATGTCAGATTTTACTTCCTCCCTAAGTGACATGGTTACATGTAATAACCAGCAACTGTTGCTACAGCTCTGGACCTTTATGTTGGTTGAACAAAGAGGCAGGTAGAGGTGTCAGTAGTTGGGCCTGGCCTCCTACTGTAGAGGCACCATTCTATGATGGAAAGAACAATTGCAGTTCGCCAAAAGTTAACTGACTGGTGCAGTCAGAATATATTACCAGTGACTGTCTGCAACAAACAGCAATTGGCGTAAGGAAGAAACTTCACTTCTTAGGGACTGATTACGAGGTGGTTGGTGTATTCGGACCCACGTGTAAACCCTGTTTATGTTCGAATTATGAGTTGGTAGATATTTAACACATCCAATAACTATCATTCTTACCTATGTCCCTTTTAATACAGCGACAGGATATTGTCCAAGTTTTCACAGAGTATCCTGTCCACCAAACTCTAAATAAGGTTCTCAGTCTCTTAAGTCTCTTCTGGACTGTATGCTCTCTGACTTAACAACCATATGGCATTTGGCAATTTCCAATTTTTTGCATGCATATCTAGGTTTGTTCCCATTAAATAGTTAGTCGGCTAAGCTAGAAAAAGTATCTCTTTCATAGCAGGTCTTTATTGGCTCTGCTTGGGGTCATGCTGATGGTGCTCCTTAAACAATATTTTAAAGAAGAGCAAACAGTCTTGCTTAAACTTAGTGCTAGGCAGCTAAATCCCTAAAATAATTGACAGGCCAAAATGAAAACGAATGAACTCGCATTCTTAAGGAAAATTATAGTATTCATAATGTCAATTAGTGTTATCTATACTACTATAATAAAGGAAGAACTTTCAGCCTTTGAGGCGGGTAAACTCGGGAACCACAGCGCCAATCCACACACCCGATACACCGTTGGAATCGTCAGGGTGTGTAGATGGTTATAGGCTATAAAAAATAAAAGCAAAACGTTATTTAAAAAATGTACAGTAAAAGAAAAAGTAGTCCCTCCGAAGTAGCGCCGGCCGGGACGTGCGTGCTCACGTCAGGAGTGCGGGGAGGAGCGGCATCCAGGAGCGCCACGAGGAGCGGCGGACATGGCACGGGGAGGAGCGGTGACGTGAGGAGCAGTGGACAGGCCAGCGGCGGTGCGAGCAGCAGACAGGCTGGAAGAGCGCCGGCTAAGGTAAGGGAGCGGCGGACATGGTGCGGGGGAGGAGCGGTGACGTGAGGAGCAGCGGACAGCCAGCGGCGGTGCGAACAGCGGACAGGCAGGAGGAGCGGCGGCCATGTCGGGGCAGGTGGGGGTCGGGGCAGGCGGGGGACGGGCCGGGCGGGGGCCCGTGCTGCTGGACAATGTCGGGGCAGGTGGAGGTCGGGAAGCCTTTTGCTCCCGGACAAGGTCAGGACGGGCTGCTAGTGTTTTATAAAGAGTTCTTTATGACTGAAAATGTACACCAACATTCTTAATACAATGGCACTTTGAAATAAATGGAGTCACTTTTGTTGCATGCATGTTTTAAATTAGATTTAAACTAAAAGGACTTCATTTGACGTCTATGAAAGAAATGATGAGAACAGAAAGTTCATCTCCTACTGCCAGGCCACACTGTAGGCAAGAAGATGTTTGTCCTGTAACTGAACACATCAGGGATTTGTAGGTGCTGTGCTTGGGGTACAGTAAAGCACAGCATACCCTAGGGTGCAATAGAGGGGGGCACCTCTCCTACAATTAGCTTTTTGTACATACAAAACAATCTACAGCACTTGATATGTAGTATCATTTCCTAGGAAGGGCCAGAAATAATGAACCTTAGAAGCAATGACCTCCACAATATGACTGGCACAGAATGTATAGAAAAACGAATTTCCTCATAAATCTTTCTTTCACTGGAGTGACAAACAACATTCTCATGACAACCTCAAAGAACGAGGACAAGAGAAGGCATTGAATAATCTCATGAGTGAAGAGGGAGAAGCCACTAGAAACACAATCAATGTCAGGTGAGTGATAGCACGCCTGTCGCACCTTGAATGGTTATATTTACAATGCTCTACTTATTTTTGATGGGACCAGTGAATTATTTCTCTGTTTTTGTGCGTCAGCACTAGAGGACCTAAGGCAGTGGGGAATGGGAACTAGCAAAGCTTTCAACATCTATATTATGCACCTTTACTTACAAGGCTGGTAACAAATGCAAATGGCTGGTGACAATAGCAAATGAACCCGCATCTTGCTCTATCGTCTATACTTTGAAGTCCCCAGAATGTTGAGACTGCTTAACAATTAGAGAGAGGTAACAGATTTACCAGCTTGAGTGACGTTATTTAGAAACTCCAACGAGCTGCCAGCCAATTATTGTTTACAGATATATCACGCTGGTCGGGTCTTCACTATGTCTACCAATAACTAATTATGCATAACCTAACCACTAGGATATTAGCTGAGCCCACTAACCTTTTTTAGAATTCATACATGAAACAAACATCCGCAAAGGTGGGGAATGAATGGTATAACACATAGCTAAATAGTGCTAAAAATATCCATTATATCTTCCCCTGGACTATCCTGGCATTTCTGCAATGACCACTTTCATATTTTGTGCTCTTTTTATTTTAACGTGCATGCCTTTATTATTTTTTGTTTTGAATCATGAACATACTGTACATCATCACTAATTGCCCTTAATTAAAAGGGGGGTCTCATTGAGACATCACATCGCAGTTCATACATTGCAATTGTTATGCTGTTAAATAGAGCATCCCTGGCAAACTATTTTGGTAAGTCATGGCATTCATCTTACCTTTTTAAAACGGAAGGAGGGTGGGAGCACTCTGCCTCACATCCCAGCACTCGATTTGCCCCAATGCATCATGGTAAATGCAGGGCATGGTAACACTTATTTTCAGTAGTAGCTTTTCATTTTTGACCCTTGTTGGTGCAGCCTGTGCTGTGTAACTCTAGACACGTGTTTCTAGATTCATTCATTCATCAGTAGAGAGCAACAAGTCATTTTGGGGGTGCTGTGAAAAGCTGCCTAAGTCTTCTCAGGTCTTTGTCTCTGTACCACTCACTGGGCACAGGCGCATCAACACAAGCTTGTCAGCTCAGTAGCTCAAGCATAAAGACAGAAAGAGGGTGGGGGCACACTGAACAGAAAGAGGGTGCGAGAACACTACCTCATATCCTAGCGCGCAATGTGGCCCAATGCATCATGGTAAATGCAGTGCATGATAACATTTACTTCAGTAGTAGTCGTTATAGTTCACACTTGTTGGTGTAGCCTGTGCAGTGTAACTCTAGACATGTGTTTCTGGATTAATTCCTTCATCGATAGAAAGCAACAGGTCGTTTTTGGGGGTGCTGTAAATGCTACCTAAACTTTTATCTGGTCTCTGTACTACTCACTGGGCACAGATGCAGCAACAGAAGCGTGTCAGCTCAGTAGCTCAAAGAAGCCTTTTCAAACAGGAGGAGAGTGGGAGCACACTGCCTCACATCCCAGCACTCAATTTGCCTCATTGCCCCTACTGGGGATTAGCCATTTGCCCCATTGACTTGTGATATGTCTTGCATTTCTATAAAGTGGTCGACATATTTTGCTGAAATATGTATAAGCTGCAAATGCAAATATCTAAAATACTGTGTATCAAGCAGATACATTTTTTGAAGCACCATGTCAAATGTCTTAAAGTTGACTAAGTCTATTTTTGTGATCCCAATTGTGTTTCACTTCTTGAAATTATCTAGAACACCTAACTCACACAGGGCCTGACTATACCGTAAGGGGGAGGGGTTCTCCTCAGTAATGGCCCCATACCAACCTACCAACTGCCCAATTGTTTGCCATGATAGTCGAATCGTATGTATGGGTTCAGGCCATGTGAGAAGCAAGTTGGAGCTGTATGTTAAAGGACGCTAACCTAGTTTTTCCATTATTTTCCTATCTAGTTCATACATTGGTAATCTGAAGATGTGAAAAGCCATTCATTCAATATCACCAATTGCGCTACCCAGAAATATCTGGGAGTCCTATACCACTACTGTATACTCCCTTATGTAGCTTAGATGATGAAATGGGAACGTCTTTTCCATCCCACAACAATTTCCCCAATACCACCTCAACTTGCAAGAAAAAGGCCTTGCTAGGGTATATGGACTATTCCGTAGTATATAAAGGAATCGCGGCAGAGTCATCATTCTGTATATAGGCGACTGCCCCAGCACCGAGATTGGAAGGCACCACCAGCGTGTTAAGTCAACGCTAAACCACTATGAAGTTCTGTATTGTGTGCTATGAGAACAAAGATGTACAGGACAGAGAAGCACTAAACTTTGTGACTTTAGCCATTGTTGTTACTGCCTATAGGAATCTAGTCTCTCATTTTAAGTGTTCTGTGACAGTCTGTTTCATTAAACTCGGATGAGCTTTATAATAACACAGTCACGATCATCGGAGATAGAGGTGTTCACTATCATACAGAAAGATACTGGATGTTTTAGGGCCATAAGCGGAAATAGTGAATGTCTTCTAGTTGTGAGACAGCATTTAGGTTTGGGGTCGCAGTTCCCCAGAAGAAATGTTATCAGTGTGCTTAGGCCTTGCATGGCTTTGGAACTGAAAGAGGTTGCTGTAGCATTAGAGACAGGATTTTAGAATTGACTGAAGCCATCTATTTAATAAAGAAAAAAACAAAGGGTAGACTGTACCCCGTTTGAAGTGTGATTGTAAGCTTCAATTTGTGCGGGTAATCGTTATTAAAACATTGGACTATTAAGAGAACCACCGGTGACAGGGCCAATAACGGCTGGTACAGGTCTTCCGCTTCAATGTTTTAATCTTAGTGCTCTGTTTTTAACTTATTAATTGAGAACATTTTGCCCGTTATGAGCCTTTGCCAGTAACTCGGGAACGTGCATTTAACAACAGTTATAGCCATTGGCAGCAGGCTATAACATTATATTACCCATAAATGTAAAGTGCCATTGAGTTAATAGAGTCTCCATCCTGTATGTAGAGGTATAAGGATATAGAATATTTGATCTCTTCACACAAATTGGTGTTTAGTTTGAAGTTTATATATTGAGTCTCCATAGATATATATGAAATGTTTATGGCATGTAGAGCTGGAACGAACACTTTACATATGTAACCTTCGAGCTCTCTTTGTAACAAGATATTTGAAGGAACCTCCCCAACAACAGGAGATGATTTAAAGATGTGTTGTGACAAGAGAAGTCACATACAGCTGAGTCCCACCGTGCAACATCCCCAACTGACTACCTTCGAGCTCCAGATTCCACCTGGAACTCTCCCATGTATTCTATTAAAGTAAACTCAACACAAGATACAACACAATTTACACGGAGAATTTATCACACACACAAACACACATGATATGGGGTCAAAAGAGCAAACGTTTAGTTAAAGTTGGGTAATACATTCCCCTTTTCTAATATATTTTTTAACACAAATAATAATTTATATGAACTAAATACAAAACTGCAGAAATTCAACTGCTTCAGTTCAAAACATTATATGATATAAAATAAGCAGTCATGCTACTCCCACACCTGGTTTGTTGAGGTATCCAGAGAGCAACACCTTCCTTCATCTGGATTCTTAAACTCTAATGATATCTCTCCATCAGACAATATATCACCAGTATCCTTTTCAATTTCTAACATCTCTTCTGCTATCTCACTAATCAATGATTTCTGTTCAGTTGTCTAGAATGAGAATGAAATAAAAAATGGCATGCAAACATTTATGAAATGTTCAATAATTCATACAATATTCCGTATGAAGATTTTATCTGGAAGTGAGAGAGTTTTGTTTCTAACAAACACAAAACAACAATTTGTACCTGAAATTCAAAAGTAGCAAAGCAAATATTGCAATGGAGAGCCCCAAGGTAGCCCCGTATCTGATCTCCTTTCGCCTACATTACGTGAAACAGGTAAAAAACATATTGTGGCACTCTGCAGTAATGGAGCCCATTCCTGTCTTTTTCTTGTTTATTATGGTATAACCTACTGTCAGTGAGTTATTAACTTATCAAATGACCTAGACTCATTAAGGTGGCATGGTATCTCCATCCTAGAATATAATGAGAATTTAGGGTATTCGATATATCTGACAAAGATAGGAATCTTGTTTCCTTGTCAGGTTTTTTAAATTAAAAACTAAAAGTCTCCTTAACATTTTTTATATCTGATGAAAAACCATAAATTAAACATTTTAGAAGAATAAAATAACTGTAAAACCTGATCCAACACATTTTTATATTATCACTTTTTCTCATTCTCTTATATTTGCTGCTGCATTGCCTATACAATAAGTTACATACTAACCGCTTCATTTACACCACTATATCTTCAAAGCAAGCTTTGAGTGTATTTTACCACTATCTCAATCCTACCCCAACCCTACGTCTGTATCGCCCTTCAAGAAACCTTGCAAATGGCGACAATGCAACATCAGCAAGTCTAACAAACGAATTGAGGCCACCATATCTTCAATGGGATGTTGGAAGATATCAAGTGCTGATTTGTGCAAAGCGAAAGTAACATGGCACATTTGGATCCATGAGTCACCGAACTGGAGAGCAGCGAGAAAATGGCAAATGAAAGCAAAGCTGGAGCTACACACCGACAACTTCCTTATCCATATGAATCCAAACAGAAGATCCATTAAAATGCGGGGAGAATTACCACACCAGGATCCTGGGTGTTCCCCCTCTTGTTAATAATGACATAAATCCAACTGTGCATTCCTTTCTCCAGATACACGAAGGAGGCTCTTACTCTCCCTTTTCTACAAGAGCATGCCACAAAGGGCCATTTGGGTGTGGAATCAAAAGCTGGCTTGTTACTGGTATGAATTTTCAGCTTGACGTACACAATTAATGTCTAATACAGTTCTGAGGGAAGCCAAGCTGTGCATGCGAGGTGCGAACGTGCATGTGTATGGAAGTCTGGAAACTTAGTTGTTGTTTCTGGCAAGATTGAGAAGAAAATGAGGGAAGAGAGTAAAGTTTTATACAACCTGAAGCAGCTCGCAACTAACTGGAATCAAACAAAGACAAACAACTCGCCGCCAAGACCTGGAACACCCTCCCTACCAACCTACGACAGACCCAGGACCTGTTGGCCTTCAGAAGACTCCTCAAGACCTGGCTCTTCGATCAGTAGCGCCCACCCCCTCTAGCGCCTTGAGACCCTCACGGGTGGGTAGCGCACTTTACAAATGTACTGACTGATTGAAAGAGGAAATTAATGGGGCTTCTTGATCAGCAATATGTGCTCATTAACGCTAACGCAAAAGGCAATTCTCTAGCCAAGCTGTAGACTCAACTTGGGGGCGCAATCCACTTTGACAAGATCTCTCTAAAAATCTGAAAGACATTTTTGAGTTCTGCAATGATGGTGAAAAATTACTTTGTTGATATGGCTGATGACGTCCAAAGTTCATCATTAATGACGCATGTAAAGACTTTCTTTCTTTTATTAGGTTGAACAGAATCAGAACGGGAAGAGTATATGATTCGTCCTGACTTATCACGCTGCTATCTTTTTCTCTAGGTGGATGAGTATCTTACATTAACTTTGATGTAAACTGTGATCAAAGAGGTAAGAACAGGCTGAAGGCCAACTGCTAATTCCTGAATCTTGCAAGTTAAGTCCCCATGAGTTGATGCTTGCAAACTCATCTTTCTTTCCTGGTACTCTTGGCAGTCTTTTGCCAAATTGAAAGAGACTCTCTGGCACCCAAGCGGGACAGAGGGAGAAGTGACATGACCCCAGGCGCCCGAGAGAACAAGTGCAGTATGCAAGAAAGACCAGGAAGCAAGGCAACACAGAAGCACAGTTGAGAAGAGAAGAGAAAGAGTAAAAAGCGCAGGAGGCAAGCAACAAGAGAGGGTTCAAAAACAGCAGCAATGGTAAAAGAAAGCCAGGAGAAGCTGGAGAAGACCCTGTGCAAAGCATCAGAGGCAAGGTACAGGATGGAGGCGATAAATAGGGAATGGCCCCTCTGCAGCCATATGCTAATACTCGTACTGCATACACCGTCACAAAGATAAGACAGTAAAACAGCTGCTCCTGCTGGGGGCAGCCATGGGGTAAATAATTGATAGACCGATGAAATATCCTTTGCGCTAAACCCTGAGCTGGTTATGAAGAGCTGGAGCAAGACTCAAAGGGGTACCAGAATGCATGTGCAGAGTTCATAAAAAAGCACATGCACCCAGGGGGATGTCATCCACACCTGTGAAGACAAATACTCAGCAACACATTTGACGGGAGCATCTATGCACCAAGGTAGCACATCACTTTGGGCTACAATAACAGACATGGTTACTACTTGAGGTCATAAGGGACAGAAGCCTACCACGCCAAATCAACAGTGCAGAATCGCTGTGAGAAATCATACAAACCCACAGAACTTAAATAAATAAATCCTGCAGTGAGGGTAGTAAAATATGCACCAAAAGACAAACCCTAAACTCGAATCTGAAGTCTAAAGGGGCCTTGAAGGTCAAAGCACCCAGACATCAAGTGCATACATGAAGCATTAGGTGATACTGGCCATTAAGCTCACTCCGGTGATCACAAGTACAACACAGTTCCCGGAGAATGTCCAGGAGCCTTCCAGAGAAAGGGAGCAGGGGGAAATACATTTAAAAGGTTGCAACTAGAAAGTGAAAAGCGCGGTTGATCAGAGGGGTCGGTTTTGCAGTAACAAGCCACATCCAAAATCCTCCCTTCACTTTTGCACCAACATACCTAAAGGGATCACAAAAGCACAGGTCATTGCTCTGAGGAAGAATACAACACTCCTGCTATACACTCAAAAGCAAAATGGGCATAAGGCCCACCACACTGAGGGTACTCTTAGGCAAGCACACATGGTTGAGAACCCAAACCAATCCAAAACCAAATAATGGGAAGCACGTCTAATAGAGGTGTTTTTTGCAGGGAATTATTTTCGAATATAGACTTGAGTGGATATATGTCACCTTTTCATAAAAAAGAATGCCGAATCCAACCAAAAAGTCTGGAAGATATTGATTTTATGCTTTTAAATATATTTTTACACTGATCGTATTTGTAGTATATGGTCATTTGTGATTTTTTATACATCACCAAGAAGTTAAGAGGTCTGAGCACTAAGAATTTTCATGCAACACTTTTCAATTCTTTGGTTTTATAAAGTATTATAATTCTTTGAGCCAGCCTGGTTTCATGAAACTTTATGCTTTTGCAAAGTCACTGATAATTATGTGACAAGTAGGGTGAACACCAAAATGTATAGCACTTGAAGAAGTGCAGTCCCGGTGCAATGGGACTAATCAGGCGGGTGGCCAGCATGGGTTCTATCCTTGCTAGCCTCCCATAAATCACCCTAAGATAACGCATTACCGTGGCTACTTATTGATAATAAACATGCAGCACCCTTTCTCCAATACAAACTGTTGTTGTGTCATTTATTCGCTTCATCGTTACTCCATTTGCATGCAGGTAGTCAGTTGTATTGGTGAAAGCTTCTTGCTAAGGAATATCAGAGCTATGTGGCTGCCTGCGTGGTGCACTGTCTAACACTTTGGTGGGCCAAAGCATAGCGCTAAATTCCCTTACCCATGCCCCCTAACCCATGATCTTGGTCATCACTGCACCTGCCAGGCCAGATGGGGGCGAGGACAGGGGCAAGAAAAGTACTGTGAGATTACTTTGGGGTGGGCAGAGGAAGCAGGGGTTAAGGAGTATATCTACCGGCCACCTCCTGCCCTCTTCCTCTTGGCTAGTTTTCATGGGGATTCCACCAGACGTCTTACCCTCTATTTTGATTTATATCATGATCACAGGTGTGTGTCTGTGCATTTATGCAATATCTTTGTTTCACTGTTTGGCAGTGCAGGCGGAGTTACAGGACGATCCAAAGGAGTTCTGTGCATGAAAGCAACCACTTGAATGGAACAATATGAGTGTTTCATGCCAATTCCTGGGGAGTTTTTATGTTAGGAACCCAGGATTAATGTGACGGTGTCCCGTTAGTCTCACAGGCTAGGCTGGTGAAAGCCTAAGCAACTGAGGGCTTGCCCTGCAACGATACACCCTGCGTGTGAGTTTCGATTCCTGGACTATGGGGTCCAGAATTGGGATGAGCCCCAAAATGAATAGCAGCTGACGGGGTGCTCTTTGGCTAATCATACTGATGGTCAGCATTGGTCCTATGATCACTTGACTCGCTCCTAAATGTACCCAATTCTTTGAGCCACTTATTGGCCAAACTACAGATACCGGCAGGAAAGTGATAGGTATTATAAAAAGAATTTGTGGAGGCTATGGCCAAGACAGGGATTGTGCATCTGTCAAGCATCAACGTACATATCTGTTTCTCTTATGTCCCTCTCCTACCTCCAAGCCAAGCTGTGGAGCAACCAATACATTTCCAGAGTGGGTTGCCTCTGACTGGCAAAAACTGCGACCCCCCTCACGTATTTCTATTTCAGTTTTTTGGGGGGGGGGGGGGGGGGTGGGGCAGGAGGGTTCATCTGTCCCTTACCTCTGCCAATAAGTCAATTTTGTTCCATTTGACTTTTTGCAATAAAAAAAGTCAAGTTGTTTTGTTTTATACCTGATGATCGGAATTTCTCCACTTGTTGCTTTGGTGTAGAGCTACTATAATTTAAGTGCTGTATAAGAGTGAGTGCTTGTAGTTGAAATGTATGAATAGACCTCCCTCCAAACTGTTAACTTTCAAAGTGCATGACTGATAAACATTGCTGGAAGAAAATCAGACATTTACACCCGTAGACTTAAGTAGACTCAGTAGCATACCTATTTCCACATACAGAACTGTATCATGTATACGGGATGGCGGCCGTGACAAGCGGCTGAGCGGCAGCGCCAGACACAGTGCATCGATGAAGTGACCATAGTAAACCGCGATACCTAAGCCCTTTTCATTATGCTAGCATCTCTTGAGCACTAAAAGGTCGATGAAAGGGACGTAAAAGCAGGACGGCGAATATACCGGTGCTACACGGCCGGCTGGACACATGGTGCAAGGGGCATATGCCGGCAGTTGTATACAGACATCGCATCCCGTTTTCAAAGTGACGGGGGAACTAAAGCTGCATTTTGGCGGCGGCGGCGGCAAAGCGGCAAAGTGGCAAAGTGCACCTGGTGTTTACCTTCCATGAGCGTGACGGGATCAATGGTGCTCGTCAGCGGTCTCCATGCCAGGTTGCTCCGCATGGGTCTGCAGCGGCTTCTGGCTGCAGCTTTGCTTGGAGGTGGGCTGGTGCACGGCAGGACTCGCGGAGCTCGGAGGCGGGGCCGATCAAAGCCGGCGAGATTTGGAAAATGGAGCAGAAACGGCAGAAACGGCAGCAGCAGCAGCAGCTCAAACAGACCCGTTAGATCCATCAGTCACGACAGGTTGGTGCAAGGAGGTGGAGGGGGTCGCCACAGTGGAGGTACAGTCAAGGCGAGGCAAAGGGTTTCTCTCCTCATAATATTGGCACTATCTATGGCTCCTAAAAGCAATACTGGGGGCAAGACAAAAAAGAAAGGCACGGCTGATGGTGGCAGTGCAGACACTGTTCTAGGCTCAGACTCCATGGCAGGCATCGAGGTGGAAGGTGTTGCATTGGAAACTGGGTCAGGGCGGGCAAAACCTCTACAGCCAGCAGGGCATAATACCCCTAAAGAAATGCGTCCACCCTTAGCCAGAACCCGACAAGCTACAGCCACAGCGACCGTCAGCGTGGTGGAAATGCTGAATCGCAATGAAAAAAACAAAAAACTGAAGGACAGTGAGCCAGTTTCGGTAGCGTCAGCGCCTGGATTACCGGGGTTATCCTCATTACCCGCTCTATCTGTTTTACCTGAGTTGCTTTCTCCACCAACACCAGCCATTATCTCAGAAGTGGATCCAGGTACAGCTCTAGCACTGCAATCAGTCGCACAATCAGTCCCGAATCTGCAGCAGCAGCAGTTACAGCAGATACATTCGCAGGCACAACTCCCTCAGTCATCTCAGGTGGAGGGAGCTGGAGAGGATGCCGCGGGCGGGGACATGATCCCAACGACTCAATCAGAGTCTCTAATGGCTGAATCGAGGACTGATGATTTCGGAGCCGCCGTCAGCAGTGAGGCTATCACCTCAATGTCCTCACAATGCGCGACGAACCCCGCATTGAACCTCCCAACAGAAGAGCTAGCAGCCCCACCAGTCAACATTGAGGGCAATCAAGGAGGTTCAACAACAGCCGAGATGTGCACTGCCCTAGAGGTACATAGGGGTTTACTTGCCAACTCTACAGTTAGTACAATTCACCTCGGGGTCACGCATTGTGAGGGGGAAAAAGAAAAGACCCCGAGTGAGTGTTTCTTTTCTGTCACAGAGGAGGCCAACTGGTCAGAGGATGATGATGACCCACACAGCTCAGATATCGATGACAGTAATCCGGAGACAGAGAGCGATAGTGAGGCAGGGCTACCGTCATCTATCATCAAAAACGTGCCCCCTCAAAGGGACCACACAGCACTTACGTGGGACCACTCTCCTACGACATCTTTGCAAGGGAACTCTAACCTGGCCACGGGTGATATAAGGCACAACGAGACTGCGCAGTTGTCAATGATGGCGATGATGGAATCAATCCAGCAGGGGATAACGGCACACAGAGAAGAAACCCGTTCAGACAGCCTTAAATCCCAAGCTGCAATAAGAAAAATGAAAGCAGTGGTTAGAAAGATGTCAAAAGCCTGGGTAAACGTTGGAGACAGGGTTTCAAATCTAGAGGAGAGGGTGGTCGCCACGGAAGCTGAGGCGGCCGCAGCCACAAATAAAGTCGTAACACTGGGAGCCCAAGCCATCGACATCCAGTGGAAGCTGGAGGACCTAGAGAACCGGCAAAGAAGGAACAATCTCAGGGTCCTGGGCATTCCGGAAGGGGCCGAGGGTCAGGATGCCAAAATGTTCATTGTTAAAATATTCGAGAAAGCCTTTCCAGATATTGCCGGATGGAACTGGACCACTGAAATACAGAGAGCACACAGGACACCCTTCAGACTGAGAAAATACGCCAGAGAAGGGGATAAGCCTAGAGCGATCTTAATCTATATAGGCAATTTTCTTCTTCGCCAGTCCATTGCAGAAAAAGCCCGGCCAGACTCTAAAAGAACCTTTGAAGGAGGGTCCTTCTTTGTCAGGCCGGACTTCTGCCATACCACCGTGGAACGCCGATGGCGATTAAGACAATTAATCAAACCTTTCCAGGATAAAAGAGTGCAGATCTATCTCATCAATCCTGCTCAGTTGAAGATAATCCACCAAGGCAAGATCATATACTTTTCCTCGGAAATTAAGGCTAAGGAGTTCCTAGACTCTCTATAGCATGTTATACTACTAATGGCAACCAACAAAGGCTAAGGCTTTAATGTATGTCACTGGCGGAAATTGAGGGGCTAGCTTGGTTTAAGCTTAAGTTTGAATTTCATAAAGGGAAATGTGTCACGTTATGGAGATTTGTGGGTACACATAAGGTTAAGGTCGAAGTTTGGACCTATCGATTGCACTGTGTCCAGCGCAGGGCCACACCCATCACACGCACAGACCCAGTCTGCGCGCCTCACCTGGGAGTAAGTTGGGGTCAGGGGGGGGAGGTGGGGGGGCAACCTCGAGGGAGGGGGGGTGGAGGGGGAAAACAAAGCAAAAAGAAAGTTCATGCAATAAACATGTCTATTGATATATTGGAGTTGTCGAAAGTGGATAAACTTGCGGATGTCGGATTTATGATAAAATGTGACTGGTTAGTATGTTGGCTCGTCTCTCTCCAGGGATATGTCAAGGATTAAGATAATCAGTCTCAATATAGGAGGACTGAACAATTGGAAAAAGAGGGAAAAATTTGAGGAGTACGCTAAATTAATCAGGGCCGACATTTTGTGTATACAAGAGACTCACCTACCATGGAAAAAGAAACATTGGCTGAGCATAAGGGGGTATGAAATTCTGTCTTGCTCCTCACAGACCTCAACCATTAGGGGGGTAGCCATATTAGGCCGGGTAGGACTGGGAGGTGCTAGAAAATCAAAAGATGATCCGCTGGGAAGATGGGCAATCTGTGAATTAAAATTAGGCATCACTCTATGCTCAGTATACGGTTCTAATTTGGACGATCCAGGGGTGATGGATCACATTGAACGGGAGCTTATTAACTGGCAAGCACCCATGGTATTTTGTGGTGATCTCAATATCTCAGCCGACTTCACAGGCAATACCCCATACAGCGGCCGTAAGCCTCGAGTATTTAGGGCAGTGTCCTCTATATTACACTCTTATGGCCTGAAGGATGTCTGGGGTAACCAAAAGAAAAATGATCCGGGATTTACATACTTTTCACACCCATTTAATAAATATACAAAATTGGATTATATGTTTGTCTCAGCCACACAATTTAGTAATGTTGAAATCTCAATGCTGCCGAAGCTAATCTCGGACCATAATCCTCTTGTCTTGAATTTTTCTGTCATCAAACCAAGGGAAAAAATGAGG
Source organism: Lissotriton vulgaris (assembly GCF_964263255.1). Lineage (NCBI taxonomy): Eukaryota > Metazoa > Chordata > Amphibia > Caudata > Salamandridae > Lissotriton > Lissotriton vulgaris. The sequence continues at coordinate 523,319,096 of NC_141689.1, read as the reverse complement.
CCATGGTCTTTTGACAGGAAATTACTAGTGGACAGAGACTATTTAACACATATGAAGGAGTGGTCCAAATCCTTTTTTGATGCCAACAGATATAGCGCTTCCCGCGGTATGGTCTGGGATAGCTTTAAGGCTGGTCTAAGAGGGGAGACAATCAGTTTTGCTGCACGGCTTTGGAAAAAAATGAAGGAGGATAGGGAATGTCTTTTGGCTAAACTGGTGAAGGCAGAGGAGCAACACAGAAGAGATGTCTGTTGCGGGATCCAGGGGTCGCAGAGTCTAGAGAGCCTAAATACTATAAAAGCAGATATTCAGCGACAATTAGCAAAGAAGGCTGCAGCAGAATATCAGACCCGCAGATTAGGTATGTATGAAACAGGCGAGAATGCTGGCAGGGCTCTAGCGCTTCGGATAAGACAGGCCACCTCAAAAAATATCATCACCGAGATCAAAGATGGCGAGCAGATGTATACAAAACCAATAGAAATCATAGAGGTCTTTAGGCGATTCTATCAGGTCCTTTATAAGGAGGAGGCAGATACAGTACATCCTGGTAGTAATTGGCAGGATACAGGTCTTAATCTGACGTCCAATGAGAGGGAATCCTTAGAACAGGAAATTACTATGGAGGAGCTACTTCAGGCACTAAAAGATCTCTCAGCTGGCAAGGCAGCAGGGCCCGATTTTATACCTCTTGAAGTTTATAAATGTCTGAGGGAAGAAACGGCCCCTCTCCTGCTAGATCTATTTAATGGGGTTATCAATACAGGTATTATTCCTGAATCCTGGACTAAAACCAATATTGTGGTCTTTCATAAAAAGGGCAAACCCAAGGAGAGCCCGGGCTCCTATCGGCCTATATCACTAATCAATAGCGATAATAAACTTTACGCTAAAATATTGGCCTTACGGATGGGTAGGATCATCGCGGGCCTCGTCTCTCCTTGGCAGCATGGCTTTATCCCTGGCAGAGGTACTACCGACCATATGAAAAGAGCTATAACTCTGTTTGACTTGCATGCACGGGGGGAGGGGGGATCGCGATGATCCTCCTCGACGCAGAGAAGACGTTCGACCGGGTCAGGTGGGGCTTTCTCTGGGAAGTATTGGTCGGCAAAGGATTTGGTCCCCGTTTTCTTCAGGGTATTAAGGCCATGTATCACAATCCAATAGCTAGCATCCAGTTAATGGGCGAGGCCTCCAACCCTATCCAGATTTCAAGAGGGACTAGACAAGGGTGTCCGTGCTCACCTATCCTATTTGCACTTTATATCGATCCCCTGATTTGCCGCATTATGAGCAATATTAATATTAAACCAATTATTATCAATGGTCTTGAGACCAAAATTCTCGCATATGCGGACGACATAGCCATCACCACTGTCGATCCAGCTAGTGCTATGAGAGAAATAATCAATATCACCTCCGATTTCGGGAATGTCTCTGGATATAGACTTAATGTGGCAAAAACACAGGTATTATGTTCAAACCAAACAGTCAAACTGGATGATAGATATGTGGATTCAGTAGTATATCTGGGAATCACAATTAATGCCCAGACACAGGAAATCATCAAAGATAACTTCTCACCACTACTGCTGAAAATGAAACAGGACCTAAAAAGAATTGATACTCTCCACTTATCAATTATAGGTAGGGCCAATGTCATTAAAATGGCAATGTTCCCAAAAATCCTATATAAGTTTAGGTCAATCCCCTTTAAAATAGATGATATTCTGATCAGGGAGATGGAGGCTATTTTTATGAACTTCCTTTGGCAATACGGCAAGGTGAGGAGATCAATTAAATTTATGTCTCTACCCCAGGAACAGGGTGGATTGGGTATACCTAACTTAAAACTATATCACTGGTCTTGTCTCCTCACTGATATGGCTATACTTTTTTTCCCTGCTGATACGATACACTCCCAGTGCAGTATCCCATCCATATACCAGTTAGCACTAGGGAATGAGGCGTATGGTATACTGTTAAGGAACTATGATAAACGTTTTTTCAAATCCCCAGGCTACAAAATACTGGAAGATATCCGGGTGGTATGGCTAGCAATACAAAAAAACCAGAGCATTCCTAAGTTTAATAAACATACTCTTCTCTGGAAATCAGGGTTATTCCCGCACTTAAGCAGTGATGGTTCTTGGAGACACTGGGAAATGCAGGGAATCACTACATTGGGCCAAGTTATGGTAAAGAATGCCCTGAGGCCCCTTGAACTCTTAAAGACACGATACTCACTTCAAGGCCCTCAAGAGTTTAAATATATACAATTGACTAACACAATTAAATCCAAAAGACCTGCTATAGATATATCAAAAGAATGTATACTATTAGATTATATGAAGGGTGGCGGTCGCCGTATAAGGAAAATATATGCACTATTCTTGGGAACTCTGCCAGATGATATGCTTAAGACAGAGGCTACCTGGGCTGGGAAACTGAATGATCCCGATATCGACCTGGACAGAGCTATCCTCATGGATAAAAGGTTTTTACGCTCTTCAAACCTAAGAGCACAGCATTTTAAAACCCTATTCAACTTATATTATACAACGGCTAAACTGTATGATTGGGGTAAGAGAGTGGATAACAACTGTCCTAGATGTGGTAAGGGCCCTGCTGATCTGCTCCACATGTTTTGCAGCTGTGAGAAGCTAGGGCCAATCAAAAACGAAATTGCAAAGTTTTTAGAGGGGCTGCTAGCTGTCAGGATCGACCTATCCCCTACACTTTTAATATTTGGGTTTGACGCCAAACAGGGTTTAAGCATCGAGGCGGAGGCACTTGTGTTTTTAGCAATAGCTGTTTTTAGAATACTAATTGCTGCTGCATGGAAGGACTCTGATGCCCCAACCTTTCAGATGTGGATCTGTAGGCTGCTCGGGATCCATAACATCGGATCGGAGCTGTACGCACTGAAGGGAGTGAAATCCAGGGATATGGGACTAAGGTTGTGGTCGCCCGTGGCAGCATGGAGGCGTTCAAAAATCAGGTGCCTCAGTTCTTAATATCTATGTAGAAATTCCCTCTTGTCCTTCACATATATATTATTACTCCTCCTACAGTATCGGTTTCTTATCTGTTTTAACATCCTTGATGTATACTTATTTGGTCTTTTTGTATTAATGTGTTTTTCTCGTATGTATTGGATATGCTTTTATCATGAACTTTCAATAAAAAAAAAAAATAAAAAAAAAAACAGAACTGTATCATGTATGCAAAGACAACCCCACTATTGATGACTCTGAAACAGGAATGGGATCTTGCACAGGCAGGTCCTCAACTCACTACATACAGAATACAATAAATAATCACAGCATCATATATGTCAACATGTAGATGCATAACAGCATCACGAAAAAGTTACAAAATACAGAACTAACACATGACAATGTAAGGCTATAGGATACTCACTCATGCAATCCATCTTGCCAGTGTTTGCTCCCTTTGTTGCCCAAACACCAGCACGAAGACTCCATTCATATTTTAATTCCGCCATTACACATGAGGAAATCATTACGCCGTATAATACTAATCTATTGTAGTGGTGTGTGAAATAAGAGTAATTTGCTTTCACGTAATTACCCTCAGTTTCGGTAAAATTATGTGAAATTACACACACTCATATGAAAAGCAAATCTGTCATTAAGCGTTATATTTTAGCACTAAATGCGTCTTGTGTCAATTTTTGACATAAAGTATTTTTCACAAACAAAAATAGTGCACTAAAGATGCACACATTCTGTTGTTTCTGTGAGTGTGATGTACATTTTTATCGCAAATGCCACATATTTATACGAAGTGGCGTAATTTCGCGTTATGAGCATGAAGTGAAATCCCCAAAATTAGTGAATTAAGCAGTGTAAATTACATTTCTCCCAGGCCTAATTTATTGTACATGCAATTGTTTGGCCCACCAAGACGTGTTTTCTCCTTGTATGAGAGTTGGACAACTTTTCCTAACTCCTAAAGGTAGTCACTCTGTGAAAGTCCCTGTGTTAGTGTTTGGAGTGTGATGGGTAGTTAATGGGGAGTGTCTTTTTTATTGCATACGTGTGGGCTGTGAATGATATTTGTTTTGTGTGATGAGTGATGGAATATAAATGATAAAAGTATGGGTGAGGGTTCACTTGGAAGGCTCAGTGGAAGATGAGCTGATGAAAAATGCACATTATACGTGATGTACACACCTTTATACTATAATATTATTTAAATTAAAAAAATCAATCCAAAATAAAATTAAAGGTTAAGCCTGACCCATAAATGTAGCAGATGTTAGTCTTGCACAAAAATCGACTCAGCAAACCCAGGGAGCTCCATAAAGTTACCGTGATAACTTCTTCGTAAAACTTCTCAAAGATTTGGAGGGAGGGGTGGGTGAGCCGAACGAAGGGCCAGATGTGTTATTTACTGGTTGCAAAAAAGTGGACAGAATTTGCAACCAGCATTTTTGTGGCCAGTAGAGATTTTTACAAATCGACCTATGTACTAGTAGGAAAACGTTTAGTTGCAAACTAAACTGATCACCTCATGAATATTAATGAAACAGGTCGAAAAACTGCAACTCACTTCGTTTGGAAGCAATCTAAGGGATGGTGGCCTGCCAAGATCAGCCATCCATGTGCTCGCTTTTCAATTAAGTCATTTTTTTTTTAAAGTGAAGCCCGTTTTCCTTAAATGAAACAGTGCTGCATTTTCCAAAAAAACGATTACTTTCAATCATAAGTTGGTTTGTGAGTCAGCAGTGGTCCTTATGCTCACTGCTTACTCCCCAACAGTCATTTTTTTAACATTCACAAAGGGAAAGAGGTCCTATTGAACAAGTTCCTTACCTTTGGTAGCAATGTATCTGGTAGAGACACAATCTAACGCAGATTCCTTAACTTAAAATATCCCCAGGCGCCAGTGTGGATCTGGAGACTTTTCAACAGTACCTCTGCGTGCCGGGGGACGGCGGTGCATGGCTCCGCTCTGACGTCGTCCAGGGATATGACGTCAGTGGAGCCAAATAAGTTCCTCTTAGCGTGCTGACGACAGTTTACTATGGGAAAACGCTTCCGCGCCACAATGCGGAGCCAACATTAAAACTGAATGTGTGAGAAAAGTGTGCCAAAAAGGGTTAAACATCTTTTAAGACGACAATGATAAGAAATAATAAAATTAAGAGAAACCTCAATCTGCATTGTAGAGAAAACCGCTACATAACTTGAGTGACTGAAGGGCGAGAGCAGAGTACTCGCCTCATAGAAACAGTCACGCATATACAAAGAACGATACCCTCCTATAAAGCAAACAGCAAGCAGTCTGCCGCTACATGAATGTCATGAAAGACAATAACAAGACTTTAGCAACATGAAGTTACGACAAGTGACACATTTCTGCAACAACAGATAATGTGCAACCACACGCACTAAAGATGAGTACGTGACTGTTTCAGAGTCGAAGAGGCCCCAAACTAATGGATAAAGAGGAGGTGGGAGGGGAGAAGACATGACCAACCTCGACACTGGAAAAGAAGCCAGGGTGCCAGAGCGTGCATGGGTATATGAGCTCACCATCTATTTGCGAGAATGGGTGGAGAAGCAACAGGTAAAACAGAAGAAGACATCCTGACTTGTTAAAGGATGTGAAGTAGAGAAATACACATGAAGGTAGAGATCACTGACAGAAAAGACCAGTGGGTAGAACCCAAACCAGAAAAGGTCCTCGCAGAGCGGGGATGATGGGTTGGCATTAAGGAATCTGTTGCTAGACTGTGTATCTACCAGAAACATCATTACCGAAGGTAAGTTACTTGTTCATCTGATAGTGACATCTAGACGCAGATTCCTTAACTTAGAATATATACCAAAGCTATACCTAATAGGAGGGGGTCTGCGATAAACCCCGCCAGGTTCCAAAAGACAACCAATCCACTAAAAAGATGGACCAAAACAGGTGGGGACAGCAAGTGTAAACGTGGCTGACACCAGCCTCTTTACGCTCTGTAACAGGAAAATCAACAAGAAAAGGCAATGGTACCACCTTCCGGCAGCGGACCGTTCAATAACCTCACCTGCCAGGAAGAAAAGAGGGAAAATCATAGAAGCCAAAATGGCTAGTGCCTAATGGAAGAAATCCATAAGCTTCTGCAATAAGAATAAGAAGCAGAACTGTGCTCAGGATCCATGGACCTGCAAAAAAATAACATGCTAGAGAAAAGACACAACAGTACGATAGAGTCAGATAGTACAAAATGAGCATATACAACAGTGAATGCCAAGATGGACATGCAGAGAGACAGATGTCATTGATGCCAAGACATACACAACCATAAATACAAGGAGATACATGTATGTGGACAGTATGGATACACATAGGCAGCCTGTATGAACCCTGGAGCCACACCACACACATGAAAAAGCCTATGAAATGTAGCATCGACAGCACAGAGGCGTCGGCAAAAAGACATTGGATGTATCACCAAGTAGTCATACTGATCAACCATACACAGAAGTATAATGGTGAAAGAAAACCGGCAGAAGCCGGATACACACACAAGGATCGCTCTCATAAAAAGAGAGAGAGAGAGAGAGAAAAAGAGAGACAGAATCTGTGGCTAAGAAACCCAAGATACTGCAACAAGGAAAAACATAGAATGTGTGTACTCTCGCAGTGAGTATACACTATTACATACACATATATATGCATATATTTTTTATTTTTTGGAGACTGCGGTGTGGGGCGGCGCCGACTCAGATACAATTCCACCGCTGCGGCTGAGGCAGACGTCATTCCAGGGAGCCCCACCAGACTGTCCCCTGATGCTGGAGGTGGACTGTGGCTTGAGGTTTGAATGGGAAGCCCCACCAGGCCGACTCCCGATGTTGCAGCGACTCCGGATCCGGAGTCAGGGCATTCGATTGGCGCCAAGGGCAAATCTGCCGACGAGCTCCCAATCTGAGTCTCTACTACCTCTGTCGGACCCAATGGTGAGCCAGGGAGAGGGATCGGCCCAAAGGTAGCCTGTCGCCCCAACACCAGGAAATGGTTGGTAGGCGGGGGTCGACTGCTGAGGGACTATGTACAGAAAGACCGGGAACAACAGGCACTACATGAGGCAGACGGCCTCTATGACTTCCTCTTGTGCTTACCTGAGGAAGGCGATTGACGTCCTCAGAAATGACTCCGCAACCTGCCCTGAACCGGAGCCCCAACTGGAGAGGGAGAGCGATGACGCCAGGACTCCGAACAGGAATTCCAGTCCGACAACAATTTCATCTTACGTTCCAGCAGGGACTTCAGCTTTAGCTTTCGACAGGCGCTGCTCTCCTTGGAGTTGTGGTGCTCACCAAAGCACCACATACAAATCGTGTGCGGATCCATCGCTGACATCTGTCACGTACAGGACTCACACCATTTGAAGCCCAAAGGCATCAACACACTGTTCCCTGACAGGCAAGGAGTCAGAGAGGACTAAAAACAAAAAATAGGCCAGAGGAACTACTTCTCATGGATCCGCGTTGCAGCACGGAAAAGAAGAAAACTAACGTCAGCTAGCCGGGAGAGACTGATATGGCTCCACTGACATCATATCCGTGGAAGATGTCAGAGCACAGCCAGAGGTACTGCTGAAAAGACTCCTGAGCCAGACTGGCGCCTAGGGGATATTCTAAGTTAAAGAATCTGTGGCTAGATGTCTCTATCAGATATGGCCCCTTTCCTTTTACAAATGGTTTACCCCACTCCCCCAATTAGGCAGTTGTTAACTCTTCACAGTTTTTCAAATAGATTTCGGTCGACAACACACCCCTTCTAAATAACAAAATGGTATGTGGTCACAGTCCCACTTTAGGAGTCAGTAAAAGTTGTAAGCTTCCAAAATGGTATTTAGTACATTTAAAGAAGCCTGTTTGCTGTTGTAAACTTCTAATTGGAGTATTTGGAACTTTAGAAAGGTTTGGCTCATCTGGCCCTAGCAGTATAATAGGTTTTAGAGAAAGTAGTCATGAGATGAACTCAGGGTTCATCCTACGATAAGTGCAGAGGGCTGTAGGAGTAGGGGGACTGGAAGCAGGGCCTGAGTGACAGGCAGGTCCTATGTCAAAAGCGACCTAAGCAACGCAGAAGGCCATGACGAAGGCCCTGTTGTGTCTGAGGAGCTGGATGGAGGACATCCCGTACACCAAGAGCAAAGCAGTCACAGCTCCATACAGTGTTTGGAGGCAAGGAGAAATGTATAATGGATAAGACAAAAGGCAGGAACCTGACTGGCCTCCGCTGGGCCTTGAGCGCCCGCGACAGAGACAAAGTCTGTGCTTATTGGGCCTTGAAAATTGGGAGAGCGAGGTCTCCACTTACAGGCATGGTACCGAGGATGGCCACAAGCCAAGATTCTGTGTATTCATTACAGAAACTTGCTTCAATTATCTAAACAATTATAATTGAGTAATTAAATATATATTTCAATAGATTAGCTAGAAATCCTACCCCTTCATCCTCCAGATTCTCAGGTGGTTGCTTGTATGTTTCTTCTCTGTCTTCATGACTTACGGGTGGTGCTTGTTCTTGCACAACATCAACAGTAATTTCTTCTGAGGATTGGTCTGTTCTGTTTTCCAGGCATTCCTCAGTATTTGCAGATTTGAGTTCCAAAGCTTCTGACCTGAAAAACAAGAAAACACAAGCCAAAAGATATCATACAAATCTTTGATTAAATATTAACTCGTACAGGATCCACGTGTCATATCATATTTTTGAATTACTTTATTTCATTCCTCTCTTCCTGAGTAGTAGCAAGGTTGAGGACATTCATACCATGGAGTAAAAATGCACAAAATAGTATGCTGTTTTCCATGTCCCAGTGTACTTTTTCAAAACCGTATTATCCATAGATTAATGCTATGGATGCACTTTAGGGATTCCAGTTCTAAAAGTTCAATATTGATTAGCCAGTGGGGGGCATATTCATACTATGCAATTGTGTTGACATTCCATTTACAAGGACATACAGATGCTGCCTAGGTTCAAACCTAAAGAAGAATGACGAGTGCAGTAACTTGTGTAACTTACATGTCTGGTGTAGGATGTACAATATCTCATAACCCACTGGACAGGCCCACAAGAGAAACACAGAATAGTGGGTCACCGTATTTGAGCAATGGGGGCTTTGCACCCTCTGTTAACAGCACCGGCTATAGACTGCTGCCTTTTCACATCAAGTACAAAGGCATTCCAAAATCAATAGACTAAAGTAGTACTACTCAATTTTATATGTATCTCTGCATAGGGATGACACCAGAGACTAGGAGATATTGATAATAAAACGGATTAGAAACTCAATGAATAAGGAGAATAGGTGCAGAACCTGCCAGATACTCAGCCACGTCCTTTGTTCAACGGTGACTGCATTTACTCTAGCTTCTACTCCTCTTGTGTGCAGCCGGTGCAATACAATACAAGGGATTTGCAGTACAACCAGTCACTGCCATCAGTGTATGCTAGCTTTACCCTTTGCCTAATCTGTGACAGGGTGGCTTCTCCACTAGGGCGGAGGAGGGTCTCCGCACTGCTTTCTCGCAGTGTAAAAAGCAACCACCCACCTGCGAATCAAGTCGGCTGTGACTGTAATGTATGGGTGTCTTAGGTGTGAACCAGTTCCAAAGCGAAACCAAAGGGGATGATGGACGGAGCGTTGATAATACAAACACTCACCCCCAGTCAACTGATCTGGGTTTAATCCATCACCGTTCTTTAGCTCACTCCGCCACCCCAGTTCAAACATGGCCATATGCAAATCAGTCTGACCCTGTGCCTCATGGGAACAGTCCAGCCCGAACTGCCAAGCCGTGTCTTCCCTGGACCGGAATTAAGCTTCCCAGGACCGGTTTCTGCCATTACAGCCGTCTTCAGCCGGGCTTGCTTGAATCCAGTGGCAAACTGAGCAAGGGACTCACGTCTGAGCATACCCTGCCAACTTAGGGCGAACAAAGAAAAACCAAAGGGGATGATGGACGGAGCGTTGACAACACAAACACTCACCCCCAGTCAACTGATCTGGGTTTAATCCATCACCGTTCTTTAGCTCACTCCGCCACCCCAGTGAAAATCAGTCTGACCCTGTGCCTCATGGGAACAGTCCAGCCCGAACTGCCAAGCTATGTCTTCCCTGGACCGGAATCAAGCTTACCAGGACCGGTTTCTGCCATTTCAGCCGTCTTCAGCCAGGCTTGCTTGAATCCAGTGGCAAAGTGAGCAAGGGACTCACGTCTGAGCATACCCTGCCAACTTAGAGCGAACAAAGAAAAACCAAAGGGGATGATGGACGGAGCGTTGACAATACAAACACTCACCCCCAGTCAACTGATCTGGGTTTAATCCATCACCGTTCTTTAGCTCACTCCACCACCCCAGTTCAAACATGGCCATATGCAAATCAGTCTGACCCTGTGCCTCATGGGAACAGTCCAGCCCGAACTGCCAAGCCATGTCTTACCTGGACCGGAATCAAGCTTCCCATGACCGGTTTCTGCCATTACAGCCGTCTTCAGCCGGGCTTGCTTGAATCCAGTGGCAAAGTGAGCAAGGGACTCACGTCTGAGCATACCCTGCCAACTTAGGGCGAACAAAGAAAAACCAAAGGGGATGATGGACGGAGCGTTGACAATACAAACACTCTCCCCCAGTCAACTGATCTGGTTTAATCCATCACCGTTCTTTAGCTCACTCCGCCACCCCAGTTCAAACATGGCCATATGCAAATCAGTCTGACCCTGTGCCTCATGGGAACAAGCCAGCCCGAACTGCTCAAACGCTCCGCCCATCATCTCCTTTTGTATCGCTTTGTTCGCCCTAAGTTGGCAGGGTATGCTCAGACGTGAGTCCCTTGCTCACTTTGCCACTGGATTCAAGATAGCCTGGCTGATGAGGATTATGAATCTGAAACCGGTCCCAGGATGCTTGTTTCCGGTCCAGGGAAGACATGGCTTGGCAGTTCGGGCTGGACTGTTCCCATGAGGCACAGGGTCAGACTGATTTGCATATAGCCATGTCTGAACTGGGGTGGCGGAGTGAGCTAAAGAATGGTGATGGATTAAACCCAGATCCGTTGACTGGGGGTGAGTGTTTGATTTGCTCAAACGCTCCATCCATTATCCCCTTTTGTATCGCCCAGTTCCAAAGCGACCTGGCTAGCATGCCACTGGAACTTCTCAGCATCAATTAGATTCCATGAGAAAAAAAATTCAGGGCACGAAAAATCTTAATTGTCATAAAGAAGCAGTGACAAACCCTTGTTTTTCTAGTACGGAAATATTTTTAACAGGTTTTGGACTTATCTATTCACCCTCATTCCTACGGTGTGATACCAAATATCATTGTCAGAATATTGCCTGCCATAGACATTATGTACTAAATATTGTCTACAAAAATATTGACCCACTGGAGATGATATTTTTTCATAAGAGTTTTAGGACACAATGTTTATGTCAGATAATATTAAGGTATACAATGTTTTGATATGCAACAGAGATTACCTGTATAAGAGAGCATCTAGAACTAGAGACACACATATCAAAGACAATAACAGATGCTAGAAGTTAATATTACATGCTAATAATGTGCCCTCGATTTAAACATTGGAGGCACAAAAATCAGGATACAAACTATGATGGTGCAAATGATTTTGAAACCAGAGCATTATACAGAAATAAGTCTACATTTATGTATGATATTCACACAAGCCAAAATATTTTATTTGCACTTTTAACATGCATACATTCTTATTCACGCTAGGAACTGGCACGCAGAACAAAGCAAAAATCACATTCTTTTCAAATGCTCAAATAAAGGACTATTGTGCTGGCTCCTTCTGAAGGCTGAGTCGTTATTTCCCTCTTACATGTGTGGAATAAAGAGAAAGAAAATGGCCATTGCTCACGACAAACCTTTGAACCCGAGACCAACAAGTGACCTCCGGACACTTAAAAATGGAGGCTGTCTGCCGCTTGAAAGATATTCACACATCGGCCACTGAATGTGAGGCTCATCCTCAAGAATGTTTTTTTCCAGCCAGATCTATAAAGGTCACTAGGAGTGTGGAAATTGCAGAAATTATGTTAACATAAGCTAAAGCCATTTTGTTTGTGGCATCCATTTGGATTAGCCATGTGATTCTGCCGTCTTCACTGTTGTCTGCCTTTCTATTCTGCTTGAGTCATCAGCTTTAGTAAACTCCTTCTATTCTAAGTCAGAGCAATGTATGAACTCAGGAAGGCCTGTTGATGCTAGAATGCACCTGTTTTAGAATGTAACTGTCAGTCTATTCTAACTGAAGTAAGTAGTTCTGTTTCCCCTTCCACTTTGCTGACCAAGTGATATTTGTCTGCCCTTGTTAGTCGATAGCTACTCCTGTGTACGCCTGTACCTTCTATTTGAGTCTCCATGCTTAATCAGCAGCAAACAGGGTATAAAAGACCCTTGGTTTCTGTATTCCATGTACTACCTCATACAGTGCCCAAGGGTGTTGTATTGATGTAGTCCCACTCATGAGTGTTAATAAACTTGTTTTCTTGATATTCGAGCTTCCGTGCCAATCTCTATTTTGTTGGTTCAAGGACCAGTGGACAGATACGGGTGAACCCCTGCATTGGTAGGCCCCTAAAAAGGCTAATTTCCACAGGAGTTCCTCAAGTCCCAGTGGAGAGACAGTGTGTAATAGTTTAGTTACCTCCCATCTGACCTTCTCCAAGGTTTTCCAGGCAGAGATCATCCATCGGATAAGTAAAGGCATTTGCCTTAAAATATATCTGACTAGCATCCTCGTGATATACTGGTGTCCAGTGAAACAAGCTTAGCACCCCAACCCAAAACTATCTTCTTCACACCTCTGAATCCTAATGAACTTCAAGATGCACTTGTACACTCTGGCATAGGGTATGGACCACCTTGCTGTCATGGTGAATAGACTCTTGAACCCTCAAAGTTCAACAGAAGATTGCTCTCATAAAGCCTAAGTGGAAAGAAGCAATTCTGCAAGACCCTAGTCTCTTGGCTGCCCATTCGCTACTAAGGAATTATTTCTGACTTGGATTAGGGTCACCTTGACAAAGAATATTAGGACAATTTACACTAGTGGTTAGAAAATATGAAACCTTGAATAGCTAGAACAACATTTGGGCACCACTACTGATATTATCATGGAGACCAATACAAGCAGGCAATGGTTAGGTGCCAACACAAAAGGCAATTCTACAGGCTATAGCTGGTGCTCTATATCTATGTCACCCAGAGTCTTGGCTGGCAGGAGACCCAATATTGAATCCTCTTCAGGATGTGTTTGCCATTAGGCGTACGAAGAGGTTTGGAGGCCTCTGCAGGGATTCCCTTGATGGGACTCTCAAAAAGACCTCTCAGGTTCCTGTTTTAAGGACATCTTGGTTCATGCTAGAAACCTCCCTAGTCTCTTGAATTAGTTTCTTGAACTATTTTCCAGCTTCTGAAGTAGTACAGCTACCGGATGGTAGACTCTTCATTTCAGCCCCCTCACAGATAGACCTCTTTGCATCCCACAGGTACAGGCAATGTCTGAAATTCCTCAGATAATGTTGTACCAGGCACTTGCACAACCAATGCTCTTTTTTATTAAAAGAAATGCACATATCAATCAAAATATCATAACAGAGGTGACTCAGCAGGGCATCCTGAGCAACTACAGATGAGCAAGGAACCCCTCCTTCATTTATTTATTTTATAATTAATCCTACATAAAATATTTCTGGCATTACCATTTATACATAAGAAATGGGATAAGTGGGTGAAAGAGTGACCAGGCAGAAAAAAGCAGGCCTGTTTGTCTACAAGCTATTCTAGAGATGTAAACGCAACCCACTGTGTACCCTGTAGCAGGTCGAAGCACAGCATTGGGCAGATTATAAAGAACTCACAAAAAACATAAAGGCAGATTTTCCTGTGCTTTTCTTTTTTGACTCATGCAAGAATGATTTTACTGCCTTCTTATGAGTAAATACAAATGGCATTTCTCAAAGAAGAGGGAGGAGATTTGATCACTTGATCAACGGACACAGATTACCACTCTGAAAGGTGGAAGGTCCAGTATCAGCATGTGTCCGTATCTAGTACAGATGACGCAAAAAGGGGGTTGCTGAACTGTTCCTGTGGACAGACTAGGGAGGTTTAACTGGCGTGACCGAAGGTGTTTAAGTGACACCCTAGGGCATCCATTGTGTTGGATGTAGTTGCCTCACACACCCAGAAGGGTGTCATGCTTCATCATAGGCGTTTGCTCCTCGTCGGGGAGGCGGTGCAACCCCCGACAGGCTCACCTCAATGAGGGGCTCTTTGGCGGAGATCTTTTTATCCAACAGCCTTATGGTGAAGTGGGGGTATGTGGGCAGGATGGTATGATATTAGGTGAGGTTATTAAAATGTAGCAAGGGGTACCGGAATTCACTTTATTCTGGGGGTCCCCTGGCTGCAATTAAAATGTGGAACTAGCTCGCTAGGTATCAACAGGTTAGGTCGAGTGACCCTAGAGATCGCTAGAAGTGAGACTGGTCGACATGTTTCTCGCTCAGGGTAAAGTCACCCGCGATTCATCAGGACCTTACAAAAAGTGCAAAGAAAAGGAACAACAACATGCTTGTGTCATGTATGTGGTGTGAGTTACCTCTGTGGAAGCTCCTATGCCTAAACACAGAGGACAAAAAACAAGCAATGGTTATAACGTTTCCTGTAAACCAAAACAAGTCAAGTCATCGCCAGGGCATGAACATGATGTGGCATGCTGGTGGTACTGTAGAACTCTGAGCACAACCGGTGCATGCCTAGGTATATCGCGCGTGCAGCGTGCGTTGTGGGGAGCACACACACACTCTATATACGTGCAGGAAAGCGTGGTAGAGTAGAGTTGGTGGTTTAAAAACAAAGTTAAAAATAAAAATGCAGCAGTCTTAGAGGGATATTAATCACATCCAGTGTCATTTAAAGAGCAGTTCTAGTGATGAAGACGCCGGCTAAATCACACTGTGATTGCACACCACTAATCTCACACTGTGACCATACAAGCGGTGTTGTAAAAATGAGCAAGTTCCCTACTCACCTAAAGGTCAGGGACTACTTGCCACATGAGGGGTCGGCGGGTCAGTACAACGGGGGTGAGTCTAATGGGTGTAGCTATATGGAGCACATAAGAAAAGTAAAGAAAAGTCTCTGAGCTACAATCACAGGCAAGGCGATAGTCTGATGTGGATTGCTCTGACCTCCTTTCTAATGCTCTCGATGGTCACACTCACCTCAATCTGCCCGTGTCCGCGTGGGAAGACCTACCCATCTCCGCCGAGCTCGAGTAGATAAATGAGCTCGGCGGTCGGTGTTATTTAAATGCACCGGCGTTCGCTGATGCGTAACCACCCGCTTGAAAAATGTCACGTGGTAAAAGCAGGTACTATGGCGGCCATATTGGGATGGTCAGGGAGTCATGTTGTACCTGTCACTTGGATCGAAGAAAGCCGGCAGTATTAACCAATGTGCCTGTTAGACCTGTCTTCGTCTGGGGATACTCTAACCAGCATTATTTATTTTTGTCCCCCTTGGCCTCCCAGAGTTTCTGTTTTTATTTTTTATATATGTCCACCAGGATTTTTCAGTGCTGTCAGGGGGCTAGGTGTTCCTTGGCTATGACGCCATTTTTCCCTCATAACCTGTGAGGCCTAGTCAAGCCCCTTGAAAATCTAGGGACATCCAGAAACCTAAAATGGTGTCCACCAACTGCCATAACGGACACTACTGGAGAACAGGCCATAGGCTAACATAAGGAATTTTCTAGAAGCAACCAGTGACTTCTGCAGGTCTCAGGCCACCCTACAAAAGGCCAGTGACCAGCAGCCATTTTGTGCATTACTTGAGGTGACCAGTGTGGAGAGAGGCGACTTGAGGAGGAGGATTGTGCACTAGTGGTGACAAGATTGACCTGCGGGCCGGCTGTCATTTCACTGGGAAGTGCCCCCACCTAGGCTGACCAAACCCCACTGTGTCAGCGACCATCTTCAAGTTACCAGGAACTCTGTGGCGAGTCTGTCAAGAACTGTAATCCCTGAAGTGTGGCTACCAGGGACCGGTTAGTCCCATCCTGAAGGTTGTGTGCAGAGGGGCAAGCTGGGACCCAGCCCCAAGCTAACTGACCCTAAATTCAGGGGGTAACAAATAGCAATGCTCGCGACTGCAGCGCTCCAGATCGACACCCCCCCTCCCCTTGACGGGGAAAGCGGCAAAACCAGCTGTCGTCCCTACCTGGAAGCGACGCTGCCACCGAGTGCATTTCCTGACGTGAGGGCAACAGAAGAGGGAGAGCCCAGCTGACTTGCCTCGTCCTTCGAAGAGCTCCGTTGAGGCGCCGGAAGAGGCGGGAAGCGAAGCAGAGCCCAGCTGATTGCCTGCGAGGCGGAGAAGGACGCCGTCGGGTCGGAAGAGGTGCGCTGAGCCGGAACCGGCAAGAAGGACCCAGCGCGTCGGAAGAGGCGGGCGCAAGGCGGAGTCAGGAGGGGCCGGTCGCGTCATCGGAGGTGCGTCAAGGCAGAGCTCCAGTCAGCGGGAACATCGAGGAGGCAGAAGCGCCACATCGGACGCCTCGGTGGAGCACCTCGGACTGGGGTAGGCTTCTCTGACATGCCACGACAACTGCTGGAAGTCTTCCCAGGCACCGCGTGACACGGGCAACGCCAGCTGTATCGTCTGCAAAGCCAGAAGTAAGCCGGGGAGTGAGGGAGTGGGAGGCGGCTGTGCCGGCTTTGTTTAACCCCTGTGACTGAACAGTAAACACGGCTATGAAGTGTTGAGGCCTTCCCAGTAGACCTTGGGGGAACTTGACTTCTGCTTATTAACTCCAGGCACGAACTGTCAGGTTCGAGTACTTGTGCCAGTGGTCAAGGGACTGGGCCAGAGAAATACATTGAAGTTAGAACTTTCTGTCAGGTTCTCAATCGTTACACCCCTGGAGTTGGAACCCTTAACAGAGAGGTGTAGCCATTCAGTAAACAAAGGGGGGGAAGCCTTATTAACTCCTCTTGTCTCCTATTTAGCTTTTAGTTGGCTGTGAGCTCTGAGAACAGCGCTGCTGGGGGTAGGAGATTGTCGTGCTTGAACAAGAGCGCTGAGAACAAGAAGGGTAATGAAATGTACATGCCAGGTCTGTAATGTAAATGTGTAACCTGTATAGTGGATATTTCTGACTGTGATGACTGATTGATAAAGTAATTTTGTGGGATTGATAACAGTTTCTTACAAGGGAAATGTACCTATGAACTAGCATTCCTAGAGTGGGAAATATACTGAGGTTGGTGTAACACAGGTGCATTATTGCTAAACTAATTGTAAACCCATCTTGCATAAAAAGAAGAGTCATATTATTTTTATAAAAGGTAATGGTATTTTTCCAAAAATCGGTGTTGTGTCTTTTGTTTTAGTGGTTAATCACTGAGTTACTGTGAGTGGGTTTTGTAAGCACTTAACCAACGCCTTGAGTTTAGCTGTAACCTCTACTGTGCCAGGCTACCATATGTAGTCTAGGATACCCTAGGTCCAACATAATTGGTGTTTCAGCGGTGGGATTACGGATTTGTGCTTACACTCACTTAGGAGTAACGCAGTGCCTACCACGGGACCCCACCTGGAGTTTTCTCCCTGCGGCCCTCCTAATCTAAATTTTGCTTTTTCTAAATTAACTACTGGTGGTGGGTGGAGGTTGACCCCCAGGTCACTTTTTGGATTTCTCCTGTGTAAAAGTTTATACTCTAAATAGAAATGGAGATAAATGTGGAAGAGCTGGAAAACTATACCGTGACCCAATTGAAGGAATGGTGTCAGCAGCAGGGGGTGTTTTTTAAGAAAGGCGCCAGGAAAGTTGAGCTTCTGGCCAGTATCCGGGCGTGGGTGGAGGCTCATTCCGGGGAGGAAGTAGATCCTGAGGGGAGTGACAGGGACACTGTCCTGGAGACCGCAACACTGTACCAGGCGGGAGGGGGGAACCTTTTAACAGGCCCTAGGACACCTTCCAGAGTGGGCAGTAGTGTCTCGGAGAGGGGTTTGACCGACGCCGAGTTAGAGGAGAGGAGGATGAGAATAGAATTAGCCAGGATGGACATGGGAAGGGAGGACAAGAGGTTGGCGCATGAGCGGACCATCAAAGAGATGGATTTACAAGCCCTAAACCTAAGAACTCCCAAATCAGAGAATGGTGGCAGCGATACCCAGACCAACATCAGAGAACCCAGACCTTACCAACCAAAAGATATTATGGCATGCTATGTACCCAGTGATGACATTGCAAAATGGCTAGCCGCCTACGAGGTCTCACTGAGGGCCCATGGGATCTTGGAAGCCCACTGGGGGGGTGGGTTATATAAATACATGCCCCCCACTGGCAGGGATACCTTGTTGGCCCTAGATCAAAGTGAACAGACCTACTACCCGGCTATGAAGTCAGCGCTGTTAAGAAAGTTTGGGTTGACCCCTGAGAAGTATAGGCAAAAGTTCCGGGGCAGCCACAAACTAGGCACGCAGAACTGGGTAGACTTTTTGGATTACTCCAGGAAGGCCCTGGAGGGTTGGGTGAGAGGCAGCGAGGTAGGGGACTATGAGGGTCTATATGACCTCATACTCAAGGAACACCTACTCGAGAAATGTCTTCCCGAACTACGACAGCATCTGGTGGACAGCAAGCTGACCAGTCCCAGGAAGCTTGCTGAGGAGGCGGACATCTGGGTTAGTACCCGGGTGTCAACTAAGGGGACTGGAGGGGATTCCCAGAAGCATGGACAGGGCGCCCCCCAGAAGAAAGAGGGAGGGGAAAATAAGAGGGAGTTCTCAAAAGGGCCACAAAATACTTCGCAAAGAAGGGGCAGAGGATTCATCCCTAAGAGTAACCCCCCTCGCAACCCTACCCCTGGCCAAAGCCAGCAGCCAAGGGTTGTTCATTGTTTTGAGTGTGGTGGTGTGGGACACTATAAGGGAGATGTGAGATGCCCAAAAAGACCACCCCCTCCCCCTGGAGGAAAAGCCCCGGGAATAACTAGTGTAGTGCTCGGGAGGAGATGCCTTTGGGTAACGGAGGGGAGCGGGCGGGTGTCACTTTAGTGTCCCTGGGAGATAAGGAGATGGTTCCAAAGACCCAACTGCCCTCTAATACTACTAAGTATGAGCAGTGGGTCACCATCAACGGCCGTAGAGGGGAGGCTCTGAGAGATACAGGAGCCAGCATGACTATGGTAAGGAGTCAGCTGGTGTCTCCAGAGCAGGTCATCCCAGATGTACTCCATCCCGCCGTAATGGCTGACGGCAGATTGGGCCACTACCCTGTGGCTGAGGTTCCCTTTGAGTGGGGAGGGGTTGCAGGTCCACTTCGAGTTGCCGTAAGCCCGCCGTGCCTGTTGACTGCCTGTTAGGGAATGATATGGAGCACAATGCTGGGAGGAGGGTGGAGTACCAGACTCACTCTGAGATGCTGGGACCCCTGACTGGACTTGTGTCAGCACAAGGTCCGCGACTGCCCGAAGGGGGAGTTCACTTACGCTGGAGCCTGGAACAATGGCCCAGCCGGCTGCCAGAGGAGAAGGACAGGCGGCCGGAGGACCCTGCCTCGACATCTCCACCTCGTGAGACAGACGGGTCACCTGCGGAGGTGGATCTGGAGTCCACAGGGGAGAATGTTGCTTCCCTGGAGAACCTACCCATCCCTACTGAATGGCATGTGGAGGGAGGTCCTTCCCGGGAAGAGTTCTGTAAAGCTCAGAAGGAGTGTCCCACTCTCGAGGGGCTGCAGCAACAGGCCAAAGCCCAGGCAGCAGGGAACATTGTAGGGAGCTACCAGATTTACTGGGAGGATGGACTCCTCTACAGTGAGCCCAAGGCACCTGGACATGGTTCATCCAGGGCCTTGGTGGTCCCTCAATGCTTTAGAGCCTTCCTTCTGGAACTGGCTCATGAGATACCCTTGGCAGGACACCTAGGACAGGACAAGACCTTTGCCCGGCTTGTCCCCCACTTCTACTGGCCTCGAATGAAAGTGGCGTCTGATACATATTGTCGGACGTGTGTGTCTTGCCAAGCCAGTGGGAAAACAGGGGTGAAGCTAAAAGCTCCCCTGGAACCACTACCTGTCGTTAGCACCCCCTTTGAGAGGGTGGGCATCGACATTGTAGGGCCATTGGATCCACCAACTTCAGCTGGTCACCGGTTCATACTGGTTTTGGTGGATCATGCCACACGGTACCCAGAGGCAATACCTCTGAGGACCATCACTGCACCTGCAGTGGCAAGGGCCCTGATGGGGATCTTCACCCGAGTGGGTTTCCCCAAGGAGGTTGTGTCCGACAGGGGGACTAACTTCCTTTCAGCATACATGCGGGCTATGTGGAAGGAGTGCGGCGTTACCTATCGGTTTACCACTCCTTATCACCCACAAACCAATGGTCTTGTGGAAAGGTTTAACAAAACCTTGAAAAGTATGATACGGAGTCTACCTGAGAGCCTGCGGAGGAAATGGGACGTCTTCCTACCCTGTCTCTTGTTTTCCTACAGGGAAGTGCCACAGAAGGGAGTGGGCTTCAGCCCCTTCGAACTTTTGTACGGGCACCCTGTACGGGGACCTCTCAGCCTGGTGAAAGACGGATGGGAACAGACTCCCAGGAAGCTTCCCCAGGACGTGGTGAGCTACATGCTGGCCTTCCGGAGCCAAATGGCTAAGTTGTGGAAGCAAGCTTCAGACAACTTGGAGGCCAGCCAGGCAGTGATGAAGGAGTGGTATGACCACAACGCTCACCCAGTGGAACTGGAGCCTGGACAGAAAGTGTGGGTAATGGAACCTGGAGAGCTAAATGCCCTCCAGGACCGTTGGACAGGCCCCTTTGAGGTTTTGGAGAAAAAGGGTAAGTCCACCTACTTGGTGGATCTTAAGACCCCGAGGCAGCCCCACAGGGTGCTGCATGCCAATCGCCTCAAGCCACATCATGAGAGGCCCGAGGTTGTCTTAATGATGGTGACCGATGGAGCAGAGGAAGAGGAAAGCGAACCTCTCCCTGATCTTCTCTCGTCCCAAGAAAAGGATGGGTCGGTGGAGGGAGTGATTCTCTCGCCATCCCTGACTCCTGAACAGCAGAGTGATTGCCGCCAGATCCTGGGGCAATTTTCTTCTCTGTTCTCCCTTGTCCCGGGTAGGACCCACCTGTGTACCCATGACGTGGACACGGGAGACAGCCCACCTGTGAAGTCTAAAATCTACCGGCTGTCGGACAAGGTGAAGGCCAGCATCAAAAGCGAAGTCGCCAAGATGCTGGAGCTAGGAGTGATTGAACCTTCTGGTAGCCCTTGGTCTAGCCCGGTGGTTTTGGTACCAAAAGCTGCCCCACCAGGCACCACACCTGAATTGAGATTCTGTGTGGACTACCGAGGCTTAAATTCAGTAACCAAGACTGATAAACATCCCATCCCACGGGCGGATGAGCTTATCGACCGGCTGAGCGCTGCCCAATACTTAAGTACCTTTGACCTAACTTCAGGGTACTGGCAGATTTCCCTTACCGAGGGGGCGAAGGAAAGGTCAGCCTTCTCTACACCTCAGGGACACTACCAATTTCGTGTGATGCCCTTTGGGCTCAAGAACGCCCCTGCCACTTTTCAGCGGCTGGTGAACAGGGTCCTTTCTGGAATGGAAGCTTTTTCTGCTGCTTACCTGGACGACATTGCTGTCTTCAGTAGCAGCTGGGAGGACCATTTGCAGCACCTGCAAGCTGTTCTTCATGCCCTGCAACAGGCTGGCTTGACAATCAAGGCCAGCAAGTGTCAGATCGGACAGGGGTCGGTGGTGTACCTAGGTCACTTGGTGGGCAGAGGGACGGTGCAGCCCCTCCAGGCAAAGATTAAGGCTATCATCGCCTGGGAGCCCCCCAAGACTCAAACTGAGGTCCGAGCCTTCCTGGGCCTCAGTGGATACTACCGTCGCTTCGTGAAGGGGTATGGCACCATTTTGGCACCCCTCACTGAACTTACTTCCAAGAAACAACCCTGACGGGTAGTCTGGACGGAGGCTTGCCAGCGAGCCTTCATGACCTTGAAACAAGCATTGTGTTCCGCTCCTATTCTCAAGGCCCCTGATTTTGCTAGAGAATTCATTGTCCTAACAGATGCGTCAGAACATGGCATTGGGGCAGTGTTATCGCAGCTAAATGATGAGGGCTTGGATCAACCCGTGGTCTTCCTGTCTAGGAGACTACTCCCCAGGGAAAGGAGATGGAGTACAATTGAGAGAGAAGCTTTTGCGGTGGTTTGGGCTCCGAAGAAGCTGCGGCCATACTTGTTTGGCTCGCACTTCCTGGTTCAGACTGACCATCGCCCCCTTCGTTGGCTAATGCAAATGAAGGGGGAGAATCCCAAGTTGCTAAGGTGGTCCATCTCCCTACAGGGAATGGACTTTAGGGTGGAACACAGGCCTGGATCGGACCATGCCAACGCAGACGGTCTATCCAGGTATTTCCGCCTTAGTAATGAGAACTCCCAAGGGATTGGGTAGATCTCCCCACTTTCAGCTGGGGGGGACGCGTGTTAGACCTGTCTGCGTCTGGGGATACTCTAACCAACATTATTTATTTTTGTCCCCCTTAGCCTCCCAGAGTTTCTGTTTTTATTTTTTATATATGTCCACCAGGATTTTTCAGTGCTGTCAGGGGGCTAGGTGTTCCTTGGCTATGACGCCATTTTTCCCTCATAACCTGTGAGGCCTAGTCAAGCCCCTTGAAAATCTAGGGACATCCAGAAACCTAAAATGGTGTCCACCAACTGCCATAACGGACACTACTGGAGAACAGGCCATAGGCTAACATAAGGAATTTTCTAGAAGCAACCAGTGACTTCTGCAGGTCTCAGGCCACCCTATAAAAGGCCAGTGACCAGCAGCCATTTTGTGCATTACTTGAGGTGACCAGTGTGGAGAGAGGCGACTTGAGGAGGAGGATTGTGCACTAGTGGTGACAAGATTGACCTGCGGGGCCGGCTGTCATTTCACTGGGAAGTGCCCCCACCTAGGCTGACCAAACCCCACTGTGTCAGCGACCATCTTCAAGTTACCAGGAACTCTGTGGCGAGTCTGTCAAGAACTGTAATCCCTGAAGTGTGGCTACCAGGGACCGGTTAGTCCCATCCTGAAGGTTGTGTGCAGAGGGGCAAGCTGGGACCCAGCCCCAAGCTAACTGACCCTAAATTCAGGGGGTAACAAATAGCAATACTCGCGACTGCAGCGCTCCAGATCGACACCCCCCCTCCCCTTGACGGGGAAAGCGGCAAAACCAGCTGTCGTCCCTACCTGGAAGCGACGCTGCCGCCGAGTGCATTTCCTGACGTGAGGGCAACAGAAGAGGGAGAGCCCAGCTGACTTGCCTCGTCCTTCGAAGAGCTCCGTTGAGGCGCCGGAAGAGGCGGGAAGCGAAGCAGAGCCCAGCTGATTGCCTGCGAGGCGGAGAAGGACGCCGTCGCGTCGGAAGAGGTGCGCTGAGCCGGAACTGGCAAGAAGGACCCAGCGCGTCGGAAGAGGCGGGCGCAAGGCGGAGTCAGGAGGGGCCGGTCGCGTCATCGGAGGTGCGTCAAGGCAGAGCTCCAGTCAGCGGGAACATCGAGGAGGCAGAAGCGCCACATCGGACGCCTCGGTGGAGCACCTCGGACTGGGGTAGGCTTCTCTGACACGCCACGACAACTGCTGGAAGTCTTCCCAGGCACCGCGTGACACGGGCAACGCCAGCTGTATCGTCTGCAAAGCCAGAAGTAAGCCGGGGAGTGAGGGAGTGGGAGGCGGCTGTGCCGGCTTTGTTTAACTCCTGTGACTGAACAGTAAACACGGCTATGAAGTGTTGAGGCCTTCCCAGTAGACCTTGGGGGAACTTGACTTCTGCTTATTAACTCCAGGCACGAACTGTCAGGTTCGAGTACTTGTGCCAGTGGTCAAGGGACTGGGCCAGAGAAATACATTGAAGTTAGAACTTTCTGTCAGGTTCTCAATCGTTACACCCCTGGAGTTGGAACCCTTAACAGAGAGGTGTAGCCATTCAGTAAACAAAGGGGGGGAAGCCTTATTAACTCCTCTTGTCTCCTATTTAGCTTTTAGTTGGCTGTGAGCTCTGAGAACAGCGCTGCTGGGGGTAGGAGATTGTCGTGCTTGAACAAGAGCGCTGAGAACAAGAAGGGTAATGAAATGTACATGCCAGGTCTGTAATGTAAATGTGTAACCTGTATAGTGGATATTTCTGACTGTGATGACTGATTGATAAAGTAATTTTGTGGGATTGATAACAGTTTCTTACAAGGGAAATGTACCTATGAACTAGCATTCCTAGAGTGGGAAATATACTGAGGTTGGTGTAACACAGGTGCATTATTGCTAAACTAATTGTAAACCCATCTTGCATAAAAAGAAGAGTCATATTATTTTTATAAAAGGTAATGGTATTTTTCCAAAAATCGGTGTTGTGTCTTTTGTTTTAGTGGTTAATCACTGAGTTACTGTGAGTGGGTTTTGTAAGCACTTAACCAACGCCTTGAGTTTAGCTGTAACCACTACTGTGCCAGGCTACCATATGTAGTCTAGGATACCCTAGGTCCAACAGTGCCCTAAAGTGTGTGTAGGACCCTTAAAGATAACTCAAGGAAGGACCCCGTATGTGCAATGATATGACCGCAGAATACTGGCATCCGTATCGGAATAAGCGTTCGGTGTAAATGGTCACGTGATGTAAACACTCACTCTGGCGGCCATAATGTAGTAGGCAAGGGGTAGGTATCTGCCGGTACCAAACTGTGGCGGTCCCTTGGTTAGGGTGTGCAAATACATCGGCCATGTAATAATCTTTCATTAGTACAGACCCTAGTGTGATGGCAGCGGAAGGATAACAGTGTTTAGGTAAAAGGTAAAAGGCCAGGAGGGGGGGGGGGGGGGGGGGTTTGTCAGTAATAGAACCGTCACATGAGTATTGTATTAACACTGGGTGCTTAGCTGTAGCCGAGATTGAAACAAGAGGAAAAGAATACTCTAGGTACAACAAATGGGACTATTGATTTACAGTAAGTGCCAGGGGATGTCCTCATTTAGGCCCTGTTTGTCGGAAGAGAGGCGATGAACCCATCTTTGCTCCTTCCGGAAAAGGGCATTTTTGGGGCAGTTTGGACTGGATTCTAGAACTACCCACTTCAGAGAGTCTTCATTATGGTTGGAGTCTACATAGTGTTTGCACATTTTTGTATGGGTCTTTCTGCAGCGGAAATTGCTGCGATGTTCGATGATGCGTGTTTTAATGGAGCGGGTTGTCATCCCGATATACTGTAGACCACACGGGCATATTAGCATGTATATACAATGTGTCGTGTTACAGTTGGTGTGGTGTCTGAGTTCCCATTTGAAAGTCTCGGAGAGCTGTATGGTCTTCAGAGACATAGTGTATCTGCACACCCCACACATGCCACATGGGTAATGGCCCGTGACGGGAGGCAAGTGCCACAAGGTTTGTTGAGTTTCTTTCCTGACACTCTTGGGCCTGGTGCTAATTAGGATATCCTTCAGGTTTTGTGATCTCTTAAAAGCAAACCTCGGTTGTTCCAGAACCATGTCCCCTGTATTGAGGATACCCCAGTGGTGTCTGATTGTATTCCTGATTTTATTGGACAACGGGGTGAAGGTAGTTACACAGGTGATCGGTTGATTATCAACCGTAGCTTTTTCCTGTCGTACAAGGAGAGCTTCACGGTTGTTATTCCTGGCCCGTTTCCTTGCTTTCAGGACATCGCTTTTAGGGTAGCCTCTGTCAAGTAGGTTCCTAGAGAGGATTGCGGACTCCTTCTTGTAATTGGACACATCACTACAGTTGCGTCTTATCCGCAAGAATTGGCCGAACGGCAGGTTAGTGCGTAAGGCCCTTGGATGGTGGCTCTTGTAGTGGAGTAGGCTGTTGCGGTCTGTGGGTTTCCTGTACATGGTGGTTTTAAGAGACCCTTCCTCCAGTTTAATTGTTAGGTCCAGGAAGGAGATCTCATTTGGCGAGGAGGCCATGGTGAAATGTAGGTAAGGATTCAGTTTGTTGACCCATTCAAAGAAAGCCTCGTGGGAGGTCGAGGGGCCTCTCCACAGGATAAGGATGTCATCAATGAAGCGTTTCCACATTTTGATGTTATCCCGAAAGGGATTCGATTCATGGTGTATGTGTTTGCCTTCGAATTCCGCCATGTACAGACAGGCCACCGAAGGGGCAAAGGTACTGCCCAAAGATGTACCTTGGGTCTGGTGATAGTACTTTCCTCTGTATTCGAAATAATTTTCGGTGAGGGCTAGGGTGGCACATTCCATAATGAAAGTCTGAGGGGTGTTAGAGTCCCAAGCTTCTGAGCCCAGTCTTTCCTCTATTACCTCAAGAGTGGCCCTCTGAGGTTTGCTCGTGTAGAGGGCTTCTACATCTAGGGTAATCAAGAGATCAATCTGTCCTATATCCTGGATACTATCCAAAATGCGTAGGACATCCGTGGTGTCTTGGATGTATGAGGAAATACATTTTACAAGTGGTTGTAGGAAATGGTCACAGAATTGTGAGAGTGGCTCCAATACGGAGTCTATCCCTGAAACAATCGGTCTCCCTGGTACAGGCCTGGTTGCTTTATGGATCTTAGGCAGTATATAAAAATAAGGTACCCTTGGATCCTTTTTTATCAGAAAGTCTGCCTCTTTTTTGGTGATCCATTGCTCACATTCCGCGCTTATCACCAAGCTTGTTATTGTGGTCTGTAGGCGCATGGTTGGATCACTTGGGATGAGTGTATAGTATCTTTGATCATTGAGTTGTCGGGTGCATTCCAGATCATAGTCCACAGTATTCATTAAAACTGTGGCTCCCCCTTTGTCCGCCTGTTTAATAGTAATCAAGGGGTCTTCTGCCAGTGATTTCAATACAATCATCTCATTCTTCGAGATGTTGGAGTGTGATGTCTGTCGGTCTAGTTTATTGATGTCCTTTAGTACGGCTTGTTCAAAAGTCAAGACTTCATTTGGGACCATCCCATTGTGGGGAGTGAAGGTTGAAGGATTATGTAGACCTGAGTAACAAGCTTGGTGATAAGCACGGAATGTGAGCAATGGATCACCAAAAAAGAGGCAGACTTTCTGATAAAAAAGGATCCAAGGGTACCTTATTTTTATATACTGCCTAAGATCCATAAAGCAACCAGGCCTGTACCAGGGAGACCGATTGTTTCAGGGATAGACTCCGTATTGGAGCCACTCTCACAATTCTGTGACCATTTCCTACAACCACTTGTAAAATGTATTCCCTCATACATCCAAGACACCACGGATGTCCTACGCATTTTGGATAGTATCCAGGATATAGGACAGATTGATCTCTTGATTACCCTAGATGTAGAAGCCCTCTACACGAACATTCCTCAGAGGGCCACTCTTGAGGTAATAGAGGAAAGACTGGGCTCAGAAGCTTGGGACTCTAACACCCCTCAGACTTTCATTATGGAATGTGCCACCCTAACCCTCACCGAAAATTATTTCGAATACAGAGGAAAGTACTATCACCAGACCCAAGGTACATCTATGGGCAGTACCTTTGCCCCTTCGGTGGCCTGTCTGTACATGGCGGAATTCGAAGGCAAACACATACACCATGAATCGAATCCCTTTCGGGATAACATCAAAATGTGGAAACGCTTCATTGATGACATCCTTATCCTGTGGAGAGGCCCCTCGACCTCCCACGAGGCTTTCTTTGAATGGGTCAACAAACTGAATCCTTACCTACATTTCACCATGGCCTCCTCGCCAAATGAGATCTCCTTCCTGGACCTAACAATTAAACTGGAGGAAGGGTCTCTTAAAACCACCATGTACAGGAAACCCACAGACCGCAACAGCCTACTCCACTACAAGAGCCACCATCCAAGGGCCTTACGCACTAACCTGCCGTTCGGCCAATTCTTGCGGATAAGACGCAACTGTAGTGATGTGTCCAATTACAAGAAGGAGTCCGCAATCCTCTTTAGGAACCTACTTGACAGAGGCTACCCTAAAAGCGATGTCCTGAAAGCAAGGAAACGGGCCAGGAATAACAACCGTGAAGCTCTCCTTGAACGACAGGAAAAAGCTACGGTTGATAATCAACCGATCACCTGTGTGACTACCTTCACCCCGTTGTCCAATAAAATCAGGAATACAATCAGACACCACTGGGGTATCCTCAATACAGGGGACATGGTTCTGGAACAACCGAGGTTTGCTTTTAAGAGATCACAAAACCTGAAGGATATCCTAATTAGCACCAGGCCCAAGAGTGTCAGGAAAGAAACTCAACAAACCTTGTGGCACTTGCCTCCCGTCACGGGCCATTACCCATGTGGCATGTGTGGGGTGTGCAGATACACTATGTCTCTGAAGACCATACAGCTCTCCGAGACTTTCAAATGGGAACTCAGACACCACACCAACTGTAACACGACACATTGTATATACATGCTAATATGCCCGTGTGGTCTACAGTATATCGGGATGATAACCCGCTCCATTAAAACACGCATCATCGAACATCGCAGCAATTTCCGCTGCAGAAAGACCCATACAAAAATGTGCAAACACTATGTAGACTCCAACCATAATGAAGACTCTCTGAAGTGGGTAGTTCTAGAATCCAGTCCAAACTGCCCCAAAAATGCCCTTTTCCGGAAGGAGCAAAGATGGGTTCATCGCCTCTCTTCCGACAAACAGGGTCTAAATGAGGACATCCCCTGGCACTCACTGTAAATCAATAGTCCCATTTGTTGTACCTAGAGTATTCTTTTCCTCTTGTTTCAATCTCGGCTACAGCTAAGCACCCAGTGTTAATACAATACTCATGTGACGGTTCTATTACTGACAACCCCCCCCCTGGCCTTTTACCTTTTACCTAAACACTGTTATCCTTCTGCTGCCATCACACTAGGGTCTGTACTAATGACAGATTATTACATGGCCGATGTATTTGCACACCCTAACCAAGGGACCGCCACAGTTTGGTACCGGCAGATACCTACCCCTTGCCTACTACAACATGGCCGCCAGAGTGAGTGTTTACATCACGTGACCATTTACACCGAACGCTTATTCCGATACGGATGCCAGTATTCTGCGGTCATATCATTGCACATACGGGGTCCTTCCTTGAGTTATCTTTAAGGGTCCTACACACACTTCAGGGCACATTGGTTAATACTGCCGGCTTTCTTCGATCCAAGTGACAGGTACAACATGACTCCCTGACCATCCCAATATGGCCGCCATAGGACCTGCTTTTACCACGTGACATTTTTCAAGCGGGTGGTTACGCATCAGCGAACGCCGGTGCATTTAAATAACACCGACCGCCGAGCTCATTTATCTACTCGAGCTCGGCGGAGATGGGTAGGTCTTCCCACGCGGACACGGGCAGATTGAGGTGAGTGTGACCATCGAGAGCATTAGAAAGGAGGTCAGAGCAATCCACATCAGACTATCGCCTTGCCTGTGATTGTAGCTCAGAGACTTTTCTTTACTTTTCTTATGTGCTCCATATAGCTACACCCATTAGACTCACCCCCGTTGTACTGACCCGCCGACCCCTCATGTGGCAAGTAGTCCCTGACCTTTAGGTGAGTAGGGAACTTGCTCATTTTTACAACACCGCTTGTATGGTCACAGTGTGAGATTAGTGGTGTGCAATCACAGTGTGATTTAGCCGGCGTCTTCATCACTAGAACTGCTCTTTAAATGACACTGGATGTGATTAATATCCCTCTAAGACTGCTTCATTTTTATTTTTAACTTTGTTTTTAAACCACCAACTCTACTCTACCACACTTTCCTGCACGTATATAGAGTGTGTGTGTGCTCCCCACAACGCACGCTGCACGCGCGATATACCTAGGCATGCACCGGTTGTGCTCAGAGTTCTACAGTACCACCAGCATGCCACATCATGTTCATGCCCTGGCGATGACTTGACTTGTTTTTGTTTACAGGAAACGTTATAACCATTGCTTGTTTTTTGTCCTCTGTGATTAGGCATAGGAGCTTCCACAGAGGTAACTCACACCACATACATGACACAAGCATGTTGTTGTTCCTTTTCTTTGCACTTTTTGTAAGGTCCTGATGAATCGCGGGTGACTTTACCCTGAGCGAGAAACATGTCGACCAGTCTCACTTCTAGCGATCTCTAGGGTCACTCGACCTAACCTGTTGATACCTAGCGAGCTAGTTCCACATTTTAATTGCAGCCAGGGGACCCCCAGAATAAAGTGAATTCCGGTACCCCTTGCTACATTTTAATAACCTCACATAATATCATACCATCCTGCCCACATACCCCCACTTCACCATAAGGCTGTTGGATAAAAAGATCTCCGCCAAAGAGCCCCTCATTGAGGTGAGCCCGTCGGGGGTTGCACCGCCTCCCCGACGAGGAGCAAACGCCTATGATGAAGCATGACACCCTTCTGGGTGTGTGAGGCAACTACATCCAACACAATGGATGCCCTAGGGTGTCACTTAAACACCTTCGGTCACGCCAGTTAAACCTCCCTAGTCTGTCCACAGAAACAGTTCAGCAACCCCCTTTTTGCGTCATAAATACAAATGGCAGCTTTCCCTAATGATGGAAAGTCTGAATTTCAAACACATTCAATTACTTTTTCTGCTGCGCCCCACAAAACAGCTAACGAAGGGCCAGAGTTAATAAACTGGGATTCGCAAAAAGGTATCGCAAATTGCATGTGAACTTTTTGCGCATCCAATCTGATTTTGCGACTGAGAACTCTGTACTAATAAATCGATGTGCAAAAGAGAGAATTAAACAGTGGTTGAGGAATAGTTATTAGGCAGGTCGTAATTTGCGATCCCCTGCGATTGTCTACAATCACAAAGATGGTGGCCTGCAATGGACAAATTACCACTGTGATAACATTTCCAAATGCAAACCTTTTTTTTTTTTTTTAGCAGCCCAATTTCCTTAAAGGCTAACAAAGTAGCAAAGAAACAATTTCTAGGCAACACCAAAATCTTTGCTCAAGCACAACTTATACACTGAATATGCATATATAAGGCATACAGCATACAAATAGATGCCAGCAGTACAGTGTTTTATATTCAAGTTAGATATAGATAAAAAATGGACAAACATATTGACCACAAAACTATCGAAGATATGTTTTTATCCATACGTTTTCGAGTCCACAGGTGGTGTTTTAAATGGACCACATCAATTTTTGCTTGTTGATCGTTAAGGATAGAACCAAACAAACTACCAGCTGGTTCCTATCCCCTTCCAGTTGCCCCTTTCTCTTTTTTTTAAAACCTTTATTTTTTCACTTTCAACAACTTTGCAGCAGATATACAAATACAATTGGCAAAATTGGCAGTAATCAACAGAGCATTCATTAGTAAATTGGCTAGCTTGGGACAGGACTTTGCCGTTCACCGTACCGCATTGATATTCTTCTCTCCAGCTATTATCACTCATTTTCCCTATTGGACTCACCCTTACTAATATCGGATTCAAGCACATCACTCATCTTGATTAGCGTTCAAAAATACCTCACACATTTTCCTCCATTCCCTGATTTCTCATCCCTTATGCTCAATTTCATATGGACATCTTCAGCCAGTGACCACTCACTCCCATCGCGGTGCCATGTGTCAACTGTGGGACCGCGCTGGCCCATCCATGTTATAGCCACTCTCCATTTTGCTAACACCAAAAACAGCTGCATTAATTTGTAAGCCATCTTGCGTTCTTTAGGTTTTCTAACGTGGCCCAGTAAACAGTGTTGTGGTGAACATTCGATTGGGAATCCTGTACCCCTCTGTACATCGTACCTCACCTGGGTTCAATACGTGTGAACCCTAGGGCACCTCCAAGCTAAGTGCAGAAAAAACGCTCCTTCCTCACCACATCGTGGGCAATTATCTGTTCGGGAAGGGGTAATAAGATGAAGTTTCACTGGTTGTATGTGTGATGCAAAAAATTTAAATGCACCAACTTAAAGCGTGCATTACAGGATACTGTACGTGTCAGTCCACGTATTTTCTTCCATGAGTGTTCCCAAGTCTGCGTCCCACGCCACCCTCGCCCTGGGGGGAAGACCACAGCATCCAGTCTCACTGCTTTGTAAAGCGTCCAGAGCCGCAGGTTAGTATTATGTCTAGGGTACGTGTCACTTTAAACACTTCCGCCAACCTCGTGTAGTGCAAGTAATGTCCTTGCCTCAGTGCGAAATCCCCACATGCCTGCTCATACATGATAAAAGTTTCACCAGGGTATAAAGCAGCCTGGAATGACATGTGGCCATCATTTGTCCCACTGGCGCTGATAACCATCTTGGTAGTTCGCGAGGAAACAGGTGTGCTTCAGGACTTATTCCACATACAATTGTCAAATTCATACATTGTGGCGTATTATGTAGGATACATCATCCATGACCCCAGTGCCCACCATCAGTGTGACTGGCAGTTTGTCTACAGGAACACACACCACTGATAGTCTCATCTCCCAGTTGTCTCCCTCGTCAAACCACTGGTTTGCGTGTTGTAGATGTGCCATGTAATAATACAAATCTAATCTCTGCACCTCCACCCCCCCCCTCCAGGAGTGCTCAGAGCCACCCTACTATGGCAACCTGCCCAGAGCAGAAATGCAAGCACCGAAGTGGGTTGTTTAACAAGAGTGTTGGGAATAGCGCATATAGAATTCTGTAAAGCATAAAGACAGCGGGAGACAACCACCATCTTGAACACCGCCAGTCTGGCCATCAGCGAGAGCGGCAACGAGTTCCAAAAGGCTACCGATCTCCAGAATGCAGGAACTAACCTATCAACATTTAGGTGGAGCAGTTCGGCATCTGTAAGCGCCACTTGTACACCCAGATTGAGAAAGTGTGCCAGTTCCAAATGTAACTCAAGGCAGAGGAGGCGCTCTAATGGTAATGTTACCGTGCTCGCCAGGGGGAAGATTAAGAAATCATGGCGATTAAGGCAAAGGCCAGAAAAGGCCACAAAATCGTAGCGGAGGCGCAACAGGTTAGGCAGTGCCACACCTGGCGAAGCTATGTAGAATAGAGCATCATCTGCATACAAAGATTTCACATGTGTGGCTCACCATCAATTGTTCTTTCTGCATGCTTCATCATAGGGCATGCTTTTCGTCGGGATGGTTATGCACTGCCAGACGGGCACCCAAAGAGGGTTCTCTTCATTGTATTGTATTGTAATTGCATTTATATAGCGCTTACTACCCCATACGATGTATCGAATCGCTTTTTCGGCGAGTAGCACACTACTCCGGGACCCATAGAGGATTAGTGTTGAATTAGTGTAGTGAAACATGCAAGTACATTTTAAGTGGTGGATAGGTTAGTCAGTTAATTGGATTTGGAATGATAGCAGAAGGATGAAGGAGGAAAAAAGTTTTGTATTTATATAGTGCTTGTTACCCCTGATGGGGTGTTGAAGCACGCTACTCCGGAAGCCCATAAAGGATTAGTGGTGAATTAATATGGTGAAATATGAAAGTAATTTCAATGGTGTGTATTAGTCAGTTATTTGGAGTGAGAAGGATAGCGGAGGGATAAAAGGGGAGGAAAGGGTTGCATTCATATAGCACTTGTATCCCCTGATGGGTGTTGAAGCGCTTATTTGGCGAGTAGCACTCCTCTCCGGAACCCATAAAGGATTAGTGTTGAAAATTAGTATAGTAAAATATGAAGTAATTTGAGTAGTGGATATGTTATTCTGTTACTTCAGTAGAGAAGGGTAGGTGGCGGGATAGAAGAGGGAAAGAGGTTTGTATTTATATAGCGCTTGCTACCCCTAATGGGGTTTTGAAGGGGAAGAAGCACGCTGCTCTGGAACCCATAAGTATTAGTGTTGAATTAGTATGGTGAAACATGAAAGTAATTTTAGTGGTGGATATGTTAGTCAGTTATTTGGATTGAGAAGGGTGGAGAGGGGTAGAAAAGGGAAAAAGGTATGCATTTATAAAGCGCTTGTAACCCTGATGGGGTGTTGAGGTGCTTTATTAGCGAGTAGCACGCTACTCTGGAACCTATAAAGGATTAGTGGTGAATTAGTATAGTTGAATAAGGAATTTGAGAAGTGAACATGTAAGTCTGTTAATTTTGATTGCAAAGGATAGTGGAGGGATAAAAGAGTGAAACATTTTGGGGGGGGGGGGAGAGGGGAGGGAGATATTTTGTTCCAATGCTATATGTGAAGTGTGGGTGTAGGGCTGCTCATGTAGATTGGTGTAGTGAAGTGTATGTGCGTGTAAAGGGGAGTGTTAAAATAGACTAAGGGTCTGACTACGACATTGGTGGTCCTGGAGCAGGCTGCCATGCCGCAGCCCCGCTACAAGACCACCAAAGCCGATCACACACTATCCACGAATTATGAGTTCAAATCTAACAGGCAGTCCTGCGGCAGCTGGTCCACGGCACTGTCTTTAAAAGACTCATGGGAGTGCCTTAGAAAGGCATTGCCGTGGCCCAGCCACAGCACATTCCTGGACAGCATGGACAGTAAAGTCCATATTGTCCTGGAACTGGGGGTGCAGACAGAATCCTGCACAGGGGCACGAGGGGGGCCGGCCCCTTTCTTTTCTTACTGTCAGCAGTTACATGGAGGAAGAGCCTCCATGACACCACTGGCCTCGGGGCACGACCAAGCATATTGCGGCACTCAGACTGCTGCAGAACTGCGAGTGCACAAGGTGGTGGTTGCGGTAGTCTTGTGGCAGTCAGACTGCCAGAGTTGTAATACTGCAGGGGGTCCCACAGTGCGATGGTTGTCGAATCGTCACAGCAACTACAGCGGTCTGTTGTCGTAATTAGGCCCTTAGTAGTCCTCAAACAAACTTTCAATCAGTGAGTCTACTTGTCTAATTAAAAACGTGGTGGCTAACAGTAGAGGCAATGACCGATTATTTATAATCTACACAGTGGTTGGAATCTGGGGTCACATTAAGGGTTATCCAATCACAAAATAATCTAATGCAGTGTACCTTTATGTAGCGTTTCCTATAATGAAAAGTTGACCTAATTAGGGCAGCACTTCTGCCTCCTCGAGAGGGAGCAGAGTAAACGCTAATTTAGTGTGAGTGTCGTATTTAGTGTGAATGTCGTAGTGAAGATGCCACAGGACGACCTACCCAATCTCTGCTGCCTCGGGAGGCAGAAGTGCTACCCTACGAATTGCCAACTGATCATTATTGACAAACTACAGGAAGAAACATGTTGACCCCTTGACCTATTAGAGATCATTGCCTTTACTGCCTAAATCCCAATTGATGCTCAGGGGGATGTACGAAGTTGCAATGGTCGAGTGTGTCGAACTCCGATGAGAATTCCAGCAATATCAGGAGTTAAGGGCCATCTTCATCAACTAGATGTGCAGCGTACGCTGTCTATTAACCTATCTAAAAATGTCAATATAAATAACAGAAATAACCATCTAGTTTTGAAATATTCACTCTTAATAGTCTAGGATTTTGAGGCTCATTAAATTTGTTGGGAACATTTTTTTTAAAGGTCGTAAATGTACTGCTGTATTCTTGCTACAGACATTTTGGGAATTCACAAAGGATTCCAATAGTACTCCTGGGAATTTTGTTGGTCGTACTTTTCAGGAATTTGTTTTGAATTTGATTGTGCATGAATATTTGGATAATGGTAACAGGTGTTTCTTTACATATGCATACATACTTTAAACATTTTTTACATTTGTTTATCCATAAAATATTTTTCCTGTGGATTTCATTCCTGTCCTTGACATGAGTACATTTTCAACTATATCTTGGGTGAGAATATGCTTTGTAAACTTTTGGAATACCCACAAAATATTTAAGCATTCCCAACATAAATTTCCACTGGAATCAGTGATTACATTTTCCTACATACAAATACACCTAAATGGTGTAATTTTTGGTCTGAAATGTGACTAAAAACCATGCATTTACATTTGAAAGACAAGGTGTGTGCATGCCTAACTTGAATGCACAATGGGGCCCATTCATTACTAACTTACTTGCTTTCTGTCAAATAAAAAGCTTTTTGTGAATGTCTTTTCATACCCTGTAAAATGAATGAAGTGGTTGTATTTCCTGACAACCTTGTGTATAGAATTATTACTGAAATAAATTAAAGCTTTTGAGGACACAATACATAAAGTCTGCCAGCACAAAGTCTGGGACAAAACCGGGTCTTCAGTGTGCAGCAGATAATTTTAATAAGAGTTTCTGTAATACCAAATAAAGAGACACTCTCGTGAACCTCCACCACTAGAAATCGATGGCAGTGATGTACAATGACATAGGAGACAGTACATCAAAATAAAATTAAGGAGGATACTACTATGAGAGGTAAGTTTTATGGATAAAGTAAGGGAAGTTTATGTTACATTTAAGTTTAGGGTTTTAGTCCAGGTTCGCAAAGTTGATTTACACTCCTGAGTAAGTTTACTGTTTTTTGTATTCACAAATTCCGAGAATAAGTTACTCCAAAAAGAAAAGTAGCAAGCCCAGCACTACACATGGCCATCCACTGATACTGCAACACCATTCTCATGAAAATAATTGAGGTAGGGAATTAAAATCAAAACTCATAGAAAATAATGTTAAATTAAATTATTTAAAAATAGTAAAATAGCAATAAATCTAAATTAAAGTTTAAATAATTGATAGTACAGTACAAATGTATTATTTAATTATGAAAAATTGTAACAACCTCATTTGAATAAAGGTTAATAGAACAGTACATTTTACCAGAAAATAATTACATTTATTTTAATTAATTCTTGAAGCGCAATAAAAAAATATCTTTCTTCTTTAGGTGGGAATATCTTTTTAATTTGGACTTCTGAAAAATAATTTTAATTAAATACATTCCATTAATACAGTTAAAATGTAATCAATTCAATAGTGCTCTATAATTCTTTTAATGTTGTTCTACATTTAAAGCAATATATAATAATAATTTACATTCGTATTTAACATCAACATTTTTTATATTTCTTTTCCAGTTTTACATTTTCCATACATTTCACCACAGTGTGACCCTGCAGTCGAGGTGGAGATCTCCACAAGAAAAAAATGCACTATTTATATGAAATATTTTTAACATTAATTTAAATGTATAACATTTTTAATTAACGTAATTAATTCATTTAATTTAATTAAAAATGATTTCCAATGACATTTTACCTCCATTATTTTCTATGGAACAGTGTTGCAGTACCAATGTTGCTGTATCAGTGGTTAGCCTTGAAGTGCTGGACTTTTTTTGTAGTAACTTACACTTGGAGTTTGTGAAT
This sequence comes from Lissotriton vulgaris, assembly GCF_964263255.1. NCBI lineage: Eukaryota > Metazoa > Chordata > Amphibia > Caudata > Salamandridae > Lissotriton > Lissotriton vulgaris. The sequence continues at coordinate 523,281,694 of NC_141689.1, read as the reverse complement.
ACCGAAAAGTAGCAAACTTACTCAAAATTGTAAATTACTTTTGTGAATCAAGCTCTTCGTGTTTAGAGTTAACACACTTACCCATTTACTTACTCTATTTGATGTAACTGTGTTCTCAGCAGTGGTATCCTTTGGAGTGGATATTTTGATGCAGTGGCTTCTATGTAGCAGTATGGTAAATGTAAGTTATCATCTTCGTAGTAGCATAAAATCCTCTCTGTGAGTGCTGTCTCCTTCTCTGCATGCACGGGCCGTGTCCCACATGTAGCTGAAATAATCTTTGCTTATGCCATTGCCTATTCTACTGCAACACAAACACTGGAGGCAGTGCTCATTCCTTGGTGTAGTTGTAAAGAGACTGGAGTGGAAGGAACTCAGCTATTATAGACATCTCACTCCTACAGGCCAAAGGCTTCCAAAGACAGGCAGAGATTTGCACCCAGACATTTTGGGAGAGTTTTAGATCCTATGTGAGGGTAAAGACACAGTCTCTACAAGCATCCTCGGGACCCCCTCAAAGACTTAGTGCCACTCAGACACATTTATGGCACAAGAGACTTTGAGCACATAGAAATGGGATTGGTCAGTGCATCCCAGGAGGGCACACTTTACCCAATAGGGTTTATGGTCTCAGACTTCTCTGGGAGCAGAATTAGTTCCCTAAGTACTAATTCACCATTGTTAATATGCACCATGTTGTGGAGCACATGCCTTAATTTAAGACTTCATGTGTCCCAAAGCCAAACATTTGGATTTGTTTAATGTTTCAAACAACGCTTCACCTGATCTAACAGAAAAAGCCCCAATAAAAAACTATGAAAGCATCACTGCCATATGAGAAATTCTATTTATCTATGTGACAGATCATGCATCAGCGATACTTCTAAAGAAGCATCCTACCTGGCCAATGAAGTCAGAGTAATGCTATAATCCTCCTCATCAGGTTCCTGTAGCCTCCTACCAATCTTGGGACGTTTGAGGTGGCTGCTTCGTGTGCGAGTGGAAACAGGTGTAATATCATAGTCTGAAAGAAATAGATTAATGTAACATCGAATATTATAGGAGTGTGAACATAATATTGTTAATTTGGATACTGGACTATATATGCGAGTGGATTCTACAGTAAAAGGAGAACAAATAAATATTAGTCCAGGAAATCCAGGAAACAATTCTTAGCACTTACATTACTTCTAGACCATGAAGAAAATGTGACCATTTCTTCCATTACAACACAGAAACCTGCCAGCTGTATTCCATTTACTCCAAATCAATTCAATCTTAACTGTTTTTGACTATTTTCAAAGAATACTTCGATGGGCATACTGAGATGCCTTGAGTAGTTTGAGCTGGATATCCCTTAAGCAGCCAAGGTTGACTATCCTTGAAACAGTCCAGCTTGAATTTTAAAAATAGGCCTTGCACACTGTGAAACGGGGTGCCTGTGAAAGGATAGAGGTACATATTAGCAAGAAAAGGTTATACATTATCGCCGCTTTTATCGTCAGGAGAATGCAGCTAAAGCGGCGATTATCGGCTTGATAATATGCCCTTGTGAATTCCCATAGAAGCCCAGGTTCTGGTGTTAACCTGGGCTTCTATGGGAATTCACAAGGGCATATTATCAAGCCCAATATCACCGCTTTAGCGGCAGTTTCCTGCCGATAAAAGTGGTGATAATGTATCGCCCTTTCTTGATAAAATGGCCCAGTTTGTTTTAATTGTAAATGGGAGGGAGAAGATGTAATAGAGAATATAACCAGCTAAAGACAGATTTAGAATTACATCTTTATCTTTAGAAGTATTAATGGGAAGTTAGTACAACTAACTATAACTGAGAAATTTCAATGGTTTTGTACAAGTGAAATGTCCAGCTAACTATAACACCCCTAAAACCTATGGTTTTTTCAGTGAATTTCTAAGGTTTTTTAAATGTTAATTCCTAACTATAACATGTCTGAAACCTATGTTTTTTTCAGTGAATTTCAAAGGTTTTTTAAATGCTAATTCCTAACTATAAGATGTCTGAAACCTATGGTTTTTTCAGTGCATTTCAAAGGTTTTGTAAATGACAATTTTTAAATGTATTAATTCTTATATTTATTTTTTTGATACTGATTTGAGTAAATCGGAATTCATAGTTCGGCTGATTTTAGAGGAATATTTGTAAGTTTCAAAAATCGACACTTAGAAACTTTTTCAGCAAAAAGCTTGCAATAATATGATATGGAAGGAAATTCAAGTTACTGGTAAGGACGGTTAAAATAACTTTTCTGGATCAGTACTGGGCTCAAAGATGCAGCACTGAGGTCTCTACTGATAACAGGCGAGTAAATCGGAATTCGTAGTTCGGCTGATTTTAGAAGAATATTTGTAAGTTTCGAAAATCGACACGTAGAAACTTTTTCAGCAAAAAGCAGGCAATGATATCCTATGGAAGGAAATTCAAGTTACTGGTAAGTAGTTAGAATTACTTTTCAGGATCAGTACTGGGCTCAAAGATGCAGCACTGAGGTCTCTCCTGATAACAGGTGAGTAAATCAGGATTCGTAGTTTGGCTGATTTTACTTCGGTCCTGTATGTATATATATATATATAAACAGCCACTTTCCTACACCATCCCCTCCTTTCACCACTGTGCAAACACGCCCTTTGGCGCGTTTTAAGTTGGGGAAATAATTCTCCTTCAATCCTGAGGGTCCCTAGGGTCCAACTAACCCACTAGGTACATCCAGTAAGCGCCACAGAGCTGCGTAACAGAGAGATGTAAAAAGGTGCAGGGACTGCACCACCTCTCAGCAACGCAGCAGCGCTTCCTGAAAGCACCTGGTGGGCTACTTGGACCCCAGGGCCCCTCAGGATTGAAGGGGAATTTTTTCCCCAACCTAAAACGCACCACAGGGCGTGTTTGCACACGTCACCTCAGGACCCATCCCCTCCATTCACCACTGTGTAAACGCGCCCTGTGGACGTTCTAAGTTTAGAGATTAAGTCCCCTTGAATCCTAAGTGTCCCTAGGGTCAAACTAGCCCACCAGCTACCTCCAGTAAGCGCCACAGAGCTGTGTTGCAGAGAGGTGTAAAAATAGGCGAGGCCTCTGAACACCTGTCTGCAATGCAGCTCCCTGTCGCATCCTGGCGGTTCCTGGTGGGCTAGTTGGCCCCCAGGGAGCCCCAGTATTCAAGGGGAATTTGTTCCCCCTCTGCAAACGCGCCCCCTGGAGTGATGAAAGGAGGGTGCATGGCCTCAGCGCAATGCTGGTCTTTTTTTATTTTATTTTTTATGAAGGGGCTGTGTAGCCCCCCATCTTTTTTGATTTTTTTGGCCCTGGGGACCCCAACCACAGGGCCTGCCCCCTAATTATTATTTTTTTTATTTAAAAAATCTGGAAGGGGGCCACGTGGCCCCCCTCCTGAGGCCTTAATCGGCCCCGGGGACCCCATCCCCCGTGGCATGGCCTTTTCCTTTTTTTTAAAAAAAAACTGGTGGGTAGGGGGGCCAGCCTTTCTATTATTTTTTTATTGTTTTTTCACTTTTGGGGAGAGGTGCCGTGTGGCCCCCTCCCGGGCCTCTTGTTGCCCTGGGGACCCCATCCCGAGGGCTGGCCCTCGTCGTTGGGAACCGTGGGGGGGGGGGGGGTCCCCAATCCCCCCACGGTCCCAGCCGGCTCCTCGCGTCCTGCGAGAGCCGGCTGGTTCTACCGAGGCACAAGATGGCTGCCAACACTTCCTGGTTTGGAGTGTTGACGCAATTAGCATACAGCTCGTGTATAGATATATATATATATGTGATTTTTGATTTTCTCAGGAACTACTGAACGGATTTACACCATTTAGGGAAAAGGCACGACTCTGAACCAAGGGCTACCACTTTGCCAAATTTGGTGGAATTCCGTTCAGCAGTTCGGGCTGTAGCTGCGATTAAAACACGTTTTGAGACCCCCTCTTTTCCCTGCCTCTGTTTGACGAATCACCCCGAGACTTTCAGGATAGGAGCGGACCGGAGCACAGTTTTGATAATTTTGCGAAGATTCGTCAACCGGCGCCAAAGTTATTCCAAATAGAATGTTGCGGATTTCCTATGGAAAATAGGTCCTAACTATAACATGTGTTTTAGTGTTTATATGAGTATAGATTTATATATACAGTAATAAATATTAGTAGATTTTATTTAATTTGCATTATATTAAATTTATATATTGAAATATTCAATATTTGCTATTTTAAACTTTATTTCTATTAAATATTTTATATCTCTGTATATTTTCAGACAATATTAGTGTCAGCTATATTTATTCTCGATATTTTTTTACTTACCATTAAAAGTATAGGAGCATGATATTGTGGTAAGCTATATTTTTAACACAATATTTATGTCAACTTTATTGTTTACCACAATATTGTGTCAGTGATCCAGGGCTAGACCTATTTTTAACAACTAAAAGTCCATTCTCAACAGTGTTCTTTGTTGCGTCACTTACTACAAAAGCAATATTTTCAAGATTATGACAGCGCCTTGTATATTGCACGCTTATATATATCTAATAAGACGACCAACTTATTCATGAATGACACTCAGATTTGTAAGTCCCCCTCGAGCGTAGTGCCACATTTTACAGGTGCTCCAAGATTGAGTAGCTAGACATTCTATTGCCTGGTCTCTTTATTTCCAACATCTGGCCCTTGAATTATTCATGAATTGCTTTACCTATAAGATATTGTACGATCCATTCTATCTAGCTGAATAAAACGTTTCTGTCCCACATTATAAAAGAAAAATACAGTGGCTAGGTCTTGTTGGTGCTTGCCTTATAAGCGCTGAACAATCTACATGTCAAGCTTCTAATTCCCATCAGAGGAGCTTAGTATAGGAGATAGGAATATCCAAATTCAAAGAGATGCCCACATTTATAGAAAACAGACATGCAGACATTTCCGGTCATATGTAATTATGTTCAGGGCGAGTGAAGGAGTTGAACAATTGTGTTACATTTAGAGTGATAGGGGTGATAGCCTATTTTTCAGGCACAGACACGAAGTAAGTACTGGGACAAAGAAGAGGGACAGAATATCAAAATTGTACCTAAATCCCTGAAAAGTTATGTGTTTGCAGGTAAACTAATGTTGTGTCTCGGCAATTAGAGGGTTAGAGGGTCTAGGAAAGGATTAACAATTTGCCTATCCCTCCCAAAACCATGACTGGTGATTGTCAGCGATGCAAACCAATGGGGGTGTATAGGCAAGCAATGTTGCATTATCAGACATCATGGCAAATACATGTTAAAACCGCAATGCTATATGCTCTCTACGGCTTATTCAGATCTATGAACCTTTAAGGTTACCCTACGCTTTGGGCTTTGTAGTGACTCGCTGTTTCCCGATACATCATCCTTATCCAGCCTGACTGCACAATATTTAGATGTGTGATTCCTCATAACTCATGCCCTCGCGTGCATGTACGAATGGTAAGAGATGAAGAGTATGTGGTATGTTGTGGCAAACTGTTGTTTATATTGCTTATTTCTGTACAACTGTGGAATGTTATGTTACATTTTCTCTCGCTATTACCCTGGTATGTAATACTTGTGATAAACGAAATGCAATAAAAAATATTCAAACAAAAAAATGACTGGTGATTGTCTACAAAGTGACATGATATGGAAACTCCTCATCTTAATATAATATACGTTTCCATAACTACTTATCCACACACATGGTTGAGTGACAAATTATATTCTCTTGCTAATAAGATGTGAGAAACACAAATAAGAGTCGAGGATTAGATTAAGGGTTAAATTGTAACTGGGAGACCAGGGTTCTGATATCAGCTTCGGCGCCTGTCCAATAATTCTGGGATTTTAGACAAGTTATCTTGTCCCTGTGTCATTTTCATCTGGTTTTATGTAACTATGCAGAAACACACACACACACACACACACACACACACATATATATAAATAAATATATACACACACACACACACACGCACACAAACACACACACACACTATGATATTTAGCACTGTTCGTGTTGTATGTTATCACATCTTCTCCCCATCACATCCTAGCTTATCCTAATGTGGCTTCTGCCGGACTCCCAGAAGCTAGAAACGGCTTTTAGAAATTAACTGGTGGATTTGTCTCCATTATTTGTGATTCCAGATTCAGCTGTCACTGTTGTTACAGGCCATACAACAATTACTGTCCCCATTGTAATGAGAGCCTGAGGTGTATCACTTGTTTTGCTGATAACTTACTCAAAGTGATATGCAATTTTGCAGCCTAATGTTTTAAAAAATAAGAATTTTGGTGATTGAAATAAATATCCTATGAATGTTGGTAACTCGAAAAGCTCTGGAGTATTACTGTATCCTGTCAAGTGAACCTGAGTACTGCCTAATATGTTTGAACTGAATCTTGGCAACTCTTTTTATTACTTGTACCACAACTTTGACTAATCCACACTTTTAGGTTAGCATAGACCGTAAAACATAGACCGTAAAAGATAGCATTTGTATTTTAATTGTGTTCCCGACAAAATAACAGAGAACAGCTTTAACTTTTTATTTTAGTTAGGAGAATGTTTTAAAAATAACTGAGTATTGTGTGTATTTTTCTTGTGATGGTAATGAATAAAGCCATCTCGACTTAGGGACTGGTCTAAAAATAAAAAGAAAGTCTTTCTGACACGACGTGAGGCAGAAAACCTTACCTTCAGATATACTTGCATCTGTCTCTGCTGCATTTGGTTCTTTATATGAGTCCACCTGAATAAGAAAACAACCATTTAAAGTAACTTTATAAATAGGTTCAGCAATCACTCAAGTGAAGATCTCTTCGCCATTACTATGAGTTAAGCTTATGGCTAGAAGCCTATTTGCATAACTGCGCTTCATATTCAATGTCCATCACAAAGGGCTACTTGACACACATTGTTGAAATGGAAATAACAACTGTGGATATTTGACTGTCTTAAGAGCAGCTATATTTGCTTATACATGGCATTCACAAAAGCTTGAGTGGGTTTGTGACTGGGAAGAGTTTGAAAGCCTAATATGATTCGGATGGAGCAAACTTTGAGTTACACCAGAGGCAGTATCTGAGTGATTTGTATGTCGAGGCAGAGTAAAATGGAGACAAAAGCCACTTCAGACAAAAACCTGCAATAAAAGGACTCTAAGAGTGACCACAATTCTCAAAGAAATTGTCCCTTTTTCAGTTGTATATTTGATTTGTTAATTTATGGCTCTGGTAGAGAGCCATTAGCGTGACTAACTGGATACAAATCGAGTAACTCACTGCAGTAATGTAGCAACATTTGATAACAAAAGTTCCTACCCACTGTTGCGATGTTATAAAATAATTCCAGTACAAAAGGGGCTGGTAATGGACGGAGCATCTGAATCCATCAAAACACTCACACCCAGTCAAAAGATCTGGGTTTAATCCATCACCGTTCTTTAGCCCACTCTGCCACCCCAGTTCAGACATGGCTATATGCAAATCAGTCTGACCCTGTGCCTTATGGGAACTGTCCAGCCCGAACTGCCAAGCCATGTCTTCCCTGGACCGGAAACAAGCTTCCGAGGACCGGTTTCTGGCATTCCAGCCGTCTTCAGCCGGGCTTGCTTGAATCCAGTGGCAAAGTGAGCAAGGGACTCACGTCTGAGCATACCCTGCCACACTTATGGTGGCCAAAAGCAGTACAAAAGGGGGTGGTGATGGACGGAGCTTCTGAATCAATCAAAACACTCACACCCAGTCAAAAGATCTGGGTTTAATCCATCACCGTTCTTTAGCCCACTCTGCCACCCCAGTTCAGACATGGTTTATGCAAATCAGTCTGACCCTGTGCCTTATGGGAACAGTCCAGCCCGAACTGCCAAGCCATGTCTTCCCTGGACCGGAAACAAGCTTCCGAGGACCGGTTTCTGGCATTCCAGCCGTCTTCAGCCGGGCTTGCTTGAATCCAGTGGCAAAGTGAGCAAGGGACTCACGTCTGAGCATACCCTGCCACACTTATAAATACATTTTTCTTTTTTTAGCTTACAAACTTAATATGCATCGCATACTCAGAAACATAAATACGTACAAATATTTTGGACATAAAACCAAATAAACAAGGGGGCTGAATACGAGCGTGTCTCCTAGTCTGGGTGGTTCACTGGATGGAAGTGAAATCTTCAGCTACTTGACGACAACAAAGTTGATAGGGCTTGTAAAATGAGTCGCCTGGCGAGGATTATAAATATATGTGGAGCTGCTCAGACGGAGGAATCAGCCACTGTAGATAGGCATTTGGTGAACACTCTTGGAGCTGTTGTCACCCCAAATGGCAGGACCTTGAATTGGTAGTGTTGCCCTTGAATGGTGAACCTGAGGTAATAGAAATTTTCAGGTAGCCAAAGTGTCCCCCAACTCGCACCCTATCCATGCACCCATGTTCCTTGTATGTCGTGTAACTTCTGTTCTGTTCATGCTAGAAAGACGCATATGGATTTGCGTCAATCCTTAACATGTTAGCTATCCAGTCATGCATGAATATCCAGTTCATTAGGTTTCTAAACCTATGGTGCCAACGTCTTTACATGGTACACTTTTGAATAAACCACACGTTTTCTCCATGTTTCCTGGCCCAGTCGAGCTAGGCCCTTAACGAGTCTCCAAGTTCATTTCTGCCTCTGAAAGCTGCAGTTTAGGTATGCATCCCTGACCTCTACCTTACATCCTGCACAGACGAGCGGTGCCCGGCTCGGCCTGCTTGCCTGCCAAAACGTTATTTTGCCTACAGTTATCTGTTCAGCCTCCTCGAAAACACATTCCAGTCTAGTGAAATAGGTAAACATATTCCCGGCTGCAGAGCAAAGGGCCCTGCCTTCCTGTCTCCATGCAAGTAATTTACTGCTCCCGTTACCATGGTAGGCCCATGGCCCCCGCACTCTACATGAAGATTCATATGCACGCATTAGCATTCAGTGATGAACGGCCTCTGCCCGTGAGACCTTTTACTTCAGACACTACATCCTCCAAACATGAGATACCAGATATGCTATAAGTGCAGGTCGTTCTGACACCTCAGACATCAGTCTCCTCTACTCGTGCAAAAGTCAAAGCCCCCAGTTCTCCCCAGTTACACGTCATGCTCAGTTGCGGGCGCATCTAGGTTAAGAGTTTCTGCCGACTCTGCAAACTTTCACTAAGCATCCACCCACTTGTGACGTTTCATGTTACGTTTCTCTGACATGTCATGTACACGCCCATGTGTACGCCCTCTTACACGCCTCCTGTTACGCACATGTGTTCTTATCTCTCTTTTTCACCTGTTACGCCTACTGCATTGGAACCAAGTATACTGTTTTACTATATATAATGTGTACTGTTAATAAAAAGTTGAATATCCCTTCCTGAGCCTTCGTGGTGATGGAACTCGATGTCCATACCTCGAGGTATTATTTCCATTAAAGCCCGTATGACTCAGATTCCACGGACTCTGCCTCTCATTACTTGAGCTATCCTTTTACTTTTAATTGTATGGAAAAATGATACGGTAAATTTATTTACCACATAATTTGGCGCCCGAACAGGGACCCCCACTTCCCCACTCGCCGGAGATGTCCCGCAGGCCTTGACCCCTTCTGCGGCAGCGACGGAACCAGTGCACTTCTGCGGGTTTTCCTGCTATTCTCCCTCGGGTCTACGGGGGAGACGGTGACTGCGGCCCAGCATCCAGACGAGGCGGTGAGGAATGCGGAGGATCCCGACCAGAGCCCCTAGTCGAGAGAGCAAGGTCCGAGGTATCCAGAGGCCCACCTGTTCCGAAGCGCATGCGTAGGAGAATCGTCACCTGACGCAGTCCAGTCCAGTCCAGATTCCGAGGCCTTCAGTTTCTGCTTCCCGGTGAGTACCGTTATTGGGAACGTATCTAGGCGGGTTCATTAATTTGTGCCTGGTCAAGACAGGTCTGGGTACACAGACCTGGTCCGGACGTATTTATTTAGGTAAATAGGACAACACGTGTCTCTTTATGGGACCGGTCTGTACTGTTCTAGCAGTGCATCTAGTTATCCAGTGCATCTAGTAATTCAGTGTTCTAGAATCTCGAGAATCATCCAGTATTGTGTTGTCATGTACCAGGTAGTAACTGTTCGAAGATGTTTTAATGTATTTCATGTCGTGGTATGAATGATTGTTTGCAATTCATTACTGTGTTTATTGTGTTCACGTTCAAATCAGTCTCGACATGCCACTGTTCTCGAAATTACGTCAGATAGGAACTAGGAAAGGGATACTCGAAGAAGCTGTTCCCGTCCCGCCTAGGGACACTCCTGGACATTTTATGTATAATAAGCATGGTTTAGATGCCATACTGTACCTAGATTTGTGGGTGGACTACACCAAGGGTCTGGAAGAGAAGTATAGATGGCCTGTCTCAGGGACATGGGATGCTGATTGCATCATGAGAGTAGAAGAAGCATTATGGAAGAAGAAAGCCAGACAATCCCAGAAAAATGCCATAGAATTATGGCGTAAAGAAGCGCATAGACGAAATGAAAAGGAAATCAGGAAAGCAGAGAGAAGTAGAGAAGAATCCGAAAAAGCTAGAGAAAAAGAATTACTAGAAGAAGGAGAACGAGTCAGAATAGAACAACAAGACAGACAAAGAAACGCCCTTATTACAGGACTGTATCCAGTTCTAGCCGAGGGCCTGCCCAAGGCGACCCCGGAAGTAACACGTAACTTGTCACCACCATTGGTCCCGACTAAACTCCGTCATAAACAAACCGCAGCAGACATTTTCCTTTCTTCCTATTTAGATGATGTTGCTCCAGCATATACTCATGTACCCGTACCACCTGTTAATAATGCACAGCAGCCTGCTCCGTCTGTTCAACCAACTGTTCAAGCCACGACCCCTCCACGTTCCCAAGTCACGCTTCCTGCGCCTGTTACTTCCCCTACTGCTACTGCTACTGTTACTATCCCACCTACTGTTGGTCCTCATAATCCTTTCGCGACAGATGTGGCCCAGAGTATACCTCCGTTACATATGCCACTTATACCCGCTATGACATCAGCAGCTACTGCCCAGTCAGTTCACGCCCTCGCTTCCGCTTCAGGAGGCGCAGTAGGAGGACATCTTCACACCCCGCCACAAACAAAACGAATAATGCTTAGAGATCTAGCATTACAGCGTACACCTAGACCAGCTACATTCGAAACCCTTAGACAATACATGACAGATTGTAGATATGACCCAGTACCTGGTAAGGGGGACATGATATTATCTTCGTTACGTCTACGACGCGTTACGGATTATCTGACGCTTTTTCCCGAAATGACCGACCATCTAGACAATATATATCATTTTATTAGAACAGGGGAGAGACCTGAATGTATTCGTGAGGCCATGGCACAGCAGAAGGTTGAGACACAAAGTATGATTTTACGATTTCTGATAAATTGTTTGATAAGGGAACGAGATCGACCAGGTACAAGCCAAGAAGAGAAGGCCAAGTTGATAAAATGGAGTAATAACATAGCTGATGGTAAACATGATAAACAAAATTGCATTAGACACCATGTACAGAAAGATCCGAAAAGAAATAGTAATAATACACGAAAAAGAGAAAGAAGCTAGGGGAACCGAGAAAGAGAGTGAAACCGAGGAGGAAGAAGATGGGTTAGAAGAGTCAGATGAACGCCAAGAGATGATAGCGTACGTAGGTAGAGCAAGACTTTTTGACAGACCTATACGCCTAGAAAACAAGAAACGTTTTCTTTCTCCCATACCAGAACAATGTTCTCTTGAACATTTATTCCAAGCCACGGATAAAATCCTGAAAGAAAGAATAGGTTACAACGAACTTAGTACAATGCGTGAACAAGAACTAGCACGGTCCGCAGTACAGTGGGCTGATAATAATAGTGTATATAAAGATGATTCAGTTGCGCAAACATTTTTGAGTCTTACTCCAACTGAACAGCGTTTAGCTGGTATGCATCTCATTGTGTTATATGAGTCAGCATTCTGATCCAGGTCCCCTATACAATATATTAGATGAACTACTACTGAATAGATGGAGAGGCCTAGGTACCGATTTAATTAATGTGATTCTTGAACAACGTCATAAATACAGAACATTTTTGACTCCACATTTTGTTCCCGTTCCACCTCCAGTAGGGAAACCCTTTTACATAGACAGACAGAATCCCTTACGAGAAGTTCATCCCGTCCAGACTCCAGGGGGTGCGCTTCAACGCGTATTCGTATATACACCCTTAAGTAAAATGGAATTATTGGAAATGAAGAAAATAGTGCCTTGTCATGATAAAGATCCAGCAGGGTTTCACCGTGAATTAAAAGACATGTTACTCATGGGAGACTACACATATCCCGATATTATGAAAATGTTAAAAGTACTGTTACCAGCCGGTATTTCCGAGAAACTCAAAGAAAAAGAATGGGAGGTGGGAGATAAAAAGATTAACTGGACTGAATTAGAGGACGAAGAAAAAACACATACCCCAGGTTTAGGTCTTGGGGACAAAACTAAAGCATTACCAGGATTATTAGTACAGGTTTTGCCAAGGTTATTGACAACGAAAAAGGAAGACTGGGATGCAATCTCAGCCTGCAAACAGAAACAGGACGAAGACACTAGTGATTTTTATTCCAGATTTGAGAAATGTTTTGTTATTAATAGCAGCCTGAAAACAAGTATTGAATCATATCCACATCTTTTTGTGACTAAATTAGTTGAGAATTCCTTACCCCAAGTTAAGAATAGAGTCCTGAAAGTTGAGAGCACATGGCAAGCAAATACACCTTCCCAAATGTTACAAATGTTACAGTACCACCAGAATCGAATTAGAGAGGAACATGATCATGAACAGAGACGTATGAAAGATACGAAAATGAAAGTACTAGTAGCTCAGACTGTTCCAGCAGACGGTCAAAGAAAGGGTGCAGCACCTCCAGGTCAGTCTGCAGCTCCCGTTAAAGGGAATTGCAATTACTGCAAACAGCCAGGTCACTATATAAACGAATGTGCCGTTCTGAAACACAATATTGCTACCGGTAGGACGAAAGAAAGACCGCGTCCTCCTAGACAGGAACATGTTCCACAGAATACGCAACCACCACAGCAAGCACAACAGACAGTAGCTGTACCCCAACCTCAACCACAGCCATTGCTGCCACTCAACATGTCACGCAACAAATGTACCAGTATGCACAGTCAGATTACCCCGATTATCAGCCGTACACATGAAACAGCCTAGAGAGGGAGGTTGGCTTGCCTCTTATTGAGGTTCCTGTAGATCAAGAGGGTCCCTATGTACATAGTCAGGTATTAGGGAAAGACAGAAAATTTTTGATTGACACAGGGGCAAGTAGAACGACCATCAGTCATGACGAGGTTCCAGGGGCACCCCTCTCAGGCTCACAGAATGTTTCCCTGGGTTTTTCAGAAAAGCCTATTGTTAATGAAGTGTCAAAGCCAGTTACTCTTGAAGTTGGTCCATTATCACGAACTACAGACCTGTTACTTACGAAAGCATGTCCTGAAAATCTGCTTGGTATTAAAACATTGAAAGCTTTAGGAGCTGTGATATGTTGTTCTCCGGAAGGAGTGAGATTGTTCTTACGTGACTTCAAGGGTCATTATGTGTTACGAGATTTTGATCCAAGATTGCAAAATGTACCAGCACATTTATGGGCACAAGGTCCAACTGATGTAGGTTGTATGCACATTACACCTTATCGTGTCACTCTCAAGCAAGGTGTTATACTGCCCCGAATCCGACAATACAAATTGCCCCCCGAGGCTGTAGTAGCCTTATTGAAAATTATTGACGAATTGATTGCCCAAGGAGTAGTTATAGAAACTGACTCCAATGTATGTAATTCTCCAATCATTCCGATTCTTAAACGAACTGACCCAAATGCACCACCAGTCTACAGATTGGTGATCGATCTTCGAGAACTGAATAAATGCATCGTTCCCCAGTACCCAGTAGTGCCAGACATATCTTCCCTATTGACTGCCATTGATTCCGAAGCTGCGTTCTTTACTGTAATTGACCTCAAGAACGCCTTCTTTAGTGTCCCCATACATCCGGAAAGCCAATTTTATTCGGATTCTCATTAGATGGCCGAAGTTTCAAATTTGCACGTGCACCTCAAGGGTTCACGGAAAGTCCCAGTATTTACAGTCAAGCCATGAAAAGACAACTAGACAGTATACACATGCCTGCTGACACTGCTCTGCTCCAATATGTGGATGACTTGTTAATCACTGCACGGACCGAACGTGACTGCGAGCATGCGTCACTGACTGTCCTATGTTTCTTGGCCGAAAAGGGGCATAAAGTGTCCCCTTCGAAGCTACAATTCTGTGCCCAGCAAGTGGTATACCTTGGGCACTTGCTGTCAAAATGGGGGAGACAACTGACACCAGAACGTATTCAGTTAATTGCACATCTGCCACAACCCAAGACACAAAAGGAGGTACGGGCCTTTATTGGCCTCACCTCGTACTGCAGACAATGGATCCCTCAGTATGCATATCTAGCCAAACCACTCATACAGTTGACAACACAGGAGGCAGCGACTTCGACTGTCCTCCCTTGGACTCAGGAACACACACAACCTTTTGACGAATTAAAGAAAGCCTTATGTCAAGCACCTGTTTTAGCAACACCATGTTATAGCAAGCCTTTTACACTTTTTGTTACTGAACGCGACGGCACAGCATTATCTGTGCTCACACAAGATCAAGCAGGAAAACACAAGCCTTGTGCTTATTTTTCTAGTACATTGGATCCAGTGGCCCAGGCTCTGCCTGCGTGCCTCAAATCAGTTGCAGCAACAGCTCTAGCAATCAGACAAAGCGATTCAATAGTGTTAGGGCATCCTCTGACAGTACAGGTTCCACACTCTGTAGAAGTTCTTTTGAACCGAACCCAGACTCAACACTTGACCATAGCAAGACTGACTGGATACGAAGTGACATTGTTTCAGCCACACATAGAGATCAGACGTTGCAACACATTAAATCCTGCCACATTGTTACCCTCGAGTACAATTGACCCGACACCACATGACTGCGTAGAAATCATCAACACTGTAACGAAGCCCAGACAAGACTTGACAGACATTGCATTGCCTGATCCAGACCTGACACTTTACGTGGATGGTTCATGTATGAGAACAAGTACAGGAGAGTTAGTGGCCGCCTATGCAGTGACCACTGAAACTGAAGTCATAGAAACACATCACATTGACACACTGTCTGCCCAAGCAGCAAGAGCTCATCGCTCTGACCCAAGCCTGCATTCGAGCCAAGAACCTGAAAGTAAACATATACACAGATTCACAGTATGCATTTGGAGTTGTTCACAACTTCGGTATCCTCTGGCAAGAAAGAGGTTTTTTAACTTCTCATGGAGCCAAGATACTGCACGGTCCCCTTATTCAAGCTCTGTTAGAAGCAATACACTTACCTGCATCCATTGCTATCATGAAGTGCAAAGTGTGAGAAGGTGGCCTGATATGCAGTGGTCACTATTCTAGTGAACACTATGTATCAGTCCAGCAACCCTTATTGATGATTGGTTGTAAGTCAACCTTATAGACCAGCTATCCTAGTAGCGTGGATACGAGCAGTCTAAGGCTAAAGACTCGAGAGGGCGTGTTAAGCCAGCTGTTATACCACATATACCCCTTGAACACCAAGTGAAAGGACACCACACAAGTGTTATGAAAATAAACAGTTATTTATTAAAGATCACAACAGCCCTGTACTCTTTATGAGGACAGGGTACTAAGCACAAACCAAAACTCTTACAAAAATACTTAAGTTAGCACAGTATATACAAATGCCCGAGGGGCACGGAAAACCATATACTTGAAAAGTGGAATGCGAAATTACTAGCAGGTAAGTACAGTACTAATAGCCTTTGGAATCGCTAGGACTTGACTATAGAATCGTTAGATTACTTCTAGGAGACCCAGGGGACTCGGGTGCAGTGTGTGCACTCTCACGCGAGATGCGGGACAAAGTCTATGGTAACTAGGAATTGCAAAGTTAGTGTTCTCGGGCGAACCCGACCTGGTAGGGAGAAAACGAAAGTAGATTCTGACCCTTGGATAGTGAGGCTATGCTGGGGCACCGAAATGCCGAAGTTACCTAGCCCAGGGGCTGCAGCTGCATAGGACTCAAAAGACGTCGGGAATCCTCGTTGACGGACCAGGAGCCTGGAAGAAAGAAGTTGCTGGCAGGCGACCAGTGAAGAAAGTTCGGTGGATCCAAGCCTGGATCGATGGAAGATGACACCTGAAAGCAGAGGGGACCAAGTTCGAGACTACTAGCCAGTAGTCAGTGGGCACCAGGAGGGCACCGGATGGTAGCCACCTCGACAAGGCGTGTGGGTGACGCTGGGCTCGGAGATCTCACGGACCAGGAGGTGTTGTCGGCGACCAGGAAGGAGGATCGAGCTGTCCCACGAAGATGGAAGCTGTCGGCGTTGCTGGACCCAGGATTGGGCAACAAAGCCTTGGCAAATTCAAGCCCACGCGGTGGACCTAAAATGGCGTCTGGAGTGGACCAGGAGGGTCCGGGGTGCCTCTCTTCAAGAAGGAAGCAAGGGCCAGTCTGGAGCAACCAGACCAGCAGCAGTGATGTCGTCGGGCGTCGTTCAGAAGGCCACAAGCCAGCCGGCTAGTAGCCAAACAACGCGGTGCACAGCAAACAGCAGAAGGGCCCCACGCAGATCGTGGAGATGCAGGGAGGCTGATCTTGGGTGCTGAAGCTGCGCAGGGTCGGGGCTTCTCGGACCCCAAAGCACTCACCCGTGGAGGACACGGTGGGCTTGCAGTAAAGATGTCGTGCAGTCTTGGCGATCGTCGGTCCCTCGAGGTCTCGTCGCACTCACGGTTCTCAGCTTGGCTGTAGAGGTGAGTAGAGGTCAGAGGTGCCAGGGAAGCCGGGTCTCGTCGAGCTGGGTCGTCGGATTCGTGATGAAGGACTTGCAGCAGACCGCAGTGTTCTTTAGGATGGTGCCTGCGGATGCAGGGTGACTACTCCTTAGCCACAAGGGAGAATCTTGATGAAGAAATCGTGAAGTCCTTTCGCAGAAAGTCGTGTCTTGATTCCAAAGATGATCTAATTTGAACAGGGGGCCCGCTCCCATCTTTATACTAAAAAAGGGGGCTGACCCGGTGACTAGGTCCTGCCTATGGGTGGGACTAGGTGGGGGGTGGTTAGACCCCTCAGCCATGCCGGACTTCCCCAGGCCAGGGGCTGGTGTGCCCCTGGAACTGGTTCAGACCGGCCTATGCGTAGTGAGCACCGGGGTGCCACTCAGCAGTCACCTTCCTGTAAAGCCCTGCCTACCCAGGATACACAAAACCATGTCTGGGACGGTGCTAGCACCGCCCCGGACAGGAAACCCTTTGTCCAGGCTCCCCTCGCTGGAAGGACTCCCAGCTGCAGGGGGTCAGACTCGTGTCTGTGGTGGCAGCATCCATTTTGTGGAGCTGAGGCTTCAGTTAACTTTAACCGGGGTTCACAGTTACGGACATGTCGTGTCCCTCTAGAAGGGTGGAATGCTAACCCCGTCGCCAGAATTGGCGAGGGGTTAGTATTCCAATTCGTATGACACCTTACTCGACATGTTTTGATAAAGTAATACCAAAGTTAGCATTTAACCGCGAGGATTATAATGCACTTAAGAGTATATGGTATGCGATATCATGGAACAGCTATTAGGACTTGGTTCCGCAAGCTGCAGACAGGCTCAGCTCATGCCAGAGCACCATCTCACACGATTCCAAGCACTCTGCCTTCAGGATTGTCAAGGCCTGCCATAGGAGTGACTGATAGGAATCTGTGTGTCCATTTTAGGGTTAGGTATAGGTATACTACACCTACAGCAAAGCGTGTTTACACGACTTTGCCCCAGCTGTCATGCAGCCAGTTGTGTCAAATTTAAGAGGCCGGCCAGGGGTGGCATAATACATGCTGCAGCCCCTGGTAGCCCTGGGTACACCTATGCCCTGAGTTACAGGGTCTGATAAGGTGGCCCAGTACCAATTGGTAAATGCACCTAGGGTACATGTCGTAATTTAGAAAGAGAACAGCCAGGCTGTGGGTCTGATTGGCAGGCCCACAGCCAGAGAAAGTCGTAAACCAGTGAAACAAAAGCAAAAAATCTGGGTGATCATAGGATTGCAGACCCTACTCTCCTACATGACCCCCCCCCCCCAAACTTTGGGACAATAAGCTAACCTTGACCAGGTGAGTCTTCTTGTTCTAAGTGGAAATATCTGGAGAGCCCATCGGCATTGCCATGATCAGTACCAGGTCTATGTTCCACTGTAAAGTCCATCCCCTGTAGGGAAATGGACCACCTAAGCAGTTTGGGGTTTTCACCCTTCATCTGATTTAGCCACAAGAGGGGCTTATGGTCGGTCTGAATCTTGAAGTGAGTGCCAAACAAGTATGGCCTCAGCTTCTTCAGGGCCCAAACCACAGCAAAGGCCTCCCTCTCAATAGCTGACCAATTCTTCTCTCTGGGGGTCAGCCTTCTGCTTATAAAAGCAATGGGCTGGTCTTGACCATCAAAATTCAGTTGAGAAAGAACAGCTCCCACACCCAACTCAGAAGCATCTGTTTGGACAATGAATGGTTTGGAGTAGTCTGGACTCTTAAGGATAGGTGCTGTGCACATGGCCTGCTTTAGGTCATCGAATGCTTTTTGACAGCCTGCTGTCCACTGAACCTTTTTTGGCATTTTCTTACTTGTCAGTTCATTTAATGGTGTCACAATTGAACCATAGTTCCTGACAAACTTCCTATAGTAACCAGTCAGGCCCAAGAAAGCTCGAACCTGAGTCTGGGTGGTTGGAGGAGCCCAGTCCCTGATTGACTGTATTTTGCTCTCCAGTGGCTGAACCTGGCCTCCACCTACAAGGTGGCCCAGGTATACAACCTGTGTCTGCCCTATCTGGCACTTGGTGGCCTTGATAGTGAGGCCTGCTGCTTGCAGAGCCTCTAACACTTTCCTCAGGTGGACCAGGTGATCCTCCCAGGTGGAGCTAAAGACAGCAATATCATCTAGATATGCTGCACAGAAGTCATCCAGCCCAGTAAGGACTTGATTCACCAACCTTTGGAAGGTGGCAGGTGCATTTTTCAGACCAAAGGGCATTACCACAAATTGATAATGCCCACCAGGGGTTGAAAATGCTGTCTTGGGCTTGGCATCCTCAGCTAACCTGATTTGCCAATACCCAGCTGTTAAGTCAAATGTGCTTAAGTAGTTGGCAGAAGCCAATCTATCTATCAGCTCATCTGCCCTTGGTATTGGGTGGGCATCAGTCTTAGTGACTGCATTGAGACCCCTGTAGTCTACGCAAAACCTCATCTCTCTCTTACCACCCTGGGTGTGAGGCTTTGGCACTAGAACTACTGGACTAGCCCAAGGGCTATCTGAGGGTTCAATGACTCCCAACTCCAACATTTTCTTCACTTCAGTTTTTATGCAGTCTCTAACATGATCAGGCTGCCTGTAGATTTTACTCTTAACTGGCAGACTGTCACCAGTGTCAACCTCATGGGTACACCAATTGGTCTGACTGGGTGTCAGAGAAAACATATGTCTGAAAGACTGAAGAACCTGTTTACAGTCTTTCTGTTGATGCTCAGAGAGGCTGCCACAAAAGACAACACCATCTACTGACCCATCATCAGGATTCTGAGTGAGCAGGTCTGGGAGAGGGTCACTCTCTTCCTCCTGTCCTTCATCTATGGCCATGAGCAAACTCATGTCCTTCCTGTCGACATATGCTTTGAGCCTGTTGACATGGAGCACCCTGTGGGGGCTCCTGGGAGTTCCAAGGTCCACCAGGTAGGTGACCTCTCCCTTTTGCTCAAGAATTGTGTGGGGCCCAGACCATTTGTCTTTGAGTGCTGCTGGGGCCACTGGCTCCAACACCCACACCTTCTGTCCAGGCTGATAAACAGTCAGGACAGCCTTTTGGTCATGCCAAGCTTTTTGAAGTTCTTGACTGGCCTTAAGGTTTTCTGATGCCTTCTCCATATACTCAGCCATCCTGGGGCGGAGACCAAGTACATAGTCCACTATGCTGGTTGCAGGCTTTTTGAGAGGTCTCTCCCATCCTTCCTTCACCAAACACAGGGGGCCTCTCACAGGATGCCCATACAAAAGTTCAAAAGGGCTGTAGCCAACCCCCTTTTGTGGGACCTCTCTGTAAGCAAACAGAAGGCAGGGAATCAGGACATCCCATCTACGCCTGAGCTTTTCAGGTAGTCCATGAATCATCCCTTTTAGGGTCCTGTTGAACCTTTCAACAAGCCCATTGCATTGTGGATGATAGGGTGTAGTGAATTTGTAATTGACACCACATTCCTTCCACATAGCAGTTAAGTAGCTTGACATGAAGCTTGCACCTCTGTCAGAGACAACCTCCTTAGGGAAGCCCACTCTGGAGAACACTCCAACTAGGGCCCTTGCCACCACAGGTGCTGTAGTGGTCCTAAGTGGAATAGCTTCAGGATACCTGGTGGCATGATCCACTACCACCAGTATAAACTTGTGCCCTGATGCTGTCTGGGGTTCCATTGGACCAACAATGTCAATCCCCACTCTTTCAAAGGGCACCCCCACCACAGGCATTGGTATAAGGGGGGCCTTTGTTGTGCCACCTGACTTACCACTGGCTTGGCAAGTGACACAGGAGCGACAAAACTCCTTGGTATCCTCATTCATGTGAGGCCAGTGAAAGTGTGAGACAAGTCTGTCCCAAGTCTTTGTCTGGCCTAAGTGACCTGCTAAGGGAATCTCATGGGCCAAGGTAAGTAGGAAACCTCTCTGAGACAAGGGTACAACCAGCCTCCTGGTCATGCCAGGCTTGGGGTCTCTTGACTCAGTGTACAGGAGTCCATCTTCCCAGTATACCTTGTGGGTACCTGTGGCGTTCCCAGCAGCCTCAGCAGCAGCCTGCTGTCTGAGGGGTTCAAGAGAAGGGCAGCTTAACTGGTCCTTCCCCAGGTCTTCCCTTGAGGGTCCCCCTGAACCCAAGAATTCAACTTGATCAAGTTCAAACTCTCTGGGCTCAGTTTCCCTCAATTCCTGTAGGTCAGCCTCCTCTGAGACTTGATCCTCAACCTGGGGCAAGGGGGAAGGCACAGCCTTAACCCTGCTGCTCTTTTTCTTGGAAGGTGTCTGGTCCATTGTTCCAGGATCCAGCACCTGTTCAGTGGGGCATTTCCTGACCTGTGACCTGGTCACAGCAAACACATGTGCTGGCAAGCCTAACATTTCCATGTGAGTCCTCTGCTCCACTTCTGACCATTGTGATGACTCCAAATCATTGCCCAACAAACAATCCACTGGGAGGTCTGAACTAACTACAAACTTCTTTTGGCCAGTTACCCCTCCCCAGGAGAAAGCTACAATTGCCATACTGTGACTGGTAGTGACATTGCTTGCATTGGTCACCAGGAAATCTGTACCTGGCATGATCTGTCCAGGGTCCACAAAGTTAGGTGTCACCATGGTGACACTGGCACAAGTGTCCCTATAGGCCTGAGCCATTTTTCCATTTATGAAAGGTGTCTGTCTGTATTTGCCCAAACTATTGGGACTTATGTCAGGGGACATATCCATATCCCCTGTACTGACAAGGACAGCCTGAGTGAGTGTACCAACTAAGTTGTCACACCCCTCAGAACCCAGGGTTAACCCTACTAAACCCTTGGGAGGTGCACTACCACTGCTGGCTGTACTAGGGGGCACAGGTGCCTTAGGGGCTGCAGTGGCAGGAGTCTGCCCTCCTCCTTTCTTGGTGCACTCACTAAACCAGTGAGTTTTACTTTTACAGTATTGGCACCACCTTTTAGATTGGCCTTCTTTCTTCTTTTGGGGAGCCTGACCCCCACCCTCTTTGGGTTGTTGGGGACCTGTCGAAGACTTCTGGTCATTTTGTTCCCCCTTAGAATCTTTACCCTTCTGGTCTGCTTTCTTCTGACCACCTTGATTCTGGCCCTGGTTCTGTTTAACTCTTGTTCTAACCCATCTGTCTGCCTTCTTTCCCAATTCTTGGGGAGAGGTCAGATCTGAGTCAACAAGATGCTGATGCAACAACTGGTTCTGACAATTGTTTAAAATTTGTTCTCTCATGATCAAATTGTACAATCCTGTATAATCAGTAACCTTACTGCCCAGCAACCAGCCCTCCAAAGCCTTAGTGGCACAATCTACAAAGTCAGCCCAATCTTGAGACTGAGTTTTCTGGGTATCCCTGAACAGCACCCTGTACTGCTCAGTGGTTAGGCCAAACCCTTCAACCAGTGTATTCTTCAAGACTTGGTAGTTGTTAGCATCCTCTACCCTTGTGGTGAGGAGCTTGTCTCTTCCTTTACCTTCAAAGGAGAGCCACAAGATAGCTGCCCACTGAGTCTGGGGAACACCTTGCACAGTGCAGGCCCTCTCCAAAGCAGTAATCCATTTGTGGATGTCATCCCCTTGTTTAAAGGGGGGCACTATCTTCCCAAGGTGTTTTGTATCAAAACTCCTTTCCCTATTGCTAGGTACTATGCTGCCACCAGTGGGGACTACCCCACTTAACTGTTGCTCTCTAGCAAAGGCAAGCCTCTCTTTGGCCAGGGCAAGTTCTTCCCTTTCAATCCTCAGATTGGCTGCCCTTTCTTTAGCTTCATACACTCTCCTCTGAGGGGATGTCATCCCTCTTTGAGAAGAGTTGTGAGAGCCATTGGTTTGAAGGGATCTGCCAGAGTCTCTTGACAGAGATCTGGCTCGTCCATTCCCAATGTTAAGCTGACCTGATAGTGGCCCCAGGGGTCCCCCAGTACCACTGTCATGTTTGCTTAAGTTGGACCTGCTTAGTCTAACGACTTCTACCTGTCCCTTATTTGCCTCATCCCCAGAGGGATCCTCATCCTCATCATCCTCTACATCTTCGTTCTCAGTTGAGAGGTGGATGAGGTCAGGGTCACCTCTGGTTCCCTCAAGGGGAGGCATGCCTCCTTCTGGATTAGAAGAGCTAAGAAGGGTCTCAGCTTTTCTGGCATCATAAGTCTCCAAGAGACCAATCAGAAAGGAAGTTGTGGGGTTAGACCCCTGCTTGATCTTCCTGGAGTGACACACCTGTCTCAACTCCTTGAAGCTCAGCACAGTATATCTTGAAGGGAGGACCTGTGGAGGGTCAGCTGACACAAGGGGAGACTCAGAGTTTCCTCCTTTGTCCGACATACTGTTTCTAGTGTGGTGTAAGTGATGCACCTACCTACACTATGTGTTTACCTACTGATCCCTTGCTAAGAGTTGCAGCCAAGGTGTGCTAGGCCTTGAGGAGCTGCAACAGCTGGTTCAGTAGAACTCAGAGTATTCTAAGCTTTAGTTATATGTACCTAACAGTACTTATGTGATCTTTCAACAAGATATTCTTAGGATACGTGTGGTAAAACAATAGCAAGCTCAAATCCCAACCGCTGCTCACCAATGTGAGAAGGTGGCCTGATATGCAGTGGTCACTATTCTAGTGAACACTATGTATCAGTCCAGCAACCCTTATTGATGATTGGTTGTAAGTCAAACTTATAGACCAGCTATCCTAGTAGCGTGGATACGAGCAGTCTAAGGCTAAAGACTCGAGAGGGCGTGTTAAGCCAGCTGTTATACCACATATACCCCTTGAACACCAAGTGAAAGGACACCACACAAGTGTTATGAAAATAAACAGTTATTTATTAAAGATCACAACAGCCCTGTACTCTTTATGAGGACAGGGTACTAAGCACAAACCAAAACTCTTACAAAAATACTTAAGTTAGCACAGTATATACAAATGCCCGAGGGGCACGGAAAACCATATACTTGAAAAGTGGAATGCGAAATTACTAGCAGGTAAGTACAGTACTAATAGCCTTTGGAATCGCTAGGACTTGACTATAGAATCGTTAGATTACTTCTAGGAGACCCAGGGGACTCGGGTGCAGTGTGTGCACTCTCACGCGAGATGCGGGACAAAGTCTATGGTAACTAGGAATTGCAAAGTTAGTGTTCTCGGGCGAACCCGACCTGGTAGGGAGAAAACGAAAGTAGATTCTGACCCTTGGATAGTGAGGCTATGCTGGGGCACCGAAATGCCGAAGTTACCTAGCCCAGGGGCTGCAGCTGCATAGGACTCAAAAGACGTCGGGAATCCTCGTTGACGGACCAGGAGCCTGGAAGAAAGAAGTTGCTGGCAGGCGACCAGTGAAGAAAGTTCGGTGGATCCAAGCCTGGATCGATGGAAGATGACACCTGAAAGCAGAGGGGACCAAGTTCGAGACTACTAGCCAGTAGTCAGTGGGCACCGGATGGTAGCCACCTCGACAAGGCGTGTGGGTGACGCTGGGCTCGGAGATCTCACGGACCAGGAGGCGTTGTCGGCGACCAGGAAGGAGGATCGAGCTGTCCCACGAAGATGGAAGCTGTCGGCGTCGCTGGACCCAGGATTGGGCAACAAAGCCTTGGCAAATTCAAGCCCACGCGGTGGACCTAAAATGGCGTCTGGAGTGGACCAGGAGGGTCCGGGGTGCCTCTCTTCAAGAAGGAAGCAAGGGCCAGTCTGGAGCAACCAGACCAGCAGCAGTGATGTCGTCGGGCGTCGTTCAGAAGGCCACAAGCCAGCCGGCTAGTAGCCAAACAACGCGGTGCACAGCAAACAGCAGAAGGGCCCCACGCAGATCGTGGAGATGCAGGGAGGCTGATCTTGGGTGCTGGAGTTGCGCAGGGTCGGGGCTTCTCGGACCCCAAAGCACTCACCCGTGGAGGACACGGTGGGCTTGCAGTAAAGATGTCGTGCAGTCTTGGCGATCGTCGGTCCCTCGAGGTCTCGTCGCACTCACGGTTCTCAGCTTGGCTGTAGAGGTGAGTAGAGGTCAGAGGTGCCAGGGAAGCCGGGTCTCGTCGAGCTGGGTCGTCGGATTCGTGATGAAGGACTTGCAGCAGACCGCAGTGTTCTTTAGGATGGTGCCTGCGGATGCAGGGTGACTACTCCTTAGCCACAAGGGAGAATCTTGATGAAGAAATCGTGAAGTCCTTTCGCAGAAAGTCGTGTCTTGATTCCAAAGATGATCTAATTTGAACAGGGGGCCCGCTCCCATCTTTATACTAAAAAAGGGGGCTGACCCGGTGACTAGGTCCTGCCTATGGGTGGGACTAGGTGGGGGGTGGTTACACCCCTCAGCCATGCCGGACTTCCCCAGGCCAGGGGCTGGTGTGCCCCTGGAACTGGTTCAGACCGGCCTATGCGTAGTGAGCACCGGGGGGCCACTCAGCAGTCACCTTCCTGTAAAGCCCTGCCTACCCAGGATACACAAAACCATGTCTGGGACGGTGCTAGCACCGCCCCGGACAGGAAACCCTTTGTCCAGGCTCCCCTCGCTGGAAGGACTCCCAGCTGCAGGGGGTCAGACTCGTGTCTGTGGTGGCAGCATCCATTTTTTGGAGCTGAGGCTTCAGTTAACTTTAACCGGGGTTCACAGTTACGGACATGTCGTGTCCCTCTAGAAGGGTGGAATGCTAACCCCGTCGCCAGAATTGGCGAGGGGTTAGTATTCCAATTCGTATGACACCTTACTCGACATGTTTTGATAAAGTAATACCAAAGTTAGCATTTAACCGCGAGGATTATAATGCACTTAAGAGTATATGGTATGCGATATCATGGAACAGCTATTAGGACTTGGTTCCGCAAGCTGCAGACAGGCTCAGCTCATGCCAGAGCACCATCTCACACGATTCCAAGCACTCTGCCTTCAGGATTGTCAAGGCCTGCCATAGGAGTGACTGATAGGAATCTGTGTGTCCATTTTAGGGTTAGGTATAGGTATACTACACCTACAGCAAAGCGTGTTTACACGACTTTGCCCCAGCTGTCATGCAGCCAGTTGTGTCAAATTTAAGAGGCCGGCCAGGGGTGGCATAATACATGCTGCAGCCCCTGGTAGCCCTGGGTACACCTATGCCCTGAGTTACAGGGTCTGATAAGGTGGCCCAGTACCAATTGGTAAATGCACCTAGGGTACATGTCGTAATTTAGAAAGAGAACAGCCAGGCTGTGGGTCTGATTGGCAGGCCCACAGCCAGAGAAAGTCGTAAACCAGTGAAACAAAAGCAAAAAATCTGGGTGATCATAGGATTGCAGACCCTACTCTCCTACACAAAGCACATACGAAAGTCACTGATACTATTTCCCAGGGTAACGACCTGGCAGATCGAATAGCTAAACTCACAGCTCAGACCCAGACAAACCCGACAAAGACTATAGTACCAACACAGACACATTGTAAGACAGTGAAGGATCCCACACTAGAAGTACTCGACATACAGACACATGCCGCTCCAGACGAAATCAAGAAATGGACTGAACAAGGAGGGATCCAAACAGATCAGGGATGGATGACGAAGGGAAGAGCCACATGGTTCCTCCCCGACTCTATGGTTCAAGCTATCATTAACACAGCACATAGTCCAGCACACTTAGGAGAAAAAGCCATGTTAGACAGCATTCAGAATTTATGGTTCAACAAGCATTTACGAGCAGCAGCAAAACAGAAAGTGCGTACCTGCATGATCTGTTGTCAGTTCAATCCAGGCAAAGGTGTTCCCGTGGAACAAGGTGGTTTCCACCCTCCTAACCATCCTTTTGAAGTCCTTCAGATGGATTATATCCAGATGGACCGATGCAGAGGATTCAAATATGTCCTTGTAGTTGTATGTGCCCTTTCCAGATGGACAGAAGCATATCCAGTCCCAGATTACACTGCCGCGACCACTGCCAAGCAGCTGGTTCGTGAATTTTTCCCGCGATACGGCTTGCCCCGTGTCGTGTACTCAGATAATGGACAGCCATTCTCGTCCGAGCTTATGAAACAGGTATCGCTCCTGTTAGGTTACCAGTGGAAATTTCACTGTGTACGACATCCCGAAGCAGCTGGTTTGGTCGAAAGACACAACCAGACCCTGAAAACACGATTAGCCAAAGTATGTGCAGAAAAAGGTGTAGATTGGATCGTAGCACTGCCAGTTGCACTCTTCTAAATGCGTATGGTAGCTCACTCCAGAACAGGACTGTCACCTTATGAAATTGTTTTCGGGCGGCCTCCCAATATGTGGGGTACGCCTATGCCTAAGAAAATTACCGATGTTGATAGTACTATGTTGACAGATTACCTAGCTTCCTTGATGTCTGCACTACAATCATGTCGTTCACAGGTTGCGGCTGCCTTCCCGGATAACACCCAAGTGAAACCGCATGAAGTTGTCCCTGGAGAGTGGGTGTATGTCCGAAATTTCGATCGAGCAAGTCCGCTGGAACCCAGATGGAAGCAGCCTAAACTGGTGTTGATGACGACGAGGACCGCGGTCAAGCTGGAAGGCCGGAAGGGGTGGTTCCACTCCAGCCATATAAAGAAATTTCACGGACTGTGTCCAGACACTCTGATCAAAGACTGACCCTTTCGGACACTGAATCTAAACTTCCCCTGATAGAGAAAACTCCTCAACAGGAGTACCGTTCAAAGCTAAGGTCTAGCAAGTCAGACAGCGTTTAATTGTTTAAGTCCCCCCCTGGGTGAAGCGGTTAGACAGGTTTCTGACATGAATAAGATAGACCCCAGTAGTCAGAGAGATAGGCGTATCAAAAAGAGAGAACAATACTGTAAGAACTTGCACAGTCGTTGTGTGATAACATTAATTTTCATGTTTCTTCTGAGCATTTTTGATAATATGTGTAAGCTTCTTGTTACATGATTTCTTTCCTCCTTTCAATTCACATGTACATACTTTCTCTAATGATTCTGCAGAGCACACTTTCAGCGACCTGCCCCCACACGAATTATCCTATCGATTAGCAATGCGCAACAATACATTCATTCGTATGTTACATCATACTCACCAGACCAGCAATGCCACGAATTGTTGGGTATGCGGCCGACTCCCACCTGATCAGAAATACAAGGGAGCTCTGCCCCTCTTTCCTTACCCGTTCACACATAATGGCTCATGTGGTGCATGGTTTGCTTTAATGTCTTCCCTAGATAGTAAGTCCAAGGTTTCCCAAGGCAATTGGATATGGGGGAACCTGAATACGGTTATGAATAAAGCATGTTTCCCAGACGCAGACGGTCTCCCTCAAAGGATAGGGACCGATCTAGAAAATGAAGTATATGCATTAGGCAACTTTTCCCTCAATCTCATGATCTTGAACGTCCAGTCCGAGACTAATTCGAACTTGCCGTTTATAACAGTTTTACCAGTGAAAGGTGAATTATGTGTCAGAAAGAATGGTTCAGTACATCTAGGACACAGTGATTGTAATACTGTGGTCGAATTCAGCGATAAAGGAAAGTCTACTTTCAAAGCCTCACGCCATTCTTATTTTATTTGTGGTCATACAGCTTATGTACATCTGCCCCCTGATTGGGATGGGACGTGTTATATTGCGTTCCTATTGCCACCTGTTTTTCTAGCCCCGCCTGATTATCATCGAAATTCACGCCTTGTGAATATCAGACACAGAAGAGACCTTCCTCCTGTTATTGATTATTCCGAATCAGCATGGGATCAGTATAAGGATTATGTTAAAGGATATTTCTGGTTCATAGGTCCTGTCCAGAACAGCAAAATAATACGCAGATTAACAAGAACTCTTGAAGTGGTAGTGAACGAAACTACTTTTGCTTTAGGTAACCTGACTGAAGAGCAATCTGCTATGAGGATTGTAGTTCTTCAAAATCGCCTTGTCCTTGACGTCATACTGGCCGATAGGGGCGGGGCTTGTAGAGTAATCGGATCCAGTTGTTGCGTTTTCATTCCAAATAACGCGCCATCCGTGTATAAGGCTATAACTAGGCTTCACGAAATAGCTCACCTGATTCACCAGAATCCAGGCACCTGGACTTGGTCCGGTTGGCTCTGGAGTGTGTTGTCCGCCTGGGGATGGAGATTGCTATCATTCCTAGGAATAATACTGCTTATTGTATTCAGTTGTTGTCTCTGTCTGCAATGTGGGCCAGCGATTTGCGGCTTGTGCGCCACAGCTTGTATTCCCCGTCCAAGTTCACGTTCCCGTTCCCGAATGAAGAGAGATGAGCAAATGATGTTATATGAACAGATAGATGGTTTAATGAATATAGATATATCCTAAAGGGTGAAGTAGGGGCCAAGGAGGGAATGAGGTAATAGAAATTTTCAGGTAGCCAAAGTGTCCCCCAACTCGCACCCTATCCATGCACCCATGTTCCTTGTATGTCTTTTAACTTCTGTTCTGTTCATGCTAGAAAGACGCATATGGATTTGCGTCCATCCTTAACATGTTAGCTATCCAGTCATGCATGAATATCCAGTTCATTAGGTTTCTACACCTATGGTGCCAACGTCTTTACATGGTACACTTTTGAATAAACCACACGTTTTCTCCATGTTTCCTGGCCCAGTCGAGCTAGGCCCTTAACGAGTCTCCAAGTTCATTTCTGCCTCTGAAAGCTGCAGTTTAGGTATGCATCCCTGACCTCTACCTTACATCCTGCACAGACGAGCGGTGCCCGGCTCGGCCTGCTTGCCTGCCAAAACGTTATTTTGCCTACAGTTATCTGTTCAGCCTCCTCGAAAACACATTCCAGTCTAGTGAAATAGGTAAACATATTCCCGGCTGCAGAGCAAAGAGCCCTGCCTTCCTGTCTCCATGCAAGTAATTTACTGCTCCCGTTACCATGGTAGGCCCATGGACCCCGCACTCTACATGAAGATTCATATGCACGCATTAGCATTCAGTGATGAACGGCCTCTGCCCGAGAGACCTTTTACTTCAGACACTACATCCTCCAAACATGAGATACCAGATATGCTATAAGTGCAGGTCGTTCTGACACCTCAGACATCAGTCTCCTCTACTCGTGCAAAAGTCAAAGCCCCCAGTTCTCCCCAGTTACACGTCATGCTCAGTTGCGCGCGCATCTAGGTTAAGAGTTTCTGCCGACTCTGCAAACTTTCACTAAGCATCCACCCACTTGTGACGTTTCATGTTACGTTTCTCTGACATGTCATGTACACGCCCATGTGTACGCCCTCTTACACGCCTCCTGTTACGCACATGTGTTCTTATCTCTCTTTTTCACCTGTTACGCCTACTGCATTGGAACCAAGTATACTGTTTTACTATATATAATGTGTACTGTTAATAAAAAGTTGAATATCCCTTCCTGAGCCTTCGTGGTGATGGAACTCGATGTCCATACCTCGAGGTATTATTTCCATTAAAGCCCGTATGACTCAGATTCCACGGACTCTGCCTCTCATTACTTGAGCTATCCTTTTACTTTTAATTGTATGGAAAAATGATACAGTAAATTTATTTACCACAAACCTCAAATACTTTCTGTGAGCAGGGTGTATTGGTATATGAGAGTATTCATCTTTGAGGTCCAAAGTTGCTAGGAAGTCTCCCTGGCGAAGCAATGGTAAGACTTGCTGGAGAGTGAGCATGTGAAAATGCTCTGACAGAATGTAGAGGTTGAGGGGCCTGAGGTCCAATATTGGTCTGAGAGACCCGTCCTTCTTTGGAATTAGGAAGTATAGGGAGTATACTCCTGTTCCCTGATGTTGTAGTGGGACTGGTTCTATGGCCCCCTTTTGCAGCATATTGATGACCTCTTGCTGGAGTAACGTTATATGTTCTTGTGACATAGGGCGGTGTAAGGGTGGTATGTTGGGTGGAGTTGCGGTGAGCTCTAGGCAATAGCCATGTTGGATAATTTGCCTGACCCACTTGTCTGTGGTGATATTTAACCAGACTTGTTGAAATTGTTGTATTCTTCCCCCGACTGGTGTTAAGTGGTCTGGGGGGAGTGTCAAGAAGTCACTGCTTTGTGTTAGTGGAGGATCTATTTGCATTGCCTCCACGAGCTCTGCCTTTGGTATTGTTTCCTCTATAACCACCCCTGCTGGTGTTCTTGTTATAGGTGGATTGTGTGTTAGATTTGTAGTTGGAGGATTGCTGTGATGTTCCTCGCGCTCATCCTCTATAATAGGAGCGACGAAACGAGCCACAGTGTTGTTGCGACTGAAGTGCTCCCATAGGTTTTGCTGTTTCTGCATCTTTTTTCATTTTGTCCAGAATAGAATCAACAGCTGACCAAATAAAAAGTCTGGGTTAATTGGCTGATTAAGAATTGTAGACTGTACTTCATTCTTAAAGCCTGATATACGGAGCCATGCATGTCGCCTTATTAGCACGCTGGTATTAATGGATCTGGCAGCTGTGTCTGCCGCGTCTAGGGCACACTTAATGGATGCATTGGTGATGAGCTTTCCCTCTTGTATGAGTTCATCTGCCTGCTGTTTGTAGGGATCAGGCAAGTGTTGGAGAATTTCTTCCAAACTGTCGTAGTGCGCGCTATCATATCTGGCCAGCAAGGCCTGTGTGTTGGCTATTCTCCAGGAGTTTGCTGCCTGAGTCGCCACTCTTTTGCCTGATGCCTCAAATATTTTAGATTCCTTGTCTGGAGGTGCAGCCTCACCAGTAGTTTGTGAGTTTGCACGTTTACGTGCGTTTGACACCACTGAGGAATCTAGGAGTAGCTGTCCGTTGATGTATGTAGGATCTATAGGTACAGCTCTGTATTTTTTCTCAATCCTAGGGTTTATAACCCGGGCTCTAGCAGTGTCCTTAAAGATGTCACCTGTGTGTTTTAACACCCCTTTTGGCATTGGGAGTGTTTTAACGTGTCTTACAGATGTTGTGAGTGTATCAAAGAGGAAGTCTTCCTCAATAGCATCAGAGTGCATCTCTACATTGTGGTAGGTTGCTGCTCTATCTAACAGAGAATTAAATGCAACTGTATCCTCTGTGGGTGATGGCTTAGTAGGGTATACTGTAGGGTCTGTAATGGGCAGAATCCCTTCACTGTCTGGTTCCCCTCCTGTACCCCATGGCTGTGTGTCCGGCTCTGTATTTGGGTTTTGTGGATAACCAAAACCTACATCTGTGTCCTGATATTCATCAGGATTGTAGTCAGAGCGTGTTGGTGAGGTTGTGGTATAAGGAGTAGTAGGCATAGCAGGAGTGATAGGTTCAAAGAGGATAGGAAAGGTAGCACAGTCACTCTTTTTCTTTAGGGGGATCATGGAAAAGTCTTGAGTTGGTAGAGACCTTTTCTTTTTATTATAGACAGTCACTTTACCAGTTTTTGGATCAATGTAGATTTTTGACTGGTTGTCTGTGGAGGGATCTGGGTGAAGAAGCTCCTCTTCCACAGTTGTTGGTTTTGGTGTTCCAACCTTTGCTTTTCGTTTTTTCGGTTCGATGGTTTTTGGCACCTCAACCGATTTAAGTGGTTGTATCGCTTTTGGTTGTTTTTCAACAGGTTTTGTTGGTTGAACGTCCTTTGGTGGCTTCACAACTTTTTTCGGACCGAGCGGTGTTGTCGGTTTGATAGTCTCTTTTTGTTGCTTTGGAGCCTGCTGTTTTGGGTCGATGCCCTTTTACGGGTCGATGGTTTTCGGCTCGATCAATCTCTTTTCGTCCACCTTCGGTTTCTGTTTCGGTTCGACGCTAGTTTTGGGCATAGGCCTTGTACTGTCGTCGACTGGTTTGTTACCTTTGCCGATACTTGAGGCTGATTTGCTCGATTCGACGTGCCTTTTGGGGGTCGATTTGACTTTTTTTATTCTTGTGTTGAATCAACGTGTTTTGGATTTGAGGTTGACTCGACGGCCTTTGACTTGGAGCTCGACTCGACTGCTTTTGTCTTCGATGTCGGCTCGACGGTCTTTGGTTTCAAGGGTACTGTTGCCTTCGAGTCGACGCCTTTAGGCTTCGACACCTTTGGTTCGACGTAATTCGGTCCGAAGACCGTATTGTCGACAAGTTTCGGTCTCGATGGACCCGATGTTGTGTGACGTGTCTCAGGGGGCTCTTTGGATATGTTCTTAGCCGGGCGATATGTCGGGGCTGTAGAACAAGGTTGTTGGTCTCGGCTAAGGCCTGCTGGCGATGCCTCGACCTGAGTCTGTGATAGAGGTGTAGTGCCTATATGGGGCGGTGTACTCACGGTTCACCCCTCGCCGTCATCGGAGTCGTCTTCAACTGCTACAATGTCCTGATCATAGTCTTCGAGATCGACGATTAGTTCTTCCTCTTCGTGGTAATATTCGGAGTCGGTCTCCGAGTATTGTTTGTCGTCTCGGTCTGAGACTTCGGCGCTCGCTAGATCTTCTTCGTCCCCGAAGATGTTATCGGGCTCCGGCGCCGAATGTTGCATTTCTTGCCTCGCCGTCCGTCAATTCCGAATAGTCTTTTTAGATCTGAACTGGGCACAGGCAAGGCAACTATCTTTGTTGTGATCCGGAGATAGGCATTTGTTGCACACTGGATGCTTGTCTGTGTGCGGGAACTTTGAGTTGCACTGAGGGCAGTTGAACGGACTTCGTTCCATGGACGGTCGGTCCACGTGGTGTCGAGAAGGCCTCACCGCCCGATTCGACGACTGGAGTGCAATTGAGATGTAAAAAGTGTATCGGCACCGAGCGCTTAACAATACCAACGGTATCCGAAGGCCTTTTGGCCTTTCAAGAAGTTTTCTTGATTCCGAGCTTGGAGAGTAGGAAAAGACATCCGAACCCAATGGCGGAGAAAAATAATCTGGGGATGGAGAGGATGCCCATGCGCACTGTAGTCCGAGGGAGGAGCCACCTTTCTCGTGATACTTCGAAGACTCTTCCAGGACAACAATGTGCAATCATCCGGACCCAACACTAGGCGGCGATCTATGCACAGATATGAATTCAGCAGCCCACATGCCTCGAACAAAGAAAATACATTTCATCCTCTATGGAAGTAATACAAATGGCACTGTTGGAGATGACTAGGCACCATCGATAGTTCAAATAATTCAGAGGAAGAGTTCCACATCTTCATTTAAGATTAAAGGACCCGATATCCATTATGCGGTGGTCAAGAAGCAGTGGTGTTGTTGGTGTACCTAATGGCAGTTTTAATAGTTGTTTGAAGAATTACAACCAACAGCAAAATAGGTCAGAGCAGAGACATCAGAGAATCTCAATGCTCCATGCCAGACACTTTGCATTTTGTTTTTTGTTCACCTCCAGGGCCAGGTGGATCATATGACCACCTTTGTTAAAAGAGAAAGGGAGTGTATACCCAGATTCCTGGGCTATGTGTAAGAAGTATCCCCTGGCGCTCCACAAAGCTTTCACCAGCAGTCACTGAAGCAACACTTGCCTCTTTCACAAATGATGAGGGCCAAAAGGATCATTTCTGATCCCAACAAACTACAACCCAAACTAAAAATACAGAGAGGAGAACTGTTAAAAACTAAACATAAAGCCAAAGAGAACAGATCCACCATAGTGTCTAAATACTCTACTGCTAGTTACAATTTCAAAAAGATCATCCGAAACCATTGGCATATCCTGAAAGCTGAACCGGATTTTAATAATGCTTTTGATCATCAACCAATTTTCGCATTTACCAGGGGCAAAAATCTGGGCGAACTCTTAAAAACCAAAACTGACCCACTGACCATTTTTCGTGGAACTAGACCCTGCCTACAATGCGGAAACTGCAACAACATTATCAGAGGCAACTGTCTAACCCATCCCATGAAAGGGCATAAAATCAAACTACGAGTGAACGCTACCTGTGACACAGCCAATGTAGTCTACATGCTGAAATGTCCCTGCGGAAAAGTGTACGTGGGGAAGACCACGCGCAAGATGAAAATCAGACTGAATGAACATAAGTCAAATATCAGGACCCACAACCAAAAATCCACTGTGGCAGTTCATTTTTCTGAAACATCTCACAACATTTCACAACTTCAATTTCTGATCCTGGAGGTTATTTCCAAAATAGAAGGTCGAGATAACAATCGTTATCTCTTACAGAGAGAAAACAGTTGGATGTACCTGCTTAATTCCCATAAGCCGTTTGGTCTAAATGACCGGACAGAATTTATGTGTTACTTATGAATCACTCGTCAGACTTTTTTCTATAGATTCCTTGATGTGTGCCTTGTCTCACTGTAGGACCACTGGTCCCCAACATACTTCTTTTATCATCTAGCATATTTCATTTATTCATTTTCCATTAATATCCCCGTATTTATTATTGTCATGTAATTTTTTCCTCCTTTGGTGTTTATAGTGCCACAATTGCAACTTTATAGAGAATCGATGTCTCCTTATAATTCATGTGCGCATTGGTCCCCGTTCCGATCACATGATCGGACTCTGGACCAATCACAAGTTACATTACCCGGCACAGTGTTACGTTTCGTCTTATCTGATAGCCTATTGGCTGTTCCACCCCAGGGCTTTCCAAGCTCGAGGAGTACTGTTTACCTTGTGGAAGACGCTCCGGCGTCTTAGAAGTACGTTTTGTGCCACTCGTTTTTGATTCTACAGGCGGAACTTTAAGTAAGAACTTAGCGTATTCTAATGGCTAATCTTTCCCCTTACAGCTAATTTTTTGAAATATTACTGTCTAAACAACGACACGTAAGTGCGGACCGGCATGATTTGTTAATGTTTATGTACCTCATCACGGTCACTTGGGCTTCTGTCACGTTTTACCACACAGTTGCATTTTATTTTCAATGGTCTGTTTGTAGATATATATGCTGATGATGACTCCACGAATTCAGTGAACTGATTACGTTCTATATGTACCTTGTTTTCAGCCTCTGGTCCCCGATGAAGGGCACTAATGCCCGAAATGCATTGGACTAATTAAACGTCGGTTTATATGAAGAGTAAGAGAATATAAACCTTGAAAAGAAACGAAAGATGAATAAAAGAAATTTGTGAATTCAGATAATTGTGATAAATATGGAATTCTGGAATGCCAGGAGATGAATGAGTGAAGCGCAGGGGATGCTTCTAATGTCCATTGGAAGCACAACTTGTGTATTTCTACTAAAGGTCGCCGACGACAAGCGACGCCACCCAGGCAGCACCCTCAACCTATGAGAGACATTTAAAAATTCATATAATAAGTAAACGCTGTGCACCTTCCACCACTTCTTTAGACTATATGTGTAAGAAGAACAGGATAGGTTCTAGAGAGCAAAACCCTGTCGGATCCCCCTTGAGAACGGAAATGGTCTGGTGGTCTCTCCTGCTGGACTCGAAGAGATCTATGCAAAGTTCCCATAATGCAATATAATTAAAAAAATAGAAAATAAATTTGACTTGTGTAATGAAACTGATGCTCCTGTAAAGAGATCCAATACCTTAGGGCCGAGTTTGTGCTGAATACAATTGCAAACACAACAAAAAAAAAACAATAACGATAGGATACTGGGTGAAATACCAAGATTGGATAAGGTGGGCCACAGTAAACAGCGGAGAAAGTTGTCCAGAGCACAACATAGGTCTACAAATACCACATATATTAGCTCCTTTATTAATACTATGACATTAGTTAATAAGAGCTAGAGCATTAAAGCTTGAGCTGTTGGACTCAGTTTCTTCCTAAAGCCAGCTTGACAATTATTGTAATTGTCTTTGTATTTATATATACTGCGTACTAGCCCTGACGAGGCGTTGAAACACTTTGCGGCAAATAACACTCTATTACAAAACCCAATACTAGAGTAAATAGTAGATTCCATTTTTGTGTGTGCATTTGTTGTGTTAGGTTTGTGCTTTTGATGTCTTGTATGTTTTGTAGAGTTTAGAGTAGAGACAAAAAGATGGGAATGGATTTGAAAAAAGTAGTAGTAATTTGTTTTCATAAATGAGGGTCGTGTATCCCAGTTAGTTGGGTGACATGGCTAAAAAAAAGAGGGTGAACTTCAAGGATGATGATTGAGAGTTCATAATCGTCAGAAAGATTTGGGATGAGTCAGAGAGAGGAGGGATGGAAAAAGGTTTGTAGGGTATATATATATATATATATATATATTTTGTTTTTATGACAAAAACAAAAATTAACTTATGCATACATATGTACACATGACCCTTGGTAAAGTTTTAGTGGCTGGAGTAGACCCTTCTGCGTAAATATCCAAATGTACATAGAAGTAGCAATATTTACATGGTCTTGTGCAAATCTATGTTGTGGTGAAGTAGGCATATTTTACTATTCAAATAACTGTAATGAACACATTCATACATACAGACACATGACATTTCTTAATGTTTTAGTAGCAGGTGTAAACCCCTCTATATATGCACCTATATGTACATAAAAGTAGCAGTTATAACATTGTCTGATATAGACATGTATCTAATTGTGTAATATAACTTTTTCCCTAATATAAATCTAGTGGCTTGTAACAGGAATCATAGTTCAATGAACAATGACACATGTATGATGGCAACCTCTTCTCCATACCGTGAAAAGCACATGTTGCTCTGTCTGAGTGTACTATTGTGGTACACTATTGTGAGTTTAGACTTCATGTAAGGAAAAGCCAGTTCTTGTCTAATCAGAGATGGCTGTCAGTTGATCTTATGGTTGTTCCATAGATTGGCAGCCTGGACAAAGGAAGATATTCCATGAATTTTGAGGTGGGCAGCCATCTCAAGCGCAGGTTACTTTGTTGTATGTATTTGGTGATTTTATTCCTGATGAAGTGTTGTCCTCTGCCATGAACTGCTTTGTGTATGATACTAAGCAGCTTGAAGTTGGTTCTTCTGGCAACTGGTAACCAATGTAGGCCCCTCAGAGTAGTGGAAATGTGTGCTTTTGGCTTTAGCTCCTGGATACCCGCACAGGTGGTTGGCCGCACTATACAAATCCTGATTGATTGATTGATACATGTAGAAAGTCTAGAGATTGATTCCCGAATTCTCTGTAATCTCCTCATAGTTGACAACTGCTGGCCATGATAGCATAATCCAGTTTTGATAGGACAAGAGAGATGGTAGCTTGTACCTTGTGGA
Source organism: Lissotriton vulgaris (assembly GCF_964263255.1). Taxonomy (NCBI): domain Eukaryota; kingdom Metazoa; phylum Chordata; class Amphibia; order Caudata; family Salamandridae; genus Lissotriton; species Lissotriton vulgaris. The sequence continues at coordinate 523,243,695 of NC_141689.1, read as the reverse complement.
GGATCTTAGGTGCAGGAAGATGCCTTGCAGTTTTTTCATTGTGAAAAAGTTTGATTTGGCAACCATATCCACTTGTGCATTGATAGCGTAGATCAGGGGCAAACTTTACATAATATGGTTTAACCTTTATCCTCACCCTCGCATACAGGGTCAAGCCCCGTTCTAGCGCTGGCTTCTTTGGATAAATCCTCAGGTGACAGATCTTTAACACCGTATTTTGAGTCAGGAGATATATCATCAGTCAATGATGAGAGCTTGGAATACTTTTAAATGTTTTATTTCTCATAAAGAGACAAGCAACTAATCTCTTATTCAAATTATTAAAATCAAGTCAGGTTACAGAAACCTCATCAAAAAGAATGGTTAGAACAATAATCAAATAATGCATTGAGCATGTTCCATAAAGGACTGAAATCCCTAGTCTAAAGGACATGATCAGAATTTTATAGTAGAATTCATGAAGAGTTTTAATTCAAAAGAAAAGAGTGAGTTAAAGAGCATAAAGCTCACAAATCAAATTAAAGCAACCAAACTTCCCATGAATAGTAGTTTATAAAAGTAATCGGAGTCTCAGCAATACAAGCAAACAGTTGTAGTAGCTATCTGAAAAAATCAAGCATAAAAAAAAGTAAGGGATGAACAGACGCAGTAGTAGCCACAGCTGTCAACAAAATACAAAACGAGTCTGGGTCTCAGCTTCTAAAGTCTCTAGGAAGAATATGGGCATACTAGCTAGGAACACGCACTAGTATAAAAAGACAAAAATAAAGTTGCAAAATGTGTAGCAGGTCTACCACCTTCGTTTCTAATCCGGTGGCAACACTCAGTTGAGAGCAGGTTCAGCTCTTCCTTTCACACCAAATAACTTGCATCCAGCTAAGTTTTATCACAAAGTTTGTTACAGACATCTCACATGTATAGCTTCTTGTTTCATAAGCCTCCGCTCCTATTGGCATCGAACACAGTTTAACCTTCTAATGTTAAATGTTTACCATATAAATAATTAACTATGCTAAAGAAGAGAAACATCTACTTGCAAAAATAATGTTCAGTAATGCACTTCATTAACACAAACAAGTTATACAAAAATGTGAGAATAGGAAGTGTAATCATTACAAATAATAAGTTGCTTTGTGAAATAATACATTTGTTCAACCGGAACATTCTGCAGTTATAACGAACATATCCAAGCATGTCAAATTAAGGTTTATTTTCTAAATTGTGTTGTGCATATCTGAGCAATATCGAGTTTACTTCTAGTTAAAAAAACGTATATTTAAGCATTTCTGAGACCTATAATAACTATATTTGCCCAGTGCAGCTTGCACATTTAAAATACATTAATTGTTTTTAACATTTTGCGTTAATCATTGGACATGTAGCTGTCATTTTATATGATTTATATTAAATTACCTTTTTCAGCATTAATCGACAGCTTAGAGTCCATTTTAATTACTTGATTTCTTACCTCCTTAGATATTTTTAGCTGCGGTCCTAGATTGCCAGACTAGTCGCAGAGATCATAGGTTTTCTAGTCGCCATACATGAGTTTTTTGCTTTTTGAGCCATTCAATTTAAGGTTGCTCAATTTTTCATTGGCCCAGAGGCAGCTGAAGATTTTGGATGTTTCAATATCCTTTGGGCTTTTCAGTTTCAGAAGTATCTGTTTGTCATCTGCATAGGTGAAGTCAAAACCATTGATCAGATCTGTTACTGATTTCATGTAGATGTTGAAAAGTATGGGCAAGATGATTGAGCCTTGAGGGACTTCTGCTTTAATGCTGTAAGGTTTAGAAGAGAGTCTGTATAGCATTTGTTCTATTGTGAATGTATGGTGTGATCCTAGTGAGAGCTGTGCCCTCTATTCCGGCTCACTTAAATCTTTGGATTAGTGTGCTGTGATCCACTGTATTAAAAGGTGCCGAAATGTCCAAGAGAAGAAGGGCAGCAACCCCTTTCCAGTCTGCTGCATTTTTAAGGTCACCCCAGATAGAGATTAGGGCTAGTTCAGTACCTCTTCCTGGACGGAATCCGGAATGGCCCTTTTGCTGTGGGTCTGTTGTTGTTGGGGTCTTTGATTGTCCAGGTTACGATTTTTTAATAACATGACTGGAGTAATCCTTTGTAATATGACAAGATCTGGGTTGGCAAAGATGATATCTAATGTGTATCCACTGATGTGTGTGGGATTGGGTACGAGCTGTTGTAAGTTTTGTATGTCTAGGCCAGTGAGGCTATTATAAGGTTAGTGGTTGTGTCTAGCAATGTATCTTCGAATGTTGCATTACTAGGTGGTGTCCGTTAGAGAAGGAGTAAGTAACAATCAAAGATTGGAGTTGTGGGGCTGTGGCTAACCGCCAAGCATGGCAGAGGCCTAGTTACAGAGCTCCCGACCCGGGGCCTAATAGCCCTGCCAAATTACCCGAAATTGCGCTCTATCCGGCCGTTGCAATCTAACGTGGTTACCTGCTGTACCCTGAGAGCTTCATGAGAACCTCATTGGCGCCCACCCTCCATACCTGACTCCGCAACACGAGGTAACGGACGAGAAGACATCAAAATAGTGGACCCCTTCTCCTCCTAAAACACAGGACATTACAGCTCTGCATCGAGGTGCCTGCAGGGCCCATAGGCTGTGATCCGCTGCCCACCACGCACACATCCATTGCGTGGCATCGAATGGGGATTGACATACCGTTCGCCACGGACTGTGGCCGAATGTTTGTGTTCCGGCCCCGGTCGGTGCACCGGGGCGGTCGGACCGTGGGCTTGCTGCCCAGTCAGAGGTACAGTGCATCCGGTGGCAGTCGCGCTGACACGAAATCCGGCACGACTAAGCCTGACTGGGGGTGCTGTGCGATTCAGGGCTGCCCGGACCGGCAAGCGAGGGGCTGATCTGCACTGCGGGGAACTGCGTCACGGAGCCAGACACTTTCAAAGCGGAATGCAGATATGGGTGGCTACACCTGCTGGATGGGAGGTGCGTGCATGAGCAGTGGACAGAGGACACTGTGTTTCCCCCCTCTGACGACTGCAATGTCCATGGGGAGCTAGGGAATGAGGCCCAGCTATGGAGCATATATCACAGTCACCCCCCCGCTACCTGAACATCAGCCACACTGTCACTAATGCATCTGTGAAACGCTGCCAAACACTACAGGGACTATGATTACCGTCCAGAACTGCTGTGGCAAGAGAAGAATTATACTGTGGCCGATCTAAGAGTCAAAATAAAAATAGGCATGATCGCATATTTCCAGTGCAAGAACCTGGGTGTGAACACGAAAACGTCACTCCCAACTGAGGAGAGCTACTAGATCGCGACCCCCATGGCCTAACTACACTCATTTAAAACTTTTGCCACAAGCAACTACGAGTGCTGCACCATGATGGGGAGCCCAAAGGGGAAAAATCAAGAAACTGATGACACTAATGCTTCCTCTGCTCCCATGCCCACATAGGTGGTCTCCCCTACTACAGAGAACCCCCAACCAGATAAATTAGACCTCATTCTTCAAGAAATATGGCAATCCCGTGCATCAATGGAACAACAACTTGGTTCACTAACAGCAGAAGTCGTTCTAATTAGAGAAGCCCACAAAAAACTCTCAGAAAAAGTAAATACCACTAAAGCGGCAGTGCAAGAACTGATTCCGAAACAAAAGGAACACTCTGCGACTATGGAGCGCCTACAACACTAAATCATAACCCTACAAGAATGTGTGGAGGTCGGAGAAGGGAGCTCACGCAGCAATAATGTTTGCATTATAGGAATGCCCGAAAATGCAGAAGGACAAATTCTTACGCTATTTATCGAAGCATTGCTACGCTCACTGATGCCAGCAGGAAGACTGACAGACACATTCTGCATTGAGAGGGCTCACAGAGTTCCCGCCAGGCGGAGAGTGCCCGGTACTCCGCCTCTCCCAATAGTTGCTAAAGTGCTTAACTATAGAGACCGTGACCTGATCCTGCAAGTGGCACGTAAAAAAGCTCAGATCATGAAAGACAATGTGGGTATATCACTGTTCCCCGACTATACGTTCCAAGTCCAGAAGCAAAGAGCATCATATCAATGGGATAAGAAACATACAAACCATGAATTTAAAATATGCCCTTTTATACCCCGCCAAACTCAAAATCATACACAATCAGAAAAGTCACTTCTTCGACACCCCAGAGGAAGTGTGGGAATGGCTCGCACATTCCTTTCCTGATTTACCCATCAATTCGGCCCATCGACAAAACGAAGAGTCACAGCCTAAAGCGCAGGAAGAAGACTTAACTCCGACACCCGCACAAGTACTGGAAGGACAACGGCTGGCCATAATATCTGCAGCAACATTCAGAGAGAATAGAGCAATTACAGCTGAGGATCTATCTACGGCTGATACAATAAACTCAGAGCCAGATAACAGTCAACTGCTCTTTTCATCTATATCTTCACAAACAATCACTGACCTGAAAACTAGGTTATGTTATGTTATGTTAGTGCTATTTGTATTGCGCACGGCTGCTCCAGCGAAGGAGCGCCCCGGCGCACCGACAAGGTGGCGAACACAACACAACAGGGGAACAGAAAATATTACTGAAAAATGGGGGAGTGAAGGATTTAACAGGGCTCAGAAAATAAATGGGTTTTAGCGGCCTTGCGGAAGGAAAGCAGGTCACCAAGGGTCCGAAGTTTCAGCGGGAGAGCGTTCCAGAGTGCGGCTGCCCGCACCTTAAATGAGCGACCCCCCCACCCAACTGAGTTTGAACCGAGGGGCTACCGCTAGTACTTGGTCCAGCGAGCACAAAGTGCGGCCCGGGATATAAGGGCACAAAAGTTGGCGCAGTAAGGGAGGCGATAGGCCCTTCAGAATCTTGAAGGAAAGGCACAAAACTTTAAAATGGATCCGCTGCCTAACGGTTAACCAATGCAGGGCTCGCACATATGGACCGGCCGAGCAAAGCCTAGGAAGACCTACGATTGCTCTGGCCGCAGCGTTCTGCACTCTTTGAAGTCGGGTTAGCTCGCCCTGGTTTAATCCTATGAAAAGGGAGCTGGCATAGTCCAGCCGAGCCAAAACCGTTGCTTGCACCACCAATTGACGAGTTGCGGCATCAAAATATTTAAGGGCAGGGCGCAGATTGCGCAAGATGCCGAAGCAACACGCCGCCGTCCTTTTGGTGTGGCCAACGAAGTTGAGGGAAGGGTCCAGCCAAACACCAAGATTTGTGATCTCCGCAACCGGAGTGGGGGTCGGCCCCAGCTCAGAGGGCCACCAGGTATCTCCCCACAGGTCCGTCCGCTTCCCAAAGATCATCACCTCCGTTTTTTTGGCGTTAAGTTAGAGACAGTTGGACGTCATCCAACCAGCCACCGCCCTGAGTCCTTCTCTGAATCTTGGGGCATCCACCCCAGAGTCCCCGCTGATCGTGACCGCTAGCTGGGTGTCATCTGCGTACGACACCATGGTCATACCACAGAGCTTCACAACCTCAGCCAGCGGCCTCACGTAGATGTTAAACAACGTGGGGCTCAGCGAGGAACCCTGTGGGACCCCAAGAGACAGAGGATGACATTTGGACTGGTAGGGCGGGGACGCCACACAGAAGGAACGATCCCTGAGAAACAAACGAAACCACTGGTGTGCAGTGCCGATCACCCCTATCTCCTCAAGACGTTGCAGGAGAATATCATGGGAGACCGTGTCAAAGGCGGCGCTTAGGTCTAACAAAACAAGCGCCGCCGTTTGACCTGCATCCAGAACTCCCCGCAGGTGCTCGACCATAGATAGCAGTGCTGTCTCCGTACTGTGGCCAGCCCGAAAACCATTCTGGGTGTCGTCCAGAATGTTGGCACGCGACAGATGACCAGTGAGGGCGGTGTTAAAATGCGCCTCCGCGAGTTTGGCTGGCCACGGGAGAAGCGAAATCGGGCGGTAGTTCTACGATTTTGTAGGGTCGAGAGATGTTTTTTTCAAAATGGGCATTACTACCGCATGCTTCCATTTCAAAAGCACCTGGCCTGATGATAGCGACTTGTTGATTAAGTCGCAAACCGGGCGAGCAAAAAACTGGTCTCTGAACATTGGTGGCTTGAGCGGGTCGTCCGACGACCCAGACTTAACTCGGAGAGCCAAGGCCGTGTAAGTCTCCAAAGAGAGAGAGAGAGGGGAAAGAGTCTAGCACCACCTGATCCGGCAGGATAGGTGGCCCCATGCTGGTTTGTGCAGTGGAGGGGGGGAAGGCCCTATATATGGTCTGGACCTTCTCCAGGAAGAAAGCCGCCAGTGCTTCACAATGCGTGTTGGAGCTGATGGAATTACCGGCAGGCTTCCTTGCCACAAGGTCTTTAAGGGCCTTAAAAATGGTTTTAACAGGGTTCCCACTACTGCGGAACTCCAGAGCGTAGTATTCAGCCCGGGTTCTACAAACCGCGCGATGATAAGACTTGACCGCAACCATATACAGGGTTTTTTTGCTGCTTTCATACCTCTTCCTCCAGTCTCTCTCTGCACGTCTGCAGGCACTTTTCAAAGCCCTCAGATTGCCATCATACCAGGGGCTATTGGTGATTACAATCTTTACAGCCTTAGCAGCCGTCTCAAATATTTGGCCTTGGTAACAATGAAAAGGGCTGATACTTGGGAACGATACAGACTTGCATAATGCTGCCTGGTCTTTTTTCATTGCTGAGGTGTGAGCTACGTGCCCAGCCGTACTATGTGGCGGGCCCTACTTAAATAAACATTTGCCCACCAAAGACTCAGGGAAGACTGTCGCCAGCGTAGTTCATAGGATGCTCACACAGAGCAGGAGATCTATAATAGTCCTCCTAGGGTGAACTGAAATCCACGGCCCATAAACTTGAACACTGGAAATGGCAGGAGTTGGGCAGGTTCCCGGGGGGAGGGTATGCACCCCTCTGAACTAACTGATGAGACTTTACGAGGACCCAGCATACCACGACTTGACCATGACCCCTAATGCAATAGCAAATTGTAGAGTTGTTAGGGTTTGTTTATGTATTTTGGGCGCACAAAGTTCTCAAGTTGGACCGACTATTGGGTGGTTTTACAGGGGAGCTAACAAGCCCTAGTCTGCTTATTTCTAGCCTGGATAGGCCATTATTGTGGTGCAATGTTAACACATATGGATTCTATGCAACACTATAACTGTCTCACTTGGACTATCAGGGGAATGGGATCATCACACAAAAGGCACACAATACACGCTCAATTGACTAGACATCACGCAAAAATAGTGCTGTTACAAAGACACATTTAACAACACTAGAGGCCACTAAATTACAGAAAAAGTGGAAAGGACAAATATATAGTACAACTTATTCAGCTTTTGCCCAGGGAGTGACAGTGTGGATACGTTCAGGAGTGCCCTTTGTAATGCAGGAAAAAAGAATAGACAAGGAGGGCAGATATGTTTTACTACGAGGCACATTAGATAGCGACCTTGTAGTGGTAGGAAGTCTATATGCCCCCAATTCAGACCAAGAACCCTTTTATGCCCAGGTAAACTCCGCACTGGCAGGCTGGACTGACTACTCCTGGATATTAGGCACTGATTACAATGCAATTCTAGACGCCACTCTGGACTGATCTCGCCTCCCCTTATCAAAGCTCACACAATATGATTATCTAACTTGCTCCAAAATTGGGTACAGGGCTGGTCCCTAAGGGAAATATGGCACAGTCATAATAAAGGGATGCAAGAATACTCACCTGTTCATGATCTACTCACTAGGATCGATAATATATTTTGCAGTATATCTTTGTTAACGCAAACCACGCGGTCTGCCTATGTAGGCAAAACGATCTCAGATCACAGCGCGCTAGAAACTACAATTGCATGGGGTCATGTCCCAACTCCAGTGCCCACATGGGAACTGAATCCTCAACAACTGGAGGATGGAGTGTTCAAAGATGCAATGACCACTACCGTCATAAATTATTTTACTGAAAATGCAGAAACTGCCTCAACGGTTGAAACAGACTGGGAAGCATTTAAAGTGGTGCAGCGTGGCGCTGCTATCAACACCACTACAGGGGCCCATCAAAAGACCACTAGGAAACTAAAGCAGGTTGAAGGCAAATTAGGCACACTTGATGCTAAGGCAGCCCTTGACCAAGCTGCAACACCGGCATTACAAGAAGTCCTTATACAATATGCAGAACTGTTGGAACAATAACGAGTCATAGACCACTGCTCCTACATGCAAAAGCGCCTCACAGAGGCGGATAGACCAGGCACACTAGTGGGGTGTATCCTTAGAGATATTCCCCCAACTCCGCCCACTGTAGAAAGTATGACTTTACAACACACCCGAGCAATTACACAGGCAGACATTAATGAGGCCTTTCTATAATTATTATCAAGTGCTATAGACGGCTCCAAAACAAGTGCCACTCCTTTCTGGAGGTGGTGGTCCTTGCTCAAATAACCGTAGAAGCCTGAAAAACACTGGCTAGTTCCATTACAGCAGCGGAAATAAATGCAACAATAAAGGTCCTCCCTAAATATAATACCCCAGGATTGGATGGCCTACCAGCAGAGTTCTATATCACTTACATGCAAAAACTGACTCCCCAACTTAAGAAACTATATCAAGCAGCGTACAAAACAGGCACCCTGCCTCCTTCCACTGCACAAGTTCTAATAACTTTATTGCCCAAAACTAGAAGAGACCACACCAAATTAAGCACATATCACCAACTTTCCTTATTGAATACAAAATACTAAATCCTTAGTTAAAGTATAGTAAAACGATTACAACCCCTCCTAACAAGCCTAATTCATATCGATCAATGTGGATTTGTTCCATCACACAATATGTCCCTTAATATACATAAATAATTTAAATATAACATTTTCCTGCACCAGGGAAATACAGTGGCAGCTGGTGGCATTTGAAAGTGGTGAGGCGTAAAACGTTTTGGATGAGTGGCTGTGGCGAGCGAGCGTAGCGTGCGAGCCCGAATGTCACAAGGGGGGTTCTCCCCACCAAATTATTTTGATAAAAGTGGGAAAATGGTGCATTTTCCAGCACATTTGAGAAAGCAAAAAGGTTAATAATGCAATTGTGAAATTGTAGTTATTACATCAATACAGTGATTTTATATGATAATGATGTAGGTAGCTGTTTATTCAGAATAAAAAGAAAATTGGGTATGTGTGTGTCTGTGCTTTGTATATCGCTGTCATTTCAAAAAGACTAGCTGTGCTCAGAGTTTAATGAAATGACCAGTCTGTTCATTCATATTTATTAATGGTCTTTTGTAGTGCCTACATGGTACTGTAAACTACCTAAAAGCGCTTGAGGGTTATGGAGAAAGGCAAACCTGTAGACATTTGTAATAGATACCATTGGTCGATTGAAGGATGTGCTCAAGCTGTTCTTGTGGCAGGGAGCTTAGGGAACAGCTAATGAAGAACCCTACTGGAACCCTATAGGTGTGCGGGTGGCAGAACGCAGGAGTGAGGTGACTGATAGGAAAACAGGGATAGAGAAAAGGTTTGCCTAATGTCCATCCCGAGCTGTAGTGCGAACACCAAATCGTCTGTCTCCAAAAACCCTCCCATCCTGCAGATCACCTTTTGTTTTGTGCTCCATCATGGGCCTTTGCCATGAGTCGAATGTCCAGCTCTGCTTGCAGCACACTCTGGGGACATCCCGTTATGGCCTTTTAACCTGACAACAATGGTACTTTATTCACTTCCATGTGCCCATACGTGGAGCTCAAACCCCGAGAAGGGTACTAAAAGGAAATTATTTAACTGCTCTATCTTCAAAAATTTGTATTTGTTGATTTAGAGGGAAATGTATAATATGCAAGGGTGCTTGTTTATTTTCACTTTAGAGTCTACTACAATGTCACAGCTCTCATATACAAAGGCTCTCCTCGTAAACCCACACACGCATCAAGACTACCAATAAAGTACTACTACTAACTACTCCAGGCATCAAGCAAGGAAAATTATCACCAGCCTGCCTCACACCAGTGGATTGCCACTTAAATCACATTCCCGCAAATAGGCTACAAAAATGAAAGGATCTAAAATTGTCCTAAAAGTCAATTTCGTGACATTTTCAATAAGCAATAAACATTCACGAGGCGATTACTAAAGAAAAATGTTAAGAATGAAACATTTGCAAACTAAAACATGCATTCATCATAAATAAAACAGAAGGCACATTTTTGCAAACAAGGTATCCTTGTTAAGTAACAATATGAAAAAAATCCTAAAAGAAACACCTGCAGTACCACTACCACAGCACGATAATGCATATATTTCACCATCAAGAAGGTGTCCCTTATGTTTAGACTTGTATAATGACCAGAAGGAATGCAAAACCGGACCCTCTGCATCTAGATGAATTGCAGCGCCAAGAGGGGCTCAAAACGATTGTCTGGGCTTTGTGGGCTTGGATTTGTGAGATATTAAAACCCAGGTGCATGAGCTGTGTTTCACACATTGAGTCACTCTTTCATATACACACCACACTGAGCGCCTCGAGTACTCATGACTCCCTGTTTCCATCCGACCAGTGACATCAGCTATTCAATGTAGAAATTGGTTATAATGCCCTACAACCAGCAAGGGGAGACACAAGTGTGAAACATTCTGCACACAATGCAGCATTGAGAGCTCGGTAGGGACAATCAAACAATAAATGGAGTGCTTATATTATGAGCTCTACAGGTCTCAACTAGTGTGATATTATTATGTCAGAACTACAATATATGCAAAAAAAGCCTTGGTGTGTTGCAGTAATAATATGCACCCCTTGGTAGCCCCTTATACGTTGTGGAGGTGTATTTATTTAATATAAAATACCGTATGTGTTAAATATGCATTTTCCCAGCAGGTGGCAATCAAGGAGCAATCTAGACACTACTGCTCTGCCTTTAAGTAGGACTCTCTGGCGTTCTTTCATTTAACCAGGGCTTTAGTTGTGAACGTTTCTCCCACTCCGCAGTCATGACTAAAAGGTCACTAACTTTACACCCACGTCATTAAGGGGTGGAGACTATGGGCTCCAGGCTATGTGTATGCCGAGCTGATGACGTCACACGCCTAAGGGCTGTGAGTTCATCAACTCAGCAAATACAGTAGACGAAGGGTGCACCCATAAAAAATAGAATGCATTGGCTTCCCTGCCAGTGTCACATGACACTTGTCCTCATCAGTCATGATCCCAACAGCATTTCCCCAAGCAAGAGGTAAATGTACATATATTTTTAAACAGATAAGAGTGTATTTTCACTTTTACAATGGCTGACCCGCTGGAGAAAATAAGCGGGGCGGAGCCCCTACGCCCTCATGCAGAATACGCCGCTGGGGAAATGCCAGAGGCAGGGTGTAACTCGCTTGATATCACCAAAGCATTTGACACCTTTTGGCTGGGAATACATGCTAGACATGCTGTGTACATTTGGAATTCCCCATGAATACACAAAATCGATACAAATACTTTATCACCTCCCAACTGCCAGGGTGCGCATCGGGTTGCATATATCGAAGCCCTTTCAAATACAGAGAGGCACAAGACAAGGCTGCCCCCCCACCTCCCTCTATTATTCGCGCTGGCGCTCAAACCCTTACCTCACAAGCTGCGCGCAGAGTCCACTGGATGGGACATTACGCTCAATCGTGTGCACCATGCATTATCACTATATGCTGGTGACATCATAGTTTACACCAGGAATTTGCAGGATAACATAATCAGCGCACCCCAAACCTTTGCACAATTTGAGTCCATAGCAGGACTGGCCATAAATTATGAAAAATCATATGCATTTCTTTTTGGTAATGACTTAGCCATGCAGACCATCCCATTACTGAAGAAATCTAACATCATTATACTGGGAGATCTAAATCTGCACATGGAAGACAAGAGCCATCTGAGTGTTAAAAGACTACTATTAGATCTAGAAAGCTTACAACTGGCCCAGCTGGTAACAATAGCCACATACGTTAAGGGGCATACTCTGGATGTGGTAAACGACAATTATCCCAATATTAAAGTGGCCGTACCAGTACCGTGGTCAGATCAGCACATCATCCCTTTTAATGTACGGAAGATAGGAAGAGAGTAGAGGGAAGTTACCACCAAGGCTACGATAAGGAAAAGATGCTGGGCCAAGATTAACTCAGGAGCATGGGGGGACGTCCTAACTGACATACCAATCCCAAATACTGAGAATCCAGGGTCAGTAGAAGAAGGATACTCGAGATGGGAATCCTGGATTACTCAATCCTTGGATCTAGTAGCCCCTAACGTCTCTCACAAACCTAAATCCAGAACCAGAGCAGAAGGATGGTTTAATTCCTAGCTGCTGGCGCTACAGAAAAATTGTAAAAAAATCGAAAGGGATTGGAGAAAATATTATGATCCTCAACTCAAAACGGAGTAAAAAAGCAGCAATTAGAAACTACCATAACAGTATCAAAATAACCCAAACTACGGGGCTCATTAGGATGGCGGGCGGACTTTGTCCGCCCGCCATACTGACATGAAGAGGAACCGCCCGCCTTAAGGGCGGGGGTCCCTTGGGGGCAATGAGGATGCGCCCGCCACAGTGGCGGGCGCATCCCGCATATTTAACATTGCACCTCCCGCCGCAATGCTAAGAAATTCATGTAGCGCATTCCAATGCACAACGTGAGATGCCCGCAGTGCTGTCTATTGAAATTCAGGGGGGTACCATAGGTACCCCCCATGTGCAACCCCCAGAGTCCCTGGGGGCCCGCAACGGGCCCCCGCAACCAATTCCCGCATGCCTTTCCGTGGAGGCAATGCCGCCACAGAAAGGCATGTTTCCGCCCCCTTAGTAATATGGCTGGCGGTGTCTAACAGACACTGCCCCCATATTAAACTCTTTTCCGCCCCGTCTACTTGATGACTGGGTGGAAAAGCGGCAGACGGAAAGCCAGTAATATGGCGGTGGGGAAATGGGTGGCGGGAGGGGACGGATCTCGGGCGGATCGCCACTGCCATGCGGGCGGTGGTGATCCGCCCAAGATCCTAATGACCCCCATACTCTTTGAGGAAAAAATTAATAGAACTCAAAACTCCTCAAGGGAACTGTTCCCAGAAGTCAAGACCATGACTAATCCACCCACTGACACCGGTCCATCAGAAACTTCAGAGGAGATGTGCAATGATTTGGCCGCCTACTTCCTCTCGAAAATAATGGACATTTATAGCTGCTTTAAAATGAATGGAAACCTAAACACAGGGTCTGAAGAAGAACAGGAAATAGTTCCCCCACAACATTTATCACCAATTTCCCGCTTATGGAACAGAAGGATGTAGAAGCCCTGATGGATAAGGTGAAGTCCGGTTCGCCTCTGGACCCAGATCCCCTGCAAATTCTCAGAACAGTAACACCTGTCATTCTACAGACTCTAATGAGGGTCAAGAACCAGTCTCTAGAAACTGGCACAGTCCCTGTTGCTTGGAAACACGCTGTTCTAAAGCCTCTGCTGAAAAAAGCTAATGCAGATAGATCACAACTGGATAACTTTCGCCCCATCTCCTTGCTACTGTTTGTGGGCAAGCTACTAGAAAGGCATGTCAATAGAACACTGTCAGAATTCCTAGACACTAACCTGTGCCTCCACCCCACTCAGAAGGGCTTCAGGGCACAACACAGCACGAAATCGGCTCTGTTGGTAGTGGTGGAGGATCTAAAACGATTGTTAGACCAGGGAAATCAGCCGCCATGCTCCTATTGGATTTGAGCGCCGCCTTTGATTCGGTAGACCATCATATATTACGAAGAAGGCTCTCAGACATTGGGATACAGGGCATGGCGCTTAAATGGCTGTCATCGTTCTTGAAAGATAGAACATTTAAAGTACAGGAGAATACTACTCTCTCTGAAACCACGTCACTGAGGAGTGGGGTCCCACAGGGTTCCACATTGAGCCCAACACTTTTTAATGTGTACATAGAGCCACTGGCTAAGATTGTGATGGAATTTGATATATCCATGACTTACTACGGTGATGGCACTCATTTGGTTATCTCCTTGGACCCAAAAAATAGCAGGGATGGTGAGAGATTATCTTCCTGCTTGATAAGAGACAAAGAGCGGATGACAACAAGTTGCCTAAAATTAAATGGGGACAAAACTGAGTTACTACTTCTCCGCAGTAAAGCGATACCCAGGCCCTTCCTAGACTGGCCTGCCTGTCTAGGCAACCCACCTACCCCCACAGAAATAATAAAAAATCTTGGATTCTGGTTAGAAACGGATCTCTCCATGGTGACACAGGCTAAGAAGGTTGCAGCGACTTATTTTGGACTTCTTAGAAGCCTTCGGAAAATCCTAGACAGAATTCCTATACAGCTTAGGAAGACTGTGGTCCATTCTCTGGTCACATCTTGGTTAGATTATGGAAACTCATTGTTACTGGGGGCACCTACATTTATTACCCACAGACTGCAGGTGGTTTAGAATGCCATTGTAAGGCTGCTGTGCCAAGTCAAGGGAGTCAGTGAAAAAGCACCTATTTTGACTCCACTGGCTCCCGGAAGAAGCCAGGATAAAATCCAAAATACTGGTCATCACCCACAGAGCCTGCCATAATAGAGGTCCCCAAAAAATCGAGAGGCTAGTATCTCCCTACATCCCAAACAGGCAGCTACGATCAAGCACGGAGGAACTCCTAAAACCAACAAAGATCAGGAGGGAGAGATGGGGAGGAGATCTTTCTCCCACTTCGCTCCCAAACTTTGGAACTCTTTGCCTCTGGAATACAGGCTCATGGACAACATATTACAGTTCCGCAAACCGAGTAAGACCTGGCTGTTTAAGCAATACCTCTAAGGCCTGGTTAGCCCCTATTCAGCTATATGATCACGAAGCGCTGGGAAGCCTTAGGGCAGCCATGCGTTTTATAAATACGTACAAATAATAATTTGGCAACCGAAACATAACAATAGCATGTAAGACTTTTAGATATTTGGGGATACAAGTATATAGGAGCGCACAACACGTTATTGAAGGGAACCTGCAGAAAGCAGTACGTTCGCTGAGGGCAAAAATCGCATTCTGGACATCTTTACCCCTCTCAGTTGCAGGTAGACTGGCAATATCAAAAATGGTAATGCTACAGCTCCTTTTAAACTTTTTTACGAACTTCCCAGTGGTGTTCTCAAAAGCATTTTCAAAACTCTGAACACTTTGTTAATCAACTTAATATGGGGCACGGACAGATGTAGATTAAGTTTATCGAAGATGCAATTCCCACCAGACGCAGGAGGAATGGGACGCCCAGACTTTTATGCATACTGCCTCGCTACACAAATAGAATGGCTCTCATATTGGCTATCAGGTCGAAATTTACATAAAATAGCACACACACAACAAATGCTAGCACACGGTAGATTGCACAGACTGCTATGCCCCAACAGCATTTCTCCACCCCTATCTTAAACGTTGCTTAGAATTGAAATAATTTACTGGAACCAAGAGCAAAAATATACTGCAAATACCCCTGCATATGTGCCTGACATCCCGCTATTAGGTATCCCCACCAACACTGGCCTGTTAACCAACCGGCAGTTGGAACCCTGGACACAAGCCGGAGTGAGCACAGTAGGTAATCTCTTTGGAGAGGGAGCACTCCTATCACATACAGATTTCATAAATGAACAATTGGTCCCAGAAGCACTGTTTTTAGCCTATGCAAGCCTGGTAGCTTATATTAAGTGAAACTGGGCTCCTCAAGGAATGGAACCCACAACAAATGATCTAGTTCATCTAATGTACCTCATGGGAACAGGTCGCCACCTCACACGTTGGTTTTATCACGGGATACGCAAACATCAACCATCTCTACTGAACCCAACACGCAGTAAATGGGAGCGAGATATAAATAGACCACTACTGGACAAAGAGTGGATTACTATACTAGAATACCCAAAACGAGTATCCCGCAACACGCGTTTTAAATTCATCCAATATATGATCACTCAAAGGGCGTTTTAACACCACACAAATCACATTCCATATATCCAAATACTACAGCATCATGTCCCAGATGCGTTGAACAAGATGCAGATCTTGCCCATATAATATGGACTTGTGTCAAACTAAGAGGGTACTGGGGAGGGATATCCACTGTTCCAGAAGAAGTACTGGGCGATAAAGGATTCCAAACAGTAGAAGCATGTTTCTTGGGACATTATAGATGGCGAAAAGGTCCCGAGGTACAAGCTAGATTTGCAGACCTAGCCCTACTATTAGCCAAATGTGGTATAACTAAGAGATGGAAATCACCAACAGCCCCAACATTACACGATTGGAAGGAAGAAGTGGAAAAATGGGGACTAGCTGAAAGTGTAGCTATTCGCAGAGAAAAAAATAGAGGACTACGAAAGAAACCTATTGCTATGACACTATATTGACGTCCTTTAAAACAGCTGATGCTTTAAATCCTGGAGAATAGCTAAACACTAATTTATGTATCAACGCCAGGTCACTCTCTAAACATGCGGGGGAGTTATGAGACCCTTTGGAGGAAGAAAAAACAGACTTATGTCTGCTGATTGAAACCCGGCATCACAACCACTCAACCCCGGTGCTAGCAGGCGCCTTCCCTGAAGACTATACAGTGACAAGACTAGACAGGATAGGCAAGCGAGGAGGTGGGCTGGCAGCAGCACCCCAGGCCCCCCACCACATAAAAGTACTAGGCACAGTTCTAACCTCATATATAGACCTCATGGTGTTTCAGATAGAGTCTTTGAAAGGGTCTAGATGGAGGGGAGCGGTAGTGTACCATCCTCTGGGAGAGAGTAAGCAATTGTTTTGCTCTACTCTTTTGGAAACTCTCACCCCTTATATATTACAATCAGACCACTTTGTGTGAACAGGAGACTTTAACCACCATCTTGAAGACACCTCAAACTCAGACTCCAAGTCCCTTTTGTCAGCAATAGAATCATTGTTTTTTTTCCCAGAGTGAGCGAGCCTACTCACATTGCAGGTCATGCACTGGATTCCATATTCTCAAACGTTCCTTTTCTCTCCGTAAACTCACCCCAGGAGATCACATGGACTGACCATTGGGCTTTAAGATTATCTTTCAGCCAGCAAGATGGTGTAATGAAGCCCCTAGTTAAGGACGGTCTCCGAAGGTCATGGAGGAAGGTCATGCCGGAAGCCTTTGACATGGCTTTTTCATCCACCTTGTTTGAGGGGGAGCTAGACAGCAACAGGGCCCTGGAAAAATGGGAGGGAGGAATCGGTGCGGCCCTGGACAGTATTGCCCGCTGAAAGTAATAAGAGTAAAAGGGAAACAGGCGCCGGCGCCTTGGTACTCAGAGGAGCTCAAAGTGGAGAGGGGTAGGTGCAGAGGTCTGGAAAGAAAGTGGGGAAAAACCAAAGGTCTCGACGACAAGTCAGCTTATGTTGTGGCACACAGAGTCTATCTAGGCCAATGTAAAAGGGCTAGAAGAGAACATCTGAGTCTGCAGATAAGGGAGGCTAAGAATTTGTCACAGGAACTTTTCAAGATATTAAAAGAGTTAACCAACAATATAGTGAGTAGGGTGGCGGCCCCCAACAACTCTGTGATAACCTGGCCACACACTTTAGAGAAAAGATAGACAACATATACAACTCGCTGGGAGGAGGAGAGACCCCTACGAGGCTCACTCCGCAGACGAGAAACCCTTCAGTACCTAAACTTGATTAATTCGCTACCATCACTATGGAGCAAGTAGGGGAGACACTTGCAGCAACAAAGTCAGGATCAGAGTCAGATTGCGCCCCTCCTTTCATCATGGCAGATCTGGCCACGGCCTTAGCTGCCTCACTCTCATCAGTTTGCAACATCTCCCTGGATACTGCCACCTTCCCAAACAAGTGGAAGAGAGCATCGATCAAACCTCTCTTAAAGAAAACGTCTGCAGACCCAGCAGAGATGAAAAATTATAGGCCAATTTTCCTGCTTCCAAGTTGTTCGAAAGTCATGGAGAAGATGGTCAATAAACAACTGACAGATTATCTAGAACAAAACAACAATGGGAGAGGTAGGGAGAATCAAGGACACTCTCTCAGTCCCCGGTTAAATGCAAGTAAACAAAAAAGAGAGGTTCAATCAGTCTCAATACTGCCACAAAGATGAAGCGAGATGGATAAGGGTCACACACTCATTTCGGGTGGATAGGAAGGCCCTCACACACCGACCTAGTCAGTGTCATGCTTCATCACTGGGCCCCACCACAGAGGCCGAGTGCCTCTAATGTGTGCTGCGACGCCAGAAAGACTGCAGAGCTGGTTGTGTGAAGAGGGACGTGTTGTGAGGGTAAATAAAATTAAAAGTGTCTAAAAGGGTATCAAAAAAAGAAATTTAATATGTGATCCCTAAGACACGGATACAGAGTATTATGTGTCTGAATTTAGTTGCCAAGGTTTAGGATAGGTTAAATTCAGAAAATACATTAAGTCAATCAGTCAACATGTTTCTGCCATATGGGTGGTTTCAAATTACCAAGGCATTCGTCAGGACTATACCCCGGCGGTATGGACACTCTAATAGTATATCCTAACCTGGGGGCGTGAAAGTGAAAACCGGACCCCGACAATTGTCGGGGTCCGGTTCTGAGGCTGAACACAGGTTTTTCAGCGGGCTGCGAGCGTTGAGGGCGATGTGCCAGGTACGCTCCAACCCCCCTCCCGAGACCCATGGTGCAAGTAGCGCCCATTTTTAAAGTGCTGATACACTCCTTATTTTGGAGCATTTTTGGAATGAGCAACTCGCTCTTCCATTTTTTCTGAAGCACTTTTTTCACCCCCCTTTTCACTTTCACGCCCCCAGGTTAGGGTGGACTATTAGAGTGTCCATACCGCCGGGGTATAGTCCTGACGAATGCCTTGGTAATTTGAAACCACCCATATGGCAGAAACATGTTGACTGATTGACTTAATGTATTTTCTGAATTTAACCTATCCTAAACCTTGGCAACTAAATTCAGACACATAATACTCTGTATCCGTGTCTTAGGGATCACATATTAAATTTCTTTTTTTGATACCCTGGCGAAGTTGTGTGCGTTGCAGTAAATAGGGAACCCTGAAGTACTGTCTTAAACCTATTTTCGCAGTATTCCAAAGAGATGCCCACGCATCACCGAATTTCATGTAAAAAAATATGACAAGTCCAGCTCAGAGTACCGTATTAACAATATGTTTGGTGAAGCCAGATTTCACTGACTGATGTAAATGGAAAGTATTAGTTTAACACTGCAGAGGAAACAGTATCAATCATGCAATTACAATATAAGTAGTTTGAAAAATGCGTGTTACCATCACTTTATGCCAGAAGCTTTCCAACTAACTCCAAGCTCACAATTCCTGTTTAAAGATTCAAATTCACTAGATAGATTTAACTCCTTGCCCGCCGGTAATTCTTTTTTATACTGAACCATTTGAGTCGTGACCCCCACAATCAACAATAGAAATAAACAGAATATTACACTCACTCACTACTGCGACTAGCTGAATCATCCAGCGCATCAGAACTTTATATATATCCCTGAATTACATCAAGCAATACGGATCCTGGAAGCTTAATTATTTTGATTTTGCTTTGAGTGAAAGCACACCATATGTGCTTTCACTATAATATTGTTCGTGTCCCTTTGTTTAGACGCAGCTCACTGTAACCTGAATACAGAGTGCAGTGTCTAAAGAAAGAGGGCGCCAACATTAAAGTGCTCTCGCCTTTGCAAGAGTTGGAGCTTTTGACATTAAAAATAACAATGCCTTTTATATATGTGATGTGTTAGGTTTAAAACACAAAAATAACATGCATTGTCATTAACAATGCCAATCGCTTACACCCTCCCAAAAGCGGGACCTATTGCATTGAAAATGCTTGTTGTGATTTGCTGTAAACCATTCAGTAGTTTCTGTGATATTAAGGCTCAAAATGTATAGCTGTTATACGTCATGGAGAATCTGTGAAGCTGACATATCTCAAGATGAGATCAGGTTGGCTGCCACCACATCAACAATGATGTGGCGCTGCCATCCTAAAACTCAGGACTCAGTCCCTTGTTGTGGAAAAAACCGTAAAAAAAAGACGTAAGAGGAAAGGTCCGGGATACCCACACGCCCTACCCTCCGCCTTAAATAGTTTTTAACGAGAATTCACGGGGAATCCACAAATTTGCAGTAAACTTTTAAATCAATGCACCCCTTTGACTACAAATCCTTTAATTGGGTAGAGGTGCAGGCCCCCCTTAAAGCCCCAAAGGTCCCAGGGACCCCTTAATATCCATGGCAGTAATTTCTCAAAAGGGGAACAGGAGTGTGGTCAGCCTCCCTAAACCTCAATGAGGCCTGGGGATCCTATCTCCTGAAACCAGATCTATTGTTGTGTCTGGGAAACCCCATCCAAATGTGGGTTCCTACCTGGCTTGCAGGTAAACTGAGACTGCCCTGTCTAGAATGGGGCAGAGAAAAAATCTGCTACAGCTGCACCAGGAATGGGTGAATGCAGGAAAGCCAGCAGTCATGGGGCTCCGCTGCGGCCCCAAAGGAAGTTGACTTGTGGGCACCCAAAGTGGGCGCCTACCTTAGGCCCCAGGGAATGGCGTCAACTGTTCCAGTATTGGGAGGGTGGCGCCAGGGAGGGGGGCTGCATGCCCCTTCCCGTTTAAAAGAAGTTGGACCCAGGGGATGTGGTACCCAGGGGCAGCATTGGCTCAGAGAGGGGTTCTGCATGTCCCTCTTCCTTTAAATGAAGTTGGCCCCTTGAGGATGGGGTTCTCTGAGATAGTGTTCACTCAGGAAGTAGGACCACCCCTACTCTTTAAATAAAGTTCACCCCCGGGAGAGGGGGTTTCAGGGGCACAGCCTGGCAAGTGGCCAAACCCCAGCTGCACATGGCCAAAGGTCGTGCGTGGGGTAGGGTTTGCTACCTGCCAGGGGTCGGACACAGGTCCCGGCCTGCGGCCAACCCCACGCAGGACACAGGTCAAGGACTGCAGCCAACTCCACACCTGTAACAGCAGATGGGCATGCTCGGCTTGGCGTTGGCGATAAGTAATGTTAGGACATACCAATGGTGACAGTACATCACAATGCGCAAGATCCATGGGGGAGCAATTGCCAGGAAGGAAATAATGATAGGAATGAAGTGGAATCATGATTAACATATAATCCAGGTACTGACAACAAATGGGGTAACATTGCTGATCTGGTGATACATCTATAGACGAGCCTATATAAAAAATAGGAGATATAAAAAAAACACCGACATAATGACCCAAATTGGGTGGCCACGGAGGAGGGGTTGGGTAATCTCATGACAAAGCTATCAGGGTAGCATTGATCAGTTTATGTGTGTCGAGTTGTTGTTTTAAATTCTAATCAAGTTAATGTTGCATTGTCCTAATCTGCACAATAAGACCAATGAACAGGATCTGTGAACCCTGTAGATAACTAAATGCCAGACATGCTTAATATGTTTAAGGATAATATTTACACACATCTCCATTTTTACCACTCAAATTCTCCCTGTATACCTAAATCTAATATCTCAGTCAACTGAAAGCTGCCTAGACATAGTAATGTATCAGACCTGCCAAGCCTTTGCAGTATAATACATCAGACCATGCCAAATGTAAAGTATATACTGACAATGATGCACTTCTAACTAACAGAAAATGCAAATAGAGAAATAAAACATTTAAAAAATAGCTGTAACATATCACATTTAATCAGGTTTACCCTGACTGGGTCCACTGTCCGCAAAGATAGTGCACATTGATCAAATATTGGAAATAACCAGCTAACACTTCAAAACTGATTAAAGTTATAATGATAGGAATCATTTCCATTCAAATTGATAAATGTGGAAATTCCAGCTTCCGTGTCCAAATTCATTCAAGCACCCTACGGTTTTTATCTGTATGTGTAGCAGCAAGTTGTCTATACTTGTAGCTAGATGAAGAATACCAAATCAAACACCTACCATTGTAACACTAACATCTCACATACTTTGAACTATACATTGAGTACATACCAGAATTTGTTCAGTGCTGTCCTTGTGAAAGGTGTTGGCGATTGGTTCACTTCCGAACTCAGGCTCTGTTGAAGATTTTTGAGAGGAATCTTCTGGTTCGGTTGAAGATTTTTGAGAGGAATCTTCTAGTTCGGTTGAAGATTTTTGAGAGGAATCTTCTGAGATTGAGGGGGTGTTTTCACTCGGAGAAGCTCCTGCTCTTAGTAAAACAAACAAAATAGAATGGAAAATATCCAGCCAACAAAATAACTCAACTGGGGATGTGCCAATTATGTCATGGATGGTGTAAATGGAGATGTTTCACATGGGTTCATCTGGGGTGTCATGTGATGTGATATGTACTGCCATCAGAGATAAACTGAATGAGCAATTCATGCTCTCTTAGAGCACTAATACTTAGCTTAATCCTGCCTTTGAAATTAGCTACCTATCAGTCACCTATCCCACTACTAAACCTATAAGGTAAAACTGTCACCGATTTTTCCAGCCTGCTCTTTTGAGGCTTTCACATGATGTATACTGATGGTCAAGAAATGTATTAGGTGCTGTTCTGTGATGCATATTTACCATTATACTCTTGAATTGACTACTTTTCCAGTAACATACTTCTGTATTATATCGATTTAAAAATTTAAAAACATTTGTTCCAAAATTAAAAGGAACATGCCTAAGGCCCTGTAACAAGAATTAATCAATAACGCACACCTGCAAAGTAAGACACAGAGACATACTACAGTCTTCAGTGACAGTGAAGAAGCCACTTACAGCCATGTTGGCCATTAAATATTTGACTCCCTGCCATGTGTCTTCAGAGAAATACAAAGTAAGTAAGGAGTGACGAAAAGATGGTCCCAGTGTGGCTCTTGATCAATAGTAACTAATGTGTTGGTCATTCTTTACGTAACCGTCACTGCATATGTAGGTTCACAATATTTTGTGCATGCTAAAAGGAATACAGATTGCCTCAATAATAAATCCAAATGAGCCATTGCTATTATCTTTTATTACATACTGAACAGTAGGCTAAGTAAATCAGATACTTAAGTTCACGTCCAACTCAAAGGTTACCGTTTACTGCACAGTGTGCATCATCCTTGAGCAATAAGGTCTCCCTGTGAATTTAAAATGTTGCTGGAACACACTGGTCTGCAACTCTACACCTGAAGATCTTCTTTACATAGCTTTTGGATGCAATATAGATTTATAGTGAGCGCTTCTTGTGGTCTTGCTCATAATTCAACGTCTTTCTTGCACATTTCAGTTCCCTGCTCATGATTCAATTGATTTCCAATGTAATCTTGTGTTTGCCAGGGATGATTTGTATCCTCTGACTGCTGATCTCAGGACCTTGAAATACAGCGCACATAGGATTATGTTCTCTCTTTTTCTCTGTCACTTCCAGCTCCTTTGCACACCCATCTCTTTAATATTAATTATTAATCTCCCCATAGCACCTGTGTGCTCCCTCCAACCCATTAGTGCTCTAATAGCTGCTCACCACAGTATTGGTAGGTGTCCATCTGTAAATGTTTAAACCATTGCAAGATGGCTGCCTGAGCATGCAACTATACTTCCCTGAATTGTGGCTGTAGATTTTTTTTTGCGTTAAGACAAATCATTCCAAGATGGCCAACAATAAAAAAAAAACACTGCATGTGTGCACAAATGCGTCATCCAACTTTTTCTTTTGCTCTAATTTTATTTGTTTATTTTGTAATGCACATGAATCATCCCAGAAGAGATATCTCGGCACATCTGGATCAAAAAATGCAGGGTAAGGAGCCTAACATTAAATGAATTCAGTTTTTAATAGTTTTCAAAAACTGTAATGAGCGATCCATTCTCGAAGGTGTAGGAAAAGTTTGTTCGAAAGATGGGGTGCTAAGAAAGAGAAAGCACTACCACCTGAGCGTGCTTTCTTTATGTATGGTACTTATTGGCAAAGATCTTGTAGGACGATAGGGAATACGTTTTTCCCTCAAGTAGCTGGGTGCCTTACCATTAAGTGTTTTGTGCACAACACAGCAGATCTTGAAGGTAAACCGCTTCCACACTGGCAACCAGTGTAGTGCATGCAATAGAGGGATAGAGGCCGATCTCACTGGAAGGTTGTGAATTAGACACGCTGCATTATTCTGAACTACCTGGAGCTTGTCCAGGAAGGATTCGTTGACCGAAGTCAGAAGAGCATTTCTATAGTCCTGGAGACTGATCACCAGTGCCTTGACTAGGGTCTTTCGTACTGCCACTAGGAGCATTGGAAATAGTCTCTGTAATAGCCTCATAACATGGAAGCAGGAGCTAGTAGTGGAAGTCACTTGGTCTTTAATAGTAAGCTTCTGATCAAGTTTTATGCCCTAATTTTTCGAGTGGGTGGTGCTTCCAATTCCAGCAGCCACCACTCAGGAGACCATAATAGATGAGCAGCCCCGAAAAGCATAATTTCAGTTTTGCCACCATTTAGTTGGTGAGAGTTAGCAGCCATCCACGATGTAATAGCTTTCATGCCATCAGTGAAATGCTCTCTCGTTTCAGACGGGTCTTTATCAAAGGCTAAAATAAGTTGGGTATCGTCCGCGTATGAAATAGGCGTGAAGCTATACGCTCTTATGATGTTTGCAAGAGGAGCGACATATATGTTGAACAGAACAGGGCTCAAACAGGAACCCTGGGGCACTCCTCTGTCTATATTCATGGCACGTGACCGAAAAGGTCCCAAATGAATAGTCTGCGTTCGGTCAGACAGATAGTTTCTAAACCATTGTAGCACCCGGCCCTGGATACCTATCTCCTCCAATCTCCGTATCAGTATAGAGTGAGATATGGTATCGAAGGCCGCAGACAGGACGAACAGCACAAACATAGATGGAAGATGTTTGTCTTGACAGTTTCTGATATGGTCTCTGACAGCCAAGAGAGCAGTCTTGGTGCTGTGCATGCGCATGTGTGTCAGCCATCTTGAAATGATAATTCATAACACAAAAGAAAACATTATATAATTCACAGATGGCCTCCTCACCTTCATGAGCAGAAATGGAGCCCATCAAAGAAAAAAACATGCAGCAACAACGCCAATAGACATCACAGCTGAGATTTTTTTGTCTTTGCCAAGGCTTATTTCATATGTTTGAGGCACATTTTGATTGAGAATTGACATACAAAAATGAACAAATAATTGCCTATGGCTTTGGTAATGAATGATTAATAATCTGAACTATCCTCCAATGGAGAATTTACCATTTGGCATACCTGCCATCAGCTGTATTAATGTTGCATACATTTCAAAACCATTACCAGTTCGGGTGATTACCCTACTACCAATCTGCCATTGGGTATTTTGATATCTGCTACATTTTACAGCCAACAGCTATCACATGTCGATATGGAAGTTTTCGTACTGTTCTCTGATTAGAAAAAAACAGAAAACATGTAACAATTTCCTAGACATTCCTACCTACAGTGCTGAGTGTTTCCTTTTGTACTCTGGTGGAAATACGTGTTCTTTGAAACCAGTGGCCAACTCCTTCTACTTCCCAGAGTAATTCCTGGTCTCCTG
This sequence comes from Lissotriton vulgaris, assembly GCF_964263255.1. Classification (NCBI taxonomy): domain Eukaryota; kingdom Metazoa; phylum Chordata; class Amphibia; order Caudata; family Salamandridae; genus Lissotriton; species Lissotriton vulgaris. Next base: position 523,218,083 of record NC_141689.1, on the reverse strand, counting down.
GATATTTCTCTAAGTACTGCTTACAAACTGCAGAAAAAATAAAGCAAACACCGGCTTTAGAATGTAACTAGTGAATAACACCCAAATTACTTTCCTTTCTGGTTGTGTCCATTTGCTGAAATCTCAAAGTTTAGTCCAGAACCTCACTAACATTCAAGTAATTATTTGTTCACAGTTTATTGGAGTTCAATAATTATATGAAACCATGGGAATTCAACTAAAATAGGCATTCAGGAAGTTGACAATTTGCAGTAAAGTGGAAATTTTGATTGGGATTCCCAAGTGAAAATAATAATGAAGAAGTGGCAACAAATACAAAACAGATTGTACATAGTACAGCAACAAGTAAGAGAAACATGAAGAAAGAAGGCAGCACAAAAAAAATTAAAAGCAAAACCGTCATTGCTCTGGTAGTATATAATGTCAGATAAAATGAAATTAATAAAAAGTATAGAAGACAAGCCTCCATAATACAAGTGCAGTGGTTGCAACACAAGTACTTCCTCTTCAACGTCACAGCTTCGCTACCCCTACAGAACCAGCTAAGTATACCACGGGCGGTGTCCTCCAGGCCAAATCTCGGCCCCATGCTGATGCTCTTTCTTCACTGCCTACTTCTGGTAAGGCTATGCGTCCAGACACTGATACAGACATGGACACTGATACCACAGGGACGGACACCCCTGATGAGGCTGCCCCAAAGAAGAAGACTAGGAAGACAAAACACGTGGAGCAAGACATATCCCAAACTATGTCTACTCCTTTCACTTTTAATCCTGCAGACATAGTCCACCCTCGGTCTTCGGACTGGGCTCCTGCGCCAGGAGTTGCTCCGTATCTGCATGATAACCTCCGACGGAGTTTTGATAAGGAGGTGCGTAATAGATTACGTTCAGAATGCCCCAGGCCAGACATTACGGACAAGGTAGCAGAAACCCCGGATATCGACCCTAGCCTACTTACCTTCCTCAAGAAGTTTGCAAAGGACCCAAAGAAAGGTATTGATCTGGCCAGGCGAGGCTATCAGGACAAACTCCTGGACGTGGCAGGCCCTCTTGCTAAGATCCTAGAAATGGCCTTGGAGGCGCAGGAGTCGCCCACTGTGGTGGATCCGGATGTACTGGCAGGGTGGAGCAGACCATTTGCCTCCTAGGTAACGCGAATTGCGCTCTATCTACAGAACAACGCAAGTCACTTCTCATGCGGATTGACTCTAACCTCACTGAATTGGCAGCAGCGGAACCAGGGCCCTAGCGGAGGGAAATCATTTTGGAGAATGCTTTGTCAAGGATGTTTCCAAGTGCGTGGGCACATTCACAACGCTAGATAAGGCCCAGTCTGGCATTAAGCGAGGCCTTTTTCGACGGGCCGGCGAGTCCGAGGACGCTCGAAAGGCCGCAACTTTTCCCAATGTCCTCAACGATGAGATTACGGAAGAGGCTGCGGAGAGTGGGATTCCACTCGCGGAGGGACCTTCTATCGTACCAGACAATGCTTCAACCAAAGGCGTTTCCACAGAGGTGGCCATCGAGGGGGCTTCCAAGCCCCAGACTCTGCAGGTAAGTGCTCCCGACAACCTTCTGATACCATTGGGGGTCGCACTCAGTTTTTCTATCACAATTGGTTTCAAATTTCTCAGGATGCATGGATTTTGCAGACAATTCAGGGGTTCCATTTAGATTTCTACCAGACCCCCTATCAGGTCAAATGACCCAACAGCTTTCTTTTTTCCAACTAGAATGCGATTTTATTGATTCCGAACTAGGAGAAATGCTGCAGAAACAGGCAATAGAGCGTTGCAACGAGGGCCCTCGTGGTTTTTGCAGCAATATTTTCTTAGTGCAGAAGAAAATCGGCGGTCACCGATTACTTTTGAATTTGAAGGATTTCAGTCAGTTCATGAATTACAAACACTTCAAGATGAAGGGCATCCATCTTTTGGCAGATCTTCTCAATGTAGGAGACTGGATGGTCCAGTTGGACCTGAATGACGCCTATCTGCCAATACCTATTTTTCCTCCTCACCACCGTTTCCTCCAATTTCAATGGCGGAACCAGTGGTTCGAGTACTTGGTCCTTTCTTTCGGGCTCTCCTCAGCACCATGGTGCTTCACCATGGTGATGAAGCCATTGATAGCTCACCTACGAGAGTGCGATATTTGCATGATAGTTTATCTAGATGACATACTCATCATGGTGCAATCTCCACCACTAGCTGCTCATCATTTACAACTGACCATAGCTACTTTACAAAACCTAGGGTTCGTGATCAACGAATCTAAATCAGCTCTTGCCCCCTCGCAGAAGGTGGATTTTCTAGGGTTCGTTATAGATTCTCGGACGACCCAGTTGAGCCTTCTCCGTTTCAAACTGAAACTCATCAGAAAGGAGCTCACCACGCTGTTATCCAAAAAGACAGTCTCACTCAAGGCAATTGCCATTATCGTGGGTCTTCTGGCATCCTCCATATAAGCAATCTTCCCAGGTCCTCTTCATTATCGGGTCCTTCAAAGGTTAAAGATACGACACCTTCAGAAAGGTCTTTCTTACACGGATGTTGTCCCTCTCTCTCAGGAAGCCCAGGAAGAGATACAGTGGTGGCTTAGCCACGTGGAAGCATGGAATGGCAGAACCATTTTCGGGTCTCAGCCAGAGGTGGTTATAGAATCAGACGCCAGCCGTTGGTGCTGGGGGTGCGCGTTACGGAGATATCTCCACAGGCGGATGGTGGTCCCTGCGCCAACTCGATCTTCACATCAACTACCTGGAACTTTTAGCGGAATCGTTCCCGATCCGGACACTGCCACCCAAACGCCTCTCATGTTGCATCCTGCATCAGATGGACAACATCTCGGTGGTGAGATACATCAAAAAATTGGGAGGCATGAGGTCCTCTCTGCTCGCAGAAATAGCGAAGGACTTTTGGCATTACTGCCTGAGTGATCAGATATCGGTGATAGCCGAATATATCCCGGGGCAGTCGAACATAGTAGCAGACTGGAACTCCCGACACCTCAAGGATTACAGCGATTGGCAACTCCATCGTCAGATAGTCAGATGGTTGCAAGCAATCTGGAGCAATTGCGAGATTGACCTATTTGATTCAAGGCTGAATCGTCAGTTGGAGAAGTTCTTCAGCTGGAGACCGGATCTGTTACCTCTGGCAACTGATGCAATTTCTCAGGGCTGGTCCAAGGGCCTTAATAATGCCTGTCCCCCATTCATATTGATTCCCAATGTGACTACCCAGGTGTCTCGCCATCTGGCGGAAGTGATCTTAGTAACCCCCATGTGGAAGTCGCAACCTTGGTTCTCAACTTTATTGGCGATGAGCTGCGTCTTCCCCAGGATGATTCCGTCATCCTTGACGAAGCTCCAGGTCCCTCACGGAAAAATACACCTGATGATGCTATCGGGACAGTTGTCTCTGATGGCAAAGATGGGAACTGCTGGGCCTTTCGGGCACAGCTGCGTCTTTCATCAACCAAGCCTGGGCTCCCTCCACCAGGAAACGGTATTCTCTGGCCTACAAAGGCTGGGTTCGTTGGTGCGTGGAGAAACTTGTGGATCCCGTGGGGGCCTACTTAACCCATGTTGTAAATTTTCTGTCTGAAAAGGCCTCGGAAGGTCTGGCTTACGGTTAGGCCGACAATTTTCATTAGGCCATCTCAGCTGGTCATTCTCAGATAGATGGCAAGCCGGCAGGTATGCATCCGGTAATTTTTAAGTTACTAAAAGGTATTCGGGTTGCGAATCCACCTAAACCAAAGTATTCCTCTCTGTAGGATGTATCTCGGGTTCTTTCCTTACTGGACAAATGCCACAGAATGACATGTTGACACGGACACAACAATTGTGTAAGTTAGCGATGCTACCATGCCTATCTGCCTGTCGGCGGTCTTCCGATGTGAAAGCTCTGGACCTTACAGGTAGAGGGGCAGATTTACAATAACTGGCGCATCCCCAGGGAAGCGCAAGTTATTGTGCGCCGCAGCTCCGCCACTCATGGTGCGCCGCATTTACAAAGCGGCGCACAATGGGGCAAAAACAGCACAGATGCGTGACGCATCTGTGCCGTAAAGCGGCGCATTGCTGGAGTTGCGTCGCAAGCGCGACGCAGCTCCAGCTAGGCTCGGGGGTGCCCTATCTGTCCAATGCTGCGTCAAGCCTAACGCAGCAGTGGCCTAAAAGTGACTGAGGGAAATCTTGTAGATTTCACTCAGCCACTTTTAGGAGGCGTTCCTGCGCAGGAACGCCCCCACCCCTGCGCCGAAACGCCGCCTTATGGCGCAGGGCTATACAACGTGACGCATCTCCCAGATGCATCACGTTGTAAATACCCCGCACCATGGCACCTCTTTTGCGCGGCTGCTGCGTCACAAAATTGACGCAATGGCGAAGTAAAAGAGGCGCAAGGGGCTTGTAAATCTGCCCAGAGTATTTACTCCTGAAGCAGTTTCCTTCAATATTACAGCCAGAACTAGTGTTGAGTATCATGCTTTTCCTGGTAATGCAAAACTATGTGTAGTTCAATGTCTAAAAGCTTATGAACAATGTACAAGATCTATATGACCTGATGGTGTGGTTCAATTGTTAATTGCTCTGCAAAAACCGTATAAACCGGTCTCTGCGGCCACTGTAGCCAGATGGTTAAAATATGTCATGAAAGAGGCGGATATTGATATCCAGGTGCATGGACGCTTTCTGTGCCTGGAGCTATGGCTTCCAAAACCTTTATGTTGGGTTCTACTGTTCAGGATATAAAACGGTCTGCTGACTGGTCTTCTGAATCAACTTTTAAACAGTTTTACTATAAACTGGTGGGTGATATAGCCTCAGTTGCATTTGATAAGCGTTAAACTAGCATAATCCGAAGCCACCAGTCCTGTAATAGAGTAAAAAAATTAGCTTGCATTCGCGCCAAGAATTTTCAATTCTATTAAGGACACGTAGGCGAGGATTATCCCATCCGGTTATATTACAAAAAATTGTAATGTTTACCCACCCGTATGTATTTATATTCTGTCTAAGCAGAAGTTACGGGTTTTTCCTGTGTTTCATTCCTTTCAGGTTCTGAGAAGAAGATGGAATAAGAGTACTTCTGGTTAAGAAGACGTTACTTTGCAATTGGTTCTGTTTTTCCACGTTGGTGGATGTTATTTGGACATAAGTTATTTTTATTGGACTTTTACTGTTTGAACAAAGAAAGAGTATGATTTCTGGTTATTGTGGCTCTTATAAGGTCTTTCAGGATGTGATGTGTAAGATATGCATCATGGGAAATGTCGTTTATTTACACAACAAAACATTTTCATTGGCTGCTGTGAGTGAAAGCATAATCCTCGCCTCCGTGTCTGCCAAGAACTGAAAATTCTTGGCGCGAATGCTAGCTAATTTTGTATTCACTAAAATACGGGAGAGTGTGGGGGGTATTAGGAGATTGATGTCTAACATACCTTGTCCCAAATTTAGGGGCATATTATCAAGAACGGCGTAAAAATTATTGCCGCTTAAGCGGCGATAATGGGCTTGATAATATGCCCTTGTGAATGCCCATAGAAGCCCAGGTTCTGATGTGAACCTGGGCTTCAATGGGAATTCACAAGGTCATATTATCAAGTCTATTTTCGCCGCTTTAGCTGCAGTTTCCTGCCGCCAAAGCGGCGATAATCTTAAACCCGTTCTTGATAATATGCCCCCTAGTGCCCAGATTCCTATTTGTTAATTAGAGCATACGAGAAAGAGCAGGGAGTTTAAACGAGACAGGGCTATTGTAGCCCGCCAGGTTCAAAGCATATTTGTATAGCACTGTGAATCCCGGGCATCCTGTTTTTTTTTTCACCAACTCCCTTCATTACCCCTGAGAATGGAGTCGCCAGGCCTGTGCCAGGATTATTATACATTAAGTTTCAAGTAATAGGGGCTACTTTTGTTTACCTCAAATTGATATCTATGTAAAGTTTATCATATAGAGGCATATATTTTAGAACCTTGCCAGCCAGATGCCCCACTTGCTAGGAAAGGACGCCCAGTTGATTCAGCCGCTGTGGGGACTTGCTGTCCCAGTCTGCTGTAATCTGCTGTGACCTCCAGGAGAAGGGGCCATCAACGCAGCATCGGGCTTCAAGAGTGCAGGACTGCTCCTGCAATGAGGGATGCTAGGAGAATCGGACGCTGTGAGGATTTGCTGTTGCAGCCTGCCGTGACCTGCTGTGACCTCCAGGAGGAGTGGCCACCAATGTCGCATCGTGCTTCAAAAGCCAGGACGGCTCCTACGCAAAGCCCAGGATGGGGGAGGGCCCATCTGCGGCAGGAGGAGCCGGGTGGGGTCACTGCCCTTAATTCTGCTATTCAAACGTACCAAATTTGATGTTGCTACTCCCAGCCTATTGAGCTACTGGCTCCATGAGACATTACAGTTTGACTTGCATATCAAGCTCTTTTTAGCACTACTCTCTTGAGCTCTAATGGGGCAACCGAACGCTGTTGCTGCAAAACCCACGCCAGGTTCCACCCTAGATGGCTTTCTGCAATGTGCTGTGGGGTCATCAGTAAGGAAATTGACCTGGCGGAATGGCGTCAGTCTTTGACATCTCTGCCTGAGGCGTTTTTTGAGCCTTCACAAGCTTTACCCAAGCCCTATGTGTCTGCTAGCCTCTGGTGGTATGACTGACTCCTCCCGGGATACTAAGGGTACTGCCCGTGGCTCCAGCCCAGTCAGGCCTACTTATGCATCATGGGCATGCCTGCAAAAACCTTCTGGAGGCACTTGTGAGGATCGGGTTCAGCAAGATGGATCCTGTGGCTTTGGAAGCAAGAGCCTCGGCTCTATTATTATTATTATTATGGAATTTGGTTAAGCGCGCGGCTGGCGCTGTGGACAGGAACGGTAGTGAAAGGCGGCTAGTAGCAGGAGAACAGGTATGTTTTCAATTTGGACCTGAAGAGGGATTCTGATTCAATGAGTCTGAGGCTAAGCGGTAGGGAATTCCACAGCTTAGCAGTGACCACTGCGAAAGCTCTACCTCCTCTTCTAGAGCGATGAAAGCGGGGTGGAAGTATGAGACGGAGGTGGTTGGATCTAAGGGAGCGGGCTGATTGGACCTGCTTCAATCTGTCTCTGAGATAACCTGGCCCAAACCCATTGAGTGCTCTGAAGGCCAGGATCAGGGTTTTGAACTGGATGTGCTGTGAGATCTGAAGTCAATGCAAGTTCTTTAGGTACGGGGAGATGGAGTGACGATAGGGGACATGACAGATCAGTCTTGCTGCCACATTCTGGACAATCTGTAGTCGATGTCGTAAGTAATCAGGCGCCCCTACATAAAGACTATTGAAGTAGTCCAAGTGTGAAGTGATGAGGGCGTGCACGACAGTCCTCATCGAGTCCCTGGACAGGTAGGGGGAGATTTTTGTAATCATTTTTAATTTGCCAAAACAAGCAGAAGTAACCTGTTGGATTTGTATTTTGCATGAGAGTTCATTGTCAAAATGAAACCCAAGGTTCCGAGCAGAGTTGGCAGGGATGGGGGAGGGTTCAGCTCAGTCGGCCACCATGCGGAAGGCAGCAGAGGGGGTTTAAGATTAAAAAATAGCACCTCAGTTTTCTCGGTGTTCAGTTTCAGTGTATTAGATGTCATCCATTGCACAATGTTGGTGAGGCAAGATTTAAAGTTATCAAGTCCTTGGTCAGAGTGGTCTCTAAAGGAGAAAATAAGCTGAGTATCATCAGCGTAAGAGACCACTCTGACACCATAGCCCTCAACCACTTTTGCCAATGGCGACATGTAAACATTAAAAAATAGAGGGCTGAGAGCCGACCCCTGGGGGACTCCACAGTCCAGGGGCTTCTTATCTTTTGACAAGTAGGGGCGACACCATACCTGTTGCGTTCTACCTGACAGGAATGATTTTATCCAAGCCAATAGAGTGCCCTGTATTCCAAGGTCACGCAACCTTTTCAGTAGTATAGAGTGGGTCACGGTGTCGAAAGCCGCAGACAGATCGAGGAGCACCAACATGGCCACCTCATCTCTGTCCACGTTCTCTCGTATGGTCTCTGATACTTCCACCAGGGCCGTCTCTGTGCTATAACCGGATTGAGAGTCAAGCAAGAGGGCGTTGGATTCCAGGTAGTCTGCCAGTTGTTCCTGTACTACTTTTTCCAGAATTTTAGCAGGTTTAGGGAGGAGAGAGATGGGTCGGTAGTTGCTAAGAACCGACGGGTCAGCAGCCGCTTTTTTCAGAATGGGGATTAGCATTGCCTGTTTCCACTCCGATGGGAATTGACCAGAGGAGAGTGAAGTATTCCAAATGGAGATTAAGGGGGTGGTGATAAGTGGGCTCAGCTGCGTGAATATTTGAGCTGGGACAGGATCTAGGGGAGAGCCAGATTTGCATTTTTGCATTCTGTGTTGGACCGAGTCTTTTACGATAGAATCAAATGCTTCAAATGTAGAGGTGCAGTTCGGTGGGGGGGATTATGGACTGATATCGCCTCACCAAGTTCTCTAGGTGGAGTGAAAGAGGAGAAAATATCCCTTATTTTGTGATGAAAAAAGTGTGATAGGTCATCACAAAGTTCTTGACTCAGTGAGGAGAGACGGGTAAGAGCTGAAGGCTTTGTAAAGTCTTTCGCGATTTGAAAGAGTGTTTTGGCCGAGTTGTCAGCGGAGTTAATCTTGTTGGAGAAGTATTCCTTCATAGTAACCTGTCTTAGCTTGTGAAACCTTTTTAGCACTGCTCTATATATATTTTTTTCGATAGGGTCGTAGTTGCGTCGTCATTGGTGCTCAAGTTTTTTGCATTTGCTTTTTTCTATACGGAGCTCTGGAGAAAACCATGGGGCGGAGGGCTTTGCTCTGGCAGAGGAGAGGGGGAGTAAAGGGGCGATTGTATTAATCGCTGTGATGAGAGTGGAATTAAATTTTTCCACATCTGCATCTATATCCTTAGTCGGGTGCCACTCTATGTTAGAGGATTCAGAAAAGGGGGTGGTGATGAACAGACTGTCTGAATTAAGCAGACCACTCTTACCCAGTCCAAAGATCAGGGCTTGATCCATCACCGTTATTTATCTCACTGCACCATCCCAGCTCAGAACCTGGCTATATGCAAATCAATCTGTCCCTGGCCCAGTGCATCAGATGTGAGTCCCTTGCTCATTGCACCAATTGGATTCAAGCAAGCCGAGTCGAAGACGGCTGAAATGCCAGAAACCGGTTCCCGGTAGCTTGTTTCCTTCCCAGTATAAGAATTGGCTTGGTAGTTTGGTCTGCCCTGTTCCCATGATGCACTGGGCCAGGGTCAGACTAATTTGCATGTAGCCAGGTTCTGAGCTGGGATGGTGCAGTGAGCTAAAAAACGGTGATGGATCAAGCCCTGATCTTTGGACTGGGTAAGAGTGGTCTGCTTAATTCAGAAACTCTGTTCATCACCACCCCCTTTTCTGAATCATTTTTGTCCACCATAAGCGTGGAAGGGTATACTCAGATGTGAGTCCCTTGCTCATTGCACCATCAGGATTCAAGCAAGCCAGGCCGAAGACGGCTGAAATGCCAGAAACCGGTCCCCGGTAGCTTGTTTCCTTCCCAGTATAAGAATTGGCTTGGTAGTTTGATCTGCCCTGTTCCCATGATGCACTGGGCCAGGGTCAGACTAATTTGCATGTAGCCAGGTTCTGAGCTGGGATGGTGCAGTGAGCTAAAAACGGTGATGGATCAAGCCCTGATCTTTGGACTGGGTAAGAGTGGTCTGCTTAATTCAGACACTCTGTTCATCACCACCCCCTTTTCTGAATCATTTTTGTCCACCATAAGCGTGGAAGGGTATACTCAGATGTGAGTCCCTTGCTCATTGCACCATCAGGATTCAAGCAAGCCGGGCTGAAGACGGCTGAAATGCCAGAAACCGGTCCCCGGTAGCTTGTTTCCTTCCCAGTATAAGAATTGGCTTGGTAGTTTGGTCTGCCCTGTTCCCATGATGCACTGGGCCAGGGTCAGACTAATTTGCATGTAGCCAGGTTCTGAGCTGGGATGGTGCAGTGAGCTAAAAAACAGTGATGGATCAAGCCCTGATCTTTGGACTGGGTAAGAGTGGTCTGCTTAATTCAGACACTCTGTTCATCACCACCCCCTTTTCTGAATCACTCTATGTTAGAGAGCACTGGTTCAAGAGTGTCATAGGTGATTTTGTGCCATTTCCTGCCCAGGTTAGGTTTTATACTATTCATGGTTACTGGGGGGGGGGGGATAGATAAGGTGAAAGGGATGAGTGAGTGATCAGACCAGGCCAGTGGGCACGGAGTTAAAGTAGAGAGGGCTGATAAGTTTGAAAAGATCAAGTCTAGGGTGTGGCCTGCCGTATGGGTGGGATTGTGAACTCTCAGGTCCAGGTTTATTCCTGCTAGTGTTTCTACAAGGGACCTTGCTTTAGGACAGGAGGGATCATCCACATGTAGGTTGATGTCGCCTAAGATGGTAAAATGCGGGTGTTTAAGGGAGAGGTCCGCCAGGATGGCCAATAACTCAGTAAGGTGGGAGGGCTGTGTTCCAGGGGGGTTGTAGATTAAGGCACCCGCCAGGACCAAACGAGTGGGGTCCGTGATACTGAAATACATAGCCTCGATAGGGCCTGAATTAGGCAATTTCCTGGAAGTTATTTTCCAATGGGACCGGAGAATAATGGCCCCCCCTCCCCCCCCCCACTTTGATCCCTGGTCGATTAATTCCTACAAAGTGGTAGTCGGGGGGGATTGCTAACAAAATATCAGGGTTAGAAGAGTCTTTGACCCATGTTTCCGTAAGGAACATCAGGTCCCATGTGTGGGTGGTGATCGAAAGCCAGATATCGCCTGCATGACGTGAGAGGGAGCGGCAGTTGACGAGACACGCCTTGACCTCACTGGGCAAAACACGGTCTGTTGTATTGTAGCTTATTGTACTGGGGCATGTGAGAATTTTTTCTAGCAGGAAGCCGCAGTTTTTGCATGCGAAATGGTCAACAAGAAGCTGAGAGGGGTTGCACTTAGGACTGCAGCTACCGATCTGAGGTCTCATGGCCATCAGTTGAGCTTTGGACCAGCAGGTTTGCCCTACTGTGTGTGAACTGACAGCCTGCCTGGCGCTGGACGCGGCACAGGCAAGGACGGGCGCAGACTGGCTTGCCTTAGGCGCGCCCGCTGCGCGTCCTAAAGTGCACCGCTTTAAATGGCTGGTGTGCTCACCCCAGACTCCGCCCTGCCAGCGTCCAGAGAATTCGATTGGACGCCCCGCCTACCCTCCTATTAGGCACACTGGTCTCACTAGGGGCCACGCGTTGCATCTCCTCAGGCTACCCCTTTTGTTGCGATTTTAAGAAATGTACCCCCACTAAGTAGGAGCTCACATGAGGATCAATAAGGTCGTCCACTAGGCTAAAGCCCGACTAGGCGGTTCCGTGCTATGTCACAGCCATATTAATCTTGTGAGCAGAGTTCCTTGGGTGGGCAATATCCCAACCCCAGATGACACTGACTGCAGTGTTATTAACTTTAGAGATAGAAGAGTGGCTAATGATATCTTGTCCAAGTTAAGCTTTGCCCGCTTTGCACCAACTGCTATCGAGGCCTCCCGCTGGGCTATTTTTTATAAATCTCAGGGTCGTCTGCCTACTCTCTGCCATCTGGGCCTATTTTAGCAATCTTCAACAGGTTTACTTCTGTTTCACAACTGGATGAACAGGACTGACTCCCTGGTGCAGTTACGCCCTTGGGCCTAAGTGAGGTACCGGTAGAGTGTGAGCAACCAGGGTTCAACACTGAATCTACGCCCTTTGTGCCCTCTAGCTGCAGGCCTATTTCTATTGAGGACACTGAAACCCAAATAAATCAATCATATTCAATAACCTCATGAAATATTGCTGGTTTTGCTAGCAAATGGACAGGCTTGACTGGCTTAGGTTCACTGAATCCCATGCTGTTATCTGTCTCCAAGAGACTTGTCTCACTTACTCTATTTATGTGGACGGGAATGCTACTTACCATACCCCAGCGGTGGCTGGCATCAAGGTCACACCACTATTATTTCTCTTACATTTTCGGCACAGGAAACACGGTTAAACTGTGACTGATAATACTTAACAAATGGAACTTCATAACAACGTCCCTGGTGGGGAAATTTGCAGCCCTACAGTTTAGGAAACCAAATAATCTATTGCGATCTTCAAACATATGATTCACTTCTAAGCTATTTAAGTTAAAAAAAATCTGTTAATAGAGCTGTTCAGGGGGCCTATGCTCACAAATCCCATCAATCCTACTCTGTTTATAAAGAAAACACGAAGGAACTTAGAAAAATGTATAAAGAAGAAGTTTGGAAGGCTATATCAAACAGGGCTTTGGAACAGCTTATTATCTGCCTTCAAACAAAACAATGCAAAAAGATTTTGGGCAGTATTTAACAAGCTTGAAAGGGAAAGTAGCAGGGCATTTTGTGTAAATATATCAGAAACTGGTTGGGTAACTTTTATTACTAATCTGTATGTCAAACTTAGTGATTCCAGTTTTGATTTGAGCATTTATTTAGAATGTATAAGTTGTAATCAAATACTAATTCTGCTACGTGGTCTTCGCACAAATGGTTTTCCCGGTCCTAATGGGCTGCCTAATGCCTTGTTCCATGCCAATGCTGACATGTGGGCTGGAATTTTACATAAATTGTTCAATGAAGTATTGACATTGGAAATTGTGCCAGCATCATGGCAAGGTAGCATATTACAGCCTATTTATAAAAGTGGTCCGGTTGATAATCCCGCTAACTACCGTTTAATTTCGTTAACTGTTGTTGATGCTAAGGGTTTTGCCTCTAGTCTGTTGAAAGAATTGGGAATATGGGCTACGCAGGAAAGCATCATTCTGCTAAACCACACTAGTTTTCGGAAAGGCCAAACTACCACTACCAACCTGTTGGCAGTTACTTTACTTGCGGAGCAGGCTGTCTTAAAAAAACACAATTTATATATTGCTTTTATTGAGCTAAAGGCAGCCTTTGACTCATTGCTTTGAAATCTGTTATGGAAAAAATTGCTTGGCTGGGGTATCCCAAGGAAACTGTTAAGTTAAAGGCTATTATCCTTTTGTATACAGATGCCTGAGTTCAAGTCAGGCTGGGTGATGGTAGTTCTTTATCAAGGAAAATCAGAATATATAACGGCCTAAAGCAAGGTTGTGTTCTTTCCCCTTGCCGTATCAACTTATTTTTATCAGATCTTCTTCAGCATTTGAACTCTGTTAATGCCCATGCCCCAAGGATGGGAGGGGTGCAAATCAGCTACCTCCAATATGCTGATGATACTATCCTTCTGAGTCACACTCCTATTGGCCTACAAAGACTCATACATGCTTTTAATGACTACATACAAATAATTGGCCTTGAACTGAATGTTAAAAAAACTGACATCATGAAAATTGGACCTGCAAAACAGAAGTTTAATACATGGAGGGCCAGAGCAGGGCCAATTGAAGTAGTTAACACATATAGATGTTTAGGGGTAGTGTTCGATAACAGAGTCTCTTTTAAATACCATTTCAAAGAACTAACGGCAAAAATTGTGATTTTAAATCATGCTTTTTAAATGTTAGAAAAAATTGTTGATTTGTAAATCATATGATCATATCCTTAAAGTCATGAAAGCCAAATTACAGGCAACCCTTTTATATGGCTCACCCATTACCCAAGGGAAAGATGCGAAGCTCCTAGATTTACCGGTAGTTAAGGCAATCAAATCAACGTTTGGGATCCCCAGATCAGTAGGCCAAGCAGGAATAAGATTAGAGTTTGGTCTCCAAAGACAGTGCTTGGTGTCAGAAGGAGCTTTTTTGAAATGTTTGTACTCTATGTTTTCTTCTGCTCCTGCTTCCCTAGGGAACAATTGCTGGCTAGAAATAAATAAGTCTGCTTATGCTATTAAATGGAGATCACATATTTTCACCTGCCCAAGGGATATTGGTCTGCAAATAGCGCTCCAAGAATTGCAAATGCCCAATTATAAATTAATCTAAAAAAAAAAAAACATATCAAAGCTGAATCCCTTAAGTTGGATAAAAAAGCAATAGTAGGGACAAATTATGCATGGTATCTGAATAACTCATACCAATTTTTATGTATTCAGCCATATCTGACTTCTCATTCCTCGGCAGAAAATAATAGTCTTCTAAATCTACGACTGGGAATAAATCAAACAAAAGGGGGCAAGCAGCCTTGGATTCAGCAGTGGATGGAATCTAACTTTAGACTATGCGGATGACCACAAGAATCATTAGTATATATAGTATGCCTGTGTCCTAAATTGATTAATATTCGGCGTACCTTCTTGAAATTTTTATTTTTGAAGATCGGGGTTAGATCAGCTGCCTTTTTCCAACAGGCATCAATCAGTTGCAGGGTGCAGCACAGCAAGAGCAATATTACAACCACTGTGTCATGTTCTTTCCTTTAGAATTGTTTCCTTCTAAACCTTCTTCCTTACATGAGCTCTCTGTGACAGAGCTCTAGATCTTTGTTTGAGCTCTTGGGGACAGTTGCTGAAGATGAAGACCTGTGCAGGGTGCGTCCTGCCTTGCTCCTGTGTTTCAAATGATTAAACAATGTATTTACTTGATTCCTGCCTGAAGTTATACTTTACACACTGGTAACAAGGCCTTGCATAGGCATGTGACCCCCCCTTGTACTCAGACAAACAAACCTGTGAACTATTCTATGTTTGGGGCACCTCTGTCTTGAATCATGACCTGCTGTAAGTTGTGCAGTGTTTGGATGGCGATTGACAATGTGTCATTGTACAGACCATTCATGAGGATGAAGGTACAGCACGCTGTACCTATCTTGGCGCATACCCCTCCTTCCATTGTGGTCATTAAGTTCAATACATACCAAAGTTGCATCCCCATGAGGTGGATGGTGCACATTTCTTCTTTGATTGCGTTGAGACCATCTTCAGTGGTGTTCATCATTTTCAGCAGTTCCCAGCTGGTGATCTGCAGCCACCAAGCTTTGGCCTTGGTTTGCAAAGTGAAGAAAGGGATTGAACCTCCTACACCTCTTTGTGCATCGGTGAAGAGCCGGAGCTCTTTAGGAATGTCACTGAATTTGTCCCAACCAAAGTACTCAGCTGAACTTTTGTGTAATTGGTGTAGAAGCGCAGTTCTTTTACTCATGGGGTGGTGATGCAGTGTCGAAAGATTTTCTCCGGTAATTACCAAAGTAGGTGTGCAGAGGGCGACCAGTGACCAAACCCCTCTCCAGTCTCAGAAGAGCTGGGTATAGGCATGTTTGCGGCACAGCCAGCAATAGTCTATCAAGGTAGAGATCTCCCACTACTTATCATTATTATACGTTATACTCTTCCAATTGCAGTTCACAGGTATAATTCCCTTCCCCCATAAACACAATGAATATATGAGTAGACTACTAAGGATTTTCCTTATCCTCTATCCATGTGCACCCGCCTGCCTCTAAGTTCCAAGTTTGTTTGGTATTGTGTCAGTGGGGTATAATTCGACCTGCCCCCATGGAACCTATTGTTAATTCTGCTCCCCAAACTGATCGCTCTGCAGGTGGACTAAACATTGGGGTTCCACTTGTTGTTCATGAATATGGCTCCAGTTGCACTAAGACCTAGCCTTGGTCCACAGGTTAATACTTGTGTGGACACGTTATTGTATTGGATTGAGGGCTTGGTGAGCTACAAGAAACCCTTAAGGGGCATGGTTGTGGGCCCTGTGTTCTAATATCATGTTTGCCCCTTTAATTTGCGTTTGTCTAGCTCGGACTGGTTCTCATCCTGCTCTTTCATGATGCAAAGAACTTTGGGTATGATGTTGTACTTGGTTAAGCTCACTGTGAATTCCTGTGATGCTGTAGTGTTGGGTGGGAGTTTACATCTTATTCAACATAGGTATAAGTGTATGAGGCATAAAGTCTTGGTGGGCGGTACCTCCTGGGGCAAGTATAGTCAATCTGACCTACTGCATGGGGTATAAATGAACAAACATAGCAGGAACTGGTAGATACTTGGCTCCCCACTGGGGTCATGTGCTGATACCAGGTGTTGGTTAATAGTGAGCTGTGTAATGCATGTGGGGTGCAGTCGTAGTGAAGTTGTATGCTAAATGTGTTAGATCCCTGGACTCACGTTGCACCACTTTACTTGGTGACCTCGCTGAAACTTGACGTGTTCCTGTACAGTGACACATAGTTGAAAAAAACATGAAATTAGGAAGGGCAACAGACATTACATAGGTGATTGATTTTAGTCGGGGTATGAAAGAGTCTACGAAAAGTCCGGGGGTGCCCTATGGGTGCTCCAGGCTGCTAAGTGTTTGTAAAGTCCAGGGGAAGCCCTACGGGTGCTTCAGTCCCCAAATTGTACATAGTTCATGTTGGAAAAGTCTGTGATGGTGACTTCTTTGATGGTGGTGGTAGTGATAGGTCCAAGCGAATGTCAGACAGGTGGATCCATGCCACTTTCCCTTCAACCTTGACAGCTGTAAGAGCTGCAAAGATTATTTTTAAGGGGTCCTTCAAACTTACTGTCTCTCCAATGGCGATGGAAGTTGTGGACCAGGAATCGGTTGCAGGGCTGCAGAATGATGTAGGGTAGGTCCACAGAGGTGAGCACCGCCTTCCTGTGAGTAACTTGTTTAGAGAGGAATCTGCAAGATTTTGTCTATTAACAGATATCTATAGGCGTGTGTGTGAGAGAGATACACCACACATGTAATTACCTAGGGCATCGGAGCTGGACTCTGTGCTTAGTTTGGTTCCGTTCTGAGATGCTCGGTCTGAATTGACCTACCAGTGAAAAGCTGATGGAGGGGTCAAGTGGTGCTCTCTGCTTGGGGTGTTCCAATGCAGCCAATTCTTACCCATGGTGGTGCACAGTTTGCTCAGCTTGTTTTTTAGCAGGCCATTGAGGCGTTCCACTATGCCATTGCTGAGACAAGCTTAGGGGTTATGCCCATCACGGTACATATTTTCTAGAATATTTTGTTAAAGTTGTCTGATCGGTTGACTTCTGGTAACCCCCACTGGGCATGACTTCTCAAACCAGAAAGGTAGCTGTGGCTTTAGTGTCACAGTGTCTGCAGGGCGGCATCTTTCCATCTAGAGAAGGGGCAGACCACTATAATTATATATCGGTAAGTGGCACACCCGTCGATCATGTTGATTAAATCTATGTTTAGTGCCTAGAACGGCACAGAAGGTCTCGGGATCGATGAGGCTGTGACCTTCAGTGTGGGTTTAGGTGTATGCAACTGACATACTGTGCACTTGTTTAGGTACACAGAGATAATTTCTGCAGTGTAGGGAATAAACAAGAGTAGCTATAGGCTAGAGAGCATGCTCTCTGTAGGGGTGTGTGCCAGGTGGAGGAGCTGGTTCAGGGATATGTAGATTAGGCTTTGAGGCATGGCGGCTCTCCCTGTAAAAGAGACCCTGTACATGAATGAGATCGTGGGGAAGTCTGCATGCGTCCCCTAGACTCCCAGAGTTCTCCCTCATGTAGGAAAGCCACTTCTTGTATTTCCATAAGGTACAACCTAGCTACCTCAGTGTATGGTAGTTTGGAAGGTGGTGAGGATTCCTCTGAAGGTACTAGGAACAGGTGGATTGCTCCATTGGTCAGGTAGGCCACCTCCTTTTAAATTTAGTCGGCAAGTGCGTTGCCCGGGGAGATAACGTCCTGGCCTTCAGTATGTACAGTGCACTTGACGACTGCTACTCGTTTCGGCAGCATCCACGCGTTGATGAGGAGCTCTAACAGATCCATGTGCATTACTTGTGTGCTGTCGGATCTGAGGAAGCATTTTCTCTTCCATCTGCTTATACTGGAATGAACAATAGTTGTAGCTTAGACTGAGTCAGAATATACTGTAATGATGTCCTTTGTGCCTTGTGTGAGGGGCTCAATGAGTGCTACCATTTCGGCTGCTTGTGCAGAGAGGAGCAGGAGCAATGTCAGCTGTGCTGCAATTTGCAGGGAATCTGAGGACGTCTGACTATCTCCTGTGACCACTGCTGCCCCTGTGTGCCTCTTGATCTTAGACAGAGGAGCCCTCTAAGAACATGACTTTGCTTTTGGGGATCGGGTCTTCTTCTGCCCTGACAGATTTGTGTGGTGCCTGCACCGGAAGTCGTGGACTTCCTGTCCATCTTGTACTTCATGGGCAATGAAGGTGGCTGGCTTGATGAGGAGCAAGAATGAAAAATATGCTGGTGCCCGTACCTCTGCAAAACACAGTGCCTTAGTACCCAACAAGTGTGTTTCTAGTAGCAGAAGCACGTTGGCCCCTGCCCGTTTGACATGGTGGAGTATGGCCCCCGCTTAACTTTGTCCAGTGCCCCGCGGACATTCCAGCTAACTATGCGCAGGGAACCAGGAGTTATCCTCCGTTCTTTGTGGCTGTCAGACATAGCAAGCAATGTGTGCCCTCGTGGTCTGTGTATGTGCTACCCAGTGTGTACGATAAGTTTCAAGCAATCAGCATGGACGTGCAATCAAATAAACAAGTCAAACCCCCATTCCCTAACAATCCCCCCACCCCATACCTCACGAACATGGAAGTATCTGTCGCGGAGGGATAGGAGTCAAGTCCCCAACCGGGGGACAGGAACCATACTCTCCAATGGATTCCCAACTGGCCACCCATAACCCTCAGGCCTTACCTATCCCGCCCACCACTGTGTGGCCAAGGTTCCAGCCCCAAAGGAGGTGCCCATCTGAACATCAAAGCATGATCATAGATCCCCCAGCCCTGGCCAGGCCACTGGATCAGTCTGCCAAATCCTGTCTCTCTGGAATCAACCCCCTCTGCTGGACAGAGTGCCGCCTGGACCTCGACCTCCTGCTGTTCCTTCGTTGGCCCCGAAGGCCCCCACGGCCACCTCACTCGACGATGAATCCGACTCTCTGCCAGGTAGTGTGTGAACTCGTACCCGCACAGTCTCATCCGTCCTTGAAAAAATGTCCTCTGACGAGTCGGGGAAGTGCGTGCGGGAGCGATACACAACTCTCAAGCGGGCCGGATACAGCAGGGCATAGGGGAGCTTAAGGTCCCGGAGGCGAGCCTTGGCCGGCAGAAAGGATTGTCGCTGTTGTTGCACCATGCGCGTGTAATCCAGGAATATGAGGATGCGTGCATTGTCGCAAGTGAGGGAGTCCTTTGCTCTCGCCTGCTTCAGAATAGTTTCCCGGTCTAGATAATTCAGGAATTTAGCGATGATCGGCCGCGGGCGGGCCCCTTGCAGGGTTTCTGCATTAGGGATCTATGAGCCAGCTCCACCACAAAGCAGCGAGAGATTGCATAAGGGGGAGCCACCCCTCCAGCCACTGTGTCAGGAAGCGTTCCACACTGTCACCCTTGCAACCTTCCGGAAAACCCACGAAGTGAAGATTGTTGCGCTGAGCACGCCCTTCGGCGTCCTCAGCCCTCAGCGCCAGCCCTTTTTGAATCTTCTCCATATCCGCCACCTTCTTCTTTAAGAACGTGACATCGTCTTCCACTTCCGACATGCGTGTCTTGGTCACTGTGATACGTTCCGCTGGATTTCGCAGGTCCTGCCTCAACAGCATGCCATCCGAGCCCACGGCCCCAATCTTGGCGTCGAGCATATCCCGGGACTGGGTGATGGCCACCATAAGTGCCGCGTTGTCTGGCACCTGGCCCTGAGATCCCGCAGGCCCCATCACAGCAACCGCTCCAATAAATTTGTCGATGGTGCCCTGCTTAGTGTGGCCACCCCCGCCTTTGTCGCGTGTCAACGGTGAAAGCTAGACACTGTCCCCAGGCACTCAGGGGTGTCCTCCCAGAAGACGAAGCGTCGAACCAGTCCAGCGGCCAGGAAGTGAAGCCCCAGACCAGCAGCCTCCTCCTCCAGGCGACTCAGCCCGCCGTGGCCACCCCGAAGCCGCACAATATGATCGCCAATGCTCCCTCGCCCCCACCACGGAGGGCCTTACCTCTTATGGCCCGGTACGGCCACCGATAGGCGCCACTATCATCAGCAATGTCCACGGCTCCACTGAGTCCACTGTCAAGGGGACGCCATCAGCACTGCTCTCGCACAGCTATGCCCTGGAACTGTGCTGTGCCGGCCTCCACCGCACCTGGGGCACTGCTTGACGGGGCATCTCGAGAGGCCCCGGGCCCCGACCACTCCACTCGCTTCAGGTGACCTCAGGATACCAGCTACTCCGGTGCGGGGGCCCCCATGCTCGATGAATCCGGGGCGCCACCCCTCCCCCACTGCCACCGCCGCAGTGGCCCGGTATAGCCGCCGAATACAATAGACCCGCTGGGGGCCGGCAGGAACGTGATCACCAGGGGTTAAACCTGCACCCCTAGAGCCGCCACCACACACTCGGATCTGTGCGGCCTCACACGGCCGTCTCGGGGCTCCTCAAAATGGCCGCTAGCTCACTCTCACCCTCTTAACCTGGGGGAAGTCCACTGATGTTGTGGCCCGAGCCAGCCACCGGCTCTCACTGCGTTCCACCTCCGAGTGCGGCAACAATCACTGCAGCCGGTATTCTTCAGCGCCGCAGCGCCTGGGGGGTCCAGCGCCGGAGAAGAAACCTGGGCGCCAACCCTTCCGCGGCACACCAGTCGGCCACACCGTCTCTCAGGCCCCTTCCCGGGCCGGGCGAAGTACGAAGTCCCTGGTTTTTCCAAGGGACGTCACCTCACCAGGCCGCTACCACTAGCCCCACTCTGGTCCCACCTTCCGCGCCTCCTCCAGTTCCTCCGCTCCCATCAATAATCTGCCAGGACGTTGTCAGGTCCTCAGGCACAGGGCACACCAAAAACCGTTGTCAGAAGGCAGGATATTTGTCAGGATATTGTGGTGCCGGTCGGAGCCCGATTAGACCGTGACTACCATCTTCGATGGCCAAGCAACCCCTGATTCTGTAGTTTTTAGACCGCCAAAGACATTGGTTAAGAAAGAGATCGATCTTAGGGAAAAAGTTGTCCGATAAGAGTGTAGGTGACAAACTCATTAGAAAATTGATGAGTGAAGAAATCATCGCTTTGATGGTTTCAATTGAGCTTAATCTGTTAGTCCAAAGTTCTAGGAGGTTCTTAATCTTAGATAACTTTTTTGTCATACAGCTTTTTTAGGTCCAGACTAAACCGTATCCCTAATTTTTATATTGTTTTCTGTACCCATTAAAACCAATCTTCTCTATGATAGAACTGTTGCATTGAATACAGAGCAAGGCCCCCGGCCCAGACGGGGTCCCCATGGACTTGTTCCTACATAATGTCGATTATTGGTCAATAATAATCACACGGGTAATGGCAGCAGTCGCCGAAAACGGTCTCTTCCAGTCATGGTCAACATCTACATTATTGCCCATTTTCAAGAAAGGGGACCGCAACGACCCTGCGTGCTACCGACCGATCTCCCTTCTGGACTCCACGGGCAAGATTGCAGGTCGAATACTCCTGGACCGACTACAATCATGGGCCCGGGAGAATAACATCATTACTGACCTGCAATACGGTTTCCAGAAGGGGCTCGGAACGGTGGAACAGACCCTAAACCTCGTCCTTTTGGCTGGAAAGTACGCGCGCGCTAAAGGAGGCAACATCTATCTGGTCTATGTAGACCTAAGCGCGGCATTCGATTGCGTACAGCATGCAAAGCTATGGCAGATCCTGGAAAACCTCGGAGTGGACCCTCCCATACTAGCCTTCCTGAGAGAGCTATACACCAACGCAGAAGGTCGAGTTCGTTTCGGCATTGGCGGTGAACTATCACGTCCCTTTAAAATATCAAGAGGAGTAAGGCAGGGGTGCGTGCTGGCTCCCTTCCTGTTCAATCTATACACAAACGGGCTTGAACAGGCCATGCTGGAAGGGAGCCAGGACCTCCCGCAGATAGACCATCGCCCGATACCCATCCTCCTATATGCCGACGACTCTGTCATCCTGGCACGGACATCTAACCAACTCCAGCGACAGCTAAATAAATATGTGACTTTTATGGACTCCCTGGGACTAAAAGTTAACATCAAAAAAACCTTCACAATGACAATCGGAAAAAGACCAGGAGTCTCCAAGCCCATATTCATTAACAACAGCAGATTAGAAAAAACATCGGTGTACCCATACTTGGGCATTTTAGTGGAAGACACAATGACCTGGAGTAAGGCAGTGGAAGCTAGAAACCTTAATTTTCGTCGCGCAGTATCAGCATTAAGTTTTTTCTCAAGAAAACTAGGCAAACCAGCTCCAGCGGAACTATTAACGATATACTATGCAAAATGCCACAGTGTGGCTACGTACGGAGCAGGCATCTGGGGCCATGGATGTATCGACCAACTCCAGGTTACTGAGAACGCTTTTATCAAATACATCCTAGCTCTCCCCCAAAGCTCCCCGATCCTAGCTTCACATCGGGAGCTGGGTATGGAATATATGACCGACACCATACGATGCCAGCCCATCCTACTGTGGCAGCGTATATGGTGTAATCCCGAAAGCCACATCACCCGCTCCCTCATCACCGAATGTCTCGGTCTAGCGTACTGGAAGAAAATACCTTGGCTCAATTATATTCACAAATTCTTTCTAGATGTTGACCGCGAGCACTACTTCCTCGAACCCCCTTCAATAGAAGATATCTCGAAGAAACAGTTGAAGGAACTATGTATGGGCCACTTAAGGGAACTCCGCAACCAAGCTGAGATTATCAAAAAACAAAATGAAAAATCTCGCACACTGCAGACAGGGAAACTCATACAGCCATACCTGACATACTTCCTCTCAAACTATGAAAAGTTTTTAATTACAAGACTCCGGTTCAATCTTTTTTTCCGTCTGGTCTCATTTCCAGAAATGAAGAACTGGTCCAGAAATCTGACGAGATGCCCTTGCGACGGAGTCTCTGAACAATCGACGATACATGTTGTCCTTTTCTGCAAGTACTACAGACTAGCAAGGAAAACATGGATTTTGCCCCTCCTCCGCTCAAGCGGTCTCAGACAATCATATTCAGCACTCTCCCACTTACAATCCCCGAAATCCCCGCAGGAAGCAAAAATGATAGCGACCTTTCTTAAAATAGTAATATCAACTCGTCGCAAAGTCAACTCCTAAACTTGTATCATTTCCATAACAGTAACCCACTTCGACATCTTTTGTTTGGTACAGCGATGCCAGTTCTGTGATCAATTGCATATTGACTTTTTCTTTTTGACTATGTTTTATTTCCCTGTTTTAAAATGTACTTTTTATGATTATACAAGTCTATAATCGAATAAAAGTTGATGAAATGAAATGAATACAGAGGGGGAGAATATAATTTTTTTCTTTAAGGGTGTAGCGGGATAATTTAGCATAATCATTAATCATGGATATTATGTTGGGAAGGGCAGAGTCAGCTTGGGATGTGAAAATTAAAATAACATCTGCTTATGACACTACTTTTTGTGGGCAGAGGTGATTCCCAGAATTGCATTATTCTCTTTAATGCTGATGAGTTGGGATTTTATAGATAGTAGAAACAGTAATGTGGAGAGGGGGTAGCCCTGTATTGTTCCTTGATAAAGATTGATGCTTTTTAATAGGCTCCTATTGATACCAATTTTGGATTTTGGGTCCTTGTATAGAGCAAGACGCATTTTGGTAAAGTTTGAGCCCAGGTTAAAAGCCAAAGAGATCTTATCAAAGCATTTTCAAGGGCTAATACCCATTTTTTTATTGGAGCAAGATACACCTATTATCTTAGGAGGTGATTTTAATTTAGTTTTTGATTCAAAACTTGATCGTAATTCTAGGGCCGTCTCTCTCTCTCTACCTAAATCGAAGAGAGAGCTTAAAACTATCATGAAAGAATTTAGGGCCCGATGTAGGTAAATTCCATTTACCGATTTTGAAATACCGAATCCTACCGATTCGGTATTTCAAAATCGGTAAATGGTATGTAGGTCCCAACATCTGGATTCATTACCGAATCCTTAGCAATTCTTTAATTACCGATTCGGTAAATACCGAATCGGTAATGCCCATTCATTCCTATGGGCTTTGAAGCCCATAGGAATGATTAGGCATTACCGATTCGGTATTTACCGAATCGGTAATTAAAGAATTCACAAGGGTGCAGGGGGTGTCACTTTGACACCCTCTGGCACCCCCAAAACAGGCACAGGTGCCATGTGGCAGGCATACCTGCCCTAAGGGCAGGTCTGCCTGTCACATGACATAGGTGTGCATGCACACATGTGCATGCACACCGGAATCGGTATTTTACCATGGATTTGTATTCCATGGTAAAATACCGATTCTGTAAGCCATGTGCAGAAGGTACATTGCCTACCTACATAGCATTTTCGGTAATTTTACCGAATCGGTAAATATTACCGAATCGGTAATTATTTTACCGATTCGGTACATATTACTGAATCGGTAAATTTACCGATTCGGTAATGATACCGATTCGGTAAAATTACCGAAAATGTGCCCCTACATCTCGGTAGCCCTTTACCGATCGGAAACGGCCGAAAATCGGTATTTTCGGCCGTTTCGGATCGGTAAAGGGCTACCTACATCGGGCCCTTAGTCTGTTAGACGTATGGAGAGTCAAAAACCAGAAAAATAGAGATTACTCATTTTACAGCCATAGGCATAAACATCATTCGCGTATAGATTTTTTCTTAATCGATCAAGAGCTCTTATCCAAAGTCATGACCACTTCCTATGTTCCAGCAATATTATCTGACCACTCAGTAGTAACCCTGTCTATAAAGATTCCACAGGGAGGGCAGGCCAGAAGGTGGACATTAGACAGATCGATACTACAACAGGAGGAAATAAGGGGAGATCTGAGGAGACAAATGGAGGAATATTTTATGTTTAACAAGGCTACTGCTCCAGAACAAATAGTGTGGGAAGCTTTCAAGACCTACTTAAGGGGTTTATTTACCACTATAATGATTAAGAGAAGTAAGAACAGGAAGGAAACAGAGAGGAACTCATTACAGGAGATTAAGCAAAAGGAGCAACAGCTGCAGAAGGCTTCACTTGAACAACATGCCAACATACACATCTTACAACAAGAATTAGAAAATTTGAAAGCGAAATATCAGGCGAATCTTGATAAGATCATCAAAGAAAAATGGGATTCAATTAAACTTAGCAACTTCTCATATGGGGAAAATGTGGCCGCCTTCTTGCATGGAAGGCTAGGTCTGATAGAGCAAGAAATCAAATCAACGGCCTTAAAGTGCAAAGCTCTGGTGATGTCTCCTATGCTAATGAGGTAATATCGGAAGAGGCAAGAAGATACATGCAGACCCTATATTCTGAAACCAAGGATAAATCTAATCTGGTTGTAGATGGATGGTTGGAGGGGGTCAGACTTCCGCAGTGTCAGGAGGACGACTTTGACTTTGTAAGATCTGAGATAAAAGAGGGGGAAGTCCATAATCAGATGAAGAAGATGGCAAAAGGAAAAGCTGCGGGCCCGGATGGACTCCCTGTGGAGGTATATCAAATTGGTGCGGAGATAATTGTCCCAGTTCTCACTTCTTTGTTTAACAAAATATATCTGGCTGGTGAACCTATTCCAAAGACCTGGTTGGAGGCCTCAGTTGCTTTAATCCTGAAGCCAAATAAGGACCCCCTGACTATTGAATCATATAGGCCGATCTCCCTGCTGAACACTGACTACAAAATGTTTGCAGGAGTCTTGGCGGCGAGGCTGGCCAAAGTGATTAAAACTATTGTACATGAGGATCAGAGGGGTTTTATGCCAGGTAGGCAGATTAACGAGCTGACTTTTCAGGCCATCACAGCAATAGACTATGCTACTGATAAGAAACTTCCGTTGACCATTGTAGCAATAGATGCCGCAAAGGCATTCGATCAGGTAAATTGGGATTATCTCTGGGATGTACTGTCCGGATTCGGCTTACCTACTAACTTCATCACCTCTATAAAAGCACTGTACCTGAACCCAAAGGCAAGGATTTTTGTAAATGGGACGCTCACAGATTGGGTTCAAATATCAAGGGGTACTAGGCAGGGGTGCCCCCTTTCCCCCCTATTGTTTAATTTATATATCGAGCCATTAGTGAATAAATTAAGGGCAGATCATTTAATAAAACCCTTTTCCATAACCGATCTGGATCTAAAATTCGCCCTATATGCAGATGACCTTTTAATGTTCACTTTCAATCCTGAGGTAGCAATACCTAGACTTTTTGAACATGCAGAAGCTTTTGGAAAGACCTCTGGATATAGAATAAATAAGGATAAAACGAAAATCATGCAATGGAATCAGGAGGTAGTGTTGCCTGAAGCAAAATTAAGGATGAGGTACCTTGGGATCCAGTTAGTCCAGGACATTACTCAGATATCGAAAGTTAATCTGGACAAGGTGTATAAGGAAATCTGTGGACAATTACAGCGTTGGTCCGGGCTCCCATTAAACATCTTCGGGAGGGTTAATCTTATAAAGATGATTATACTACCAAAGGTAACTTTCCTGTTTAACTCAATACCCTTATCTTTTGATACAAAGGCGGTGGGTAAACTACAAGGAAAAATAGGTTCATTCATCTGGAACTCCAAAATGCCCAGAATTTCTGCTAAAAAGTTAAGAAGACAATTAAAAATGGGAGGTCTGGCGCTACCTGACATCTTGCATTATGCCCATTCCTTCCACTTTAAAAATTTCAGAGTTATGGCAGGTAAGGCAGATACATCTTTTTTGGGACGTTTGTTTAAGGCAATATTGCATGGTATCCCCCAAGGCCACGAATACTTCTTATTCAAGTTTGGAGACCCCAGATATTATAAAAAGGTCAGGCTAAAGGTTTTAGTCACGGCTCTGAAGAATTGGGTTTTCTTCAGGAAAAAATTACAAATTCCATACTATGCCTCTCAGGCCCCAATATGGGACTCTCCAGGGACCCCAGAATGTCTTAGAGACCAACTGTCAACCCCTCTCAAACTAGCAGGGTTAATGCAGTGGAGAGATTTACAAAATGATCAACAGCTATTGGGGTGGGATTCCCTCTTTATGTTGACGGGAGGAACCCTTACAAGATTTAAATATTACCAGTTGTCAAGCTGGTGGTCTACGGAAATATGGGATTGTACATCTAACCCGAAATTTGATTTTGTAAATAGAAAGGGGCGTTGGGATAAAGAGCTCGCTTTTTGGTATGAGACATTGATGGAAAAAGAGGGAGTTACTGATTTGGAACTTCAGAATCTCTGGGGAAATGTTGTGGGGCTGGATAGTAACAAACTGGTAGACTTGTGGGGGGATTCTTTTAGCCTGGTGAACGGAATAGTAAAATCAGCTCCTCTTAAACGAAACCATCTGTTCACACTGTACAGGGTGTATTTCTCCCCAAAAAGACTGACAAGGATCACAAACCTACAATATAGCTGCCCAAGGTGCAAATCTTTAGAGGCAGATGATTTGCATATGTTTGTAGAATGTCCTAGCCTTAACCTGATTTGGGAAAAAATTGAGGATTTTTTGATGGATGTGCTAGGAACACGGATTGTGGTCTCACCGGTAATGATTCTGTTCGGTCTGGAGACGGATTACCATCTCGCGAATCAGCAGACTAAATTTATTTTCTATGTGATGTTATTGGCAAGACGAGAAATATGTAAAGTATGGAAATCTGAAGATGCTCCCACTTTTTCTGATTGCTTAAGGTATATTATATATATTAGTGAGTCTGATATAGCATGTGATAATTCCTCAGAGTCTAAGATCTGGGAGCTCCTTGTGGCATGGCGGAACAGATGAGAGTATTCCGATGATTTCACCTGGGTACTGTTGGTGCTTAGTCCTCAACCAATCCGAGGGTCGCCAAGTCACAGAGGCTGAGGTGGATAAAGCAAACAGTAAACACTAGAGGGGAGTATCTTTTTCCGGCCTTCTCTGGCATCGAATTCTGTGGTCGTAACATCGTGATGCCAGGGGGGGGGGGGGGGGAGAGGATCTCCGTCTAGAGCACCCAAATAAGTGGTATATGAGGAATAAAAAAAATAAATAAAAAAAAATAAAAAAAAAGGGCTAATACCCATTTTTTTAAAAAAATAGGCAATAGACAATTTCTCTATAAATCAAACAAGTGCAGTGATAATGATTGACGCTGAAAAGGTGTTCAATATCTGTAATTGGGAGGCCCTGTTTTTTAGTATATCTAAATTTGGGTACCCCTCTCAATGCTTGTGAATGTACATCAAGAGTCACAGGCCAATGTTATTGTTAACTCCAGGATGGCCAGCAAGGTATCAATTATTAGAGGCACAAGCCAGGGGTGGCCTCTATCTCCAATATTATTTAAAAAATGTATAGCGCCATTGGCAATGAAAATAGGCAGCAAAGGTATCAGTGCGCCTGTGTGGAAATGTGAAACCGAAAGCAATTTGCGTACAAAATTATCTTCTATTTAAAATCAGATAGAGAGAATGTAAAGGGAGCCCTCGGCATCATTGAGGAATTCACAAGTGTTGGCGGTTTGAGGCTCAACCAAAATAAAACTGAACTATTGCTCTTTAACACATCAGTTGCAATCCTACAAGTCCAGTTTCTCTACAATCACAGGTAAAATCACAGAATCCCGTTCGATATTTAGGCATATATGTTACCAACAAGGTCTCCCAGCTATTTGAGTTAAATTATATGCCAATACTGAGGAAGATCAGTGAGTTACTTGAAAGGTGGTTGCTCTTAGAAGAATTATCGTATTCTTTTTACTTTCATTTATTTTCTCCAATTTACCAATAAACATTTTCAACAATTATTTTCAGGAGCTTGATTTGTCTTTAAGGAGCTTTACCTGGAATAAGAAGGATCCTAAGGTGAAATTGGCTGTGTTGCAATTACATAAGGATCAGCGTGGTTTGGCCCTACCCCAGATCGAGATGTTTGTATTATGCAACATTAAAGGATACTTTAGTGAGATTACTAGAAGGCAGTGGTGTATTCAACAATTTTTTTATCTAAGTAAAATGTTACAAGAGTCCGTAATCAGCTTCAGAGCTTTCATTAAACAGTAAAACTGCCCAAGAAGACCAGATATAAGTCTCTCCTTTGGTCTAGTGATAGGTTGAACGGTTTTTGTAAATCTTATCAGATTTCAATGGATTATTTGTATCTAAAATTGCAGGACGGTCATTGTGTTGGGTTGTGTATATCCAGCAAGGAGACGTGCGTCTGAAATTCCTTGGGTTTCAAGGAGTTATGTGATTTCATTTTGAGGGGCAAACGCATTATATGAGAGGAACTCATCTCCAGGGGTCGAGAGCAGAGCAAAAGTTGTTTACTAAGCTTTCATCAGATAACCCACTTTTTGGCAATCAACTACCAGGATAGAATGCAAGGAGCCCACGCGGTTTTCAATATGTCTGTGAAAAGCATGCTCACATGGGTGGGCAACTTGTAAAGGCTGTTTCGGAATAATTTGATTAAGGATCATATTAATCGTTTTCTGTGTAAAGTCCTCGAAAAGATGCAAGGTAGTTTATCCAATAGTAATTGTCAGGCCAGGTCAGAGATAGAGCTCAATTCTCTGAGAACTGCAAATTATACACAAATGTGCTTCCTTTCCCAATGGATGGTGTACTACACCCCAGAGACACTTCATAAAATGTATCCGACTGTTTCTGACCATTGCTTTAGTTGCCAACATGAATGTGTAGGGGAATGACTTCCTACGTTCTATACATGCCCAAATTTACAACAATTCTTGGAAGGCCTATTCGCTCTAATCAGCCAGGCTGTACAGATAAGAAAAGCTCCAGAGGCAAGTTTAATATTGTTTGGGGTCTCCAAGGAGAGCCAGTGTTTTAATAAGGGGTGGCAGTTTTTTAAAATCTCAATCACATTAATGATTGCTCATTCCCTTATCCTTCAAAATTGGAGAACTCGTTTGGTTTCAACGATTCAGACCTGGAAGAAAACAATTATTCAGACTAAGAAGTTTAAAGAGGCTTATGCAAAGTGTGTGGGGGTTTGAAGAGATTTTTGGCCACATTGCATTACTTAGAAGTCATTGAAAACCAACACGGGACATAGCTTTTCAACAGGATATCTCACACCAACACCACATGAAATATAGCCTAATACCTTATGCACGATTGATTTATTAAAGGGGTACCGGCATTATTTATCTACCTGTTCTCTGGGTCATGCCCTCATAATGAAAATGTGTTTTGGCAGTCCATCTAGTCTCAGTTGTATTTTGCACCAATGCCACTTTTTGCTGTATTTACTGTAAATTTCTTTACTTGTTATGGGCAGATCCATTTAGGCACAGCTGCATTTTAGTATTTATCATTGTATAATGGATTTTTCTATACACTTTCATGGACAAAAACTGTGAAACTACCAGATTGCTTTATTTGACATCTGCACTTTGCCACAAAGCTACTTTATCCCTGATTTTTTAAATGTATTTGTCCTCTAGGCCATCCCCAATGATGAAATTTTGCTTTATCGGTCCATCTAGTCAGAGCTGTATATCTGAAACTGATTCACAAAAGAAATCTGAGACAAAATCCTAACTTTACGACTTTTGGTATTCACAAAAGGCATTTGGGAGTAGTAGAGTAAGGATTCCTAACTTTACTACTCCTAAATGCCTTTTGTGAATACCGAAAGTCGTAAAGTTAGGATTTTGTCTCAAATTACTTTTGTGAATCGGGCCCATAATTTTGGGCTTTTAAGGATTTAAAACTTTGAATGCTGCTAGGTGGAAGAACTGGGTCCCGGGCTCTGTCTGTCATCTAAAAGACACTAATAAACAAAAGGCCCACCCACTGGACTATAGGAAATCGAGAGATACGTGGGAAGTTGACTGGCACAGCAGTAGATGAACATCTGGGCTGTGGTGATGACCATCCGCTCTTTAAAGAGGCAACGCTCAATCACCATTAGGCCTGGTCAAAGGGACGAGCTGATGGAAACACTGCAAGGATGAAGAAGGCAATATAACACATGGATCATGAGGTTGTGAAACAGGTGCCTGTCTGGTGTGGCAATGGTACATTCAACATTTGTGAAACTCAATGGGGGCTTTGGGAGGTAGGAATACTGGCTACTGCGATCCTGGGCTCACTGATCTCACAGAGCACCCTCAAACATGTGGCCAGAAAACCAGGCAACCAAAGGCCCTAACATTAAGGATCTGCTCACTTCATCCAATTCCTTATCAACATAGGAACTGATCCCAGTGTGTGCCCACTAGAGAACACCTGCACCATCTATGTACAGAGAAAAGATGGAAGCCCCTTCCACAAAAGATGAAAAGATATAGAGTTATCTCTGGAACTTGCAAAAACTATGCCAGAGTTAGGTCAAAAGATGTAGAAAGGTGAAACGAGAGTTCGGTAACTTACAACTGCAGCAGCAGAAGGGGCCTAAAAGAGAGGGAAACAAATCACTAAAGGAGAGGTTGAACGTTAACATCAGGACATCCGTGATAAAAGGATGATTAAGAAAACAGATCAAGGAAGAACAATGTGTACATTAGAGGCATCCCAGAAGAGATACAGAATTTGGAACTGGAACAATATGTTCAATGCATCTTCTGCACTTTCTACAACACCCAGATAACTCGATCGTCAAAGTGGGCCATATCCACAGGATATTTGCAGACCTATCAAATGTGAAACAATTTAATCCCCAATGTGACTCATATACATTACATTAAAGAAAAGTTCATAAGGATCATAGCAAGCCAAACACATCACTTATAAAGATACACCCATCTTGCTATTTCAAAAAGATGGAACTCATTCACCTTCTCTGGATTGCCTCACACAACAGGGTGGAAGAAAGAAAAAGCCATGCATGAATATGGTATGCTGACTGAATCAGAAATGTTCTACGCTGGTATATACTCAGGCTAAACTACGCATGGGCGATCCTAAATCCAATAGCCCATGGAGCTTGACCTCCACAACTAGATGACTGGCTTGATACTCACTCATTACATGACCTCAAGGTACCTTCGGTTTCTTGTTATGTTCATATTCTACAAGAATTATTATTGGTTTTGTTTAGAAAGTTTAGCATTACTAATATATTACTTCTTATCTTGCCATGATGGCACCAGATTAAAAGCCAGGGGGATTGTGGGCTAGGCAGTTCATCATTAGGATGGAAGAAGGCACAGAGCATGAAGGTGCGATGGGACAGGTGCAAGTGGAGCTAATAAAGTTATGTTTAGACAGTTTCATAGTGACACGTATCGTATTCAAGATGGGAAATTGTAGAAGCCTTTGAGGACAGTGTTGGGGATGTTACTAACTGAAGAAAACTGCTGCTCCTGTGGCCATGATCCTCACACTTAACACACAGGGCCTAATCTCCACCATACAGAGAAAGGTATTATTAAAACATTTGGGGGCATATTAACAAGCGACAGCGATAATTATTGCTGGCAGCGCCTAGCGCAAGTTTCCCTATCGACGGCTATTGCTGGAATTCATCACCAAGCTAGCACTGTATTTACAACGCTTAGCGCATTGGCGATGAAAATTCCAGCGATAACAGGGTAATGTCTCAACATCCCTGGAAAACCAGCGATGTTCCCTGCAAAACAGCGATGACCTTGCTGATACGACTCTGTGGTTGTAACCCCACATTCCACCTACCATGCAAAGTATGCTAATACTGGATTTTAGTAGACGTTAAAGTCCAGTGTTAATGAGCGGTTAGCGCGATTTTGTTTATCGCTACGCCGGCTGGGGTATTGTTGTAATTATTGCGAAGCTGCCTTCACAATATTTTCACATGTAATTTATTGAGGCACGCCTACTTAGCATCTCATTAACGATGCGATGCAAAGTGGGTGCTAAATCACGGTTGCTAATATTGTGATAAAATTATCGCCGCTTTTCGGCCGAAAAAGGAAGCTAAAGCGCTGAAAATATTATCTCCTCCTCTAGTTAATATGCCCCTTGAGCACTAAACAAAAGGAAGTGGTACTGCTCCTGTCCCCACTTTTGCTCCTAGCTTACTTAGATAACTTGTATCTAATCTACATATGGCACTCTTCCCACTTCAGAGCGAGGGACTATCTGTTCTATTCAAATAATTACAGATCACAATCCCATATTGATTACTTTCTAATCTTATCAGTAATTGACAATTCTGTAGCAAAGGTAGATATTGCCACTTAAATTCGTTCTGATCATGTTCCAGTTACACTGTTAAGCTTGTCACACATTCTCCATGATACTGGAAGTGACCTTCCGTAATCCAGTGCTTTGGGGTAATATTCAAGTAGCTCTGAAGAACCAGCTGAGAATGTGAATTGATGTGATGTTTTGGTCCTTGATCTCGGATACTAACTCATAGCCTACATATATAAATATTGTGAACCCCCTAAGGCAGAGGAGCTGCCCACAAACTAGATATATTATGAGAATGGTGATAAAGACGACACACTGTTGGTTTACAAAATTAGGATGGCTAAAAACCTGTAATTATATATGCTCTGTCAAAGGCAATCTTGGGATTGTACATAGCTTTCATCAGGGCATAATGAATGCTTTCTCACTGTTTTATTTCACGTTTAACAAGCAGTGCTCTTTTATCCTACTCTCCAAGATGCATTTTTGGCTAACTTCCTTGCTCTTCCCAATCCCATAGGATTTGCTCAAGGGTCTCGATAAGCCCATTTTAGAGAAGAAAGTCCTCACAGACATTAAAAAGCTCCTGAATAACAAAGCCCTGAGACATCATTGGTCCCTTCACCTTTCTATAAGGCTTTCATTGACATTGACCAAGATTTTTAACTCTGTATGAACCGGGCTCAGTATAACATAGTAAGATGGAATCCACACTAACAATTTTGCTGAAGCTGGCAAATTACTCCTTTCACACGGCTCAACAAGCCCTATGGCTCTTTAAAACAGTTAAGAATTTCATGAAAATTCTCACCACCAGGCTCGGAAATGTCTAGCCTAACGTGATCTTGCCATGCCCAGCAGGTTTCAATAAAAAGCAGCAACCTGAAGATAATGCCAGCCTGGCATTCAGCATATAAACAGAACACTCCACAATATTTTCCAAATTCTTGGATTGATGCAGAGAAGGTGTTTGATAGGTTCAATTCGAATTTTTTCTGAAAGACCCTGGAGTAATCGGGGTTAGGGATGAATTTTCTCATTTTCCCAAGACTAATTTAAACACCATTCCATCAAGCTGAAGATCAGATCTCTACTGTCGGACGCCATAGTCTAATCAAGATGAACGACCCAGGGCTGTCCTTTTCTGTCACTGGTCTTATCCCTCTAAACAGAACCCCTTGGAATGAAAGTCAATAAATAATAAGCAAGGAGTCGATGACTTATCTATAAGCACAATCCAACTTGAAATAGCCCGGTTTATCTACAAAATACTTACTGTGGTAATGGTATACTTGTTCTTTATTGTAATATACCTTATCTTTCTGTACATTGTCGATTTTGTTTTACCCAGCTGAACTGAATGGAAATCCTAGAACTTTTTTTTCAGGTTCTCTAGAACAGCCTTCGCTTTTTCAATTGCACTATCACTTTTGATCTTTTCTTCCGATTCACTAATCTGGTGTTTCAAAAAGTTTAGTTTTTCTAAAGCCATATCAATACCCAACACCATCTAATATCAGAAGATGCTGTTTCCAATGTAACGAAAGATATTTTGGAAGTTTTCATTGTGAGTGAAAATCACTGGTATGTTCCTAACTTGAAGGCCTACAGGAATTATACTTACATTCAGAGATTCCGTTAAGTGTAGTTCTGTTCTCACAGCTGTTTTCTTTTGTTTCTCCAACTAATCTGAGTCTGTTTGGTTGTTCTTTCCAGGAGTGACTTTGAAAAAGAAGGTCCTCCTACAATTTTGGATATGTATTCCTATGTGTATGACAAAGTCTCCTTAGCCTGTAAGGATAATTCTACTACAATGTTCTGGCATCAGATCCAATTGTGTAAACAATACAAGGACGGCACAATATGTGCACAAAGGCCAAGCAAATCATATTCGGTTGCAACAACTGTCCTATGGCACTCATTTCTAACAATACCTCTTGTGTATCTACGAGGTATGTAAATGATGATCCACTTATCGCAGGACGGGTGATGAGGTATCTGCTGAATATAGTAGATACGCATAAATGAGCACCTGTCCAGCGGTAGTCGTGGGCTTGATCACTCTCTACTGTACTATTTTGTCATGACAATTAGTAGAACTGGAAACAGTGCATTCTATTCATACGCTGCATTCTGTGGGCCCGATGATTGACAATGTGCCTTGGATTGTTGCTGGGACGCAGTTCTTGACAAGCACTTACCTTGTGTGTGTTTTATGGTGAGCACCCTATACAAACACACTGCTGTTTGGACAGTTATAGATCAAGGACAATGTTGTTATAAATAGCTTTGTTCTCGTCAAAGGTTGATATATTCTGGTGGCGACTATTATGGGTGGCCCTGTGCACACTTACAGTATGGTGAGTACTGTCTCTGTCAATCAGGATATGTTGTACATTAGACAACCCATGGACATGAACTTGGACACTGTTCTCAATTATCATAAGTGAATTAGTCAGATGATGAGGTCCTGATAAGACTTGACAACTTGAAGCAGGCCGAAATGTCAACAATTCCTCTCTTGGTTGTTTCATGAACCTAGAAGAGATATTGCAGTAACATCCCTCTATACCAATAATTCTAAATTATGTATGAATGAATGAATGGATGAATGAATGAAATGAGATTTATACCGCGCAACTAAGCCCGAAGGCATCAAGGCGCCTAACCAAAGAAAATCATAAAAGGCAAATCCAGAGCTAAGGATAGGCTTTGGCAAATAGCCACGTCTTAAGAGCCTTCCTAAAGGCTTGCTTTGAGGGAAGGGATTTATCATCCTTTAACTTTGTGCAGTGTTTTTTTAAGTGTATATGTATGTTCACTGTTTAAATACTGAGCCATCTGCACAACTGTTTCACAGTGTATATTGCACCATGTTCCCAAAAAGGAAATTAACTATTTTTGGAAACAAAGAGAAAAGCATCCTGAACTTACTCTAGGAAAAATCCTTTAATAAATGAATGGGACAATGGCACACCATGCATATAATTGAACTGCATACCTCAGAGATATTGAGGTATTATTCAAAGTGAGTCCCACAGGTACTTATTGCAATAAGATATGGTTGCTCTAGTCCCTAAGGGCATCTAAGGTCATCCTTGTATTATTTATTCAACTCTTACATACGCCATGACAAGACAGACTGCAGTAAGAGGTGTGGCGGAGACATTGCAGCAGTCAAAGGCATATTTTTGGAAAATACCATGAAGCAGGCAGTGTCGCGCCTGTACCAAATACTACAGACAGGAGAGCCATCGATTTCAGATGTTCGCATACATAACTTGTGACTGAGATGGAACGTGGTTTGGATACAAAAGTGGATTGGGCCCGGTCAGTGCTTACCTTTGGACTTAAAACACATTTTGAAAAGAATGTGTTGAGAAGGTAAAGTTCAGCGGGGCAAGGCTGCAGGCGGTGTTCGAGGAGGGACTGTTGTTGTCGGGAAGCCGTGGGTTTAAGCTGCGGTGAAGATTTCTATGTTCGGACTTATCGGACTTAGTAGTTTTTATGTAAGTTGACAACTTCCAGCGGGATGAGGCAGAAGGCTGAGGCTATAGCTGAAGGCAGTTCCAGGGGCTTGGATAGCCCTTGGGAGAAGGATCGCTGACAGGCAGGATTTGCTGCTGTGTAGAAGAACGTAGCAGGAGAAGCTTAGAAGTCAATCTGATCGGCAACGCACCTCAGGGGGATAGGCATGCAGCTGGTCCCAGCCTCCTCCTGGTTCTCAGAGCAGTTTGTAGCCAAAAAAGGTTCTCAGGTTTGGAATATGGCCATTTGGGCATCTTTAGTACCATAACCATGGGTCCAGGAGTGGTGGGACACCACTTGGGGGTTCAGGATCCACTAAGGCTGAGTCCAAGAGCAGATTCAAGATGGTAGGAGCAACAGGAAGATAGCAAACTAGCCCTTGGAGTCACCTTGGTAGTCCTAGATTCAGGGGAAGAAGCAGGGTTCAACAGCAGGGCTGGTCTCCAGGCAGCAAAGCAGGCCTTCCAGGTTCAGTAAAGCAATCATGCAGAGTGCACAGCAGGTCAAAGCAGCATGCAGTCCACTGAGAGTCCTTCCGCAGGTCCAGGAGTGAACTGAACAGTGGGTCAGGAGGTCCTATTTTTATACCCTGGTGCCCTTTTTCTGAAAAGGTGGGAGAAGCTTCTAGAAAGGTCCTTTGGAAGTAAATGGAATTTCTTGACTCTCCTGCCTCGTCTCCAAACTGGCTGCAGTGACAATGTGGAAGTGATAAGACCTTTGTGTGGGGCAGAGCACAGCCTATTCAGTTGCAAGTGGGGCTGTGCTCAGCACCACCTCCCAATCTGCCAGCAGATAGCCCATTCAGGCACACCTAATACTTATATTATGTGACTGTCTGATGGGAATTTCCAAAGCCTAACTATCAGTTACAACCAGTCTTGTGACCCAAGACAGGCTTAGGGCACAAAGGGCTAAAGGCAGGAAAACGCCATCTTTCTAAAAGTGCAAAAATAACTATTGATGGGTGGAATGCTGTACAATGTCAAACATTCACCCCCATTACAGAGATCTGGGCCAAATTCCATCATTTATTTGCTCACCATGCCATTCTAGTTTTGATCCAGCCATATGCAAATCAGTCTTGATCCTGCTCCAAATGAGAACAGTCAGCCCGAACTGCCAGGTCAGGTCCTCTCCGGACTGGAAACAAGCATCCTGTGACCGGTTTCAGGGTATCACCCCTCATCAGCCAGGCTAGCTTGTCTCCAGTGGCATGGTGGGCACCATAGGACCCACTTCAGGCCTTTCCCGCACCACTCGGGGTAATGGGTACCCCCGCGGGGAGAGGATGTGGCCAAACGGCTAGAGCAGTTGACCTCGAAGCTGGGGAACAGGGTTCGAGTATCGGCAGGGATGCCCTACATCCTGTGATTCTGGGCTAATCACTTAAGTTCCCCGCGCCTAACAAAATGAGTGTGTCCGTCTGTAACTCAACTGCTGTTTATGTAGAGTGCTCAGATGCCTTAAGGTCAAGTTTGTGCTATATAAAACTCTGAAAAAAAATGCAAAAATAACAAATGATGGATGGAGTGCTGAACTTTATTTTTTTAAAAAGATGGTACATAAATTGACAAATATCAACAATTATTACATACATGAGAAGAATTTGATAAATATTTGATATATTTACATACATTTTTAAGTACATCTTGTTAACGGGAACGAGGAAAACAAATAAATAAATAAATAGGGTTAGAAATCAGTTTCAATTAATTGGAGACGAACAATTTTTTTTTTATCCATTTCTATCTGTTCTCCAATTAGTTACAGGAGCCCATAGGCGTATACCCTTCTTACACTGCCTCATGCCTTTATATTCATAGAGGCAGGATTCTATGTTATGAATTCCTAGAAATCTCGAGAGCCACATCTGAAAGGATGGAGGGTTCGTATCTTTCCACGCCGCAGAAATTAAAATTCTAAGTACAGGAACAGATAAAAACATTAGATCTCTTTCAGCCTCACCTAAACCCAACTTAGAGTCTGTACCCAGTAAAATTAAGGTAGGGGATAGGTCGATGGACTGACCTAGCAGCCCCTCCATAAATGTCATCATTTCTTTTTTAACATTTTCCAACTGTTTGCAGGAAGAAAACATATGTATAATGTCAGCCTGACTTTCATTACATCTGGGACAATTATCATTTTCACTTAGACCCCAGGCAAATATCTTCGCGGGTGTATGGTAAAGATTAAAAATAGTCTTGTAGTGTTGCGCGCGAAGGTTTGATGCCCGGAATATTTTTTTATTCAATATGAGATCAAGATCCAGATCGACATCAGAATCTTCTAATTTTGTCGCCCAGTTAGACTCGACCTTCTCAATATCATCCGGGATTTGATTCAATAAGCAATTATATAAAATCTTAATCTTCCTACAACCTCTATTTAATAACTCAATCATTGGAAAATCTGCTGTATGTGAAATCCGTGGCCTAACTGCCTTAATTGCCCTGGTAACTTGACCATAAACCAGCCATTGACTGTCTGGAATACCAAATCTTTCCTGCAACATTTCGAACCCCAGAATTTCACCTTCTTCCATTACATCTCCCAAGGGTCTAAGCCCCAACCTTTTCCACATCAGCAAATTACTATCGTTTTTTAGTTGAGGAAAAAGAGATGAGTTATACAGTTGCAGATAGGAATTGACTTTCGGGATCTTAAACATTTTCATAATTGCTTTCCAAACCTGCCATGCGCCAATCAGTGTCTTCAATCTTGTTTTTTTTATAAAAGCTTCGTTCCAATTCACACTGAAATACATTTATAGCCTTTTCACCCAATAGCATCCTATATATCTGGGGCGGACATTGTTGATCTACAAACCCAGGTGTTATATCAGGTACAGATGTAGATTGAATTAGAGTAGTCATTTGGGTTAGCAAGCAGGCCCAATGATATAACTTTAAATTCGGCAATCCCATCCCACCCCTTTCTCTGGGCAGTGCCATTAAGTTTGTAGATCGCCTTACCCTGCCATATTGCCATACAAATCTGATAAACATAGATTCAAGTTGTTTCATGATCCTGTCCTCTATTGCTAAAGGGATGGCCCGAAATAAGTAGAGAACTCTAGGGAACATAGACATTTTAACTGCATTTACCCTTCCTATTAATGAGAGGTGTAGCACATCTATTATTTTTAATTCCTTCTCAATATCCTTAATAAGTGGCAGATAATTCTCGCTTACAATTTTCTCAACATTGGCATTAATTTTTACCCCAAAATATATGGCAGGGTCGATGAATCTATAGTCAGTTTTGGCTATATTTTTAGAACAAATAACCTGCGTTTTTGTTTCATTTAGAAGATAGTCTGACTCTTCCCCAAACAGTTTAGCCATCTGAATCAGAATAGGAAGAGTTTGTTGAGGATTATTTGTTAACACTGCAAGATCGTCAGCGTAGGCCAGTATTTTACTTGAATAACCATTGCATATCACTGGAGCTATCTCTGGGCAGTCAAGAATACACTGTATAAGGGGGTCAATATACAGCGCAAATAGAATAGGGGAACAGGGACAGCCTTGCCGAGTCCCTCTTTTTATATGTATAACCCCTGATTTCTCGCCCATTGCTGTTACCTTAGCTGTTGGTTCTACATACATGGCTTTAAGGGCCCCTATAACATTGGGAACAAATCCCCTCACCTCTAAAATAGCCCAGAGAAAGCTCCAGTCCACACAGTCAAACGCCTTCTCTGCGTCGAGCAGGATCATAGCGACATCTCCCCCGCGGCAGCCTGGGCATCAAACAAAGATATTGCCCTACAGGTATGATCCGTTGTACCCCGACCGGGGACAAACCCATGCTGCCATGGAGATACTAGACCGCCAATGACCCTACCCAACCTCTTTGCCAGAATTTTAGAATAAAGCTTAGTATCGGAATTTATTAGTGAAATGGGTCGGTAGGACCCCGCCTTTTCCGCTGGTTTCCCCTTTTTATGGAAAATTGCTATATTTGTTTCTTTCCAAGAGGCGGGTGTTGATCCTGTACACATAACCCCATTAAACAAATCTACCAGAAGCGGAGTGATTTCGTTTTCTATTGTTTTATAGACTTCTAAAGGTATCCCATCGGGATCTGAAGCTTTACCTGAGGCCAATTCCCGCAACGCAACTGTTACTTCTAATAATGTAATTTCTTCTTCCAATTTTTTTTTGACTGAGTATTCTAAAAGTGGGCCCCGATCTCGTATTCCTTCCCCTGGTTTCTTAGTAGGTTCTTCCTGCTCATACAGCTGCTGATAAAATTTCTCAAATACTCTTAAAATGTCCTTGCTTTCTGTATACCTGATCTCGTCCTCTTCTATACATACAATAGTGTTTCTTGTTTTTTCCTGCCTTAACCTGAGGGCAAGTGCTCTCCCTGCCTGCTCACCGGTCTCATATCTTTTAACCCTATTTGATTGGTATTCTCCTGTGGCTTTCATAGTTACTTCTTTCTGGAGTGCGGCTTTGATTGTCAATAAAGCTTCCTGACTTGCAGTGGTATTAACCCCTTTGATTATATCAGTCATATGTTGCTCTTCTACTTTTACTAACTCTTCCATTAAACCCTCAATCTTATTTCTATCTTCCTTTCTTAATCTTGCTGAACAACTAATAGTTTCACCCCTCAATGCTGCCTTAAAAGTTTCCCAGACTGTGTTTGTAGACGCACTGTACCTATTTGCTGCAAAGAATTGTGGGACCCAATTTTTCAGATAATCTATAAATCTTTTATCACTAAGGAGCTTTTTCTCAAAGGGCCAGGAATTGCTTTTTCTTTCCCTCTGACCTATACTATATGAAAGAATTAATGGGTTATGGTCAGACACCACTTTAGGAAGTTTAAGTATGTCAACTTTTGATAACTCAGAGGACGAGATCAAGAAGTAGTCTAATTTTGTGTATTTTTGGGCAGGATTAGAAAAGTATGTGTATCCAGAATCCAAGGGGTTTTTGGCCCCCCATACATCGAGCATCCCATGAGAGCTCAGAAGAGATCGAATAGATTGAAAGCCCTTGGGCCCGATTCACAGAATGAACTTAAGACTCAATTCTAAACTTACTACTATTTTGGTATTCACAGAATGCACTTACTACTTTTGGCATTCACAGAATGCACTTACTACTTTTGGTATTCACAGAATGAACTTACTACTTTTGGTATTCACAGAAGTTAGGATTTTGTCTTAAGTCTGTCTTAAGTCTGTCTTAAGTCTGTCTTAAGTTTGTCTTAAGTCTGTCTTAAGTCTGTCTTAAGACAAACTTAAGACAAAATCCTAACTTCTGTGAATACCAAAAGTAGTAAGTTCATTCTGTGAATGCCAAAAGTAGTAAGTGCATTCTGTGAATGCCAAAAGTAGTAAGTGCATTCTGTGAATACCAAAATAGTAGTAAATATAGGATTGAGTCTTAAGTTCATTCTGTGAATCGGGCCCCTTGGGTTTCCGACCTACATATGGTTCAGATCTGACCCAATCAGCCGAAATATTAAAATCCTCCGCTATTATCAACGGTGTAGCCCAACCCACAAGTTCAGTTTCTAAAAAGTCGAATATTTCAGGCTCATCTTGATTGGAGCCATACATCACACATAACGAGAAACTGAGGTCTAAGTCAGCAATTACCCATCTCCCATTGCTATTCGCCTTCACTTTCCTTGCTTTACCTAGGGGACCTCGAATTAGTATAGCTACACCTCGGATTGTAGACGTCTGTGTAGAGCAAGCTATTAACTCAAAGCCACCCAGTGAAAGTAGATTACGTTTTGACCATGGGAGATGGGTTTCTTGTATACAGATAATATCAATCCTTTCATGCCTTACTAAGAATGCCAGTCTCTGCCTCTTCCTCCAGTCATTCAGTCCTCCCGCATTAATAGTGCATATTCTAATGCTTGCCATTTAATTGTTTATACATCTCATCACTCAGATCCCTAATCATGTTATTGTCCTTCTCATCAAATCTTTGTCCAAAATTATACCACTTTCCTTTTTTCTCGTTTTTCCACCCTTCCTCCACCCAATCCCACCCCACAACCCTCCCTCCCCCCTTCCTCCTTGACCCTTACCCCCCCACCCTCCCCATCCCCCCTACTCTCCCCTCTTCGTGAGGCACACAGAACTAGTCTGTGTTGGTGATGCAATACAGTGATTCCAGTGAGGACGTTATCGTCAGTTACAACTTAGTACATAATTCGTGGAGCCCAAAACAAATCTACTTACTATAAAACAAAAAAATAACCAGACTATCAGTATTTCACAGCCTTACGCCGCTACCGCTTATAGCAACTCATTCCTGCATTAAGTATCAATATATTGACAGTAATAATCATATGGAGTCCAAATATTCTTGAACTTTGATCTCTGACGAGAAGAACAAAGTCTTGCCCTTATTTACTATCTTCAGCTGTGCTGGATTTAACAGAAAGGCCTGCAGGTTCTTTTCCTGACAGGGCTTAATCATCCCTCTTAGCCGTCATTGCCTTTCCACAGTAGTGTGGCAGAAATCTGGCCTGACAAAGAAGGATATTCCTTCGGCATTTCTTTTTGTATTTGGTCTTGCGAGGTCTGCTATAGCTTGCCGTAGGACAAAGTTCCCAATGTAAATCAAAACTGCTCTTGGATAGGCCCCCTCCTTCGTTTTTTTTTTTTATGTTAAAAGGTATACGATGAGCTCTTTGAACTTCTGTGGGCCAGTTCCATCCATTTAGTTCGGGAAAAGCCTGGGTGAAAAACTTGATTATGTAAGCCTTAATGTCAGACCCCTCGTTTCCCTTCGGAATTCCAAGTACGCGTAGGTTATTTCTGCGTAATCTATTTTCCATTTCTTCTAGTTTCCAATGGATATCAGTCATCTGCGCATCATATGTCCTAACTTTAGAGACTGCAGCTGCCACCTCTGTCTCGGTAGACACAATCCTATCTTCTAGGTTTGCAACTCTGTCGCCTGTAGTGGCACAAGCTTTGGATAGTTTTCTAACTACCCCCTGCATTTTTTTCATGGCTTCGGGTTTCCTCCCTGTGAGCGATAATCTCTTGGTGTATTCTCTCTAGGAAGGATATTTGTGCTGATTCCATGGTGAAACCATCTTGCAATGAGCTATCCAAAGGCTGATCCCAGCTCGGCTCATTTTTGTTGCCTGAAATTTTCTGGGCTGTTGCCGGTTGCTCTAGTTCAGGGTCACTTTCCGAGTCTATGTAAGAGGAACCACCATCTTCATCCTCTGACCATTCTTGGCCATCAGATGCGGAATAAAAGACCTCGCTTGGGGCACTTTCCTTCACATCCCCATTTTGTTCTCCATTTTGTTCTCCAACTATTCGAGCGCCTGTATCACCTTCTGTGCTAATGTCTCCATTTTCCTGATTAGCTTTAACAATTGAGGCTTCAGGGTTTTCCCCGCTGATTCAGATAGAATTAAACTTTTAGCCTTATTATGGAGTGGTTCATTACCTGCTTGCAATGTTTCTTTTAGGTTCACATCCTCCTGTTCTACAATATTAGAATCCATTTTCTCACCCACTTTTTGCAGCTCTCCCTCATTTGCTAAAATCGTGAGTTCTGAGGGGTCTCTTGTGGGTTTAGTAGCTTTACTAGATACAGCACATTCCTGGGTACCAATTATTACAGTCTCGCTACATTTTTATTTTCAACAACAGGGATTAAATTATCAGCCACTCCTTTCTCCTTACCGGCTTTTAAGAAGAGTTCAGCGATAGAAGTTGTTACTTGCCGTGTTCGTACTCCTGCCAGCTGTTGCTGCTGTAGCTGTAGTTGTTTCTTCTTGCTTCGCTCATCTGCATGGGGTGTGTGAATTTCCCCAGGTTCGGAGCATTCCTCTTTCTCTGTCATTTTTTCTTTATCCTTATCTTTCTCCTTCTGCTTTCTCCTGGCGCCGAGGGATTTATCCACATGATTTATTTCTGGGGCCATAATGCTTCGCTGGGAGCGTATCTTCAATAGTATTTGCGAGTTACTAGCTTTCCTCGCCTATTTCCAGTTACTGCCACTGCTCTCGCCGTCCACTACGTCCCTCAGGTGAGAGTGTACTCGGCACTCCCCCCTCTTCTTGCTCCGCCTCCCGATAGTGACCAGCCGTTTGCCTCCCGGGAATGCAGCAGAGAGGACGTCTACCAGGTCCCGGAGATCCCGCAAGATCCTTTTCGCGGACCCACGGCAAACACAGCATGTAAGTACAGGCTGCGTTTATCCCTTTGA
The DNA here is from genome assembly GCF_964263255.1 of Lissotriton vulgaris. Lineage (NCBI taxonomy): Eukaryota > Metazoa > Chordata > Amphibia > Caudata > Salamandridae > Lissotriton > Lissotriton vulgaris. The sequence continues at coordinate 523,173,191 of NC_141689.1, read as the reverse complement.
TTACTGAGCAAACATGCAGCTCCCGCTCCTGCTATCGCTTATCGTCGACATCAGAATCGAGACATCGTGTCAGCGAATCTTCTCGTTCACCTTTCCCAGTGAAATACCAAGCGGCTGCGAGCGTCTTCTAGCGCGTAGGTTTCATCGCGTAGGTTTCATCGCGTTTGAGCTCTGTTTTGAAACACGTCCTCACTGCAGCACTGCTTAGGCCACTAGTGAGCGGCCGCCATCTTGCCGGATGGAGTGCTGAACGATGTCAAACATTCACCCCCAGTTCAGAGATCAGGGCCTAATTCCATAGTTTTTTTGCTCACATGCCATTCCAGTTTGGACCCAGCCATATGCAAACCCATCTTGACCCTGCTCCCCATGGGAACAGTCCAGCCTGAACTGCCAGGCTAGGTCCTCACCAGGCCGGAAACAATCATTCTGTGACCGGTTTTGGGGTAACACACCATTATCAGCTAGGCTAGGTTAAATCCAGTGGCATGGTGAGCACTGGACCCACGTCTGGGCATACCCGTCCAACTCGGGTTGACAAATGCAAAAAAAACAATTGATGGACGGAATACTGAACAATGTCAGAATTCACTACATTACAGAGATCTGGGCCTCATTCCATAATTTTTTTGCTCACCATGCCATTCCACTTTTGACCCAGCCACGTGCAAACCAGTCTTGACCCTATTCCCAATGAGAACAGTCCAGCACGAACTGCCAGGTCAGGTCCTCCCGAACCGGAAAGAAGCATCCTGGGACCGGTTTCAGGGTATCACCCCTCATCAGCCAGGCTAGCTTGACTCCAGTGGCATAGTGAGCGCCAAGGGACCAACTTCTGGCCATACCCACCCCACTATGGGTGACAGGTATGCCCAGGGGAGAGGATGTGGCCTAATGGCTAGAGCAGTTGCACTCGTAGCTGGGGAAACGTGGTTCGAGTCTCGGCAGGGATGCTCTACATCCTGTGATTCTGGGCATAAAACTTAAGTTCCCTGTCCCTAACAAAATAAAAGTGTACATATGTAACTCAACTGGTGCTCATGTAAAGTGCTCTGATGCCTTCTGGTCAAGTTTGTGCTATACAAAACTCTGGAGAAAAAAATGCAAAAAGAACAATTGATGGATGGAGTGCTGAACAATGTCAAACATTCACCACCAGTGCAGAGATCTGGGCCTAATTCCATCGTTATTTTGCTCACATGCCATTCCAGTTTGGACCCAGCCTTATGCAAATCCGTCTTGACACAGCTCCCTATGGGAACAGTCCAGCCTGGACTGCCAGACCAGGTCCTCACCAGGCTGGAAATAATCATTCTGTGACAGGTTTCGAGGTATCACACCCTTATCAGCCAGGCTAGGTTGACGCCAATGGCATGGTGAGAATGGGACCTATGTCTGAGCATACCCGTCCCACTCGGGTTGACAAATGCAAAAAGAACAACTGATGGTCATTATACTGAACAATGTAAAAATTCACCCCTGGCCTACATCCATAATTTTTCCGCTCACCATGCCATTCCAGTTTGGACACAGATATATGCAAATAAGTCTGGACCCTGCTCCCCATGAGAACAGGCCAGCCCAAACTGCTAGGTCAGGTCCTCCCCAGACCTGAAAAAAGCATCCTGGGACCAGTTTCAGGACATCAGCCCTTATCAGCAAGGCTAGCTTGACTCCAGTGGCATGGTGAGCACGGGACCCACGTCTGGGCATACCTATCGCCCTCTGGATGACAAATGCAAAAAGAACAATTGATGAACGGAATGCTGAACAATGTCAAATTTTCATCCCAGTAAAGAAATCTGGGCCAAAATCCATCCCTTTTTTTTGCTCAACATCCCATATCAGTAAAATCCATCCAAAACAAAGGGAAGGGCCCACAACAAAATGATGTTTCCCTCAATTTTAAAATGTTTTTTTCCTTTTCACTTTGCTCTCAACAAACTGTACTAAAATGACACTCAGGGACCGTCCATTCAAATTCCCTAAATAAAAGCTGAATATTGAAACAAGAGTAGGATTTAGGCCTATAGTGCCCCAGACCATAGTCGTTTTTAAAGTCTATGTGTAGCACTGACTGCACAAATCCATGTTCCTTCTTTTGTTCTTGTGCTGCCCTGCATCAAAATAAGGTGCTGACAACATTTCACCATTAATAATGATGGAGCTTTCAGACTTTCATATAAGCTTGGATACATCTTATGAAGTTCTGGGGGAATCCCGTTCTCTACACACAGCCCGGAGAAAGTTTCATCTAAATATACAATTCAAACAACTTTTTAGCATTTTCATAATGAGCATCTATGGCAGGTTTTCCTACCTGACATTCTGTAGCTATTGATAAGGTAATTGCATGTACATATACCTTTCTCTGGGGTATAAATCTGATTTATTCCTCAAAAACATACTCAATGATGGTATTTTTCTAGTGAGTGGCCATAATAGTAAGATACATTTTGGAATCATAATATATATATTTTTTAATCTTCTTGTTTTACCTGGGGTTGCACAACATCTAAAAAATGATATATTGGGCAGGAAAACAATCGTCAATCCAAAGTAGTATAATATTTATAAGAGTGTAACTTGCACAAGTGTACCGTTCATTCATGTAAATACGTTCAGAACTTCTCATCTGAGGGGCACTCCATTGTAATAAGGACATGTCATATTATTTCAATTGAATTCACGAGACCAAGTAAAATGTAACTCCATCTTCTTGCCTTATTCTCACAAATCAAATAAGGCCCCGGTCTAAGCTATGCCAGATGAGTCTTATACTTCCCTCAATGTGACATTAGATAAGAGGTGTACAATAAATATGCATTTCCCTCTAACACGTCTTCGACTACCTTATTATCCACATGATCCATATGGACTACAGTTAAATATGATACTAGATGAGAAGCCCAACGTCTGGCTGTCCTTTCTCCTAGTTTCAGAAAGATGATATCTTCTAGGTTTTGATTATTCTTCCAACGTGCATAATTTGGTTAAATACTTGATGCAACTTTGAGAATATAGCACGTATGTTCAATGTATACCGTCCATTCGCAGAACCATATGAGCCGGAGACCTTGTTATTGGCAAATCATTTACTGGTTTGGTTTATTTCCCTAATGGTTATAGACTGTATCATCTCTTTTTGATGTTTGATATTAATCTGTGCAATATATTGCTAAATTACTTTGTCTTCCAGGGTTAACTCTTTATACAGTTCTTGATATTATTGTGAATAAGAGGATGATTTCCTCTCATAAGGGTGCCATATTCCACTCTGCTTTTTCACACTATTCATAATTGTCCTTATGCATGTATCCATCTTTTTTGCATCCATTTCAGGATAGATTTGATTCAGAAAATGTTGCTTTTCACATATTTGCAGAATGAAAGTTTATTGGTCAGTGGATGGTTGGTCCATTAAGGTCTATACCAGATTGATCATATTTTTATGGGTGTCTATTGCTCAATGTTTGCATTATTGATCCATATATAACTACAATCAATCAATCACATTACTTTATTCAATATAAAAAAATACCATAAAAGTACAAATTAAAAACGTCAAAGTTAAAAAACAATTCAACAATCTGTAATTCTCCATGATACATAGTCAATACATCAATGATTAGGTATCCCTCCCCTCAGCCAGTTCCTTCAAAAGGCCGTAAAAAAGAATGAAATCGCGGGCGACCTACGATCTCCTAATGCCCTTTGTTGCTCTAAGCCTGACCGCTGCCCATAAAAAATGTACAGTACAAAACAGAGTCAAAGCATCTGAGGGTAGTTTTAAAAATAACAAGGCCACCCTTGCATGTTTAAATCTAGCTTTCTTTAAAATTCTCTTTAAAAAAAGGCTCCTAGATTTTGAATAAAAGAGACATAGTAAAACAAAGTGAAGGGTATCCTGTGGAGACCGTTGGTCACAGCCACATGGTCCCTTCATTTCTATAGACGATGTATATCCTGCCGGGTCAGCTAGTATGTGTTGCAGAAGATTTAGCCTGAACCATCTCATTAAAAATCTATCATGGGCATTATGAAAATAAGACAGATAAGATGCAAAGCCCCTGGATGTTTTAGTTAGAAGATGTTCTCTCACTAACTGTTTGATCAGCTCCCAATCTTCCCTGAGTGTTGTAACATGCTTAAAAAACGGTCCTTAACCATGGCCTTATCCTGCATAGATATTTTAGAAGGGTTAGTAAAAAGGTCTGCACATCCTATTCCCTCGAGGGTCTCCTTCACATACTTTAGCCATGGGATATTAAGCCCCCGATCACGGACGAGGCAGTCTACTATGACCTGCCTACTGAATGTCGCCTCCGCGTTTCCCAAATTTTAACCCAGCAGACTAGGGGTTTAACTCACAACCTGTCCCTCATGTAACAAACGCCAAGTTCTTCATGGACAATATGGGATGGCCTACTCTGAGGCACTTTGAGCAAACGCCGAAGATACTTATTTTCCTCAATTTGTAGTTGCTTCGCATCAATAAAACCCCATACCTCACTTCTATTGAGGACTTTGGCGGAACACATGAGCTATATAATCTTAAAATTTGCTCAGGTGACCATTGACCTAACCTTTGTGCAAAATTCATGATCGACCCAGAGCAACTAGTTAGAGTACGACATTTCTCCTCTAGCAAATTTTTTAAATTTAGATGGCCATCAAATAAAATCCCCAGATACGAAAAAGAGTGCACCTTTTACACGCGGTGTATATCAATAGTATAATTGTACATTTTACTTGTTTTTTTGCCCACTTCCATAACGTATGATTTTGACAGGTTGGGGGACAAATCTAAATTCTCCATAAAAGAAACAAAGCTGTCTATCAAAATCTGCAGCTCTTTGGGAGTGCGGGCAAGGAAAACCGTTTTGTCCGCATAGAGCAGGACGGGGATCCCTCGAGAGCCAATCCTGGGTGTATCAACCTTTAAAGTGCTAAGTGTCTGATCAAGTCTATTTATATACAATGTAAACAAAAACGGGGCCAGAATGCAGGCCTGTCTTACACCGCTAGAGCATAAAAAGGGTTCTGTGGTGCTTCCCTCCTAATTGTATCTGACCGCGGTGGCGGTATTCAAGTGCAAAGATTTTTGAATATTAATGAGTCCAGGGTCCACACCAAGGTCACCCATGATTGCCCATAATTTCCCTCAGTTCACTCGGTCAAAAGACGCCGTCAAGTCCATAAATGCCAGGTACACATTCCCTTGGCTGGCAATAGTGTACTTGGCTGCAAGTAGATATAAGTTGAGACACTGGCCGGTGGCGACTTCCCTGGCCTGAAGCCAAATTGGGTGTCAGTTATAATGTGCTGATCCTCAGCCCGGTCCATTAGCCGGCTGACGATAACCCGCCCTAAAACCTTTGCTGACACGTCAATTAGGGAACTTGGTCGATAACAAAGTGGGCTATCCTTGTTACCTTTTTTTAAAATGGGAACAATTGTGGCTGTGGTCCAGGATGGCGGCATAACTGTATCAACTGCTGCATTAATAACCCTAGTCAAAAAAAGGTCGGGTGGAATCCCATCAGGACCCGGGGCCTTTTTTTTTGGTCAAACCTTCAATCCCTACCTTGATCTTACCTAAAGAGAAACTTATCGGGGTAATATTCCGTTCCCCCCTATTATTCTCCGAATGAGCCTCATCTGTGCAGTGATTGTAGAGCCCATAAAAATACTCAAGCCATTGCCCCAGCAAGATATTGTTAGCTAACCTGGGTTTATTTGCCTCTTGGAAACAAGGATTGTTTATAGCTTTCCAAAAGGCGGTTGTGTCCTTTAACTCCATCGCCTCCCTCAGATCCTCCCAGGCTTGCTATTGTAATTATTTTTTACGGCCTTAAACGGGTAACTTATAGTTTGTCCTGCAAAGGGTCACCCTACCCTTATCTCTTGGGGAAGATTTTAGAGTGACTTTCAGCTCTCTCAAAGCACGTGAACATTGTTGGCCAAACCACCTTGGGTCGTCCGATCTAGCTATGTGTGATGTAGTTCTGAGCAGACAGTCAATTAATTGAGCGACACCCTCAAAGGCCCTGACTAGTTCAACCCCCTCCACATCCGGGGTTAAACAGTTTGAAATGACCTGTTGACCGTCTTTCAATAGTGCTCTATGAAAAGCTTCACCATTGGCCTGTGACCATCTCAGCCTCCTACCTTGATCTGTGGCACATACCACCCCCTCCCCCCCCCCACACTAGATGGTTTCTAAAATCCGACACCCAGTTTTTTAGTGCTACGGAAACAAATATGAAATCAATAAATGAGACACATCCTCTTCCTTTGAATGTGGGGTGGATCGTTTTGTCCTTTCCAACTTCAACCAGATCCATGGTATGTGTGAGGGGGTGCGTATTTAATAGCTAATTGGTGTGTTCCATATGTGGGTCCTCTTCCAATGTACATGATGACCAATCCCCACAATTGACTCTCAAATTTGGACACAGGTGGCAATTAAAGTCGCCATCTAAAACCAAGTGGGGTGCCAATGCCCCTCACTCCTGTATGTGAGTGAGCCTACTGTCCAGCTCATGCAAGCTTACAGTGCCCTGACCCGGTGGTGTCGCATTATAAAAATCTACGAAAATTTACTTGTGACCCTTGTTATAAAACCTAAGCCCCTGCATAATATCTGAGTCCCAATCCAAGTCAATCCATCTGCTCTGTAGCCTGAGATCAACGTATATGACCAGCCCTCCCCTTGCTCTCCGTGATAGTGCTTTGCGAGCTGGTACAAAGTAGGTTTTGTAACCCTCTAAATGGAAGGTGCTATTCTCTACTTCCCATGTTTCCTGTAAACAGATAATTTGAAATTTCCTTATATAAAATACCCAATATTCCTTCTTGAATTTGGTAGATAAGCCTGCTATGTTCCAGGAAACTATTTAAAATTCTCTCTCATTTTGTCTATCTGAGCTAACCAATATCAGGTGGGTTTGGGGCCTGAGGTCTTCCATATTTGGGTCGTTAGGCTCTTGTGTTCGAGCTGCTAGATAATCTGAAGTAGTTGGACTTGCTACTCCCCCAATTGTGCTCGCCACTTCTGTCCCTCCCCAATCTATAGCGATGACTTTGCTTACATGGGCATTGACACCCTTAACTGCCCCAGGCAAGCCCAGTCAACCGATGTCGTTTAAATCTCTAGCATTACTGAGGGGGCGTGAGAGTTGTATGTCGGGACTATAAAACCTCCCCCATGCACTCCCACCAAATGCCCCCTGTGTTCATGCTGGTTATTCGGGTTCATCATGTGTCTGTAAAAGAAGCCCAGTGGGAGCATTTTGATACTTAACCCCTTCCATGCTCATGACAAGGTCAACGGTGTTACCTGCGCTGTGCTTATGACGAGTTGACCTTGTCATGAACAATGGGGATCCTGATTCTGCAGCACAGGAGGGGAAAAGCCATTAGCACCCAAGGTGTTAAGCCCCCCCTCATCCTGATGGAGCCCCTTACTCTGAGTGAGCAACTTACGCGCAAGCTGGGGGTCCCTCAAAGTCACAATCACGCAGTCTCCTGGGCAAACTTTCCTGGTACTACCAAACCAAGACACCCTTCTGGCCATCAGGATGTGCCTATGGTCGATATTATTGTACCCTGCGTTCCTACACATCCAGTGTGCTGCCTTGTTAATCAACTTTAAGGTGGATTCTTCTCTATCACTGGTACAGGCTGGAACGCCTGTCAAAACCACAGTGTATGGGCATGAGGTGGGGAGTAGATCTAAAACCGGCAGATCTGTAGTACCCCGGACACTTTGAGTTGACAACTCCCTAGAGTGTTGATGTGTAGTGGCTCTACCCACTATTTTAGTAGGGGCTGTTTGTTGTACTGAGGTATTGCCTGCACTCCCCGCCCTCAAGTCCCCATGTCCCCAAGTAGTGATACTTGTGCTATTTCTATTTCCTCCCGGGGGAACTGGGCATGACACTCTACCACCCACATCCTGTGTGCCTGTGGACTGTTTGTTGGCCCCGTCCCCCTCCCCCCCCCTCACCCGCTGCTACAACAGGTACGACTGGGGATTTGGGAACTTCCAATTCCCCACGAGGGCTAGATACACACCGGCTAGCCTCATTGGCGGGTGCACTAATCTGGGCCAATAGTAACAACAATGTTTCCTCTATTGACCTTCATTTTCCTAGTAAGGGCCCCAAAAGAACAGTTATCAACCTTTCCACTCTTTTCCAGTACTCAAGATCAACCCCAGCCCTGCACTAACACGTTCACCACTATAGGACATTTGATTGGCTACTAAATCTGCTATATCAGGGGACCAAGTTACTTGGGTCTCTGGTCTGGGCTTTTGTTTCTGTTTTTGTGTTAATTTAAAAGACGCCCCACCCCTGGTTTGCTTTGCTGGCGGCTCATCGCTATTTAAGGGCTTTGTGGTGCTGACACTGCAAGGTTTGGGGGCCCTTTCCGTACGTGTGATAACCTCCCCCCGCCTAAGCTTGATATGGTTGCATTAATTGTGGTCGGCGGGATCAGCGTTGTGGTCCCAGCCCCTGCCATAACGAAGAGCCTGAAAAAATATCCCCTACAACGTTCTGGAGAAGACTACTACAAACAGTCTGTGCCTCTATGTTCTTACAACGGGGGTGGTGACGGGGGTGGCAAGACAATGGAGATGGCTCTTTCCCTGTTGTTGTTACTACCAAATGTGGCAGAACACGAATAGTCTGCGTCATTAGGAGATTTAGCCATAGCTAAACCGCCCATAGATGAGCGTCTTTGAGCCACAAGGGTGTCCAGAGAAAGTCTTTTTTCCGTAAGTTGAATCTGATGAACCAACAGTGATTTTGTTCCGATCAAAAAAGCATCCAGAGTGTCCGTAACCCCACCACCTGCCAGAGAGCCCGTCGCCTTTCGCTTACTCATTCTGCGCTCAGTTTACACTTAAACATGTAAGTACCACAAAACAGTACCTTGTTTGTCCACCCTGAGTCCAACTCCGTGATTACCTTGGCGCCAAGATGTCAGGGGGTTGCCCAGCCCTGCCAAGTCCAGTCGCGGACGTGCGCAGACGGGCCTGCCCTTGGCCCGTGCACGTCCCGCGCTGTGGGAGGCCTGGCCGCCTTTTAAACGCCTCCTGGCGCTGCCGATGATGAAAGAGCCATGTACGCCGCGGAGGCTGATGGGGCTTGTAGTTCCCCGGCCCTCTACTGCGTGTAAGTGACAAGTGGCTGGCTGGCCGGATACAGGCTTAGCTCTCAGTTAACCTCTGTTAACATACTCCAATAAACTGGATTCTGATCTTTTGATTGAGTGCAGATCATTTCAATCAGTAAACATCTACATAATCCCTTTGTTTCCACGTTTTATGAAATACAAAATGTCATCGGAGGGTGAAAACACTGACAGTCCATGAATCCACCCTCACATATATAACTTATTATGAGTCCACTAGGTAAGATTTCAATACGTTGCACACAGTAAGAATATTAGCAGGATCAACATTATACGTCTTGATATGACATTTCATTTTCATTCTAAATTCATTTTATTGTATCAATTTTCAATTCATCATTCATCTTTGTTCATGTCATTGGTATGACACATTAATTACATTAAAAGGTCTGAACGCCTAACAAATATTTTCTAAACACAATCTTTCATGATGCCAGAGACAAAAAAATATTTTAAGCAAGTGAAGACAGTCATCTATATCCATAAGGAACAATAAAAATGCAAGGCATGTATGCAAGAAATTAACATAGGTTATAGATTGATGATCGGAACGCCTCAATTTTAGGAAGTATTATCAAGTATTATCAAGCTTCCACTATGAAATATACTGAGAGCCTAACTTGAGGGATAACTGCAGTGTACTTTCTGGTGTCTCTGCACTTGCAAATCACTGTGAACAGTATATTAATTTGCCAGCATAATCTCAGTTTTTTTGGAGTTCAGCTGGAGATGGTTCTCCGCAATCCAGGCAGTAATTTCTGACATCCCAGCTGAAAATGTACTTTCGCTTTGGTCAAATCAGTGTCCACAGAGATTGTAAACTGGGTGTCGTCAGCAGACAAGATTATTTCAAACCCAAAGGCTTTAACCATTTTGGCGAGTGGGGCCACATATATGTTAAAGAGTGTGGGGCTCAAACAAAAACCCTGGGGCACTCCCTGGCCCAAAATCAGAGTGCGAAAACCCAAGATGATAGTTTGGGTTCTATTGGAGAGGAAATTGACACGCCGCTGGTGTGCAGTTCGATGGATTACAATTTACGAAGTAACCTAGGATGGGAGACCGTATCAAATGCTGCAGACAAGCCAAGCAGCATGATCAAGGATGGTACATTAGCATCAAGAGCATCTGATGTGATCAGTAACAGCCACCATAGATATCTCTGTTCTATATGATAGTCTAAAGCCCAATTGAGATGGGTCTAGAATCTCATTCCCCTCTAGGTACTCTGTGAGTTGTCTATTAGTCCTTCCAGTAGTTTGCCTGATAAAGGGAGCATGGTGATTGGGCGGTAGTTGGTAAGGCTGGACGAAGCCAGGCTAGCCTTTTTCTTTAAATTGTCTTGACCTGAGCCCCCTTCCACGGTAATGGCATTTTCCCGGTGTTAACTAAAAGACTGAAAAGGGAGTGGACCGCAGCGGTGAGCTGATTAGCAAGAGCATAAGACCTTAGGAGGGAAAATATCTATGCAAGCACCTTCTGAATTTTCTCGAAAGAGAAAGACCTGAACTTTCCTAAACTACTGGCCTTGTCAGAAAGAGCTGTCTCAGAAAAACTGTTAAAGTTCTGGTAGATGTCTTTAATTTTATCATCAAACTGATTAGCCAGGGTATCACAAAGTGCTTGTGATGCTTGAATTTCTTGTGCATAAGCTCAAGGGTTACAGAAATCATTAAGTACTTTGAAGACTGATAGAGACTCCTGAGGCGGAAGCCGGGAGGGCGAAAGACATTCTTTTAAAATACTCTGTGATACTATGTACTTTTTAAATATTGCTTGACTCTTGCTTCTCCTGAACAGCGGGCCTCGCGCTGCAACGTTTGTTTACATCTAGGTCGCCATTCCTGACGGCGAGGCGAGCCACGAGACACGCCCACCTCGGTTGCCACGCCCCCTCACCAGACCTATAAATAGTGCGCGCAGATCTCTAAGCGCGACACTGATAGAGACTCCTGAGGCGGAAGCCGGGAGGGCGAAAGACATTCTTTTAAAATACTCTGTGATACTATGTACCTTTTAAATATTGCTTGACTCTTGCTTCTCCTGAACAGCGCGCCTCGCGCTGCAACGTTTGTTTACATCTAGGTCGCCATTCCTGACGGCGAGGCGAGCCACGAGACACGCCCACCTCGGTTGGCCACGCCCCCTCACCAGACCTATAAATAGTGCGCGCAGATCTCTAAGCGCGACACTGATAGAGACTCCTGAGGCGGAAGCCGGGAGGGCGAAAGACATTCTTTTAAAATACTCTGTGATACTATGTACCTTTTAAATATTGCTTGACTCTTGCTTCTCCTGAACAGCGCGCCTCGCGCTGCAACGTTTGTTTACATCTAGGTCGCCATTCCTGACGGCGAGGCGAGCCACGAGACACGCCCACCTCGGTTGGCCACGCCCCCTCACCAGACCTATAAATAGTGCGCGCAGATCTCTAAGCGCAACACTGATAGAGACTCCTGAGGCGGAAGCCGGGAGGGCGAAAGACATTCTTTTAAAATACTCTGTGATACTATGTACCTTTTAAATATTGCTTGACTCTTGCTTCTCCTGAACAGCGCGCCTCGCGCTGCAACGTTTGTTTACATCTAGGTCGCCATTCCTGACGGCGAGGCGAGCCACGAGACACGCCCACCCCGGTTGGCCACACCCCCTCCAACGCCCCGACCAACCAACATAAATTATGTGCCTTGGCAGGAAGCGCAGCGGACGAGCGCAGCGGGCGCGACGATTGCGCGCCGAAGGCGCGCTTAAGGCAAGCTCGTCTGCGCTCGTCCGCGACCGTCCGGGGCAAGGGGCATGTCACTCTGCTCGCTTTACCACCTACTCACCTGCCCATCTGCGCTGACTTCGGGGCCCATGGCCGTTATCCGCCTCCATCTGCTCCCACATCTCGTCTCTTGGCTTAGCTCCTCCTGCCCCTTTGACAATACCTCGGCCACAACCTGTGCCCCCGACTCCCTCTAGCGGTAGCGCTTCTCCAGCTGCTTCTAGATCTCTTACGGCTTTCTATCTGAACACTAGGTCTGCAGTTGCCCACGCCCATGAACTGTCGGTCCTGCTGGATCTCCATGCCCCCGACCTTCTTTTCTTAACTGAAACTTGGTTCTGCGACGACTCCCTCCCCACCTTATTGGCTACTCTACCAGCTCCATATTACGCTATCCGTGCCGACCGGCCTAATGGCAAAGCTGGAGGCGGGGTGGCGGTCATCGCTCGAACCGACCTCCCTTTTCAGCCCTTGTCCCTTCCAGATATCGCTACTACGGAGTATTTAGCCATCCGTACCACTTCCATCACGCCCCATCTCACCTGTATTCTCATCTATCGTCCCCCCCAATCTCCCTTATTGTTTCTTCCGGATTTCTTTGAAGTTCTGGCTACTATCACAGTCAACAACTCCTCCATTTTACTTTTGGGTGATTTTAATTTTTGGCCTTCTGACCAAGCCGAATGCCCATCTTCTAAGGAGTTCTCAGACACCCTTTCCTCTCTTAACTTCATTTCCCATATTCACTCTCCCACCCACGTCAAAGGTCACACTCTCGACCAGATCTGGTCCTCTAACTGCCCCGTTGAATCCCTTTCAATCTTACCCTGTACCTGGTCTGACCATCACTTGATTTCCTTTTCTCTTCCCATTCACCCCCCGATCAAGCCCCCACTCCCTAAAAACACCTGGGTTCGAGCATGGGGCCGAGTAGACCCAGATAGTCTATCCTCCATACTCACTTCCTCCGCTCCCCTCCTCCAAGACCTATCTACCAGCTCCCAGGTCACGGCCATTGACCAATGGCTCTCTGCAGGCTGTGATACCATTGCTCCTCTGAAGCGGGTCTCAACCAAACGAGAGAAGGACGCCAACCAGTGGTTTAATCAAGATCTTAAAGCCACTAAACTGGCGGTGCGGCGTGCGGAGCGGGCCTGGAGGAAAAACTACTGCCCCTCCTTACGTTTAGAGTTTATAAACATCCTGACCCTATATAAGAAAAACATCCTTGAGGCAAAAACCATCTACTTTTCCTCCAAAATCCTCGCAGCCGAAAGCAAATCGAAGGAAATCTTTTCGATTGTTCACAATCTAGCGTTTTCGGATAGAACCTCTCTCAAACCCACCCCTTCTCTGGAACTCTGTCACTCCCTAAATAATTTCTTCATTCAAAAAATCGTAACCATTAAAACCAACATTCCCCCTCCTTCCCCTACCTTTGTGGACCCTCAGTGTCCTCCTCCCAAGGACTATCTCACCACCCTCCCACCTCTAACCAAGGAATCAATAACTGCCATAATTCCACTTGTTAAATCTGGGTCCCCGCTAGATCCCTGCCCAGCTCATATCCTCCGTCATATCTTCTCTAGCTGCCCAGATCCCCCCCTCCACCTTCTCAACAGTTCTTTATCCCAGGGTGTGGTACCCAACTCACTTAAATCTGCTGTAATCGTCCCTATATTGAAAAAACCTGGTGCCGATCCCTCAATCCCAGCCAATTTCCGTCCCATCTCCCTCCTACCGTTCCTGGCGAAAGTACTCGAGCGTCACGTCACCTACGCCCTGAGCTCTTTCGTGGAGAAGAACGGGGCTCTTGCCCCCCGCCAGGCCGGGTTTCGCCCCGCACACTCCACGGAGTCCGTAGTGCTTTCGGTCCTTGATAACCTCAGGGAGGGAATGGATATCAACCAACCTCAGGCCCTGGTTCTCCTCGACCTCTCAGCCGCCTTTGACACGGTGGACCACTCCATCTTACTTTCCCGTGTCAGGGCGGCGGGGATCGGGGGTACCGCGTTGGTCTGGTTATCCTCCTTCCTGAGGGACCGCACCCAGGCAGTTCGCCTGGGTGACTTCACCGCGGACTTCCGCGACGTTCAGTGCGGGGTTCCCCAAGGTTCCTCCCTTTCCCCCCTCTTATTCAATCTCTACATCTCCCCTCTTATCTTTTCACTGCAACAAATGGAGGTCACCGTATTTAATTATGCGGACGACCTCCAGCTTGTGTTCAACCTTTCCTCTTCCCCCGACTCTGTCTCCAACTTTCAAACTATCATGATTCACATCCGAGACTGGATGAACCACAACCATCTTAAACTCAACCCAGACAAGACCGAGCTGGTGTTGACGGGTGGTTCATCCAGCCCCTGGTCCCCCATCTTCTGGCCCCCTTCCCTTGGTGCCCCACCTGTTCCCTCTACCTCAGTTAAAACTCTAGGCATCAAGCTCAATTCACAACTCACCCTTCACTCCCAGGTTAGTTCTGTGGTTTCTTCCTCCTTTTTGGCTCTTCGCACTATTCGCAAGGTGTCCCGTTTTTTTTTCATTTGATGCCCTAAAACTTATCACTCTTGCCATGGTCGTATCACGCCTGGATTATGGCAACGCCCTATATGCAGGTATCCCTGCATATAGTCTTCGGCGTTTGCAGCAGATCCAAAACCAGGCGGCGCGCCTGGTGTTCAAACTCCTAAAATCCTCCCATACCACTCCCCTCCTGAAATCTTTACATTGGCTTCCTGTCTGGGCCCGTGTCCAGTTTAAGCTTGCATCTATCACCTTCCAAGCACGACTGGGCACGGCGCCAGCTTTCATCTCCTCGGAGATCATTCCCTATGTTCCATCTAGGGAACTGAGGTCATCTTCCCAATCCCTTCTTACTGTCCCACGGTTTCGAAGAAAGAAATGGGGAGGCTCGAAGTTTGCGACCCTCGCCCCGACTTTTTGGAACTCTCTGCCTGCAGAGCTCAGAGCTTCAACCTCATACCTGTTATTCCGGAAACAACTCAAGGCATACCTTTTCGCCAAATTCTTTAATTAATACTTTAGTTTCTCATTTTTCCCCTACCCCGGGATTTCTGCTCTGACCTCTTTCAGTTTTTAGCGCCAAGAAACCGCTGGTGTACGTGCGCTGTATAAATAATTTTAAATAGAAAAATAGAAATAGAAGAGTGTTTTAGACACATTTCCCTCTTGGTCGATTTGATTGGAGAAGAAGATTTTCCAGGTCGTTTGTATATTGCAATGGTACAATTGTAAGGCTGCTCTATAAGTTTCCTTTTCGCTCATGGTGTTGGAGCGCCACCACCGTCTTTCTAACTTTTTACAGGATGCTTTTTCTGTCCTTAACTTGGAGATATACCCAGGCGAATGGACACCCTATTTGAGATGGGAGGATAGTTTAAGGGGGGCGGTATTATCCAAGGCCGTTTTTAACACTGTTTGGCAATCGGCAGGTGCTTGATCAACATCTGTCTCTGCTTGGATGGCGGCATACTCAAACTCCCGAGAAAAAGAGTCTGGGGTGATCTTCCACCAGTATGAGGATACTTTTTTTATGAACATTAGGCATTCTCTCCGTCCTTATAATGCTCTAGAAACCCTGTTTCCAGTGCATATTTAACCTAATGTTTGCACTATGCCCCAATATTTGCATAAAACTGCTTTTTAACAGGTTTCGTCTGTATGCCTTTTATGAGAGAATGGCACTTACGGTCAAAAACATGCTGCAGACTTACGACTTGATATGTATAACTTTGGTGCTAGTGCTGGTGCAAAAGTGGGAGTTATTTGTCCGAGTGCAACTGAACGGGAAGACACGCTCCTTCATCAAGATCCTGACTTTGGTATTTCATTAGTGGCAAGCTCAATGTAATGTCTTCACACTGCCATTAAAGTATTTGACACATGATCAAAACTAGACATCTTTTTTGTAGTTTCATACCATACAGGAACCTCTCTCAAGTGTGACATTTTTAGTTTTCTCCAGCAGAATTTGATTGACAAAACTCACTGAATTCATATAATAAGCAACAGGTCCTGAATAATAAGGACACATTTTGCTTTATAATCAATATACATTTCCTTATGTGATGAATTGCTTGAAAGGTGATTCCATACCTGCGTAAGTAGAAGATGAAATTGGATATCGTAAACCAAGTGCATCTTCTGAGAAAGAATCCACAAAATCCTCTAACATCAGGAGTCCAAAATCTTTCTCACAATGCCTCCTTCTCACATACATGGTGTCCAGCACTGGAAGCTGGTATCTTTGTGTAAGATAAGAGTTGCATATACTTCCTGTGGTTATGATTGAAAAGAAAGATACACATGCATTAGTAGTCAATCTCAGATTATATATTGCCATTCTGTCAGTCAGTAAACAGGCTTGAAAGCAGAGATTTCATCTCCTGATCTACTTGAGGTAAATATACGAAACTGTAAGCATCTTCACTCTGTGCTGTTATTATTGATGCACAGGTACTTGTAGAGGCACACTTAGCTAAGGAACAGTAAGCCAGATACACTGGATGAAAATTATACAGCTACAGAGGAAAGCCATGGCTTGGATTAATAACTCACAATGCCATGCCTGGCGCCAAAGTCACTAGAACACAATCATTTTTTCATGGATAAAATCCCCAGCTTCAATTCTCAGTCTTCTACTGTGATAGAAAATGTATGCACTTAACACAGACATATGTTTGATTTTGTACTAACTTAAAAACAATTCACTGAGTATTGAAAAAAAGTATTATCAAACACACAAAAGACGATGGGAGGAATGCTTGCAATTTGTCTAACCCCCTCTAGTTGCTCGGGGTAGCAGTCCAACCCATTTCTTTTTTGCCCACCATGCCACCTGAGTTTGGATCGTGCTATATGTCAATCAGTCTTGACACTGCTTGAGTGGGAACAGTCCAGCCCGAACAGCCATGTCAAGACCGACCTGAACTGGAACACAAGCAAACCATTATTTGTTACGAATAAATAAGAGCTACTCTGCCAGATTGGTGTTTTCCTACTACCTGGAAGTAAATTAGCCTATGTTCAATATCAGACTTCGATTCTGGACCTTTGTGTAGAGTGCTAAACACATCTACTGCTCTTTGACCTAATAAAAGTCCAGTTCTTCTTAATTCTACACTACGTCTTAGCAGCAAGATTCCACCATTCTTTATCCCTCCACTGGGCCACTGTGGCTCTCCTAATATTGCACAACCTTGGACTCTGGTACCTGTGTACCGCTTACGAAGCCAAAGTACACACCACCTGATTTTAAGGCCAGTCATGCAGTGGCGGCCAACACAAGTAAGAATGGTGTGCGGGGAGGGGGTCGGCGAAGTCGACAGACGATGGGAAAAGTAAAATGATTTAAAAAAATAAATAAAATCACTTACCTGGCACTCGGTGATCGACTTCCCAACGCCTGTCCCGCCTCACCATTCTTACCTGTGCCTGCTGCCACTGCAGTCATGCACATGCACCCAGTAACACCGGGGCACGCCAGCACACATACACCATTTACCTATAATTCTAGCCTTTATCCTCTCCAGATTTCTTGTGGGGGTCGTCTACATTCCATTGTTCTGTGATCTGACAGCTTAGTTCACAGAAGTAAGAGGCACACATTCCACATATCGTAGACCATTTCTAGTGCTTCTCCTGCCCCATGTCTTGCCAACCGTCTTAATCCCCCCTGTTGTTTAATTATTTGTCCACCATAAGCGTGGAAGGGTATACTCAGACGTGAGTCCCTAGCTCATTGCACCATCAGGATTCAAGCAAGCCGGGCCGAAGACGGCTGAAATGCCAGAAACCGGTCCCCAGTAGCTTGTTTCCTTCCCAGTGAAAGAATTGGCTTGGTAGTTTGGTTTGCCCTGTTCCCATGATACACTGGGCCAGGGACAGACTAATTTGCATATAGCCAGGTTCTGAGCTGGGATGGTGCAGTGAGCTAAAAAACGGTGTTGGATTAAGCCCTGATCTCTTGACTGGGTGAGAGTATTCTGCTTAATTCAGAAACTCTGTCCATCACCACACCCTGTTGTTTAATTAACCGTCTTAATTCAACACAATACAAGACCAGTGCTTTTTGAAGGTTTTCACCACAATATGGCACATCTGACACTGGGTTCCCAAAGTATGGTCGGGCCCACGTTATGGAACAAACTCCCCTTGGCGCTCAGGCAATGCCCGGAACATCTGCTGTTCAGGAAAAAGCTTAAAACGTTCCTGTTTCAATACTAACTCTTCGTAAATGTTCTTCCTGATTGTGCTTGTGGTGTTCTTAGGTCGCAGAGATACTCCTTCGGGAGTCGATTCGAGCGCGATATAAACTCGCAAATAAATAAATAAATATGTCTCAGAAGAACAAGTTACTTACCTTCGGTAATGCCTTATCTGGTAAGACTCTATCTAGCTGCAGATTCCTTACCATAGAATTATCTTAAAGGGGAGAGGTGTGGCGCCGCAGCCAGGGGGAATGACGCTGGACGCTGGGGATCACGCTTTGATCCCCGGCGGCAGGGGTCTGCCCAGCACCTTGTGACTTTGGGCAATAGCTCGCTTAATCTTCCCAACAGCCCCCAGCGCCAAGATACCCCTTCGGGGGTGATGCGTGCGCTATACAAGTACTGGATTTATTTATGTATTTATCCCAAGGTGTCAGACTGGATACCGACATTTTTTGTGAGCAGTACCCCTGCACACCGGTAGGTGGTGTCATTTAGCTCCGCGTGGCATCTTCGACTCCAGAAATGGGATTCGTGGTGCCTACATTGGGGCCACCCGGGCATGCCGGCCTCAGCTACATTTCATGATTTTCCGCACCAGAAGCGCGGAGTCACAGTGTACACTGTTTATGTGTATGTTTAATAAAGTGCATGGCTACCCAAAGCCTTCTCCGCACTGGTGAGTACTGTGCTGAGAGTAGGGCCTCTGATACATTAACGGGGAAACAGCCATGTCTTAATTTTCTTCCTGAAGGAAAGTTCATTGTACAGTGCTCTGAGACTGAGGGGAAGATCGTTCCACAACTTCTGTACTACATGTGCAAACGATCTTCCTCCACATCTCATCCTCTTTAACCTGGTTGTACTGAGGAAATGAAGATGCGAGGATCTCAGGTGTGTAGTTAGAACATAAATGGTTATCAACTCTCTGAGCTTTACTGGGCTCTTTGGTATTTATGGCCCTTGGAGCAATACAGAGGGATTTAAACCTAATCCTTGCCTCAATTGGGAGCTAATGCAACTGTTTGAGGGGTTCTCTTGCGGAGATATAGTTAGGAACCATTAGAAGGAGCCTTGCTGCTCATTTTGCACAGTCTGAAATCTCTTTATTACGTATTTGGGTGCGCCCACATAAAGTGAGTTTCCATAATCCAATTGGGAAACTATGAGGGATTGAATGACAGTTTTCCTTAGATGCTCTGGGATCAATAACAGTATCTTCCTGAGCATCCGGAGTAAAGAGCAACAGATGGCAGACAACTTATTTGCTTGGTGGTCCACTGCTAGCAAATTGTCCAACCAGAATCCCAATTTTTTTAACACAGGTTGGGAACAAGGGGGGGGTGGGGCATGTCAATACATCAAAGGTCTGTGTATGGACTGGTTTTCAAGGATCATTAATTTCGTCTTATCATTCAGCTTTAGGTGGCAGCTTGACATCCTGTGGCGCAGAGAATCCAAACAGGGTGCCACATGTTTATTTCCTGGATTAGGGCCTTCTGTAAGAGAAACAACCAGATGGGTCTCATCTGCATAGGAGACTGTTGACAGGTTAAAGTCCTGCACTAAGGTGGCGCACATACATATTGAACAACATGGGGCTGAGAGATGATCCCTGAGGGACACCACAAATCGTTGGAAAGCAGTCAGAGAGGCAGTCGTTGTCCATGACTTGGTAGGATCTGTTTTCCAGATACGAGGTGAGCCAATCTAATGTTATTCCCTGAATTCACACCTTGCAAAGTTTATCTTTTAGGATCTTGTCAGCCACTGTGTAGAATGCCGCACTTAAATCCAGCGGTAGTATGGCAGCTGAGCCTCCATTATCCAGTATAGCTTTGAGCTCCTCTGTGACCACCAGAAGTGCTGCTTCCGTGCTATGGTGGGTATAGAAGCCCATCTGAGTTGGATGAAGAATGTTGTTATTTTCCAGAAAGTTTGCTAATGCCTGATTGACATGTTTCTCTAGTACTTTACCTAGAAAAAGGAGTAATGAGATGAGTGGTAAGTTGGCAAGGATTTCTGGATCTAGCCGAGGTTTTTTCAATAGTGGGCTAATTACTGCATGCTTCCATTGCTTAAGGACCAAGCCGACCATGCCACAAATTTGCCCACAACGGCAGTCGCATATCTTCTTGGTGGAGGGACGCCTGGCTGCCAGAACTACATTGCAGACTTTGGGAGGAAGGTCAAAAGTTGTCAACTGTTGCAGCTCAATCGCCATGCAAGAAGGTGGAGGGTGGACAGGTTCGGGTGGAAAACCTTTCCCTGCTGCTATGACAGAAGAACCTCCCGAAGGGTCACCATGATCAGATGACCGATGACCATGCTCAGCAGCTCAGGATACCGGACTCTTCGTGTCCAATCCAAGGCCAAAAGAATGATTTGCATCCAGTCGTTACTGATCTTCTTGAGAACTCTGGGCAGGAATGGTATGTGTTGAAAGGCGTCCAGGAGGCCTGAGCAATACTTGAGACTAAAAGCGTATCCGAGAGAGAGCCACCTTGGAAACTCCAGCACACAGAAACGCTGACATTGCGCGTTCTCGTCGGTGGCAAACAGATCTAATCAATGTTCTCTCCACTGATGAAAGAGACCTTGCACTACCTCCGGAAACGATGAGACACCATTTGTGATCCGCGAAGCATCTTCAGATGAGTTCGTCCTCTCTGGCATTCAGAGAACCTGCCAGATTGTGAACCTGTGAAATGCACTGCTGTTCCAGCCATGTCCAGAGACGTAGTGCCTCTTGACAAAGGGTCCACAATCCCACACTTCCCTTCTTGCAGAAGTACCACAAGCCGATGGTGTTGTTCGTGATCACTTGCACTAGCCTACCCTGGTTGGAGGGGAGAGAGGCTTTAAATTCCAGATGGATTTCTCAAAGCGCTAATAGGTTGATGTGGAGTCCTGATTCCACTGGAGACCAGAGACCTCTGATCTTCACCTCTCCCAGATGGCCGCTCAGCCCAGGATTGATGCATCTGTCACTACTGTGAGTTCTGGTTGGGGAACGGAGAGGAGTCAACCGATGACCCAATTGCGGTTCATTAACCATCACTGCAGGTCTTTTCAGTTTCCTCCGAGATCTGGACCATGTTGGAGAGATATCCCCGGTGCTGCGCCAACTTGAACTTCAGGTCTCACTGCACAGGTTGCATATTCCTAAGGGCATGTGTCACCAACAGGTTGCAGGAGGTCATGAGACCAAGCAGCCTCAGTCAGTCTCATTGAAATCCGGGCTAGAGGCTGAAACATTGGTATCACAGCCTGAATATCCTGGACTCGCCATGCAGGAGGATAGACCCAAAAGTGCACCATGTCCAGAACAGCTCCAATTAAAGGGAGCATCTCAGCGGGAGTAAGGTGTGACCATGACACGCTGATAGTGAACCCCAGTGAATGCAGGAGGTCAGCCCTAGTCTGGAGGTGGGAGACGACAGCCTGGGGCAAACCCACCTTCAACAGGCAGTCGAGCTAGGGGAAGACTGGCACCATTGATCTCCGCAGATGAGCTGCAACTACCGTCATCAATAGGGAGCACAGCAAACTGAACCGCAAGTAACGCCTGTGGGCAGGCAGGGCTGGAATGTGGACTTATGCGTTCTGCAAGTCCAATGCTACCATTCTTTCTCCTGGGTCCTGGGCAGACATGACCTGAGCTAGAGGGAGCGTTTTGAACAACTCCTTCTTGAGAAAGAAGTTGAGAGAGCGCAGGCCTAAGAAAGAACAAAGGCCACCGTCCTTCTTGAGCACCAGAAAGTAGCAGGAATGACAACCACGACCCACTTCTGGAGTTGGCACCCTCTCTATGGCCCCTTTGGCCAAAAGAGCCGTCACCTCTTGGTGGAGAAGAGATAGGTGGTCCTCTGCCAGCCTGTCAAATGTAGGTTGCTTAGAGGGAGGGTTAGTCATGAAGGGGAGGGAGTAGCCCCTTCAGACAGACTGCCAGCCGAGGCGGTCATGGCTAATCCTGCCACTCAATGGGTGGCCATGATGGTAACCAGGCAGACTAGGAGGGCTTGAAGGCTGCGGCTGTTGGTGGGTTTGTGGACTGACCCAACCTCTGTCCACCTGACCCACGGGGCCAGTGGGAGCTGTGTCCGCAGCCATGCAGAGGCTGATAAGCTTGTGCACTACAGTGGCTGGATGGGTAGGACATGGCTGTATGCCCCTTCTGTGGGCATTTACATGAGCGATGTCTAGACAGCCGCAGAAAAAACAGTAGTCCTCAACAAGGCATGGGGTTTCAGAGCCCCTGTCAACGAAACTGCTCTGCCTAGTGAGTCTGTGGTGTCTAGTCCACAGCGAATGGGGAACTTAGCTGCGTCTCTCCGATCAGCAACAGCCTGGGAGAGCACAGCCTGGGCCTCCTCCCGAACCGTTGGCAGCACCTGCGCGACCGTGTCCCACAAACCTTTGGAGTAGCAGCCCAAAAAGCATGCAGTGTTCACTGACCGCAATGCCAAGCTGACAGAAGAAAACATTTTCTTACCGAAATTATCAAGCTTCTTGGATTCGTGATCCAGCAGGGCCGTAGGGAATGCGCCAGGGTTCACAAGTGAAGTGGAGTCTTGGACCACAAAGCTCTCAGGGGCGGGGCCCCTGGGCTGAGCTTGGACCAAGTCTCAAGCAGGACGTCAGTAAGCAGAAAGGGAGGAGCGGTTCGGACACTCCTGACTTCAGCAACCCTAGCACCACCATCACAAATGAAGCCTCTACTCTTTAGTCATGTTAGGGGGAGAAAGCATATCAGCATCTGGAGAGGTGTCCAGTCAACTGGCTTCACCCAGATCCTCACATCAGGCTTCACCAGTCCATAGAGTCTTCATAAGAGGGAGCTTCATTTGTGATGGTGGTGTGGAGGGCTGCTGAGGTCCTGAACCTTGTTTGCCCTTGGTGGCAGTCAAGACTAACGTCTTGACAGAAGTGCTTTAGCCAGGGTGTATCCCCATCAGAACTGCTCCTCCTTTTTAACTTACTGACGTCCTGCTTGGGACTTGGTCCATGCCCAACACAGGGAATGCTATGAACTGGACTATTGCCCTCCGCGACCACCCCGCTCCAGGAGACCTAAACTTCCTCACGCAACATCCCACCCCGAAGACCGAGGTGGTCCAAGACTCGACTTCACATGTAATCCCCTGGCGCATTCCCTATGGCCCGTCGGGCTGGAAATCCAAGAAGCGGGATAATTTTGGTAAGAAAATGTTTTATTACGCCAGATTGGCATTGAGGTTGGTGAACACCACATGCCTTTTGGGCCACTACTTCCACGGTCTGTGTGACGAGGTTGAGCAGTTGGTGCCAACGGTTCCTGAAGAGACCCAGGTTGTGCTCTATCAAACTGTTGCTGATGGGAGGGACACAATTAAGTTTACCATTCGCTGTGGACTAGACACCACATACTCACTAGGCAGAGTGGTTTCATCGACAGGGACTCTGAGACTCCACGCCTTGTTGAGTACAAGTGAACTTGCTAGCTGGCGTAAACCCTTTAATGTAGACTATTCAATTGGTGGATAAGGGAAATAGTTCTGTACAGTTTTCAACACCACCGTGGCAGGCAGTGCATACAGATGGCTATTTGTTACTTTCACAATGTGAAGATACTTTCTTCAGAAAGTAAGAAATCTATAATTTTTCTACTAATTATAAGATTGTTTAGCCAGTAGTTGGAGAAAAGACCTGTTTTAGACACTCAAAACCATTAACATATTTGAGCATATTCCACATTGAGAGATCTTAACACTCATGTTTTTAACTGATTCAAGGGTAGGAACTGTATCCCCCAAAAAGATAGATTTTTTGACATGGACCACTATCAGTATAAAGGTTTCTATTGTAACTCTCCAGAAAGGGGTAATTGAGGAGGCTACTAAATGGGAAGGGGCATTGCCAGAGGGTTCTACTAAACTCTCCCTTGCCATCAAAGTTTAGGTATGCCAGAAATGGCAGCAGGTGAGTTGAAAACGTCCTTCCTCTTACTCTTCCTCAAACATCTTGTGCCATTGCCAAGTGATCTCCAACTGGAAGAGTGTCAGGGCTGAAAACAAGAGTAAAAGTGTTATCATATGCGGTCAGTGAATGGTACGGGTTAGAATCTGTAACGTTTCCCATCCAAATGTCCTTTACAGTAAAAGTACATCTCTATGGTGTGAAACTGTGCATGTAACAGGAAGGGCTCCAGACACTGTTTCAACAAGGGCATCCAGTAATATATCTGCTAACTTTAAACAGTTCGTCGTGTGCAACCATTTCAAGATAAAGAGCATCTCATGCTCGCCCAGGATTTTTTTTAGGACAACAGTTTATTAAAGCTGATTCTGTGGATCTTTTAAAAAAATCCAGAGACCCCACTCTGAGTCATTATTGGAAGCTAGAGACCCAAGCCTAACCAATTTCTTTGATTTGAACCTCAAAGCAATACACAAAAATACACAACAAGTATACACCAAACAAATGCTCAAATATGGAAATATTTTGTTTAATTCACAATAAAATATAGAAACGGATTTCCCATTTTTAACTTTGCTTCCTTTATTTGTATATGCTTAAATCATTTTAGTGTATGAATTTCAGTATTTAGTTTTGTAAAACAGCCATGGACCTCCAGCGTAAGCCTAGCAGATCTCAAGGGGTCCTCGGTACACAGGTTAAAAAACACTGAAATACAGGACGAATATATCTTTGCTCCTGAACTTTTTTCAACTCGACACTAGGTGCTCAATGTATTTATGTATAATAGCACTATATTCACTTTCTTGAACCAGATGTCAACCTTCAGAATGTTTCATTGTTTATAACTATTTTCAAGCTATAGCATCCAGTTTTGATGCAACTTTTGGTGCGCTGTATTAACAAGGTAAAACTGATAGGCATTGTTGGTATATAATTTTGAGCTCGTTTGGCAAGAGGTAGTTCCAAGAGTATGCAGTGGCTTTTGGGATGGGGTGCAGTTGTTCAACTTGTCCCCGGTAGCTTGTATCCTTTCTGGTGAAGAATTGGCTTGGTAGTTTAGTCTGCCCTGTTCCCATGATGCACTGGGCCAGGGACAGACTGATTTGCATATAGCCAGGTTCTGAGCTGGGATGGGGCAGTGAGATAAATAACGGTGATGGATCAAGCCCTGATCTTTGGACTGGGTAAGAGTGGTCTGTTTAACTCAGACACTCTGTTCATCACCACCCCTCTTTTTGTAAATCGTTTTTGGCCACTATAGGTGTGGCAGGGTATACTCAGACATGAGTCCCTTTCTCACTGCTCCATCAGGATTCAAGCAAGCCGGGCCGAAGAAGGCTGAAATGCCAGAAACCGGTCCCCGGTAGCTTGTATCCTTTCTGGTGAAGAATTGGCTTGGTAGTTTAGTCTGCCCTGTTCCCATGATGCACTGGGCCAGGGACAGACTGATTTGCATATAGCCAGGTTCTGAGCTGGGATGGGGCAGTGAGATAAATAACGGTGATGGATCAAGCCCTGATCTTTGGACTGGGTAAGAGTGGTCTGTTTAACTCAGACACTCTGTTCATCACCACCCCCCTTTTTGTAAATCGTTTTTGGCCACTATAGGTGTGGCAGGGTATACTCAGACATGAGTCCCTTTCTCACTGCTCCATCAGGATTCAAGCAAGCCGGGCCGAAGAAGGCTGAAATGCCAGAAACCGGTCCCCGGTAGCTTGTATCCTTTCTGGTGAAGAATTGGCTTGGTAGTTTAGTCTGCCCTGTTCCCATGATGCACTGGGCCAGGGACAGACTGATTTGCATATAGCCAGGTTCTGAGCTGGGATGGGGCAGTGAGATAAATAACGGTGATGGATCAAGCCCTGATCTTTGGACTGGGTAAGAGTGGTCTGTTTAACTCAGACACTCTGTTCATCACCACCCCCCTTTTTGTAAATCGTTTTTGGCCACTATAGGTGTGGCAGGGTATACTCAGACATGAGTCTCTTTCTCACTGCTCCATCAGGATTCAAGCAAGCCGGGCCGAAGAAGGCTGAAATGCCAGAAACCGGTCCCCGGTAGCTTGTATCCTTTCTGGTGAAGAATTGGCTTGGTAGTTTAGTCTGCCCTGTTCCCATGATGCACTGGGCCAGGGACAGACTGATTTGCATATAGCCAGGTTCTGAGCTGGGATGGGGCAGTGAGATAAATAACGGTGATGGATCAAGCCCTGATCTTTGGACTGGGTAAGAGTGGTCTGTTTAACTCAGACACTCTGTTCATCACCACCCCCCTTTTTGTAAATCGTTTTTGGCCACTATAGGTGTGGCAGGGTATACTCAGACATGAGTCCCTTTCTCACTGCTCCATCAGGATTCAAGCAAGCCGGGCCGAAGAAGGCTGAAATGCCAGAAACCGGTCCCCGGTAGCTTGTATCCTTTCTGGTGAAGAATTGGCTTGGTAGTTTAGTCTGCCCTGTTCCCATGATGCACTGGGCCAGGGACAGACTGATTTGCATATAGCCAGGTTCTGAGCTGGGATGGGGCAGTGAGATAAATAACGGTGATGGATCAAGCCCTGATCTTTGGACTGGGTAAGAGTGGTCTGTTTAACTCAGACACTCTGTTCATCACCACCCCCCTTTTTGTAAATCGTTGTTCAACTTGTGTCAATGACTTCTGGTAGACTAGGCAATTGGGCTTTGAAGATGTGTATTATTGTAGTCTTTGTAAAGTGCCTTAACATGGACATTTTACAAGAGGTACCTCATAACAGTCATAATCATATAAATTCCATGAATGTGTATTTAAGTTTATGCTTCAGGATGAGGGGTGAGATTGTGACAGAATGTACTTCTGTCAGAGGTAGACAAACCATCGAAAGATCTAGCCAGGCTTAAGCTGAGTACCTGACTCTAGTCCGGCTCGAGGTCCTCTTAGAGCCTCGAGCCAAAAAAGAGCCAAGCTTTTTAGTTGATTCTGCCTGTCATCCATGCTCTAACCTTATGATCAATGAGTAAAACTGTAAGCATTCACATCTGAGGCAAAAAGGGGAGATAAATAGATACCGATTTCGTGAGTGATCGGTACAAAGTAAAACCAGTAAACCTGGAATTAAACCTAACTTCCAGCTTAATCATTTGTATGATTTTAGGAAAATATTTTATTTCACTGATCCTCCTTTTACTTTATTATCACATATGAAAGCATCTTCAAATTTGTGATTTCAGAATACAAGTTGTACAAAAAAATATTGTGTTTGATTTAATAGACTATAATGTTGCCATATCTATAGGAATCTGGGCTGCATACAGGGTGCACATGACAACTGACTTGCTTCTAAGGTCACTTATGGCATTTTACGTGATGCTTCCCGCATGGTTTACATGGAAACGATTTTCAGGGCTTGAATCAAGCATGGGATCTTAGAGCCAAGTCATACCCTGAGCTGGGATCTGGCTCGCCGCATCCTGTTCATTTGCTGGATCGCCCACCTCTACTTCTGTCCCTGAAGATCCTGGGACAAAGTGTGATAAAAACAAACTACTGTGGAGGAGTAAAGTTGGTGGACTGAGCGGACATCGGTCCAGCGAGTTCCCCACACAAGAATCACTGAAACTGTTGCCCACTATGACACAATTATTTTTTTACTTGCATCAGCTCACTCTACCCAAAGGGATGACCATTCACTAACTCCCAGCCTTGATCATAGGGATCCGTACCCCAAACAGGCAAATTTGCAATCTATGGACAGAGAACCAGAGCCAACAAGATGGCTGGTGGCCTTGAGGCGCAGCAGTAAAAGAATGTAGGAGTGGACTGGCATGACTGCGGTGGAGGAACGATGGCCCGCTTGTGATTGCCCCCAGAAGGCGGGGAAGGCAGTAAGAAGCTGGAGTCTCCACCACTCTGGAAAGGTATGTGCTGAGAGAAACTCTGAGTCTATTCGGCAGGGGAGTGCTTGTGAGACTGCAGTAGCGCAGGGTAAGGCACAGGGAGAGGCTGAACTGTTTCTAAGGACTACACTGCATGATGCAAAATATAGCCCCTAAACATCAAGCCGTAACTGGAGGATAGAGGTGCGGATTCATGAAGGGCAGCAGGATCAGCCTATGCTATGAAGCGCATCTTCAACTCCAGGTGACACTGTCTAGGCCTCAAAGGGGGAGACTTACAATTTCGCTCAGAAAAGCTAAAGACTCCTACCGATAGAAGAATGTGAGGGGGATCAGTGTACTCGCAATGTCTGTCCCAACTACCTTATAGCCATCCTCCAGTTCTCTCTAGCTCTCCAGTAGCGGCACTGTCAGTCTAGACTGGTACCCAAACATGAGGCACAAAGCTTTCACAGAATGCCCATGTTTATTTGCTAAACTCATCACCACTGTCCCAACTACTTGCAGCCATTCCACTACTTGCCTTATCTCTCAGTATGGTAGTGACACATTCAATCCAAACTGATTCCTAGAAAAAGTCTAAATGATGCCAGGATTTCTGTGCAATTAAGTTACCTACAATGCACATTTGCTTTCAGTGATATGGTAGGTTGCAGGAGGCTAGTGTTCATAGAAGTTGTAACAAGGCAAGCTTCTTTCTGAGTCTGCACAATTGTTTGTAAATTTTCTGGTAACCTGCTTCACATAAGATGTGAAGTCGCTCAATTCTGGGAAGAACCAGATTCTTTTTCAGGTCTGCAAGTTGAATATGTTGATGGTAATGAGGATTTACAGAGCACAAACTGCTATCTGAAAACAGGTGTCCTGGAGCAAAACAGCTGGAAAGGAGAAGAAAATAATGGAAAAGCCAAGTCTTTAAACCCTTCAGGAACATTATATAGTTAGATTCAGAACGGAGTGAGATGGGCAGAGAAGTCCACAACCTGGATACCAAATAAGAAAAAGCTCTGACATCTGATCTTGAAAGAAAAGTTCAGGGGATATTAAGCAGAAAGGTGCCTCCTGTGCGAGGAATTCTTGTAAGTGAATACTGTGTAATTCTGAATTGGACAGAAACAGCCGCAAGATTGTAAAAATCAATTCAGGGTGCTTTGAAATGGAGGTTTTAAGAGACAGGCAGCCAGTGCTGACTCCTAAGGTGAAAGGTTACAGAAGAGCGGACACAAGAATGGACAGAAAGATTAAGGGCCTTATTACAAGTTTGGCGGCCCGACTGCCATAAGACCACGTCTGCCCACGCCAGCAGCTGACAGTGCTGATGGTCCAAAGACTGCCGTATTACGAGTTGACCACAGGGTCAGCAGTGTTGATGCGGGGATCTTGCAGTGGTGGAGAGTGCTTTTCATAAATATATCAATGCCTGTGTGTGCATCTCGATTGCAGATGTGTCGGATGCACACATATGCATGATATATGGGGAAAATGTCCATATCCCTTTTACTACGGTTCAGTCCATATGTGGGCAGTCCTGGAAATAGGTGTATGGTGCGAAAAGGACTCACCTGTAAATCGCCGCAATTAGGGTTGTAATCCACTGCGTGAAGATCCTGCTATGAAGGGGGGACCTCGAGAAAGGGATCCACATCAACATCTGTCTGGAAGACGAGAAAGGGGCTGAGTACACA
Source organism: Lissotriton vulgaris (assembly GCF_964263255.1). Classification (NCBI taxonomy): domain Eukaryota; kingdom Metazoa; phylum Chordata; class Amphibia; order Caudata; family Salamandridae; genus Lissotriton; species Lissotriton vulgaris. The sequence goes on along the minus strand of NC_141689.1, from coordinate 523,143,470 downwards.
CAACCCTAATCCTCCATCAAGGCAGGCAGTCGGACTGTCGCGGTCAGCTCGTGGTTCATGCAACTAGTAATACAGAAGGTGGTGCAGCTCCCCTGTACCACCCTATCATGGCTGCCTTTCTCAGACCGCGAACCCTACGGTCTTCTGATGGTCTTGGCGGTCCAGAAGAGGTCTAAGCAAAGTCGCCCCACCAAACTTGTAATACTGCGGTCGGACTGCCGAGCTCACTGCACATGGACCGCCACCTCAGATATGGAGGTTCACGGGACCGCCCAACTCGTAATAGGACCCTAAGTAAAATCTTGTTGCCAAATTCCGAATGATTAAGGTGGAGCCTTGGGATAGCACTAGATAGAAGGTGTTGCAATAGTCAATATGCAACACAATGACTGCCTAAACCACTAAACAGCAGAGGACTGAAGGGAGCAGAAGAAGAACTCTCCAAAGTATCTGCACATTCAAGTAACTGTACTGATTTGTTTTTCTGAAACAAACAAGCCTCCAAGTATACTACCCAGTTATTTAAGAGTTGTAGCATCATCCAGTTCCAGGTGATAAAAGCTCTGCCATAGAACTGCAACTCTGTCTTATTGCCACTCAGCTTTAGAATGTCCAATAGTAAAGAATTTATGTTCATCCAGCTGGCAACAGCAGTCAAACAAACATGGAAATTTGCAGAGCTGGCCAATAGAGTAGCTACAAAACAACCCACGCCTTGCATACTGTCGGCGTAGCCCATCAGGGAGAAACCAAAACCCTGAGGAAGTTCATTCACAGGGATACTTATTTTTTAAAGATGGAAAACTTTGAAGACAGAAATGTTTTTGTGCAGCTTCTTTCTTATCAGTCCCTTTGAAGGCCCACGTTTTTGGGTGTTTCTTTCCTCACATTTGCTGATAAAGTAGAAACATTTACAGGATCGGTTTTCTTCATAGTGTGTGACGTGTTATTTTCTATTTTTCACAGGTGAATTAATAATTAATTTCCGAAAATAAGGACTAATGTTTATTAAAGGATAATAACTCCAGTTAATCCTTCCATATACTTAACATACCTCGCTGCTACTACTTGGGCTATTCACACTGCCCCCAATAATCCTCTCCTAATTTGCCCTTGGCTATCCAATCCACTCCCTTTTGAATCCTCTGCTAACTTCCGTACTTGCCCACATTGCTCACTGCTCCTTTGCTGGGAGGCTAGGTTCACACTTTATAATTCCTCATTCCTACTTTTTCATACATTGATCTCTAAGGGATCATTACTATGAATTCCTGTGGAGAATTAACTGATCATTCAGAGGAAGTTAAGTTGGATGGTTCCTCTGTAAAATTAATGTTTATGACAACAAGTAAGCTCTATGAAATGGAAATCTACGTGCCTCAGTGTCTGTTGTCCTTCTTTGCTGAGAATGCATTTGCGCTTATTGTACTTGATCCCGCTTGTTGCATAAATGTTTTCTTTCAAATATATGGATCTCTGCCCACAGAAACACCCAAAAATGTGGAAAAGATGGACAGGCTATAGAGGCCTAGTATTGGAACCCCCCGCCACTAACTAAAGATGCAGAAACACTGTGATAATGAGGGTTATAAAATGAGGATGGTACTGTGGACTAAAACATGTGTAAGTAGACTCAATGAAAGAGATGGCTGGATCATTGGTATGTTCGTGGCACTGACTGTTATATGGTTTCAAGCTGTTGTTATTAGGCTTGCAATGTTTTTGTTATGTCATTGTAAATGTTGCTATATTGCAAGGAAGTCATCAGACATGCTTCTACACACCTGGCTGTTTTACTCTGTAACTATTTTGCAAGAAATAAAATGACTCTGAATGCTGACCTAATAAAAATGTGTATTGAAAAAATATATATATGGGTCTCTCTCAGTTTCTATATATTCTAAATGCTCTACACAATAATTGGAACTCGTTTGAATGGCAAGTTCCTTTTAGTTCAGTTGGTTCCACCACCCCAAACATACAAAGGCTCATTATATAATGATTCTTGCACCTCCTACACCTGCATCAATAAAGCCTCACTTTTTTGGGTTGGAATTACATATGTCCTTATATTTATGGGGAGTGTTTGCTAATTATATCTGCCTTCAAAATTATTGCACGTGTCAGACAGCCTGGCAATCATAGGTTTTAGGTTTTGAATTTTGCTCATGTATTGTACTGCTCAAGTAGCACTCCATAAAGAAGTCAGTTAAGTGAAATTCTGCTAGGCATTTTTTTATAATCTTAACATACCATAACACAAATTGAGTGTTGATGGAAAATTGCAGATGTCAGAAAAAAATCAGTATAATGAGCGTCATAAAACCTCTAGGATGAGTAAACTAATCATGGCTCTTCAAATAACTGTACTATGCACTGTGTTCTAACAAAAGATTTGATTTGCAATGTCATAAGTAGTATAAGTAAGATAATATAAAACAGTATAAGCAGTGCATGGAGAAGGCATGAGTTATAGTTAAAGTAGTGTGGCTACCGAGTTAAATACACTGTGTATAGAGGTGAGCCAGTTATAATAATTTGAAGGTGTTGTGTAATTGATAAATTAATGGTATAGGTATAAGTTTAGCAATTTAAGTTTTTTTGTGTGGAATGGAATAGCGTAGAGTGGGGTACAGTAGAATAGTGAAAAGTAGAGTTGCGAAGAGTAGAGTAGTGTACAGTGTAGTGTTGTAGAACGTACTAGCATGCAGTGGAGTAACATGCAACGGAGTGTTCTAGAGTTGACTAACATACACTGGAGTTTGGTACAGATATGGCGTATAGTAAAGTGGAGTAAAGTGTAGTGACGTACTGGCAGAAAGTGCTGTGATGTAGAGTGGAGTGTCATATAGTGAAATAGCGTAGAGTTGAGCGTCGTACAGTGGAATAGTGTTGAGTGAAGTACGGCAGAGTGGACTGGCGTAGAGTAGAGTATAGAGCTATAGAGCTATAGAATGGATTGATGTACAGTGTAATAGCGTACAGTGGGTTGGCATGGAGTGGCGTACAGCGGAGCAGCGTAAAGTGCAGTGGCATACAAAGGAGTAGTATACAGTGCAGTGATGTACACTGACACAGAGTACAGCGGAGTGGAATAGTTTAGTTTCGTAGAGTGGAGCACCGTACAGTGCAGCAGCGTACAATGAAAGGGCGTACACCGGAGTTTCATAAAAGGGAGTGTCGTAGATTATAATTGCGTACTGTACACTGATGCAGAATGGAGAGGTGTAGAGTGGAGTGAAGTAGAGTGGAGCAGCGTAGAGTGGATTTGTCTATGGTAGAACAGAATGCCAAAGAGTGTAGTTGCGTACAGTACAGTGTGTTAACAGACAGACATAGTGTGAAAGTGTGTTTACAGATGTAGATGTAATGTTTCAGGAAAATAGATTATTTGGTGTAAATGGTAATTTTTGTTAGTATGTGTGAATAGTGTAAGTAGTGTTAACGTTATAATTTAGAAAATAATTAGCTTTATATTGTGCAATGCTAGACCTATGTAAGTTCAGGGCATATCACAGTACATGTGTATACTAAGGTAGTATGTGATAGGCTAATGGTTGTATTTACCAAAGGTTAAAAGGGAGGCATGTCGTTTTCAGTACATTTTGTCTGCATTCTAGGTTAGGGTCTTAGATCTAGGGAAGGAGTAGTTGTTCCCCATCTATTACCACTTTCTTAATATCTTAAATATATATAATGTTCTATATATTTTTACAGCAGTTTAGGGAAAACTGCAAATTAAAAAAAATTTAAGTAGTTTGGTAATTTTTAGGTGTTACTGTGGTACTACGTAGACTTTTGTACTGAAGATTTAAATAAGTTAAAAATAGAAAATCAACCGTAGCACACTATAATTGCAAAATATAATGTTCTACAGTGTATTTTAATTTTTTTCAACATATAAAAAATATATATATTTTTGGTACTGCAGCACTCCACAGGTAATACAGCGGTACTCTGTAAATTAAAAAAACATAGAAACTTATCAATATTTTTCAATACCTATTACCACTATAATTAAATGGTAATAGGTAAAGTAATAATATCAAACCAAATACTTACCTACATCTAAGGACGAAATGTCGAACAAAGGTAATATGTACCTAAAAACACCATGGATGCATTTAACGTTTGTAAAAGCAGTCATTAGTTAATCATTTAGGGACTTGTTAAAAACAGAAAATAAACCGTAGCAGACTATAATTGTAAAATATAATGTCCTACAATGTATTTTAATTTTTTTCAACATTTAAAAAATATATATTTTTTTGGTACTGTAGCAGTCCACAGGTAGTACAGCGATACTCTGTAAATTAACCCCTTCCATGCTCGTGACGGAACCATTCCGTCATGAGTCACGGTTGGGCAGTGCTGATGACGGAATAGGTCCGTCACGACCATGCCCACGATTGGAATGTCCAGCACAGGGCTGGAATTCCTGCCGTAAGCAAGCGGTTAAAAAAAATTGAAACTTATCAATATTTTCTCTACCTATTACCACTATAATAAAGTGGTAATAGGTAGAGTAATAATATCAAACCAAAAACTTACCTACATCTAAGGGCGAAATGCTGAACAAAGGCAAAATGTACCTAAGAACAACATGGATGCATTAAACTTTTGTAAAAGCAGTCATTAGTTAATCATATAAGGACTTGTCATTGCTATGTGCCACGGTATTGCAGTGAAATTTCACACAAAAAATACAGTGACAACAGATATCACTATATTAAAATACCTTGCAACTTAACAAATACTTACCCTACTTACCTGTAGTACTCAAAAGGATCATCTGTGCACCATAATGTCTTATCTTGCCAAATTTCATTTAATCTGTTCAGCCGTTTTTGCGGAAAGCATGATACAAATGTCTATGGAAAATGCACTGGTGGAAAAAAGCATTTTGGGACCCCCTTTTTACCTTTGCACACCCTTGGCCAATTTCCGTGAAAATTGTCATCCCACGCCCATGTAGAAAGAGCAATGTCAAGACACTAATGACACATCAGGTTGCAATGTACTTCAAATTCTTTATTGTAGAGGAGCCACATAAATGCGGCTAGTACAAATGGCCCAGAGAATAAGATAACGGGCACACAGCTTAAACCATGACAACGATAATACCACAATGGAATACCTAGCGGACCAATTGCATTACTGTGCATACTTACTTCACATAAATCATATCAAGGAAGAAATCCTAACAAAACGTGCCACACCATCTTTTCCCTTTATTTACTTTTTAAACACTAAAATGTAAAGGTGTGTGTATTCTAAACATAACAATGAATATTATTAAACAGAATTACATGATCACTAAAATTATATCATGAGAATAATAGCAATGCATTATTGCAATAAACTAACCTGCATATCTTTTAGGTACTCTGATAATCCTACCACACTTTTTTAACTGCAGGACTTCCTGGGATCCCCACAGTAAACCCAAGCTAGCTTTCTGTGGTGGACCTGGTCCCATCTCTAACATTTCCCATGTCATATCTTCCCTCTTTGGCAACTCTGGACACATTCCACCATTTCCCATTCGACACCCGCACTACACTGCCTCTCACATCCATTACCCTAACAGGATCTCGAAACTTGGAAGATCCTTTTCTTTGCAGAACTGGTTCTTTGATATGTACCATATGCCCTACTTAAACTCTAATTTTTCTGATCACTTTGTCTTTGGCTTTACCATCTCGCTGTCAACAGATAACACTGTGTCCATCATATAAATGTTTTGCACTCTCACATGACACAGAGATATCATAACCTTGATCAATCATTGCCACTTTCCAAAATGGACACGAAGACACCAGTTTTTTCCCTTTCTTAAGTTCAAAAGGTATCTCCCCCATGATCGAAATGGGTGTGGACCTGTAAGCCCAGGTCACTAGTGACACACTAGGATGCAATGTACTTCAAATTCTTTATTGTGTAGGTTCTCAATAAATGCGGCTAGTACAGAGGGCCCAGAGATTAGGATAAGGGGCACACAGTTTAAACTAAGACAATGATAATAACTGGGCAAGGAGAGCACACCCTGACCTTACGTGTCATGTGGGCAGGGGGTGGGAGTTCGGGGGGACATGAGCAACATGTTGTGACAGCCATTACAGGACTCTGGGGCATGGCCCCCATTGAAACGCATTGTTGAGAATGCCTTTTTAAGGGTCACAAAAAAGGAGCACATAGAAAGGGTGATAAAAGATTTTAGTCACAATGTAAATCATTTGGTGGTGTTACCATAATCATTTTAGGAATTGTGGTGTATTCTAAGTTGATCTTACCCTGTAAAAAATGCTGCTCCTCTGCTGGAATTTGATGAACAATGCTTGAGAGAAAACTGTTTTTTCTCATAGGAAGGTGCTCTAGAAGCTCAAATGAGTACACATTTTTTTTTTGTTCACACTATCTTCCTCAGTAATGTGAGAATAAAATCTTTCTGAGTAAAATATGTATTTCCGTAAGAAGCAGTAGCCTGTCAGTTGATTCTGATTCCCGGCAGCAGCCTTCTAAAATGTTCTACTGAACAACTAGAGCGCAAAAATTCTGTATTTATGACAACAGTGTGCCATACATGAAGCAAATTTAGGTTTTTAGTGTGGTCCGTGAGCGGTCTTCGGGTAGATGAGCCCTAAAAATAAAGGGGAGCCTCAGAGGACAGAAGAAAAATGGTGGGATGGAAAGGCTAGGAAAGCACTGTGTACTTCATCACTAAAATGGTGAGGAAACGTTTATCTCAAGTGTAAAATAGATAGGATCCTGAGAAAAGAGTTATAGCGATTTGAATTGATCATTTTCACATTACAATTGTATAACTTTGACAAGGCTGACATTGATAGTCATTTGTTTTTAACAGGCTAAAAATGGTTGAGTTTATGGCAATGTTTTTTAGACCTAACCTTCTGGAAACCCTACAAAAACAGTAACAGTTGGTTTGGAATTTTTATTTAAGTGTGTGGACTGTAATGGAGCTGCTCTTTTTTGTACCAGGGTTGGAATACAAGCCTGCTGATTAGAAGTGTGGGTGACTCTTCTCAAACTGATAAATACAAATTATTTTAAATAAGTCACTGGTGAATTATAATCATATGTTTTTACAGAGCTACTGAAATAAAAAATGGGAGAAGCCAAACAAAGCAAGATTATATTATTGCTAAATAACAGCCCGGACCTCTTTAATAATGTCTTTAAAAAATATTTATTATGAAGATTACCTGACGGTTTTACAGAGTAAAACCCAATCGCTTCTCCATTCTTCCACATAATCTTGGCATAATCGGTGCTGCCATGACAGAGAAACGGCACTTCGTTTTTTGTCATTTCTAGTTTTCGATAAATAATTCGGTTTAGGACATAAAGGACCACTCTCTCTCCAAGTGACTGGACCTGTGGACACATAAGTATCAGCCAGTTACATTTAAGTCTGTAATACTATTTCATTTAACTCTCATAGCGCACCATTTCCATCACGGATCAACAACCAGTGAATGTTGTCATTCTCATACCCTCATGAATACATATTGTTGTATTATTGAATTCTGTTTGCAATAAATGCCACAATTACAAAAAATACGAATTGCTTAAAGCAAGACCTTAGATGCTTACCTATTTCTATTTGTGGGTGACATTTAGGATAATCAGAGAATTATTCAGGGTTACAGGAACTATGACTCAAAATCCTGGCCTATTCAATGGAATACCTGTGCCTCACTAACATTAAATATATGAAATGCCTATCTTTTCTTACCTAGATAGAAGAGCAGGAGGGGCAGATTCTAGTACCCTGCCTGCGATTTGATTGCATGGCTCTGGTGCTTTGTGCGGTGTGGGGGGAGGGGCACCTATGCCGGAGAGGCCTACACAACGGGAAGTGCTGCAATACACAACGCTGCCACCCTAATGCAAAGAAGCAGCAGGCGGGGGAAAGCTACAGGAGGGACAAGGAAGGCATGGTGGCTTGGTCTATGACAATCCGACAATCAGTTTTTCCCTGTTAACAGCGCAGCTTTACTGAGGTTAAAAAGGCGTTTAAGGCCGAGAACCTCCAATATATGATTTTATACCCCGCCAAACTTTCAGTGATGGCACATGGTAAGTCATGGCATTTCACGGTACCGGAGGAGGCGTGGGACTAGCTTGAGAGAGGGCAGGCTTCCGGGAGACGATCACCAAGGGACAGAGAGAAGAGGCATCACAGCAACCACATAACTGAAGACGAGACTGCGGCCGGAGCTGATAATCCAGGACACAGGGCCTCCCCTGATCACTGACCGGCAGGTCATCCCAAATAACTGCAGCATGCTATAGACTCTTTGGATGATGCATGTAAGAGGTACGGCTGGTGAAAGGTATTGTGACATGTAGTAACCTAAGATGCTCCCTTGACAAATGAGCCTGTTTAGGTGATAAATTAGCCGGTGTTGATAATGTGATAGCTGAAAATGACTCTCGCATTTCTTTTATTTCAGTTCTATAGACACTAAACTAGTTTCCACCAAGGGGAATAACGGACCACAAAATCATTTAATAGATCAGGCCCTTGGCTCTTTATTGTGGGTACCACCACAGAGATGTTGGAGAATACAATATTGTATCCTCCCCTAATTTCTACATCCACATCTAGGTACAAACTATTAACAGTTCTTCCAATACCAACATTCAGGGTCAATTTTTCCCCCAAGTCTTTCCAGCTCTATTTGGGGATCTGATATTGTTTTCTGCTCTAGGAAAGGGGACTCATGACATTCAGTTTTACAAATGGTGACAGTAAACATTGTGTGGGAAACTAGAAAATGTGGAAGACTGAATGCCAGGTCTGTCAGTCGATGCTGCTGGAGGGAATATTACACATGTTTGAAAATGGATGCCATGTATGAGAGTGCATGTTCATTCTATAATTTTTCGTCCTTCCTCCTCTTTCTTCCTACCTACATCTCTTTTTTTAGGAGGATAGGCATTTTTAAAATAACTATTTTCTCCTCCTACATGATTCTCCTATTCTCTACTTTTTTTGTGGGGGCCCATTTATGTATCATCGGTCTCTCACTTAATCCTCTCTCTACCTGACCTCCTTCTGCCTAACTGGGATTAGCTTTAGTTCTATTATTCTGTTTTTAAAGTAAATGGTTTTCAATTATTTCGATACTCAGGGTTGGTTACCATTATTGTGTTTTTGTATGGATTATAAACTGACTGCATGTGAAACCACGTTCGGCACAGGAGGCTCAACTGGCACAAGACTATATGTGCTCTCTTTGCTGCAAGGCAAGTATGGAGTCTGTGAGAAAGCCAAAGCATTTTGCATATAAGACTGGGTCTGGGAGAAGACGACAAGGGCAATTTTGTTGTGAAATGTTTGGGTGCTGGTATCAGATTTCCTGAGACAGATGTACTATTTGTTGCTGGTGGAGATGGAAGCACTGCACCACCTTCTAAGCTTTAATGCATGTCAGTTATGAACCAATGTATGTCTCCTCTGACAACACATTGAGGCGTCATTAGTGTACTGAAGAAGGTTCCAGGGTTGCTAAGTCAAAGTCTACAGCATCCAGGTAAACTATCACATGAGCCTTGAAGTAGGCCACAGTTGAGTGAGAGAGTAGAGTGGTTTCCATCTGCACAAAATGCTGTCAATTATGGAGGTAGAAGGAAAACAATTTCAAAAGTGTTTCTCCTTTTTACATGCAACCTTACTAGGTGCAGTGCTTTGTGGTTGCGGGTGGGGAATGAAGTCACGAGGTTGATTATTCCGATGCCGAGAGTAAAATCAACGACTTGAAGGAGGCCATTTCTTTCCTGCAATGGTCTAAAAGTCCAATAAGTGTATAGCAGGAGTAGAAGTGTAGCCAAACTCATTCTATCCTTATCGCAGATCATATCCTAGAAAAGTCCCTACTCCAGTTGAGCATGAAGCGAAACTTATTTATTCTAGGATTATAACAGATGACTGATAAGTGTCAATTTACATGTATGTAAAGCACCATCAGTAGGCGTTCTAAATCTATGCACCTAAAGTCTGGAACTGCATCCCCGTAACCATCAGAGCTGCCTCAACTCTCCTTAAATTCAGGAAAAACCTGAACACTCATTGTTGTAGTTTAAAATTATACTTTACCAGCAGGCAGCACAAACTGCTCTGGTCCAGCGAACAAGGTGTTGGAATCCTAAATTTGAATCAGTGGTAAGTACTAGCTGCACTACTACAATACAGAGGAGCACCTATATAGTTCCAGAACGTTTCCTTAATTATTCACCCAAACAATCTGTATTTATAATGCGAGGTTAATCACTCAATCGGGTATCCAAACGCTTGCAGGCATCAGAGGCTTGTTCGAACAGCCCCGTCTTGAGTGCCATTGTGATAGCAGATGTAAAACTGGCATTGTTGTACGTTAGTTCATGTTAAGAGATTTAATTAGATTTACCTTGTGAAGCCCCTCTCTTTGAGGATTCGAAGTTCGCACTATGTCCTCAATAGCCCACCACTGGTCAGCAAGGTAGAGGGCCACAGCTTGAGTGGAAAAAAAGTGAAAAATTAATATTTATATTACATCAGATCATATTACACTCTATAGGGCATATGCAACAAGCCCACATTTTGCATAGCCCTAATAGCGAATTTTACCGATTCGCTATTTGGGAATCGCAAAATGCTATGCATGTAGGAATGGCAAAAAATGTGCAAGTCACAATTAAGGAATGGCTTCCCATTCATTCCTATGGGCCCTAGGCTCATAGAAATCAATGGGAAATGCATGCACAATTTGCGAGTACCAAATAGATACTCGCAAATTGCGCATGCAATTTCAAGGGAGCAAGGGTGCCAAAAGGACACCCTGATGCACCCCTGAAAGTGCAATTAAAAAACATGTTGCACACAAAAATGTGGCATGTTTGTGTGCAACACTAAACTTTGAAAAATGCACCTTAGTGCATTTTTCAAAGCTTTCGCAAATTACCATCAACTTTAAGTTGATGACAATTTGCATTTCTCAATAGCGAAATTGAAACCCCAAAAAATGTTGTTGCATTGCATTTAGGGAATTGCACTTTGCGATTCCCTAAATGCAATCACAATTTAAGTAATCGCAAATTTTGCAATTAGTTAAATAGCGATTTTTGCATTTGGGATGATGCACCCCAAATGCAAAAAGTGCGGTAGCAAAAGTGCAGCTTCTGCCCCTTTGCGTCCGGAAAAAGCAATGATGCATGTGCCTCTCTAACTCTAATATTGTGGTGAAATTTCAAGCAATGTAGAACAATCACTAGAATATATATCCACCCTGTATGTCTCATGCATACTATTATACAATCATTGTGTGTCAATTAGTGGCACGCTTTCATCCCTCTAGTTTTACGTGTTCTGCTGTTTAGTAGACACAGCACTGCTGACGATTAAAACAACAATCCTACATTCACAGCACATATGTGCCAGATTCATCACCTAGCTTTTTTAAAGTTAATTCCAATTCAAAATGATTTGATAAATGCCCTCCTGAGCTTTTAACTAGCACAATATTAGCTGTAGAAACATGCACAGCCAAGGGCACATTGGTCTAGCATTGGCAATGAGGTATGCAATCTTATTGAGATTTATTTTGTGCAAGTGCCTGAATACTTTAAAATCATGGCATGATTATACATATATTCAGCACCACACTCTCAATACTCTAGGGCTCATTTATTTTGGAGGACCTGTGCTCGGTTAAGATAGCAAAATACACATTCACTTGACGGTTGTGACATTCCAGGGTGATAGAGGAAGGAGAATATACCAGTGTGATATTTTCTAGGAATCCCAATGGAATTAGGGTTTTAAATTATGAACCAATATTTACTATTGTCTATCACCTTCGAGTTCATCAGGAGACTTGCAACATGTATATATTCTTTTGTGTCAGGGGTATAAGAAATCACAACATGCTTTGGCCTTTTTTTTTTTTAAATGCCCTTGATAAAAAGAAGGGGGTCTGGGCTTTGCAGAATTGTAACATAAATAATTTTGGGCCATGTTGGGTCAGTGTATAGTCCATTTATTGACTAAGATTTTGTTTACATTTTCATGAGATTGAGTTTAGAGTTTTCAGTGATTTCTGTCATGTTTGGTGAGACATAACGCATGCAACATAATTCTCCCAATTTCATAACTCTGCCTTTAAAGGATGATCTGTTATTGCTGGATATTTTCCAAAATTAGGACAGCTGAAATTGGCTGCAGGAGGTTGTCATTTCTAGGACCAATGCTTTAAACAGATGGCATCAAAACCTTAGCAATGTTCAATTGCTTCTCATCAGTTCTTCAAGTTCCTCCAGATGCGAGAGTTCTCAACAGCACAACAATTACCTGTATGCTACTGACTATAGTATCACAATGATTTCAGAGAGCCTAGTGTATCAATCCAGCACTATACATCACATGTATTGAGAATCAAAAGAGTACGGTGGTAGCTTAAAGCAGGGAAAAGTTGAAACGTGGGACATTAAGAACTCACTAAGTATGAAGGCATAATGTGTAGCAGCAGTCAGGAGTTAACTTCAACATTACAAATCATTATATAATCTCAAAAAAATGCCGCTTAGATGAGGTCAGACACACCACTCTTGATGTTTCAGATACACACAGAAAGGAAAGATGGATGTTGTTGAACAAGTTACTTACCTTCGGTAATGATATATCTGTAAAAAACAGTAGTTAGTATTAGATTCTTTACCTTAGAATATCCCCAGGCGTCAGACTGGATCCGGAAACTTTTGCGTAGCAGTACCCTTGCGCGTCGGTAGGCATCGTCTGCGGCTCCGCGTCCGTCGTCAGCGTTGGGATGACGTCGCCGTAGTACTTAGACGCCGCCCTCGCGCGCTGACGTCAGTTCTTATACACAGCTTTTCCGCGCCAAAAACGCAGAGCCATGTAAAAAACCAACACTGGTGCCATTGAAACTAGGGCCCTGAAAGGGGATGACCTTAACCCTAGATATCGGTTCGCAGAACGGAGAGGATGGGTGGGGCGATAAGGAATCTAATACTAACTACTGTTTCTTACAGATATATCGTTACCGAAGGTAAGTAACTTGTTCATCTGAAAGAAACAGGTTAGTATTAGATTCCTTACCTTAGAATAGATACCCCAGCAATACCAACACTGGTGGTGGGTCTGCGAACCAATAATCACATCAGAAAGTCCTGGAGGACGGAACGGCCAAAGAAGCCATCCCTCCGGACTTGGCTGTCCAGGCAGAAGTGTCTTGCGAACATGTGCAGCGAGGCCCACGTAGTTGCCTGACAGATGTCCTGCAAAGGGACTCCCCGGCCCAGGGCAGTGGTAGCCACCGTGGCCCGAGTGGAATGGGCCCACAGCCCAACAGGAGGCTCCTTCTTCGCCAAGGAGTAACAAGCCTTGATACACAAGACGACCCACCGAGAGATGGTCCGCTTGTGCACCACCCATCCTTTCTTAGCACCCACGTAACCAACAAAGAGTTGGTCATCCACCCGGAACTGGCGTGTGCGATCCAGATAGAATGAAAGCGCACGTTTTGGGTCCAGGCGGTGGAGCCGCTCATCCTCTTTTGAGGGATGTGGTGGACGAAAGAAAGTGGGCAAGGTGATGGACTGCCCGATGTGGAAGGCCGTGACAACCTTGGGCAGGAAAGAGGGTCTAGTCCGCAACACAATCTTGTCCGGATGGACAGAAAGGAAAGGAGGTTTGGATGAAAGAGCCTGGAGCTCACTCACTCTCCTGGCAGAGGTGATGGCAACCAGGAAAGCAGTCTTCAGAGTAAGAAGGCGGAGAGGACAGTTTTGAAGCGGCTCAAAGGGAGCGCACAGCAGATAGGTAAGAACAAGGTTCAAGTCCCACTGAGGCATCACAAACGGAACAGGGGGAAACATGTGTGTGATGCCTTTCCGAAAGCGAGTTACAATGGGGGACTTGAACTAAGATGGTTGATCAGGCAGTCTTAGAAAGGCTGAAAGGGCAGAAAGATAGCCCTTGATAGTGCCCAGAGCAGAGCCCTGCTGGGCAAGAGAAAAAAGGAAGAGAAGAACCTCAGAAAGAGGGGCAGAGAGAGGATCCACAGCCTTTGCTGTGCACCATGCCAGAAATCTGTTCCACCTGCAGGCGTATACCGACTTTGTGGAGGGACGCCTGGCTGACAGAATAACATTACAGACTTCAGGAAGCAAGTCAAATGGCCTCAACTGTCGCCGCTCAATCTCCAAGCATGGAGATGGAGACTGGACAGGTTCGGGTGGAGGACCGTCCCCTGCTGCTGCGACAGAAGGTCCTCCTGAATAGGCAGACGAACCGGGGGATCGACTGACATACTGAGCAGCTCGGGATACCAGTAACGTTGTGCCCAGTACGGAGCCACAAGGATGACTTGGGCCCGGTCACGTTTGATCTTCTTCAGCACTCTGGGCAGAAGTGGTATCGGCGGAAAGGCGTACAACAGACCGCAACTCCACTCGCGACGAAAAGCGTCTCCGAGCGAGTGCCGCCTTGGAAATTCCAACGCGCAGAACTGATGACATTGCGCGTTCTCTTCGGTGGCGAATAGATCTAACCAAGGCTCTCCCCACTGCAGAAAGAGACCTTGCACCACGTCCGAGTTCATACGCCATTCGTGATCGATCATGCACAGGCGGCTGAGTTCGTCCCCCCTGGCGTTCAGAGAACCTACCAGGTGTTGAACCACCAGGGTCACGCACTGATGTTCCAGCCACTGCCAGAGGCGCAGAGCCTCCTGGCAGAGGGTCCACGACCCCACCCCGCCCTGTTTGTTGCAGTACCACATGGCGGTGGTGTTGTCCGTGAACACCTGCACTACACTCCCCCGGACAGAGGGGAGGAATGCCTTCAGTGCTAGACGAATCGCCCGCAGCTCCAAAAGGTTGATATGGAGCCGGGTCTCCGCCGGAGACCAGAGGCCTCTGATCTCCGCTTCTCCCATGTGGCCTCCCCAGTCCTGGACGGACGCATCCGTCACAACTACGTGCTCCGGTTGGGGAAGGGAGAGGGATCTGCCACTGACCCAATCGTGGTGCATGAGCCACCACTGCAACTGTCTCGCAGTGCCCTCCGAGATCAGGACATGGTTGGACAGGTTGCCCTGATGCTGGGCCCACTGAAACTTCAGGTTCCAACTGCAGAGCCCGCATTCGCCATCGGGCGTGATGCACCAGAAGGATGCAGGAGGCCATCAGCCCCAGAAGACGCAGCGTCAACCTGACCGAGACTCGGGATAAAGAAAAATCGGAATCAGAGACTGAATATCCCGAACCCGCTGTTCGGGAGGATAAACCCGAAACTGCGCCGAGTCGAGAACCGCTCCGATGAAGAGGAGCTTCTCGGAGGGGCACAGGTGTGACTTCGGCACATTGATGGAGAACCCCAGCAGGTGCAGGAGGTCTGCCGACGTCTGGAGGTGGCTGACGACTGTCTGGGGCGAGCCCGCCTTCAACAACCAGTCGTCGTGGAAGGGGAAGACTGAAACCCCTAACATGCGCAGATGAGCTGCGACCACCGCCATCACCTTCGTGAACACCCGTGGGGCGCTGGTAAGGCCGAAGAGGAGCACAGTAAACTGAAAGTGCTCGTGGTCTACCGTGAACCGCAGGTAGCGCCGGTGTGCCGGCAGGATGGGAATGTGGAAATAAGCGTCCTGCAAGTCCAACGCTACCATCCAGTCTTCTGGGTCCAGGGCAGCTAAGACCTGAGCCAGTGTCAGCATTTTGAACTTCTCCTTCCGGAGGAAGCCGTTGACGTTCCGTAGATCCAAGATAGGGCGTAGGCCCCCTTTGCCCTTCTTGGGTACCAAAAGTAGTGGGAGTAGCAACCACACCCTACTTCTGGCACAGCAACGTGCTAGAAGGCCCCCTTGGCCAAGAGGGGCGTAACTTCCTCCTGCAGAAGTCGCAAGTGATCCCACAACACGCGGTGGTATTGCGGTGGCATGGCTGGAGGGGTCGCCTCGACGGGGAGGGAGTAGCCCCTTCGGACGATTTGCAGCACCCACCTGTCTGATGTGACAGTGCGCCAGTGGAGGAGGTGATGGCGAACCCTGCCCCCCACTGGCGTCACATGGGCCTGAAAGCTCGGACTAGAGGGTTTTGAGGCGGATGCTGCAGGGGTAGGTGTGGACTGACCTCGCCGTTGTCCCCGACCGCCGCCACAGCGGTTTCCACGGCCGCCACCGCGTTGGAAATTAGTCTGCGGTGGGTGGCTGTCAGCACGTGTGGGGGCGCCCCTTCCCTGGCCACGAAAGGACTGAAAGGCACCCGTTTGCTGGCGCGGGGCCGAGAGGCCCAACGGCTTGGCCGTAGCCCTGGAGTCCTTAAAGCGCTCAAGCGCATGGTCTGCCTTGTCGCTAAAAAGGCGACGGCCATCAAACGGCATATCCATGAGTGTATCCTGGACTTCGGCCGAAAAGTTGGCGGACCTCAACCTGGCGTGGCGACGAATCGCCACTGTCGTTGCCATCGCTCTGCCCAGTGAGTCGATGGTATCCAGCCCACACAGGATGGAAAAACGTGCCGCATCTCGACCCTCCGCAAGGGCTTGGGCGAGTTTAGCCTTGACCTCCGCCGGGCAGTCTGGCAGCACGTTCGCGACCGTGTCCCACAGAGAGTGGGTGTAGCGGCCCAAGAGGCACGCGGTGTTGGAAGACCGCAGTCCCAAACTCAGGGAGGAGAATACCTTTTTGCCATATTGCTTGTACCTTTGGATTCCCAATCGGGCGGAGCCGTCGGGAATGCGGTTTGGGGGTTGGAGGCCTGGATGACCAGACTCTCGTGGGTGGGATGGGTGGACAGGAAACAAGGGTCGCCCGGGGCCGGTCGGGGGCGTCTGGCCACGTTCCTATCTACAGGCGGACCTGTAGTGGGCCTGGACCAAGTGCCCAAAAATACGTCAGTCAAGGCCTCATTAAACGGCAGCAGAGGCTCAGCCGAGCTTGACTGCGTTTTAAGGACCTCTGTGAAGAGGTTAGTCCTCACGACCGCGACGGGGAGCTCAAGGCCCAAGGCCCTGGCTGCCCACGTCAGCACCACACTGTAGGTTGCCCCCTCCTCCGTAGCAACGGCATGAGGTGAGACAAAACCAGTGTCTGGCGAAGTGTCCAGACAACTGGCATCCCTAAGTTCACCTATAAAGGCCTGCTGGGACTGACAATCACGTGTCAGAGGGTCCTCAGGCCCCTCCCAATACACCTCATCACCCATTTCCTGAAAATCAGGGTTGTCAAAGGATGGGGCCAGTTCGTTGAAGTAGAACTCTCCAAGCGGCGTCGATAGCGGTGCCCAGCGGCGCCGCTCCAATGCCGGAACAGGATCGAGGGAGGCATCGGGGATCGGTGTCGATGAGGTTGTCAGGTCAACCGGCGATGATCCGGATCCGGAGGCGGATCCAGCGAGGCCCTGCGGTGCTGGGCCCGAAGGCGTCGGCGGCGTCGGGCCGAAGCACCCGTCGGCGCCGGGGCCGAAGCACCCAACCCGCTGGGGCCCCGAGACGGGTCCGCTGGGTCCGAAGGCGTCGCGGAGCCCGTCGGTGGAGAGAGAGAGACCTCATGGCCATGAGGAAGCGCTCGATCTCCTCCGGCAACGCGTGTTGCCCAGGGACCGGAGAATATGAAGCAGGCCGCGACGCCCGCGACTCCGACGGAGCCGCGTGGGTGGTGTCACCTGAACCCCCGGCAGCGTCGCGCGAGCATCGGGGGGAGTCAGAAGTGAGATGACGTCTCTTCGACTTTTTGTGCTTACCTGACGACTTCGAGCCCAAAGACCGATGGTGACTCCCGGAGCTATGATGGCTCCGACCCCACGACCGGTCCCTCGACCTCCGTCCGGACCGGGGCCTCTCGCGGCACGGGGCCGACTGCCGGAGCTCGAGCTGCTTGCGGGACCGCTCCTGCCTAGCTTTCAACGACAGGGCTTGGCAGTCGGGGCAGGCCTTGTCGTCGTGGTCGAAGCAGAGACAGTGAAGGCACCGGCGGTGAGGGTCGGTAACTGACATCAGTTGGTCGCAGTCCTCACAGGGCTTAAATCCAGGCATCCCTACCGGCACCGTTCGGAGTCGAAAAGACTTAAAAAATTATCAAAAGGGATCGAAAAAGTTAGTAAAAAATTGACTATGGGTACCACTTTTTCCGGATCTGCGCTGCTGGCGCGGAAAAAAGAAGAACTGACGTCACCGCGCGAGGACGGTGTCTAAGTACTCCGGTGACGTCATCCCGGCGCCAACGAAGCAGACGACAGACGCGAGCCGCAGACGACACCTACCGGCGCGCAAGGGTACTGCTATGCAAAAGTTTCCGGATCCAGTCTGACGCCTGGGGATATTCTAAGGTAAGGAATCTAATACTTACCTGTTTCTTTCAGATAATCTTACACTAGCCAATGTACTTTGGCCTATTAGCAGTCAATTTCTAGTAAGCTTTGTGATTTTATAGTTCATACAACTTTTGAAGGTCTGAAAATGAGTGGCTTGGGTAATTGTTCAAACACTACTGTGCCTAATTGTTTAAACATTACAGTGCCTAATCTGGAATTTGTATTTTTGCCATTATTATTTGTCATATGATAATAACGAATGAATGGCTTCAACAAGAAATTCAGAGCGTGGCTTACAGTCTGATGGGCGGTCTATCGCCCGTCACCATGAAGGACTTCCGCCATATTGAGAGATCACTACTGGCCTACCAGTGATCTCTGTGCCTTCACAAGAGCTGCTGCCATGGCAGCTCCTTTACGGCACTGAAAGTTTGGTGAGGTGCTGCATGTTTCAGGTGGTCCTCAGCAAACTTTTATGTTTTTCAAAAACGAACAACTGAAGTGAGAGTTTGTTTTTATGAACAAAAAACAAATTAACCTAGCACACAGGGAGTTCTCTCCCAGGTGTGTGGGCCATTAGTAATTCTTTCCTGTCCAGAACCACCAGCTTTTTGCTGGAGGTCCCAAACAGAAAAAAAGAACATCACACCATCTTTAGGCCGTTGTTGTAGGTTTCTGATGACGGAGCCTGCAGGTACACAGGCGTAGGAAACCAGAGGGTCGACCTGACTCAAAATAGTGTAGGTGGATGAAATGTTTGGTGGACGTGGCACTGCACAACCTGTACTACATTGTTTGACAACCTCTAAATCGGGCCCTCTGACTAAGAGTGGGAAAATGCAACCTAAGACTGTTTTTAGAATCAGCTATTTATATGCACAGATAACAGGGAGAAATGTATTGCAGCAGTAGTTATACTGCACAAGCAGTTATATTGAGTAAGCGCCATCGCTCTGATGAATGCCATTTTCCACTAAAAGAAGCTTGTTTTTACTGAAGTATGAAGAGTTCATGTATTTTGTACTGCATGGTATCACCAATGTACCTCTAATAAAAAGAAAGACATACTGCTACTTTAAGGGAATGTTTTTAATCTGCATGGCATTTTCTTCTTGGTTCCAGCAAGGCAGGTGCCAAGATCTCCTGCTCCTGAACCTGATTTTGAAAACTGAAATCCTTTGAGCCAACCAAGGAGCTCGGCCAGAAGGTGAAACAAAGTCACCCAGAGTCACATTCCAAACTGGACACATACAGTAAATGAATATAAACAGGCATAAAGTAATGAATGCAGGATATAATGGCACCGGGGGGGGGGGGGGTCTGGGGAAGGCCTCTGAAGAAGGCCATAACTGTGTTCTGACAGGAAAAGAACAACAGAATCAAAATATGGAGTACCTAGAAATCAGAATCATCAAACAAGTTTTGAACTCTATTTCTAAATTTTCCTCCTCTAATGAACAGATTGCAGAAAAAATAATCCAACATTCTGTGCTTAATGAAAAACAATGCATTCCTAAATTGGAATAAATAGTGGATATTTAAATGCAGAAAGGTGAATTGTGCAATTAACTTTGTTGGGCTTCATTCAAGCTCATGATACATGTAACAGCTGCAAGGAAACTTTAACGCGTTTTAACATAAAAGTATTAAAAATGAAACCTGTGAGTGTGTCTTCTGGTGTAAACAATGCGAGCACCTTGTGCGTCTGGTCCCCGCCATAGAGAGGTACAAAGCCCACCATCGACAAACTGATAGGAACCTGGAAAAAAAAATTGGGACGTTGAGGGTATACTAGAAAAGCCTGACCAAGGCTTTTTCGCCACATGATCAGCGTAATGCACACGTTAAGAACATAGTATTTATTATGGACATAAAATATGGTCTCAAAATGTGGATGATGATTTATTTATGTTTCTATGCATGGGAGATTCACATAGCATGAACCTCACCGACAGGAAGCAATGTCTTTGTTTAAATTGTTATGTTTATCAGACAAGTCTTGAAGGCCATGTCTAACATGCAAATTACAGTCAAAATGTCATCAGCACGGGGAGAATAAATGCTAGATTTTAGAGGTTATCTATACCCTCAAGAGTCCTTCTGTGCAACTACCTCTTGCCCATACCACCTGGCGTATCTGTCCTGTCCAGGACAAGGGCACTAGGGCCCTGGGACAGCGCAGGGGCGAGGGGACACCGGACACCACATCCGGTCAAGGGGTGGGGAGAGGGAACACTCGGCTGTTGGACCTCAGGGGAAGAGGTCGCGCTCTGGACATGATGGAATAGAAATAATAAAGGCGTACCTGTTTACCAAGACCTCGTGCTGTGTGGTTTTCCTGAGTCGACCGACACGACATCTGGCGACGAAGGCGGCGACGATCTCATCGTGTGTGGCCATCGACGATCAACGAGAAATATTGGCAAGAAGAACTGCCCCAAAGAGAAGAACAGCGACATGGGAGCCCACCCCGATCGCTGCAAACGAAATAGACGAGTGCCGGTAAGATGCTGTTTACAGGCGCGAAGTTTGAAGAATTGGCGCGAGCTCTCGCAAGAGACTCAGCGGCCATTTTGAAATCAGGCGCGAAAGCCAATAAGAGCGAAGAATAGAGAGGCGGCCATTTTGAAATTAGGCAGCGTCCCGATTGGCTGCGAAATCCCGCGAGAATATCGGCAGCCATCTTGGAGTCAGGCAAAGTGACCAATAAGGAACGAGGAACAGCGCGGCGGCCATTTTGGAGTCAGGCAAAAAGGGAAAAAGGATAGGAAAGTGACGATTTAAGAGAAAAAGGCACAAATAAGGACAAATAAAGGCAAATAAGTGACACAGTGGACATAAGAAGAATACTTAAAGGAAAGGGGCAAATAAAAGGAAAAAGAAACAAGAAAGAAAAGACACAAGGACAAAAGGGGTACCAAAAAACAAAAAAACAAAAAAAAAACTAAATAAATAAATAAATAAGTATCGAATAAGCAGCAAAAGTGCAAGCATAAGAAAAGATGATAGCAAAGTGAACAAGTACAAATAAAGGAATAAGGGACTAAAAAAGAGCACGTAAAGAAAATACAAGAGAACAAAGCACAGACAAAGAAGATAATAAAGAAAGAACAAAGGGTGACAAGGACGAATAAAAGAATTGAACTAAGGGAATTGGGCGCTAATAAAGCACAAGCAAAGACAAAAACAGTACATAAGAGAAAAAAGACAACAAATAAAAGGAAAGAAAGGAAAATGAAGACACATAAGAGAAAATAAAGACGGTAAAGTGCTGACTAAAAAGAAAAAGTGCTGAGTTGAGCACCAGGAAAAGAAACAAGCACAGGCAATAAAGAAAAGAGGACAAAGAAAAAGACAATAGAAGAAAACAGAAGAGTGCCAGAAAGAGCACAGAGAATAGAAGAGTGCCGGAAGAGCACGGAGAATAGAAGAGTGCCAGGAAGAGCACAGAAGAGAGAAGAGAATAAAGAAAAGAGGACAAAAGAAAAAGACAATAGAAGAAAACAGAAGAGTGCCAGAAAGAGCACAGAGAATAGAAGAGTGCCGGAAGAGAAGGGAGAATAGAAGAGTGCCGGAAGAGCACGGAGAATAGGAGAGTGCCAGGAAGAGCACAGAAGACAGAAAAGAAGAAATGACAGACCCCAAGCCAGAAAGACAAAGTACACAATACAGAAAACCACCACCATTCAACTTGTCGGAGCCACAAGTAGGAATAAGGTGGGAGAATTGGATCAGACGTCTGGAGAGATACATGGAAGCGACGGATGTGACAGAGGCAAAGAAACTGGGTCTATTACTAAATTTTGCAGGCGATGGCATTGAGGACCTCCTAGTGGCGTTACCAACAAAGGAAACAACTACTTATAAAAAACTAAAGAAATGTTTAACAGTGAAATTTGACCAGCAAAGAAATATTGATCTTGAACGATACACTTTCGCAACTGCGTCTCAACAAATAGACGAAACACCAGATGACTTTGCGACCAGACTGAGGAAACTTGTAACACATTGTGAATTTGACAAATTTGACAACACCCAAGCAATAAGATTGCGAATCATAGAAGGCTGCCGTGACACGGGGTTCCGAGCAAAAATACTAAAAGAGCCAATGTCACTAGAAAACATCCTGGCCCTAGCAAGAGCGGAGGCTAGAGCGACAGCAGACGCAAAGGAAATGGAGCGAGGAAAGTTCACAGAAGAAACAGCGCCGTGCCTGTTGAGCAACATTCCCAAGCGTCCACTACCTATCACTGCCATAACTTCCCTATATGTTCACATACTGTGTTTCGTTTAAATGTTGCTATGTACAGTTTTTCTTGTCGAAATGCTTCTGTTGCTGCAAAACATACCTAAATGTTGACCCTCATTCACCAGTTTGCAATAGTCCTCACAGACTGCATAGGTGCAAGAGAATCTACATTGGGATGCCGCAAAACCACTGGCAAAAAACAGAAGTTTTTTCAACAGTTCGATACCTCTCAATGTAAAAACTGTGCTGCACAAAATACAGCTGCTCTATGTTACAAGCCTACAATAACCATCTATTGGTGGAGCTGTCTTTTTAGGTCTGTCCTGACAAACAGTAAGAACTACCATCACAAATTCTTTCAAATATACATAAAGAGGGCTTTGGCTCCACCAAAAAGAGTATAATTTCTCCCCCCATGCTATTGGCTGTTTGGCGTACAATTCTACATCCTACATAACAGCTTGGACTGCAATGTATGATGAACTATTTTATATATTTGAATCATCCCACTAAATCATCAAGCATTATATTTTTTATTACTAACAACAATAATCCAAATGCATTTCTTCTGCAATTCCAACGTGCATTACCAGTTGACACGTTGCTGCTATTTGATTGATAAACTATATATATATATATATATATATATATATATATATATATATATATATATATATAGAGAGAGAGAGAGAGAGAGAGAGAGAGAGAGAGAGAGAGAGAGAGAGAGAGAGAGAGAGAGAGAGAGAGAGAGAGAGAGAGAGAGAGAGAGACCTCCTGAACAAGGACAATCCTAGATGCCCACAGAAAATAGGGTCGTTATATATAACTAAAACAACTGTTGTCCAGGGGCACTCATTTCCGGAATACCTATGATCTAACTTCACTAACTTCAAGGTATTCAGTTAAATTGTACGATGATTAGTGTTATGCTGATATATAATCATCCTAAAATAATCAAGACCCAACACTTCACTCCTGGTTAGATATGATTTTGCTCTACATATAAGATATATACATACAAGGTGCAAACTGTACAATGGAAAAGTGCAGATGACGCAGTGCTGGTGTAGGTGAATATGTACAAGAGTGATGCAAAATACACTGTACATATTGATGGTTGTCATCAGTTTGGAACACAGTTCGTGTTGAAGGATTATATCAATTCATATAATTCCGCCATGTGATTCTGTAACCAGGGAATGCCATTGGTAAGTATCAGTACAAACAGTCACGAACACCTCCTTCCTTTAATCCAGGATGCGTACTGCTCTACACCACTGCTGTCTCATTCAGCAATGGCTACTACTATTTGAAATCTTGTTGTTGTAGACAAGCTCTAGCTGCAGTCAGGCTTCTACTGGACAAAGTGGCAAACATGCAGCAGCGTCAGCATTAGTACAAACCAATTCTTGAAACTGTTGTGAAATAGCTTTAAGAACTGCTTCTGCCATAAAAAGCTCTCCACCTTTTGCTATCTGTCAGACAGCAATGTTTTCTAAACAAGTTGGACCTCTTCTGTGCCCACTGCTACAAATGCAGCAGAGAACTTACCTCAAAATGTGTAACACAGTCAAACTTCTGCCGCTTGCTGAACAAACAATAAGGGCCTCTGTATGAGTGATGAATGATTCCATTGATGGCCTAAAGTGCAGTTTTAGGATTACAAATGGAGAAATTCACTGCACCTAGTATTCCTGAGTGAAGTCATCTGACATTTATTACACAAGACAAGTTTTTTTAAGATCACACCTACAGGACTTTGCCGTCAGTAAAACTTCCAGTATTATGTATTCACATGTAAAAATCGGTGCAGCAGCACAGATTCATCATGGTATGACACATTACATAGGGCCTCTAGGGTATCAGCTGGTGAGTCCCAGTAATACCGGGATACAAACTTACTGATACCCCGGCATCAGTAATACCAGGTGCTGAATCACTGCCCAAGAATACTGGTGCACTCACAATGGAGCCCTAAATTTCATATGTTTATGGCTTTCATTATTCAACTACTTCAGGTAGCTAATTCTTTCTAACATCCCATTCTGTTTCTCAAACATAAGAAGATTGGCAAACTACATTTTTCAGTTTATGTTAGGAATCCCACTCAGCAAATGTTGCCATTTCAAAAAAGTAACTGACATCTACATGCTTATGCTTGCAAACATTATCCTTTCTAAGTGAAGTTTACTAAAAGTACTAAAGAAAGGCCACTTTAAAAAAATTCTTAGGAAATATCAGAACTGTCTCCGTTTATAATATGTCTGATTAGTTCACTCCAGGAGACTCCATGGGCCAGATTTCCTTTCCGTTCTGGCAAGGCAAGCTGCTGTGCTGCACTGGGTGAAAGGTAGATGTTATACCTGCTGCTTAGCCAGTGTGACTGTGTTGATGGAATGTTGGTGTCTGAGGTGGCAGTGGAATGTTGGTGAGTGAAGGAGTCAGTTGGTGGATGGGCTGAGCTGCAGGAAGGCTGATCCTGGTGGGGCTTCTCTACTTTGTAACATCTATCCTGAATAATCCTACTTGACTAATCTACATGGAACTGGACCAGCTTTCTGTCACAACATATTTTGGCGACGATTTTGAAAAGACCTACGTGTGCAACTCGACTGAGAAAGGAAATTATCCAAACTGAAACTTACATGAAACAAAGCTGAGGAATCTACTGGGAGAAGAAAAGAAATGAAAGGATCCTTTGAAACTTGAAGTGCTGAGATAGACAGTATGCCCTCCAGCCCCACCAGTAACCTAACCCACCGGACAGCCTAAAACTCAGGGCTTGCTGGAACCTTTTACATCCTCACAAGCACGTTGCTGCAGTGTCATTCCCAGTCTTCCTCTATGTGCCTTTCTGCCACCTGCATTTAAGGAGATGGGCTGCTGGCCTATTTGCGTGTGTTGGGAATGCTTTAACACACTTGGAGCAACTTGGAGCACTGTTGTGAGTAACCTAAAGTGTGTTCATGACATTAATTACAGGAAAGCCTACGATGACATTATTGGCTCAGCACTTTATTTCAACTTGCTGTTACGCTGGAACAAACAAGAAACGGTGTTTGTGACTCTGGATTCTGGCAATGTTCCTAACAGTAGCATTGTTTCCACCATCTCTGCATGCATGGGGAATACGAGGAATACATAATTCACTATTAGAACATTGGAATGTTGGGAGCTCCATTGTAGACAATGGAGTGCTCCATGCTGTTAGAGGATTTAAATCCCCTCGAGTCGAGGAGTCGAGAGGCCATTATTTTATTTGTTACAACATTCTGCCCTCTAGTGGCAGAATGTTCTAATAGCCTTATAGCAGGACTATACGGCTATTAAAGTCCCGGTCCCTTGTTAAAGTCCCTCGCCTCTGCTTTGGGCCTTTAACCCGAGAGCAGGCCTTTAATTGCCGGTATAGCCCGCTACGGTGGGCTATAAGGCTATATTAGGCCAAGGTATCTGTAAGTACTTTAATGGATTTTTTCAGGCGGGTCATGGTTAGTTTTTGTATGGTTTTGGCTCCAGCAGGCCCCCTTTACATGTGGCAGTTTAACCACAGTCTTTTTGCATTCTCAGCACACGCAGTCATACCTGCATCTTGGACTCCTGCGGTGCCTCCGTGGGGTTTTCTGTGATGTCTGTTCTTCTACTGCTATGGGACACTTTGGAGCACGATGATGCTGGGAGCCATCTGGCATAGCGTCAATGGTGCGTGCTGCCATCTTGTGTTTGGCGGCAGCACTCAACTTCCTTGGCTGTTCCGGGTGCCATCCACAGATGGTTGCTGTCTTCTTCGAATTTGTGACAGCGTGCAAGCAGCAGGGTAAGGTTTGCCATGTATTGTATGTCCGGTGCAGCACAGTTTCTGTGCGTCAGGTCTTTGTGCCCAGCTCATTTTGAGCTCTGACTTTTTGCCATTGTCAGCACCCATATGCACCCGGAGTCTCTTTGGCTTGTGTGTACTCTTCTCCTCAGCTGGAGCAACCCTCCTTTGACCACATGACGTTTTTCCTTAGCGTAAATCCTCAACTTGAAGAAGTTCTGTTGTTGGTCGGCTTCCTTAACGTTACAGTGTTCATGATGCGCAGCTTTCACGTCTGTTTGTCCTGCTGAGTGGTGCCATCAGTACGGTATGGACTTGACTTGAGATTATGTAGGCGAATGTACATTCTAAATTTCTGGACAATCAAATTTGCCTCCTTATGTGAAGTGACCACTCGAGTGCCTACTTGTTGTCTAAGTTTGAAATCTGGAAACGCAACATTTTTATTTCTTCACCAATTTTTAATGTGCTTATGGAAGGATATGAACCTCCTTCATGTTATTCTTTAATTATGAGTGGGGAAAAATACGAGCTTCATTCACGTTCGTTTTTTACTCTTGCGTGTGTGTGTTTGTGATACATGAAAAGGTTAGCCTCAGGGCTTGCATTGGGAGAGTGCGACTGGATAGTGTTTAAATGTTGGAATATGCTTATTTGAGTTTGTTGCTGTTGTGGGCAGAGAAGAAGCCTTATTTTTTAAATGTGAGTGATGTTGTTTTTACCTGTTTTATTACTTTTACCAACCTTACTTCGGGTAAGGGTGAAGGGCAAATAGGATGTTGTAAGCCAAATTTTGAATTGTGGGTGAAGCCATTTTTCATGTTTGGTGTGGTGCGTTGTTCCAAACTTACCAACCTTACTACAGGTAAGGATGAAGGGCAGTGGAGATGCCGGATTTTGTCTGAGTGATGTGGCAGTGTAAATCCACAGTACATGGGTTTTTAGTGTTTTTGCCACCCAGCATTTAGGGTTAGGATGAAGGGTAGAAAGTGAGCCACGTTTTGCAGTGTGAGTGTTTTATCAATTTTGATTGCTGTTTCTACCTTACAACACGATTGGATGTAGAACTATGTTGTTCTATTCTTGGTTTGTGTGGACTATTTTTCCACACTTTCCACACTTACTACGGGTAAGGGTGAAGGGCAGTTAGATGCCACAGGGTTCATGTGGGGTGGTGTCCCAAACATACTTGTTTTAAACAGTTCTCTCCTGGTTGGTTCCTATTTACCACTTGTGTGTTAGCCTGGTCAGCTGGTATGTAAGTGGTACTATGGGTTTTGGTAGTTGTGATAGGATGCGGAAGAGCATGTATTTTTTGCATGGTGGAAAGGGAGAAGAGGTGAGTGTAGTGGTGCTTATGTGTTTAGAGAAGTTGTTGATCGCGTGGTGTGCTTTATCCTTTTCTTGAGTTATTTATTTTTTATCTTTGCTTACATGTATTTCCTCCATCTTTACATGTATTACATTACATTCTCTGGTTGACATTTAAGATCTTTACATTTAACATGTTATTCTTGATGTATGCAGTGTCTTTTACCATCTTTGTATTTATTATGTCAACATGTACCTCTCGTTTGTTCATTACCTTGGTGTACGAGTTGTACATGTTTTAGTAGCAACCTTATCTTTGTTATTTAAAGAAAGGAGATGTGTTATACCTGCTGCTCAGCCAGTGTGACTGTGTTGATGGAATGTTGGTGTCTGAAGTGGCAGTGGAATGTTGGTGAGTAAAGGAGTCAGTTGGTGACTTGACCTCAGTACACCCCCACGCCGCGCGGCCCTCTAGCTGTAGGCGATTCTGTGCCCTAGCACCTCAGGTCCGCCCTTGACCTCGGTGCCCCTCGTTGCTGCTGCTCGTTCCCCCTTCCTTCCTTCCGCTTTGCCCCCTGTGCCTCTGTTGTAATTTCATATTGTTTTTGTATTTAACTGTGTTTTACCCTTATTTGTCTGTAGGATTTCACTGTATTTCCCCTTATTTGTCTGTAGGATTGCGTTTTTGCCGCTGGCTCCCATGGTGTGACCCCCCTCCGCTTCCCTCCATCGCAGCCCCGCCCCCTTTTTTTCCTGTGTCCCCACTGGCCACCCCGCTCCCGCCTCCCAGCTGATCCTCCCTCCCACTTCGCCTTAAATGGAGACCACGCGGACGTGCAGCGGACACGCGCAGCAGGTGCGCCGATTGTGCGCCGAAGGCACGCCCGTCTGCACCTGGACCGCGCCCAGCGCCAGGACCCCTGGATCTCGTCCACGCCAGACCACAAGATGGACCT
Organism: Lissotriton vulgaris; assembly: GCF_964263255.1. NCBI lineage: Eukaryota > Metazoa > Chordata > Amphibia > Caudata > Salamandridae > Lissotriton > Lissotriton vulgaris. The sequence goes on along the minus strand of NC_141689.1, from coordinate 523,114,807 downwards.
ACGACGCCGCCACCCTCAACGCACTCAACACCGGCCGAACCCCCGCCTGCTACCGAGCCACTCCAAAATGCACCCACGGACCCTTCGCCTGCAAAGCCTGCAAGTTCACCTGCCTCCGGACCTGCACCGCACCCGCCAAGCACCAGCAGGGACCACCTCAAGTGTATCCTGCTCAACACCCGCTCCGTCCACAGACAAGCCGTCGAACTCTGAAACCTGCTCAACACAACATTGCCAGGTGCCGCCTTTCTCACGGAAACCTGGATGAACGCCTCCTCAGCGCCGACATCGCCATCGCCATCCCGAACGGATACAAGATCACCCGAAGGGACCACGTCAACCAGACTGGAGGAGGCATCGCCATCGTACACAAGAACACCATCTGCATCACGACCAGCGCCGACGACACCTTCACCGCCGCCGAACACCTCCATTTCCAGATACACACCGACCCCAAGACCACCCTCAGAGGCACTCTCATCTACAGACCCCCGGGACCACGCACACAATTCAGCGAAGACATCACAGACTTCATCAGCCCGCACGCCCTCCCCTCCGCTGACTACATCCTCCTAGAGGACCTCAACTTCCACCTGGAGAACAACAAGGACAGCAACACCACCACCCTGCTGGACAACCTCGCCAACCTCGGACTCAAGCAACTGGTGAACACCCCCACCCACTACGCCGGCCACACGCTTGACCCAGTCTTCTCCTCCAGCAAGTACATCGCCTTCAGCCACTCCACCGGACTTCATTGGACGGATCACAGCTGCGTCCACTTCAGCTTCAGAAAAACCACGAGCCACCACCACCCACAACAGGCTCCTGGAACAAGATCACCGCCGATCAGCTCACCACCTCCCTCGGCCAGAACCCTCCCGCCAGCACAACGGACCCCAACAAAGCAGCCAGCAACCTCACACAGTGGATCACCAAGTGCGCAGACGACCTCACACCACTGAAGACCCCTCCCAGCAGACACAGCAGCAAGAAAGCCTCTTGGGTTACTGACGAACTTAAGAACTCCAAAAGAAACTGCCGCACCCTCGAGAAAACCTGGCGCAATGACCAGACCACAGACAACATGACTGCCCTCAAGCACACCACCCGCAAACACCAGCAGCTGATCTGCACCACCAAGAAGACAGCATTCAAAGAACGACTGGACAACAACGCCCACAACAGCAAGGAACTCTTCAGCATCGTCATAGAGCTCTCCAACCCCAGCGCCGGAAACAACGACATCACTCCCTCGCAAGATCTCTGCGACTCACTCGCCTCGTTCTTCCACCGCAAGATCGCCGAAATACACAACAGCTTCGGCGCACCAACCACACACCCTACCACCGAACTAACGCCCCCCACCACCACCCTCTGCGCCTGGACCCCGGTCAGCACCGAAGACACACCCGCACGATGAACACCATCCACTCGGGATCCCAAACCGACCCCTGCCGCCACCACGTCTTCAACAAAGCCGACTCCATCATCGCACCCCAACTCCAGGACATCACCAACGCCTCCTTCAACATCGCCACCTTCCCGGAAAGCTGGAAGCACGCCGAGCTCAGTGCCCACCTGAAGAAACCAACAGCGGACCCCACGACCTCAAGAACTTCCGCCCCATCTCGCTCCTCCCTTTTCCTGCCAAAGTCATCGAGAAGACCGTCAACAGACAGCTTTCCGCCTTCCTCGAGATGAACGGATCCCTCGACCACTCGCAGTCCGGTGTCCGGGCCAACCACAGCACCGAGACCGCCCTCATCGCAGCCACCGACGACATGAGATCCCTGCTCGACAAAGGGGAGACAGCGACCCTCATCATCCTGGACCTCTCCGCAGCGTTCGACACTGTCTGCCACCGCACCCTAGTGCAGCACCTCAGCAACATAGGAATCCAAGAGAAGGCACTGGAGTGGATCATCTCGTTCCTCGCCGGAAGAACCCAGAGAGTCCGCCTCCCCCCGTTCAGATCCGAGGCCACCGAAGTCATCTGCGGCGTACCACAGGGATCATCGCTCAGCCCAACCCTCTTCAACGTCTACATGAGCCCCCTCGCAGCCATCGCACGCCAACACAATCTCAACATCATCTCCTACGCCGACGACACCCAGCTGATCCTCTCCCTCACCAACGACCCCGCCGCCGCCAGAACCAGCCTACACGAAGGGATGAAAGACGTCGCCGAGTGGATGAAGAACAGCCGCCTGAAACTGAACTCAGACAAGATGGAAGTCCTCATCCTGGGGTCATCGCCCTCCGCCTGGGACGACTCCTGGTAGCCCCCTGCCCTGGGCACCACTCCCAAGCCAACGGACCACGCACGCAACCTGGGCTTCATCCTGGACTCCTCCCTCTCGATGACCAGACAAGTCAACGCCGTCTCATCATCGTGCTTCAACACCCTGCGCATGCTCCGAAAGATCTTCCGATGGATCCCCACCGAAACCAGGAAGACAATCACCCAGGCACTCGTCACCAGCCAACTGGACTAGGGAAACACCCTCTACGCCGGAACCACAGCCAAACTTCAGAAAAGACTCCAACGCATCCAGAACGCCTCCGCACGACTCGTCCTGGACATCCCCCGATACAGCCACATATCCGCCCACCTGAGAGACCTGCACTGGCTCCCCGTCAGCAAGAGGATCACGTTCAGACTCCTCACCCGCGCACACAAGGCCCTCCACGACCTGGGCCCCAAGTACCTCAACAACCGCCTGACCGTCTACACGCCCACCCGCCAGCTACTATCGACCAGCCTCCCCCTCGCCACCGTCCCACGCGTCCACAGAGCCACCGCCGGAGGAAGATCCTTCTCCTACCTGGCAGCCAAGACATGGAACTTCCTCCCCATCCACCTTCGACTAACCCAGGACCATCTCTCCTTCAGGAAGCAACTCAAGACCTGGCTCTTCGAGCAGTAACGGACCCTTCTCCCCCAGCGCCCTGAGACCCTTCCGGGTGAGTAGCGCTCTATACAAGTGTCATGATTGATTGATTGATTGATTGATTGAGTTGGTGGATGGGCTGAGCAGCAGGATGGCTGCTCCTGGTGGGGCTTCTCTACTTTGTAACATATATCCTGAATAAACCTACTTGACTAATCTACATGGAACTGGAGCTGCTTTCTTTCACAAAAGTAGAGAACAGAAATGTTCCATATCTCTACTCTCTCCCAGCACTGATGCACGGTATGTAGCCTAGGACCAATGCACACACCCTTGCACTTTGGTGCAAGGGTTCCTCTGTTACAAGTAGGACTGTTTTTTCTGCAGGAAGAGAAAACAATCCTTAAAGGCATAATAATTCTTCCATGTGTGCTGCAAAATGTAGCACACTTGTAGAGAGGAAGTAGCAAACAGAAATAAAGATATTTCTCCTCATTACGTTTTTATGGGGAAGGCACACTATTTTGTAGCAAATGATGGAGCAGGGAAAAAAATATTTTTTGTACCCCTTGGAAGTTAATGACCCCATAACCTTAATGATACTAACTGTTTGAAAGCATGTATTATTCAACAAATGCACCTTTATTAAACTGTACATGTGGGCAACTTGCTGGAATTGTAAATTCTATTTCATTTACAAATGTAAAGCAAAATAACATTAGAAATGTGATTTGTCCCAGCGACTGGGCTGCCTCCGCAGGAGTAAGGGATTCCAAAACTGGGACATTGGTCTTTCTGTAGAAGGAGACATCTGGAAAAAGGGGGCAGTGATCGATTTTATATGCCTACAAACACAGTATGGCATGGCACAGACGGAGAAATTCAGATATTTCCAAATACGACACGCACTTCAGGCCATCGGGAACTTTCCTACAAGAGGCCACTCCATTAGAAGATAGACGCCTGACGGAACACATGACGAATAGGGCTACGTTCTTGACGTACCGCAAGCTAGTCAACAACCTGCCTGACCCAACATCCAAACTGAGACGGACCTGGTCCCGGGAAGTGGGAGACTTTGACGACTCGGAGTGGCAGGAAGCTCTGTCCTCACCATGTGAGACGGCGATACCATCCAGACTTCGACTGGTTCAGCTTAAGGTGTCACACCGCACATATTACACGAGGACAACACTCCATGCCATGAGAACGGCGGCGCACAAATCCTACCTGCGCGGTTGTGGGGGGGGGCATGTTTTATCATACCATTTGGGACTGTCCCCGCATTGCGACATATTGGGTCAAAATAATGCGCACTATTTCCCAGGCACTAGAACTCTCGATCTTGCCGGAACCACAATGATGCTTGCTAAATGTATGGGAGCCGAATGACCTTAATCACGAGAACAAGATTGGGCTATACTAGGTATGATGATGGCGAAACGTAATATTGCTATGTTATGGGGGTCGGACACACTGCCAAAGCTTCACAAATGGTGTAAAGATATGGATGAAGCGATGGTGGCGGAAAGGACGTTTTTTATTCATCGAGGCTTTCCACAAAAGTGGGGAAAAGTATGGGGGGCATGGAATAAGTTTAGGGGGAACATTTGTGATCCACCAGAACTTGAAACGGCTAATGTCTCATTGGGATAGGGCTGTTGGTCTTGGGTGGCGGGGGAAGGGGTTGTATGTATGGGAATGTTTTTGATATGTGATAGTATAAACGTATCTTGCTATTTTATGATTCTGATGCGGAAGCAGTCTACAATGACTATTGATGTATTTACGAGTGCCCTAATTTGCAACTTAAAAAATAGGGACAGGGCATTACGCGTGTGAGCATTGTTAGAAAAAAGTACCTAACAATAAACTTCATGTGTTCAAGCTTGAAAAAAAAGAAGAAAAAAAGAAATGTGATTTGAGTAGTAAATAGAGTAAATTGCATGATTTGTGTTGTGTAGGAAATTGTACTGTGGCAAAGAATGCAGATGGTAAGTAAAATGGCTTTAAATGTCGCTTTTGCTCGGTAATACCTAACCTGGGTCTTTAGAATGGTGGGTGATAAACAGAAAGGCTTATTTTCTATGTCTAATTTTGTTGTGTTTGTTCTTATACTAGTTTGATTCAGGCCTGCTAGGCCATGCTTCGAAAATGGCAGTCGGAAATGGATACGGTTGCGTGCGCTGAATAAAATGGCCCTCGCGCATGTGCACAGTGAATGCTCCAGTCATGTGTATGTGGCCTGTACCCGGAGTGAGAGATGTCAAGGCCAGCCTGGCCTGCAGCAAGAATCGTGCCAAGAGTTCAGCATGTATGCATGGGAACGGATGGGAGAATGGAGCTACAGAGGATGAACTAATGTGAGACCATCGGAGTTTGTTACAAAATACATTAACAAGATGAATTACCTTTGGACATTGTGGATCATGAGAACTACTGTATGGATTATTGTCTACAAACCGGTTTGAACAAGGAGGGCGATGAAGTGACAATCACCACTTCTCCAATGGACCAATCAGCGTGATTTCTGCCCACAAATATTGCAACTTTGAGTGTAGTGAGCCAGAGAAAAGGGTATAAGAGAGTCTGCTCGTACGTGGTGGGCTGCTGCTTCTTCTATCCTGATGCTAAGCGAGACTCTGTCATTGTGGACTTTAAAAAAAAAATCTTTTTATTTAACATTGCTTGTAGTACCATAGCACAATATACAGTGTTCCAGAAACAAATCAGATAATAGCGATGTGGTGGACAAAAATAAAGGTAGGCCATCAACACACAAGTGGGTCATAAAATTGCAAGATTACTCCCCGACCTCCCTCCCGATCCCCTGTATTTCTGCCAAGACCCCCAAATGTTTTTCCATTTCTTGATACAGCCCCTGCTCTTATATATAGTCTCCACGGCTCCTTGGCACCAATCCAGGTCCCTCCTAATTCTGGACATTTTGAACTTTGACTGGGGAAGGAACGAGATTGTTGTGGGAATTGCTCAGGGAGGAGTTTGCGTTCGAGGAGGTTAGTGGGAAAGTCAGTCAGTTTTGGGAGTCCTATCCTGTGACCTGGGGTTCATATTTCTTTCCAGGTGAACCATTCTTGTCGGATATATGACGTTACAATGCATGCTTTTACCACGCATGCTGTTACAACGCAAGTATTACAACGCAAACCTTTACAACGCATTACACTTGGGGGTGCTGGATAGTGAATAGTTTAATATACTATTCCAACTCCAGTCCCGGTGGACACTAGGGAAGGTGTTGGATAGTAAATTAAAACTATTCCCTATCCTAGAGCGCCCCCCAGTGTAATGCGTTGTAAAGGTTTTCGTTGTAATACTTGCGTTGTAACAGCACTGCGTGGTAAAAGTTTCGTTGTAAAGGATGTTTCCCATTCTTGTCATTACCCTGTGGCCAAGGGTAATGAATATCTCTCTGTTTCTATTCTAAAATTTTACTTAAATGCTGATTGATACTTTAAATGTATTTTACCTAATAAAGAACTTTACTTATTTGCTCAAAGAACTTAGATACAATTATATGCTAACTCTAAATGAGTCTGTGGTACTTTAGAATAAAATGGTGATTAATAAATGTTAAAGGTTTTAATCACCATAAACTAATTCTACTAGCTGGTCCATCGACCGAAAAGCGAAATACTTTGATGTTTAGAACCGACAGGATCCTAAGTTAATGTATATAATGTGTAAGTTATGATTCTGTCAATTTAACACGGTACTCTGTTTGTCCAGCAGCTCATTTCCTTAGCATTTGATCCAGAACATTGAGTGAATGTATGAATGCAGTGTTATGGGCCCCACCGACATAGGGTTTAATATGATTAAGGTTGTGTAGATGCTTTCTGGGTTAGTGTCATAAGGAAAGATTTATTTTAGCTGCGCTGGATCACAAGTCTAGGTTTACAAGTCTTTGTAAAGCTCGTCTTGTGTCAAAATGCATATGTGGTAATATCCATGCTCCACCCATTTAACGCCTACCCAACGCAATGTAACACTAGGCAGTACAATGCACTGTGTTACATTACTTTATTGACTTTGCATGGCTTAATAAATGCCAAAAATGATTTTGTGTTGGGGCTGCCTCACAAGAGTGGCGCAACCCCGATGCAAAATCTCAATAGATCTGGGCCTCTATCCTTAATTTTTATTTTTATTCTTGTTTTCTTGAGATGAAAATTGAAAGCAGGGTTCAACGGGAAGAATGTCACTGAAGAACGGATGGCTGGTCAAGTGTGGACATAGCAGCTAAACTTTAATTAAAGTTACTATCATTTCATTTCAGCGCCATAAGCGCATTGTAGTGGTGTCCCCCTATCACTGCTCTAAAATGTGCTGTCGCGCATATTTAGCTCCTCTGCAGCACTGACTAAGGCACTTTTCTCTCATACAAGAGGTGCACTCAACTTCTCTTCAACTGTGTCCGAGGCAGTGTGAGCTTAGGCAGATGTTACTGTGGTTGCCATGGAAACCTGCTCTTGGGCCTGACATGTTACAATGTATTAAACAGTGTCTCAACACATAGCCGGCCGTCTGAGTAGCATTCAGCACTCAGAGAGCAAACATAATATAAAATGCATTATTTCCGGCCTGGGGGGCTGGTGGAAACTGGCAATGGCTCGTGTATCTCAACTTCCTCCTTTTTTTTTGCTATGTGGTGCAAAGATTTGTTTCTGTCAGCCCAGCAAGGTGCTGCCCTCCCATTGCTGTAGCCTGGGTACCCAGTGGGGCTCTTTGCTCCCATTGTCCATCCACGGCCTCCCAGTGAATTACAGTGTAATGCTTTGAGTTACATTCATGTGAAAGAAATGTGCTGGCATGTGCTGGATGCTTGTTTCCAGCCCAGGGAGGACCTGGACTGGCAGTTCGGGCTGGACTGTTCCCATTGGGCACAGGGTCAAGACTGATTTGCATATGGCTGGGTTCAAACTGGAATGGCATGGTGAGCAAAAACACGATGGATTTAGGCCCAGATCTCTGTACTAGGGTGAATGTATGACATTCTTCTGCATTCTGTTCATCAATTGTTGTTTTGCATTTGTCACCCCAAGTGGGACGGGTATACCCAGACATGGGTCCCGTGCTCTCCACACCACTGGAGTCAAGCTATCCTGGCTAAAGAGGGGTGAAACCCCGAAACCTGTTCTAGGATGCTTGTTTCCAGTCCAGGTAGAGTCTGGCCTGGCAGATCGGGCTGGACTGTTCCCATGGGGCACAGGGTCATGGCTGATTTGCATATGGCTGGGTTCAAACTGGAATGGTATGGTGAGCAAAAAAAACGATGGATTTAGGTCCAGATCTCTGTACTGGGGTGAATGTATGACATTGTTCTGCATTCTGTACATCAATCGTTGTTTGGCATGTGAAGATGGCTTCCTTATAGTGGCAAGAACAGTGACAGAGAATGCATTTTGGCAATTATTCAATAAACATTCCCCTGCATCTGTGGCAAGCGCCCTGGTGCACTACATGCATAAAAGAACTGATACAAATGTGATGAAAGACCTGCAGAACATTTAGAGAATGCTTTGGTGCATTTACAAGGCAAATGCTTAGAATATTGTGTCACTCATAGTCATTGGAATGTCACTCATAATTACACTGAAATATGAAAGTGTCACACATAGCAATCTGAAATCTTGGCAGCTATGCATCTAATGACATTTTACCTTGAGTACACATTCTGCTAAATTTGGTGCACACAAGCGTGGTGATACGCACACCGCCGGACCGGTTTTAGAAGGACTAATAAGGAATTTTGTGCCCATAGTTTCAGCGATATGCACACCGAACATATTGTTTCAATCATATTTATGCATGTTTGTGATAGTGTACAGTAGTGGTTCTTAACCTTTTAAATTCTGTTGACCCCCCACTTTAATCCCTACTGGAACCCAGGGACCCCCACTGAATAATTATTAGAACTGTGGGACCTGCACAAGGTCACTACTAGAAGCTAGGGACACCCGGCCTATGCATTTTTTATCATTTGAACCGCAAACCAATACACAAAAAATCAAAGAAACAAACACTCATCAAACAAATACTCAAATAATAAAATATTTGATTTAATCCACAAACGAATATACAAAGTAAAATAAAAAATGTATTTTATTTGAAAGGTTGGAGCTTTTCTTAGTTCAATTGAGGCCACTCATCATCTTTGATGAACTTGCACTGCTCCCACATATCAATCTGAAAATATAAACTTAACTTGAAGCCTCCAATTAAAAATGTTGATTCTTTATTTATAAACATTTGATTAATATGTTAATATTATTTAATTGTCTAAGCAGTCGTGGACCCCCTGACTCTCAGGAGTCCCTGGACTTCTAGGTTAAGAACTACTAGTGCATGGTATAGTTAATACAAGGAGATGATGGAAGGAGAGCAGAAACTTTTCAGACACTCACCCACAGTCATATATCTGGGTTGAATCCATCATCGTTCTTTAGCTCACTTCGCCACCCCAGTTCAGACCCAGCTATATGCAAATCAGTCTTGACCCTGTGCCTCATGGCAACAGTCCAGCCTGAATTGCCAAGCCAGGTCTTCCTTGGACCGCAAACAAGCATCCTGGGACCATTTTGGGGTAACACTCCTTATCAGCAAGGCTAGTTCGAAAGTGAGCAAGGGACCCACGTCTGGTCAGACCCTGTCAACTTAGGGCGAACATTTCTATATTTGCAACTTCATATTTCTCTTAATCAGGTCTTCATATTTATTATTGTATATTTATACAGTAAGAAAAAAACATTATGCACATTTTGTGCATCTACATTGTGAAACTTATACTTTTGGTGTTCAACAGGTATAACAGCATAGCTTAGACATGCAACAGAATATTGTACCTCTGCCTTCCTTTCTTCCCAGTTCTGGTCACCTTACAATTAATTGGGAACAATGGAGGGATGGTTTTAAGGCAATAGGCGGAGATGATTTTACTCATAATAAGAAGTATGCCTTGTTGAAGCATTGTTTAGGTCGGGAGGAAAGGAACAGTTTAAAGCACTTTCCTCACAATCTTTACAAGTGCAGGGTGATGTTGAGGATAGGTATGTACCTGTGCTCAAAATGTTAGAAGCAAGGTTTGAACCCCATAAGAATGTGATCTTGGACAGACACAAGTTTTATAGACGACATCAATTACTGAAACCGGTATAGAGTTTTGTTGGGGTATTAGGAACATTAGCTTCCACGTGTGAGTATAAGGGTTTTGAAGATGAGCTAATTCTGGATCAGATAGTTGAGCATATCAATAATAAAAAGATTCAAGAAGTTCTACTCACAAATTTAAATTTAACTCTGAACAAAGAGGTGGAATTGACTTCAGGCATTGAAAGTGCAGAATATTACATGGCTCATGTGTCTGTTTCTAACTTGCCCAAAGAAGTAGTTGCTGAATTGCAAGCAAATAAAGGAAAAACGAGAACCTTGCGTCAAAAAAGTTAATGTGTTATAGATGTGGGAGCATTAATCATTAGGGAACTCAACTTTTTGCCCTGCTTTTGATAAAATGTGTACATTTCACCAAAGTAAGCAAAATTAAGAGAAAAGCAAAAGGAAAGATGGTTAGTATTGTGAGTAAATAGGGTGATAATTCCAAATCGTCCAGATCAAGAGATGAATGTGTCATTTTGTATGAGAATTGCCTACACAAGATTCAAAGAATGGGTCACAGTGTGATGCTTGAAGATGTATCTATGATTAGGAGACTCTGCCCTAGCCTGGCTGAAATCGTTCATCTCCGAACGTACTCAGTCTGTCTGCTTAGGCTCCTTTTCTGCTGCCAAAGTCAAGTCTTTCTGTGGGGTGCCCCAAGGCTCTTCATTATCCCCCTTGTTATTCAACTTGTACATGCGGCCCCTTCTTTTCGCTCTGAGAAAGCACAAAGTCACTGTATATAACTATGCAGATGACTTGCAGCTCGTTTTCGTTCTTAACTCCCCAAATGCGGTGGAGGACTTCCAAGCCACTATGACTCTAATCCAGAGTTGGATGTCCTCAAATCACCTCAAATTAAACCCAGGGAAAACTGAGTTGATCCTGCCCGGCAAGAGCGAAATCAGTTGGAGCCCTAACTTCTGGCCTACTGATATGGGCCTCCCCCCTAAGAAATCTCTGACTGTAAAAAGTCTGGGGATAACCATCAATGAGGACCTCTCGCTAAGATCCCAAATTGGAACCGTGGTTTCTTCTGGATTTTTCCAATTGAGGAAAATTAGGAAAATCGCCCATTTCCTCACTCCCTCCGCCTTAATTCAGGTGGTCATGGCCCTAGTCCTCTCCCACATCGACTTCTCAAACAGCCTATACCTTGGCCTACCCGTAGGACAACTCAGAAGACTGCAGTACTTACAGAATCAGGCCGCCAGGCTGATCTGCAAAGTACCCAAAAGGGAATCGATCAAACCAGGCCTAGAGAGCCTGCACTGGCTACCCGTGGCTCAAAGAGCCGAATTCAAAGCCGGATGCATCATCTTTAAGGCTCTGCAAGGCAAGGGACCTCTATTCATCAGACAGCTGATCGGAAGATACGTTCCCTCACGGAACCTAAGATCAGCCCACAAAGACCTTCTTGAAGTACCTCGCTTCAAGAAAAAACGACAAGGCGGCAGCGGCTTCCACTTCCTAGCAGCTACCCTATGGAATTCTCTGCCACTAGCCCTCAGACAGAGTAAAGACCTCCTTGCCTTCAGAAAGGCATTCAAGACTCACCTCTTCACAAAAGCCTACTTGAAATAACGCTCCCGGCAGACTCACCCTCTGTTATGTTTTTTATCTTCCCAGCGCCAAGAAGCCCTCGGGCGTATGTGCGCTATATAAATTTTTAATAACATAACATAACATAACATTGTCACGTGGATGCGTGAAGTGTGGATGTGAGCATGATGGCAGACTCCAGATTGGTGTTTATGTAGATTAGAGTGAATGGTTGGAAGAATTTCCAAAATAAAGTTATTGAACTGAGCAAATCTGCAATCAGACCAGCAGCTTATGGTGGTAAACCAATAGACGTTATGGGTGGATTTGATACCACAGTGTCCTTTAGGTTTCAATTTGTTATATTGTCGCAGGAACGCTCTCAGGAAACAGAATACATCTGATTGTTGCAGACTCAGCGTCAAAATTCGGTCCATGTCAACTATTATGCACATTTTTACTTCAAACAAAGAGCCCAACAACCCCTCCTCCCTTCCTGCCCCCTTCGGGTACCTGTGACAAATAACCTTATATCTTTTATGTCTGTGATTCTGGCTGTGTCCACAGTGTCCTTTAAAGAAATTTCTTCATCTGCTATTGTATAGGTTGCCAGATATGGATCGTCTCTATTTGGATATTTAGCAATTTAGACATATAACCCTGAGCAAGATTTTTTAAAGAAAGAGTGTATAAGCATGTGGGCAATGCATGCTTCATAGTGGGAAATGAGATTTCCCAAGGTGGTGAGTTTGGAGGTTTAAAGGGATTTAAGCATAAAATACAACTTAAAGAAGGAGCGGAACCTGTGGTATATAAAGTGAGGTTCCGTTGATGATTAGGCAGAATTACATAAGGAACTGGGCAGGTTGTGTAAGCAAGAGATCATTGAGTCCACTGAAGGTTCAGAGTGATTGTACCATTTGTGCTTGTGCATCAACCACCGAATGGCAGTTAGCGAATGTGTGCTGGTTTGGAGTAGGTAGTCTGGATTATTTGGGGCATATGTTGTTCACATGTGTGTACAGGCTAGGGTGAATCTAGTTAAAGCTATTGCTGATGCTCTTGTGCCTGAAGGAAAGGATCGAATGTGATCTTTTATTTGTTTCCTGGAGTTCTATTCTCAGTTCATTCTGAGATGTGCTGAAAGAACACACATGTTGCATTCACTTCTCAAGAAGGCTGAGAGATTTGTGTGGAATGGCATGTGTAAATGGGAAATAATGTTATCAAAAGTAGTGTGGCTATTTCTATTTCTCTTAAACCCTTTGATACGAACGATTTTAGCACTGTGGTTACTGACACCAGTCAGTATGGTTTAGAGCTGTTTTGTAGCAAAGGAGGAATGGAAGAGATGAAGTTGTGGCTTTTGCTAGACATAGCCTTAGGGTGCTGAGTCATCTTATTCAGTTAAGGAGAGAGAAGCGTTGACGTGTTAGTGTGGTGTAGATAATTTTTTCCTTTATTTGCAGGGTTCTGAATTTGTTGTGCCTGTAGACCACAAACCCTTGGTTGATATTTGTACCACAAAAAGGGTGGGACGATCCATACTGAGAATAGCAAAATGGTAATACAGATTGCAGGAGTATTGTTATAGGATGGAATACATTCCTTGTGTTAACAATGTCATGGCTGATTATCTTTCGAGATTGCCTCTGATGTGTGATCATGAGGATCACAAATTTTTGAAGGGGTATGAGGAGATGGTAATCCATGATTTGTCTAGTGTAACCAAGGCGGCCCTTTCTGAATCTGATTCGTTAGACACTTTAAAACAGGATAGTTATCTTGATGTGGTGGTGGGATATTTAAAAAAGGGTTGGTCGAGAAATAAATAGTCAGATACTGTGTTGGATGCTTATTGACATATAGGTCTGAATCTCTCTGTAGTGAAAGGGGTTCTTCGTAGGTCCACTGCTTTGGTTATTCATGAATCTCAAAGGCCAAAAATTGTGTTTTTTTGCATATGAGGACTATATCAGAATGCGTGCGATGAAGACAAGATTTAGATATGTATATTGGTGGCCTGGTATGGATAGAGAATTGGAACAATTTATAAGGCAGTACATGTATTGTGTGGCAGTAATAGGGTTGAGGTTATCATTGCGAGCTCTGTGAGTGACGTACCTGTTCCTGGAAAGGTGTGGTAAGAATTGGCTGTGGACATAATTGGTCCTCTGGGTGTGGGGAAAGGTCAAGTTAAATATGGCATTTCGATGACGGATTATTATTCCTGATAGCCACAATGAGATTGTGTCTCACAATGGTCCTGTTGGACTGAATACTCTTGAGGTAGCGTTTCCTTAAACGTTTTGCTTTTTCCTCCTGGGTTTTGCTGATTCTCTTTTAGTAACCTTAGGGCTCTGGGCACTTTCCCACTGTAAATGCAATGTGAATGTGCTCGCACCCTTCCAACACATGTTAGGAAGTGGTGCTTATCTAATGTTTTTAAACATGTCTCAAACCTGCCATTGCAGGCCTGTGTGTGCACACGTGCGCCTATGATGTTTTTAAATATGTGTCAGGCCTTCCATTGCAAGCCTGTGTTTGTGCACTTGCATCTATGATGTTTTTGAACATGTCAGGCCTGCTATTGCAGGCCTGTATGCACATTTGTACTTTTCCTCAGGTTGGCCTTTCCTAACCACAGGCCAATCTTGAGGAGACATTTCACTACCACTAGAGCACCCCTAGGTACGGAATTTGCAACTCTTCGTTGTGTGTAACCGGAAAGGTCTGGTTCGACTCAGATTAACGCGCACCAGACGTTGTTCCTTCTTCCCAGGAAGGTGCAGAGGAGCAGATTTCTGTTCCATTGTGCCCGGATCGCCTGAGTGCTACTTTGATCGACATGTGCCATCAGTGTGAAGGATTAACTGCCCTTGCCTCACCTGTCCATTAAAACTTTGTGTTGCCCGCTAGTATTGCCCAGATGGGGCCTGGGTGTTGGGAGTAATTAAATGGGCTGAGGAACGCTTCCAAGAGTGATCGGAAGCGTTTTAAGTGACTACAAGACCACCCACCACTTGTGCCTGGCAGACCTGGGCTGGTGCCGAAAGGCCAATTGCGGAACCCTTTAATTGAATGACTGTCACCATCAGCCTGTTTCTGATCCGCTTACCATGGGTGAACTTCTCCAGTGGTGGCTAACCCCCATTTGTCGACTGCCACCTAATTACCCTTGCTACCTATCCCCGCCTTCTTCTACCCTGACTAAGTGTGACTCCAGCCACAATCGGCATAGTATCAGGTGGAGGATCCTCTGTCTCCAACCTGTGGGTGCAGGGTAGTTGGGGTTAGCTGAAAGGTGGAGGAGGGCTTAGGCCACAGGGTTTACATTTGTATTATCAACTGACCTGCCGGATATAAGTTGCACCGCATTACGGTGCTGTGTGTGAGTGTTCTCCATATGGAGCTGCCTGATATTCGTTGCACTGCGTATCAGTGCTGAGTGAGTGTGTGGGAGTGACTGCACGAGTATCGTCTGTTATTAATTACACAGTTCAGCTCACGTTGGTTCCTTCCCAAAGGAAAACTATGTTTGACATTGGTTTTTACCCATGCAGCCGTGGCCCACAGTGCTGGTTACAAGTGTAGTAATTATCTGTGTGTACACATTACTGATATTGTTGTGATCTGGGGTGCACCCTATACCTGTGTGGTATTGAAGTGTAATAATTGCCAGGGTGGGCCAAGTTCTGACAATGTTTTGTACCGCATAAGGGTGATGAGAGGTAAAGTAGGATCTTCCCCAAGTGTGCACACTACTGATGTCATTTGAACACGGTTGGGCATAGTACTGCTAGTAATTTTTCCAAATGTGATTTATGTCCCAAAATACATGATGTTAAGTAATGTGTGTCAAATAAAAACTCTATTTATATACACCAAGTGTGAAGTCCCTTTTGTGACGTTCATTGTATTTATTGTGTGAGAGTATTGTACCAATGCTTTACACATTGCCTCTGTGATAAGCCTGACTGCTCAGTGCCAAACTACCGAAGGGTGAGCGCAGGATATACAATGAGTGTAATCATCCACCTCTGCACCGCCACAGCCAACCAGAAAGTGCCAGTTCCTGTTTTTTTCTTATGAGTTTGAAGAATTTCTTAAATAATTTGGCATCAAACATGTCACTACTTTAGTATTTCATCCAAGAAGTAATGGTCTTGTAGAACACTTTAACAGGGTAATAAAAGAAAATACAGTTATCCTTGGAAAATGGTTTGAATTGGATGCAGGAAGTAAAAAATCTTTTGTGGACCATATGAACTACGCCCAATGGGGACACCAAAGTATCTCCTTTTGTGTTGTTAAAAGGGAGTTTACAAGGTTCAAAGATTAACAGAATCTGGATGGAGAAGAAGATGCTATTGGAGGAGATCATAAAGAGTAAGTGTGAAAGGAGAAAGGTGGCTCAAGAGAAGTATGTTAAGGTGGTATTGTGATATCTGAATGTGGAAGAAGGTGATTTGGTATGGATCCCGAAACCCTTAGTTGGGAAGGGAAAGCAATGTTGTTTTCTAGTCCAAAGAGGGTGAAGAGAGTGGGAGCACATATAGTGATATTAGACAATGGATTTGGAGCGAACTTCCAAATCAACACCCTGAGGAAACTTAAACCCTTCCTGCCAGCCAAAGACTTCCAAACTGCAGTACAAGCACTAGTAATCCCGCGAATTGAATACAGCAGCATCGCCCTCTGCCGTCTCCCGCTAACGACTACTGCACCCTTAAGAGCTTCTCTAAACGCTGCAGCGAGACTCATCACGGGGTCAAAAAAACACTCACATATCTACCCTGACTTGAAATCCTTGAACTGGCTGCCGTTTGAAGCCAGAATACATCTGAAAATAGCCTGCATGACACACAAGGCTGTACACCTGAGCTCCCCCGGATACCTCACTCAGAAGCTGTCTATCTCGGGCGGCTCTAGAAACACTAGAGGCTCAAACAATCTTCTGCTAAAACCTCGAAGATTCCGGACGGAAAAAACCTATAAACGCTCTTTCTCAGGAATGGCACCCAGGATCTGGAACTCACTCCCTCCTGAAACCAGGCTCATCTCCTCCTTCACACTTTTTAAGAAAGAAGTAAAAGCTATCCTCATGGCCAAATACACTTGACCTATTAATGTTGAGCTGTAAAGATTCTGCACCGATTTTTATTATTCTGTTCGATTCCTATGACTATGTGTTTTACCTGTACTATTGGCTTACCTGACTATCTGTACACACATTTATCTGTAATATTTGCTTTATTGTTGTATCGCTGCTACTTTACTCCTTAATGACCTGTTTTTCATTCTCTTGTTGGTATCCCCTGCATTGTAAAGCGCTCTGATATCTGCAAAGATCTTGTTCGCGCTATATAAAACTTTCAAATAAAATAAATAAATAAATGGAAAGTGTTGGAATAAAGATAAAGTATGATTGTTCGTAGAGGAAAACCAGAGGACTACTGTGCAAAAGAAAGTCTAAGTTGCAAGGAAGCGCATCAGCAGGTTGTGCTCATAGGACGAATTCCTGGAAAGAGGGATGGAACACATCAATTGGATGCTCTGAAAAATTCGTCCCGACCAAGCTTTCTTCCGTTTAAGCTAGAAAACTAATGTTACATTTATTCATATGGCACCTGTATGTGCTACAATGTACAATTTTCATTAACAATTAGCTTAGATGATTGTAGTTAGTGGAAATTTAGGTTTTGAAATATATATATATATTTTTTGTTTAGTTTATACATATAAGGCGGAAGATATGTTGGGTTCTTAATTGGAATTATAAGGGACCCGTGGACTGTGGCTTGTTAAAATGTTGGGGCTTTGTGATATAGGTGGGCTTGTTAATCTTTGAGACGATTGAGTTCAGTTGCTGTTTGCCTGCTTCCCTGCCGGTCCTATATGATGATACTTCTATAAAGGTTATGTTATCATCCTTACCTGCAAGTGTGTAACTTTTCCTTCAACAAATGCTCAAAAGTCACGATTATGGAGGAATCAATGCAATTTCTGTATAGGTATTGCCAGTTTGATTCTTATTTGTGTCCAGATGTCCCCAACCTGCTCCTTTTCAGTCCTGCTTGCCACCTGTTCCCCTGTGGTCCATACGCCATAACATATTGACACATAAACAAAGTGGTACCCAAGAGTTCTGTTACTTGATGAATGCTGGTGTTCATTCGTCCCTACACTGCCCTTATTTTGCCCGTAGTATGTCTCTGCTGCACCTGTCCCTACCCTACCTACGGTGCATTCCTGGTTTGTCTGTCTCCATCACATTCTAGTTTGCTTTTGCCTGGTGTCTCTCGCTCTGTAGTTTGGGAGAGCCCTGTAACACCCTTTTACTGTTTTACTATTCAAAGCCAGTGCTGTTTGAAGGAGACTCTACAAAAATACCTTTTAATATAGACTGAAGCATTTAGAAAATACTGTGCATCTTACATCGCTTTTTCCAGGAGTAGAAAAAATCTCTGGATTCCCAGGGTCTCCACAGCGAAGGTCAGACAGGTAATCTTCAGCAGAGCTCTCCAGATCGTCATGGCTGCAGTCATCCAGTATGTCAACCGGGAAGGACATCTCCTAAAAGAAATTCAAAATATACAGCTGCTATTAGTCAGATGAAGAAACTGGGTGCTACAACGCAGGATCATTTTTGCAGAATGCATGCCTGCGCTTCAATGCTTTTTAGGTCCACTTTCATGAACAGGCTTTTGAATGATCTTCTCATGTTACTGTTTCATTTTCATTGGCCAAATTCGGTGGCGTTTGAATTCAGGGCTAGTAGTCAAACAAAACGCCTATTTTTCAGATGTTTTAAAAATATTTTTTTATGTTAGATTTCATGAGCCCTAAAGAGTTTTATGCATGCGCAAACACTTCTAACCACCTCCAACCCCGGAGATAATTCAATGAAGAGATCTTCCCTTTCCTAACCGCTTGTTTATAAGGGGTTTGGAATTAATCACAGCCCCTTACTTATTAATACAAAGGTTCATCATGATGCCTTGAAGCTAGAAAGAGAACTGAAGCTGACTGTCCATTGCGTGGGCTTTTACAAGCAGGTCAAGTGCTGGTCACCATCCAGCATCATGTGGTGACACTGGGGTGGTTCATCTCCCATAGACTTTAAGTAGAATGAGGTGTCCCTAGACAACGCTCTTAGCTCTTGCTATGTTCAGCGTCTACAATGAGTACATTTAGCAGCGGAACTTAGTCTTTAGGCATATGGGAGATTCTGTCCCCCGATACACGATGACAATGTAATCCACCTGAAATCCTCTACCACTGTAAACAGTTTTACACTGAAATCTTGTCAAGAGAAATTCAAGGCTTGGATGTCACAACACTTTCTAAAAGTAAATTCTCCAAGACAGAAACATATTTGACCCTATGCTTTTGGACACATTTGAAACAAAAAGGTTTCTCAGCGTCCCTTTTCTCCACAGTAAAATTAATGCATTTCACCCTAGTTCTGCATTAAATACTATCACTCGGATCAACCAGATAGATGTCCATTGAAACAACGAACAAATCCATGCTTCTCTCATTTACACGACACAGGCAAACTCACCTCTTCAGCCTATTTTCCAATCAATGCCTCTTCTTCTCACCCTAAACCAGTTGTACAGAGCTCCATTTAATGACTTGGGTTTGCTTTTCTTAATTGAAATTGAAAAAACCATTTATATAGTGCGATAGCTACCCTTAGGCGTCCTAGCGCTGCAGAAATCACGCTTATTGCAAAACGGTTGAGAGCTATTCTGTTTTATTAAATAGCAGGGTTTTTAGGAGTTTACGGAAGGTGAGTAGTTTGGGCTCTGATCTGAGTTGAAGAGGGAGGGAGTTCCAGAGTTTGGCGAGATTGTGGGAGAACGAGCGGCCTCCATACCTGGCTCTCTGAACCTAGGTATTACGGACAAGAAGGAGGATCCAGATCTGAGCTGTCGGGTTGGATGGTAGGCGGTTATCAGGGGTTGGTTAATAATAGCGCTTGTTCTTCAGAAGGATCGATGTACAATGCACATTGCCTTAAATTCGATCCTTGCCCTCAATGGGATCCAGTGGAGGTCCTTCAGTCTGGCTTTGACTGGGACTCAGAGGGAAATTCGAAAGAGGGTTCTAGCTGCACAATTCTGAATAATCTACAGCTTGTTTAGAGTAGTCTGAGGTGTCCCTAGATACAGAGCGTTCCCAAAGTCTAGTCGAGACAAGATCAGACCCTGGCACTTTAGGCACAGGGGCAGGTCCCAGGCAGGGGGGCCAGAGTGGGTCATTGGTGTTGTGGATGGAATTGCCAAGGAGCATGAGCTCCGTTTTGTTCCCATTTAATTTAAGGCGGGAAGATGTCATCCATTCGGTGACTGCTTCCAGGCAGTTCTTCAGGCTGGAGGGTGTGGTTTGCGGAGGATTAAGAGCCACCACGTAGGTGATGATTTTTACTCCGAAGGGGCAGACGATCTCAGCTAGGGAGCTCATGTATATGTTAAATAGTGTGGGGCTCAGTGAGAAGCCCTGCGGGACGCCACAGCTAAGGGGCTTGCTGGGAGAGGTGTAGTCACCCTAAAAAACCTGGAAGGAACGGTTGGAGAGGAAAGACTTAAACCAGGTGATTGCCGTTCCAGAGATTCCCTTCCTGCTAAGTCGGTGCAGTAGGATGTTATGGCTTACAGTGTCGAAGGTGGCACTTAGGTCGAGGAGGATGATGGCTGCTGAGCCTCCATTGTCCATGATCCTCCTGGCTTCCTCTGTTACTGCGACCAGGGCGGTTTCAGTCCAATGGAGGGGGCAGAACCCCGTCTGGGTGGAGACTAAGAGGTTGTTGGACTATAGGAACTCTGTTAGCACAGTATTGGCATGTTTTACCAGGATTTTACTGAGCCAAGGCAGCAGAGAGATGGGTCAGTAATTGGAGGGGTTGTTTTGATCTAAGTTCGTTTTTTTAGGAGGGCTTTGACCATGGCTCGCTTCCATGGGAGTGGGACAATGTTGGTGGATAAGGAAGCATGGAGTAGTTCTAGAATGGTTGGTAGAATGTGATTAGTGACCGAGAGTAGGGTACGTGGTGGTGCGGGGTCATTAGGGGAGCCGGATTTTCGCAGTCTGGAATAGAGGTGGGGAGCTACGACATCTGTAGCAGTCTTTGTAAATGACTGCTAAGCCTCCACCCCTTCCCACTTTGTGGTTGCTGCGTAGTATTTGATAGCCTTGGGGGAGGTCCTGAATGAGGTCGGGTTCTGACTCAGCGTGCAGCCATGTCTCTGTCAAAAATAGAGCGTTGGGTTTTATCTCTTCTAGCAACATGGAAATTTCTAAAGAATGGTTGGGGAGAGACCTACAATTTAAAAGGTGCATACTATGCTGCGAAGTTTTGGGTGGGGAGATGGGGTGGAATTGAAAGCCACACTGAGGGCAGATAGTGTGTTGGCTGCAAGGTCCCAAGAAGAGTGGCATGTGGAAGGAGTTTCCCCTCTTAGATTGTGTAAAAGGTTTGGGCTGTAGCTCCTGATGTGGGAAGGTGAACAGGCATGGGTTGTGGCCCCTGGCCCCGGCCGCGGACGGGTGCAGACGGGCTTGCCTTTGGCGCGCCCGCTGCGCGTAGTTAATGGCATCCGGTTTTATGGGGCGCTGCCAGTGAGATCCACCAATAGCGCTGCCCCCTTCTCCCCTCTAACCCGGAAGTGCTCAATGTTCCGCTCCTCCCTCCACAACAATCGGGAAAAATCCTGTGGTGGACCGGGGAGGTGCGGGGAACCGGGCGTCAGAGGGTGCAGGAGTGCAGGTAAGTCAGAGATTTCTATTTAAAACAAGTCTAAAATGCGGCGATTATATTCAGCTAAAACATAGGCTTGTTTTAAAATTTTGCTAGAAAGGATACCAGGGAAAGCAAGATTTGTTCTTGTTGAGCGCGCGTTCTTAACAGCGGAGTTCTGAACCATATCTCTTCATGTGACTTGTATTTCGTATTTTGAATTGTTTCAAGTATTCAAAGTTCAACTGGGCTCTACGTATGGGGCCCAAAGTCTAACAGTGGTACAGGTGCGCCGAATAAAACTTTTAAATAAATAAGCAAAATAAACACCTACTATTTGCATTTTTAATTTTAATATAAACTGAGTTTACTATTTACATATATATCGACGAGAAACAGAATGCGTGCAAGCAGTGTCAGACAATCCACGGTATATCTTCTGATTGTAAAACGTAAACAAATATCCTTGTATCGCAAAATAACTTTGCACCTGAAAAAATATTAACATACACTAGAAAACCTTAACAGCTGAAAATGTGCGCTCTTTTTACAAAGAACTTCACTGCGTTCTCTTTAAATTAAAGAAGGTGAAACTAAAGGTTAGAATAGCCCAGGTTTAGTTAGTAAAGGCACAAAAGTATATTGTTTTGCTAAA
Source organism: Lissotriton vulgaris (assembly GCF_964263255.1). Classification (NCBI taxonomy): domain Eukaryota; kingdom Metazoa; phylum Chordata; class Amphibia; order Caudata; family Salamandridae; genus Lissotriton; species Lissotriton vulgaris. The sequence goes on along the minus strand of NC_141689.1, from coordinate 523,092,795 downwards.
AACAGCAGTATGGGCGTACACACCGCCAGGGTTGTAGATCACTTACAGGTGCAGTTCTTGGCTGAAATAGTCCTTTCTTTGCTTCTAGTCTTGCTTTGGATTACAGACCATGTCGTTTTGTATCACACGAGTGATCTTTCCCAACTTCATTATATTTGCGCTCTTAAGCCAAAGAGCCTGAGCATGCGCACTGCTATTGCCAGGGCGCCTGTCAGGGTATCCCACGAGTCCAGTACATATTCCAATGGGCCCCTCACAACTTGACAGGGCTCATCGTAGTCAGCTTCGTCATTTCCCACCAGGTATGGGCAGACCACCCACGGAGGCATGTGGCATTGGCCAGACTGCTCAGTCAAATACCTTACACCCCATGGGGTCAAGGCACTGTCTGGCCGTCCGGATGTTCAGCAAAAAAGCAGTTAGGATTCAAGTTTCACAAAAGATGCGTTAACCACCAGGGTTTCCGGAGAAAGGTAATCCGAGAGGAACTTTGGCCCTGACAGTGGGGGCCTGTCCTATCGGGCAATCTGCCTCTGACCACCGAGCACACAGCATGCAGCGCGGGCAGCAAGGCTCTCAGTGAAGAGCTGAGGATGCTCCAGAGCCGCAGAAGACAGATATCGAAAGGTAGGCAATATTCCCATACGGGGGATGATAAAACACCACAGGTAGTTTGAAGATCCCAGTAAAGACCAGCACTGCTGTAAGGAGCAGGAGATAATGTATCTCCTAATCATCCTTTCATGCACCAGAACTCCAAGTCTGACATATCAACTGCATCCAATTCTGAGCCAAAGAGTGCTTTCATGTATGAACATCTCTAGACTCTGGGCAGAAGGTCACAATGAGGCTGGTCCTCAAAGGATGCTTTGAACGCTTCCTTAGCCACTAAGAAGATCACCTCTGTTTTTGAGGTCTGGGACATCGCCAAAGGTGGCTCGAACAGCAGCGCCGGAGACGATATCAAAAGCATCATTAATGCCAGGCCCAATGGGTTTGTTGGAAAAGAGGCGGCTTCCTTACAAGCAGCTTTCAGGTCAGATCATGTGAAGGCACAAAGTTGAGTCATCAATGGTCCTGAAGAGTCAGCTGCCTATAGGAAATGTTGGAGGCCATGATTGAAGAGGGGCAGCCCGAAAGGTCCAACAAGGCCTGCTACAATGCCACAACCTGATCCAGACTGTAGATACAAAACAGTAACGGATGGAACGCTTGCATTAATCTCAGTCACTGGTAACTGCTCGAGCCGCATCCCAGTCCATCATTATTTTGCACACCACGCCATCTCAGTTTGGACCCAGTTATATGCAAAGCAGTCTTGACACTGCTCCAATTAGAACAGTCCAGCTCAAACTACCAAGCCAGGTCCTCCCTGAACTGGAACACAAGCAACCCAGGACCAGTTTTGCCCAAGCTATGGATTCATCAGCCTAGTACAGCTTGGTTCCAGTGTCACAATGTGCACAGGACCCCAATCTGGGCATACCCATCCCACTTAGGGCGACAAACTAGTATACAAAAAAGTGATGGATGGAATGCTTGAATTAATCTCAGTCACTGGTAATTACTCGGTCGCATTCCAATCCATAGTTATTTTGCATACCATGCCACCTCAGTTTGGACCCAGCTATATGCAATCCAGGGATCAAAGCCAGCATTTCATCCATCACCTTGTTATTTTTGCATTTGAAGCACTAAGTGTACTGCAGACTATTTAGTCATTAGAGCCAAGCTGAAGACCCCATAGCAAGGGCGAAACCGGTCCTGGATTACTTGTGTTCAGGTTCCGGGAAGACCTGGCCTGGCAGTTCGGGATGGACTGTTCCCATGAGGAACAGGGTCAAGACTGATTTGCGATTGGCTGGATCAAAACTGAGGTGGCATGGTGAACGAAAAACGATGGATTCGGATGTAACCTCAGCGACTGCCAATGGTTGAGATTAATTCAAGTGCTCGATCCATCACCTTGTTGTTTTATACAACCTGAGACAGATCAGCAGACAGAATCGAAAACTCCATGCAAAGCTTCTTCAACATGGAATTTGGCTCTGAGGAATAAAAGCAAGAAGCTTGCATCGAAGAACAGTGCCACTGACTCCCTGAACTATCGTGATGATGGAAACGTTAGCTACACGAGAAGGAAGAGAACTTGTCTTTCTTGTGGTATTTCTTGTATCCCTAATGAAAGGACCCTTCGGAGGACCACTTTTCTCAAGAAACGTATCTGAGGGAAGAAAAAGGCTCCTTCTACGATCTCCTCAGGTTTCTGGGCCGGGAACAACTTGGCCAATGGCTTTCTGAATTCCTTTAGCTGCCTGGAGGTACCGGAATCCCACATCAAAGGATTGTAACAAAGGCCCAGGAAACAAATGCACGTTGTGAAGGACTGAAATGGACATATGGTTGCAACAACATTAACTTGATTCAAAGCTCTTGGGTGACATTTGAGATTGTCCGCTAAACAAGTATTTTTAGAAATTAAAATAATTTAGCAGATATTGGGAGAGCTCTGAACCTGCATAAGTAAGGCATACATGTAAAAACAGGCCCGGACACTTGTGTGCCAAGTTGCATTGTATACAGTCAGTCAGTCATCAAGCTTTATTATTGGCCATAGGCCATAAAAACAGTACAAGAATAAAACAAACAACATTAGACTGGTTATAGCGTACAAAGAGGAACAAACATTTTTTTCATAAAACACAGTGGTATAAAACAGAGAACATCAATAAATACCTTGAGGTTGGTTTTAAAAATGTTGATAAAATGATTAATCACAAGCCGTTATATTACTTAAATTAAAACATTAGATACTAGGCGGGAAGACTAAGTTTATAAGTCTAGCCGCTTTACCGGCCCCCTTCATTAATTGAAAGAATAGAACCACCTAGGCACTGTGAGCAATATCAAGTACCTTAAGCTTGGCCCTTCTGAGGCACCACATGGAAAATAAAAACCTAGAGGTCACGAACACCACTAATGGGGAGGAATCGAATTTTAAGATGCAATACACTTCCTGGTAGTTCCTGATACCTAGGTTTCTACACAGTTGGATGATCCATTTGGCTCTTGCTTTGGCATGAGGGGCAGAAAAGTAAAACGTGTAGATCAGATTCTACACTGGCGTTACAGCCTGTGCAGCCCTTGGGTGGGGAATTTACACCTGCCCACTTGTTCGTGAAATCCCTTAATGGTAGTGTTCCATGTCTGAATTGCACATAAAGTTTTTTAGCTAGAGGGGGTTGGATACTATCCAAAAATTGTTCAAAACGACATGCGCACTTGACCTCCAAAAATCTTGAGCTTAACACCCCTATAGCGCTATTCTGATATAGGTTGGCCAGATGGTAATCCTTAAGTGTTAATGCAAGGGATTTTTGGGAGGTACAGGGACATGTCTGTTCTGGTGTAAGCCATAAGTCAGCCCTTCCCAATGCGTGACATAGATGTTTAATGTGCATGAGCCAGGGAATCCTCCCTGCGCCCTGAGTAAGTAGGAATTCCTTCAATTCCTCCCTGTAGTGAATGAGCTCAGGGGTGCTCCAAAGACGTCTCCAATAAAATAAGGGGCGATTAGCAATTATGTCCCTAATTGTAGTCAAACCTACGTTTAAGCGTAGTGGAAGCAGGGGGGTGCTCTGGGGAAGACATAATAGACGTCTCAGAAAACCATTCTCGATCGTGTCCAGTGAGTTAGCGTTGGCATATCCCGAGAGCTCAACTCCATACAGCGCACCTCCCCTTGCTTGGGCCTTATATATTTCTAATGGGTAGCATTTTTTGTGGGCAGTCATTGTGTACCTTCAAGATACCCCCTGAAACTTGTGCAAGTTTTAAACTTGCTTTAGCCAGCCACATGGGACCGCCAATCCATACGATCATTCAGAGTAATCCCCAGATAGTCGAATGGGGAAGTTCTTTCCAGGGCCAGACCGTTCATATGAGGATGGGGACAATTTACTGTTATTGCATGGTAAAACATGTATTTGGTTTTGGAGAGGTTGATCGCCAGGTTCTTTATAGAGCAGAAGTTGCAACATGCTTCCAATGTTCGCTGGATGCCCATTGATGATTTGAAAACATTGTATACAGACCTGTGATATCACTCGCGGTACTTGATATCAGGCCCTGTGAGTTGTGTGGCACGGCCAGGCTTCACTGTAAAGCTACTGCCAGGAGAAAATGTTTCTGAATCCTGTCTAGCTTCTGACGAAACCCATAACGTGAGGAATATGAAGAACGATATAGCAGCCAACAGAATCATGGAGTTCCAGGGGTACTCCCTTTCCACAATGCTGACTTCACTGAATTGTTTACATGGAGTAAGTACTAGCACTGGACGGCACCAGGAGGAAATGTGCAGAAGCACATATATTCAGGTATTTTCTTTTCTTTTCTGGGAAACGATTCTTTGTTCCAGAGAAGTCCCTTCACCTACATCCACATGAGATATGGTAATGCATCCTTTCCTTTCTCACAGTGGAAAGGAACTGTCTCGGATTTAAAGCAAAAAATGTATATAGATTGCCATGGTTGGAAACAACCAGAGGTTTCGGATTATTACATGTGAAAGGGTGAGTAGTGGGAGGACGGAGGAGGTCTTTAACGATATAAGGGATAAAAGGCTATAGTATGAAAAAGAATATTGTATTTAATGGGCTAAACATTATGACTAATTATAAACCAACATTTCATCATTCTGTTTGTTCTGGCTAAGGTGAAGGAGTGAGCAGTGATAGGCTGGCCAAGGGAAAGGAATGTATCTCTCGAGTTGCAATCAGAGTTGTCAGATGAAGATGATCTGTTATTTAGATCTGACTAGCTGGTCCCACAAAGTACCCTCAGGAATAGTATGTTTGGAGGTTAGTGATGAAAGCATCTCAGTATAATGCTCAATAAAATGAGATGAAGGGGGCTGTACTTGGTGGCCAGCAATGGATAGAGATGTACAGAGACCTATCTGCAACATGACAAGGGACTTAAATGCAAACCCCGCCCATGACTAAAGTTGGAAGCCCAGGGAGAATATGGGAAGGGTGTGTGTAGATTTTTAAGGCCTTTCAACGTGCTTCCAGAGATTCAGCAATTTGCCACTGTACTAGCAGACAACTTGTTCACGTGGTTGGAGGAGAGGTTTGTATGTACTACAAGCACCAAGCGCGTGATTACATCCCTAACTGGTATTTTAGCAGGAAAGGCTTCCCTAGAGGTTGGTATTTGACAATGGCGTACAAAAAAAAGGAGGCCAGTGAGTCTATCAGATGATCAGCAATGGAGCTGTGCGCGCATGGTGAAGAGGACTAGCTGGAATGAGTTGGTGGAGTGGAACCCGGTACAGCTGCATGTGATGACTGTATTCCGAACACGTCTCGCTTTGTACCCCAACGCTGTGCTAAGCAATCTAAGTAATCCACGGAGAAAGAGAGACCGATTAGTTCCATACAAGTTTAAGGACTATATTCTGATCTGATGTTTAATTCTGCTAATTTGCCACATGTTGTCCTGCCAGCTGTTACCAATTGTTGTTTGTCTGGAATGTTTTACCAATTGTTTTGGTATCTTTGTTCTAATTTTCCTTTTGCTACTTTTTGCTGTTTGATCCATTCCTTTTTGTTTGTTTTGGTGGAAGCGGGGAGGTGTGTTATGTCCTGCCTGGGCCACCATACCATCCTCAACTGTGTGGAATGCTGATCTCTGTGAAGTAAGCTTTGGAGGATAGAAGAAAGCATTGGGGAGAAAAGGCCGGTTTGTGGAAGCTGAGGTTGCCAGTGTGGCTGCCCCTTTTCTAATACCATTTCTAAAATAAACCAGTTATTCCTGCCATCTCTTCGTCTAATCAGTATCTCACCCTCTAAAAACATTTCTCCTTCGTTGGGCTAAAAATGTGTAACAGATCAGTAGCCCTCCCCAGTGCGCTATGAAATTCATTACAGTCCACCTTCCAGACAGCTGGAAAATTCAGAATATTGCAGTGGGCCTAAAGGCTTTGATATTTTCGTTTAATCACATCTTATAAAGTGGTATGATCTGGGTGAAGCAAGCATCTTAAATTGTAGAGATTATATGAATGAAAACTGGTAAATGATGATTTAATGGCAGTAAACATGCACTCAGACATGTGCACATAAACGAATGCTGCCAGAGATATTAGCTTTAGCGATACTGCTAATACGTCACTCACGTCACTCAGCAGCTGGTTGCAATAATGTTATGCCTACCATAATAAATACCTTTTTTTCCCAGCACCATAAAAATAAAATTTCGTTCCATCCTTTGCAAAGATAAATGACTTAACAATGACCGAACTACATACGTGTCTGAAATGAGCATTCACGGGTGTGTAGGTACTGGTGCGTGTGCATGTATGTGAGCTATTTATTATTTATTATGACATTTATAGAGCGCATGAATCACCCCAACCGGGGTATCTCCGTGCTGTGACTGGATTCTCCAAAGAAAGCCCATCTCTTTCTACTGAGAGCTTCCGTGGCTCGCATGAATGTAAACCTGTCAGGTCAAATTCTTGTCAAGTTTTGTGCCTTGCCGCACATTTTTATGAGGCCGTGCTCTGATTGGTTGGGAGTTATTCCAGCTTGGTGACCAGACCCGATGTAGCCTTGAGCATCCCAACTCATCAAAGGCGCTCAAGCTGAACGGAAATTGAAGTGGAAAAGAATGTCCGAATAAAAACAAAAGAAGACGACGAAAACATTCGCCTTTATGCAGAGATGTTTGTTATCCTCCGACTGTAATCGAACGCTGCTACCCCAGTAAACATGGTGTCATCATAAACACTTCATGCCCAGGCCCAAGAATATTCAGAATATTTATTTACATAACGGCATACCATTTGTGCAAATTGTGTTATGTGTCTGGCACACAGAATACTGCAACCGCTGGGCTATTTTCATCAAATGACTTGAATTGTTTAATAGAAGGATGTGAAAAAGAAAGTACACCTTTTTGAGACACCAAGGCTTTTCATATTAAGACATATCTAAACTTCATCTAGTCCTCACAAGTCCTAACAGTAGATAAATATAAGTGCAAGTAACACACATACATTTCAATCCGTCATTATTTATTAAACATAAAGATTCGATGCATATTAATGTCTAAAGCCATAGGATTTTTAAAAGGGTGTACCTAGTCTTTCGCATCACTGCAGATAATGGATAAGACGACTTTTCTTGAAGATGAGTGCGCGTGTCCTTTTTGGACTTGTGTGCCGAACAGGAGAAGGGAAACTTGGCTATTCCAGAAGATGCCGTTCACCTCTACACAGTTCCACCCGCCTCACACTGGACATTAGGGGAGATGCACAGGTACAACATCTACTCCGCCTTACACGTAGGGTCCTACACAGCGATGCTGGAGGAGTCCCACATAAGGGCTGCAGAAGAGATGAAGAGGCCAGGCGTTCTCCATGAATTCCTCCTCATATGCCAGAGGTGCGCTGATCCACCATCGTCAGGCACATGTTGCTTTTATACCAACACCAACAGTTGCACATAGAGAGGGAAGATGCATGCTAGTAGAGTGGGGACCAACAGCAAAGTCATTGCAGTCAGAGTATTCGGAGTGTTACCATGGGTTTGTCCACGGACGAAGCACTTCCTTTATCATTAGAAGCTCCTCTCAATGTCCCCAGCCTGCCTGCTTGGCCCTCAACCGGGAGAAAGCTTTTGACATCGAGCTGCAGATACCACTGTAATAAGCTAATCAAATTTACCTTTGGTGGACGCATTGCACGTCTGGTCAAATTGCTGTACTCAGATCCAAGGGTCAGAATCCAGGTGGGCAAAAATATTTCATCTTCAATCAAGATTTCCAGGGGAATGGACAGGTTTGTCCCCTGTCTCCACTGTTATTTGCATTATTCGTGTAGCGAATAGCTATCATGTTGCAACAAGAGGGGAGAGAATAGGGAATCCCTTCGGCTGATAAGAGGCCATTCTGTCTCCTTATATGCTAATGACTAGATATTGTACGTAAAAGACATCAGTGGGGATAACGCGTTTACCACATAAACTACTGTAACATTCAGGACTCTTAGGCCTCCAGGTCAACTGTCCCAAGGCATGCTTTTTCTCTCCACACTGCGGGCCCAATTCACAGAGCTATCTTAAGACAAAATCTTAAACTTACTACCATTTTGGTATTCACAGAAGGCACTTACACATTTTGGTATTCACAGAAGGCACTTACTCATTTTGGTATTCACAGAAGGCACTTACTCATTGATGAGTAAGTGTCTTCTGTGAGTACCAAAATGAGTAAGTGCCTTCTGTGAATATAAAAAAGAGTAGGGTATATGCTATATTACCCTACAAGGGTCTTATAGGTTAAATAAATATGCCAATGAGGTGTAAGCCAATTTTACTATGTTTAAGGGAGACAGTACAAGCACTTAGGCACTGGTTAGCAGTGGTAACGTGCACAGAGCCATAAGGCCAATAAAAAAAAACAGCAAAAATAGGGGGGTGAAGGCAAAACGTTTGCCGGAAGAGGAAGACCACACTAAGGCTGACAGATCTAACAATGGCTAGAGTCTGCAAGCCCTAGCTTCTAGTTAGCATGGCTGGCAGCTACTGAAAAAGGAGCCTGCAACTGTCAACATAAAAACCTTCTCATATTTGTACTCACAATGCCTCAAGAATGAACATCACTTTACTTACCTGTCTGCCTGGGTACCCCTGGTTTAATGTACTACAATGACATTGTTCTAAATCTGCTGTCAAAGTATAAGATATAGACCTTAACAATATTGGGAATATTATTTAACAAGCAAGAATGTTCATCTGTAAAATTGCATGCTTAAACTCCTGAATTGCTTACCACGTGTTATTATCCGACCAATACATTTTTTTTTTAAAGGGAGCCTGATCCCAACAAGTCTTGCGAGCTAGATGGCTGAGGAGACACAAGGCGTATTAACAGCCACAGAGGAAAGTCATTCAGCATCTCTTGTTCAGTAAGAATAAGTGGAGGATTGTCACCTCAATGAATCCAAGGGACTAGAGGGGCTTGCAAGGCTGGCTGACCAGTGAGTTTTTTCCAAAAAACAGAATGGGGCAGGCAGCCTCCATATAAATGCTTAACAGAGACCTACAATTAATGTTTGCAGCCGTGTGCTCTTTAAGCATACAAGCCACAGTGACTGACTAGTTGAACATTTCGAAATCGGTGTATAATTCAACAGTATTTAGGGGTTTATTTCGAACTATGAATTTTTGGGCTAAACATTTGCATAGCACATATGTACTACAATTTATTTATATTTATTTTTAGGTTTTGTATAGCGCCAGAATCGACTCCAAGGAGTATCTCTGCGCTTTGGACGCGTATGATTTACATATGCAGAGCCTGTGGAACTTAAAAGCGAAACAGGGTGGTTTAAGTAGCCTTCTAAAATGAAGATGGTTCGAGCATTCTCTTCAGTGTAGTAGAAGTTCATTCCAGTATTGCGGGCCAAGATATGAAAGAGCCTTTCCTCCTAGCTTGCTCTCCTGATTCGGGGGACCTTCAGCAAGTATTTGGCGTTAGATCGTAGGGACCTTGAGGGTTGATAAAAGGTGAATTTTTCTGACAGATAGATGGGGCCAAGATTAAACAATGCGTGCAACAGACTTTAAATTTTATCCGTTGGCGTATAGGTAACCAGTGGAGTTTCAAAAGAAGAGGGCGGGATGCTGATCTAGGAGGCATATTCAGGACCAGTCGTGCCGCTGTATTCTGAACCACCTGAAGTCGAATCGAGGTTTCATTGGCGGAGAGCAACAGACTGTTACAGTAGTCCAGGCGACTCAATATGAGTGCCTGAATCAGAGTCCTCGGAACAGAGTCCAGGAGCAAAGGAAAGACTTGTCGAAGTAGGCCCAAAGTGTAGAAACAGGTCCCCACTGTCTGACCAATATGTTCCTTAAAACTAAGGGCATGGTCTAAACGGACTCCTTGGTTCTTAACGGAGGCTTTAGGATCGGGAGGAATCCCAAGGTTGATAGGCCACCAATTGGGTGACCATTATATGGGAGCCTCTCCGAAAAAAAAAAAATCAGTTTTCCCAACATTACATTGGAGGAAGTTATTCTTCATCCAACATGAGATTGCACTCATACCCAAAGAGAAGGTCTTATGTACAGTGGGAGTGAATTCATTGAAAGGGAAGAGTAGCTGTGTGTCATTTGGATATGATATTGGAATAAACCCATATTTTCATAGAACACTAGCCAAGGGAGCCACATAAATATTGAATAAAGTAGGACTCAGGCAGGAGCCCTGTGGTCCTCCCTTGGACAGTTCCATGGGTGCCGAACGATATGGGCCTAGGTTAACCGCCTGAGATCGACCAGATAAAAAGCTTGACATCCACTGAAAGGCGGAGTCTCTTAGTCTAATTTCCCTCAACCTTCTGAGTAATATTTGATGGGAAACCATGTTGAACGCGGCAGATAGGTCCAATAGCACCAGAATCATAGAGTGGCCCTTGTCTAGAGTCATTTTGATGTTATCTGTGACTACTAGCAGAGCTAATTCGGTGCTATGTTTGGGCCTAAAGCCTGACTGGGAAGAATCTAAGCAGCCTGAGAGTTCGACATGGTTTGAGAGATGTTTGTTGACATATCTCTCTACTAAGTTACTCAGAAATGGTAGGAGCGAAATGGGCCGAAGATTGGTCAGATCAGTAAGAGGGGCCTTGGTGTTCTTGCGAATGGGCATTATCTGTGCAGCTTTTCATTCCGATGGAACAAAACCTTCCTCTATTGACAAATTGAGAAGATGTTCAATCAATGGAGATAGTTGAGGGGTTAGGGTGCTGGCTACTCTAGCAGGAATCAAATCGCAGGGCGAACCAGATTTCACTTTATGCACTAAAGCCTCTACATCTGCTGTAGTCAGTGGGGTGACATTTTCAAGCAACATGGAAGGGATTGATTCTGAGATTTCTGTGGTCATGAGAATCTGATGTGGATTTCCTGAATAAACAATTTTTTCATTAATTAGTTCTATTTTCTTGTGAGAAATATAATGCAACGTCATTGCATAGTGTTTGTGAGGATGCTTCAACATTCTCACAGGCCTTAGGTTTTATAAATGACTGAAGAATGTTGTATAGAACCTTCGGCGCATTACCAGCCAAAGTAAGTGGGGTTGAAATGTGATTTTTACGTGCAGTCTTGATGCTACTATGGTAACTCGACAAATAAATTAAAAACTGGGTTTTGTCACTTTCCTCATGGGTAATACGCCATTTCCTCTCGTATTTCCTACACATTTATTTTATATGTAACTGGGGGGAGAACCAGGCAGCTTGCTTGCGTTTAGAGTGAGTGGGAAAACGTTTCAGGAGGTGCAAGGTGGTCAATGGTCCGAGTTAGTGCCAGGTTTTTATTGGTTAAGGCTTCTACTAAATTGTCTGAGGAATTATTTTGTGGTATTTCCAGAGAGGCTTGGAAACTCTATGGAGAGTCTTTTTACCTTGCATGTGAGTCGTAAAGGGGTCCAAACGTTGACCCCTGTGTTCTTCTTTAAGGCCCTCAATGGAAAATTCAATTAAAGCATGGTCAGTCCATGTTAGTTATAGTGGTGACTCACACCATACATTGGGGGAGTTAGACAAAATAATATCTAGCGTATGGCCGGCCGTATGATTAAGACCTTCATACTGTTTATTTAGGCCTAAGAGTGCTAGGTCGTCCAGAAAGGCTAGTGACTCAGCATTGGGGGTACATTCGCTATGGATTGCCATGCATGCAGAGTCCAGCTTGTAGTAAGAATATCCAGTGAATGGAGAATGCTGCTCCTAAAAACAGAAGCTGAGCTATCTCACTGTTTAAGCTTACGATTCCCATATTGCATAAAATAACAAGTAGTGCGTAAGGTGATTAAAGCTCTGCACGGTGTCAGGTATCTGTATCTCCAAGCTCTGAGTGTGGCTCATGGGGAAGCAGCAACAGAGTCTAAGATGGTGTGTAGCAAGGGTATTACATTTAGTCTTAAAGAAACGTGTGCTAAATCAACCTTAGAGTGTCTCCGCAGCTCTTGTGTTAACCCAACCTCAGGGGCTCTCCGCTGCTATTGTGTTAACCCAACCGCAGAGGCTCTCCGCGGCTATTGTGTTAATCCAACCTTAGAGGCTCTCCACAACTCTTGAGTTAACCCAACCTTAGAGGCTTTCCGCGGCTATTGTGTTAACCCAACCTTAGAGGCTCTCCACAGCTCTTGTGTTAACCCAACCTTAGAGGCTCTCCACAGCACTTATGTTAACCCAATCTTAGAGACCCTCCACGGCTCCTGTGCTAACCCAATCTTAGAGGCCCTACGCGGCTCATACCCTGGTGCACGACTCACTTTCTCGGTTTGACCTTCCATTCTGATTGTTCACATCCTAAGCTAATTCACAAGGGTGGGTTATTGGCCGATAACATTAGATGTCCAGACACCCAATCCTTACTATTTTAGCACGTGCTGTAGGTTTTTCTGTAAACAAGTGAAAGTCTTAAGAAAACAGAAGCACTATTATCCGCTTTGTACATCATAGCTATAACTAGGGATGCATTGGTCAATGCATCACGTCGTCCAGGAAAAAGGGCTACATTGTGATCCAGTTAGGATGTGAAGGGAAATGCCACTGCCTGACAGAATCCCTTTCTGAAAAGCAGAATGTGACACAATAGTAGTAGGACAGTTTAATCCAAAAAGTTGTGGCAAACATATAAAATAAATATTTTGCACAAAAAAGTTGGAAGTAAAAAAAGTCATATTTTCTACCACAAAATTTCGATGTCATAATTTTAAACACGCATTCTTTTCTTTACATTGCAATTGTCCCCTCTTTGTCCATGTACAAAAACAGCATTGGGCTTTCTGCCTGCACACTCCATCTATTGTCCTTCTGGTGTGCCTTTGTGTCCTGTTAAAATCTGCAGGATGTATGTGGTAAAGAATAGTAATGTCCAACTGTGGATCCTTTTCCAAGAGATTTATTCGTAACTTAGTGCACCACCAAAGAATTACAGGATACCCCAGGTTAAACTGCTCCTCCTCGCAGAGAGTCCTCCAGTGAAAGAATGCTCTAGGGTATATGCATTCCTTCAACACTCAAAGATGACATCACCAAGCAAGACAAATAAGAGCCCACAACACAGTATCTTCCCTATTTTCCTTTCTGTCACTTTTCCTCTATTCACACTCAGTTTTCCATACTGTTTTTTAGGTCTAGTCTGCTGCCAGAACGAATGTGAACCAAAGAAAAATAGCTTTAAAAAGCACTACTGAGAGAGGGTCTTTGGCTCCACCCACAGGTTCATTTTCTTCAGCACAGATTTTGATTTGGCAGACGTCATGTGCTTCCAGTGAAAGAGTGCTTGTATTACATGTTTTTCCATGTAGAACAGCTTTTACTCAATGCTCAATATAGTAGGCCAGCGTTGGTTATGGTGACAGACCAATGATTCAGGCTTCGGTCCTGATTTGTCTATTCTAAAAATGTACAACACAGTCAGTAGGTCTGACTTCTTTTGTATAGCATATGTTACAGCCAATAGGTCCATAAGATGGATTGCATTATACTGTAACACTGTATTAAAGTTTGTAGAAAGGGTTTTTGCCACATGGAATTTCTAGATTACCACAGGAATCAAAGGCTTTGTTGACGGTTACCCCAGTGAAAAATGCCTTGGGATAAAAGAAGCACACTCTGAAAATCCTTGTTTTGCTGTTTTAGGAAGGGTTGTATTTATTGTTTTGCCAATTGTAATATTGTAAATATTCTGAATTCTATGATTGTATACAGATAGTTGCCTGGTGGTTAGCCTATGAAGAACAGAGTTGGCCTGACTTGTTAATGGTAAAGGCTACCCTCATATAAAAGCGAGATATGAGGGGAGGTGAAGGCTGACAGAAAGGGCGAGATCCCCCGTATCATGAGGCCTACGAAGTACAGGAATGGATTATAACCTTGGTGGCAATACTATTAACCAAAGCACATCTATATTGAAGAAATAACTCATAGTGACGTAAGAAAGAGGACGTTTCTGATAGACTGCAGAAGAACATCAGTAAGATTAAGCAGTCTCATCACGAATGAGCAAGGGCGTGATGTCCGAAATGTGTAATGTCGCGGGCAGAATGGTTTCTGGCTTTCACTGCCACTGCCATTAAATGAGTATCAAACCTACCGTGGAGAGCGTTTCCTTTTGAGAGCAACTTCTTTTTGTGAATTAATGCACCCAGTCCAGTCATGGAGACGCACCGCCGAGTGAAGCGGATTCGTAATGACAGTGATGTATGTCTTCATCGAACGGGTAGACCTTTGGTGGATGGTCTGATATTTGGCAGTGTCCTCATGAATGTGGCTATGAAATCAGATCCACTTGGAATTGAACTTTTAATATTGCGGGAGCAACAGTGGAACCCACTTGGGGGGATCGCGCAGTCCTAAGATTACAATGATGCTTTTCACTGAGGGCCCACTGGGGCGGAACTTACAATTACCATTACATTTAAATAAATCATGTGACTGCATTTGGTTGTTGACACCTGCAGGCCTGTGAGCAAAGGCGTGATGCCCGAAACGCGTAAGGCCGCCAGCAGAATGGTTTCTGGCTTCCTCCTGTTTTCGCTGCCACCTCCATTAAATGAGTATTAAACCTACCTTGGAGTGCGTTTTCTTTCGAGGACAACTTCTTTTTGTGAATATATATCTATATATTTATACTACCCCTTATAACTACCCATCCCAAAATCCTAAAAACCTTTACTTCCTCTTTAGTACAACTTTAGTAAGCTGCCCTTGTCATAGATAAATACGGATCGTACATGTGCGCCATAACATTTGCCTATCTGAGGATTGCAGTCTTTTTGGACTATGAGGGGCGCCCAAAGCGCTTTCCTCATAATAGTGGTAGGCTACTGCCTTCACCATTAGTTAAGTAGCAACAGTGTGGTGGTGGCAGCATACCGTGTATTGATCAGTAGTGGTGAACAGATCCTTCTTAGGTCTCAACTAGCGTCGCAGCACATGCGCTGCTCTCTCTGCGAGATCTATTGTCGTCTCGTTGCTTTTGGAAGTAGGGTCGAAGCTCCGCCCATGCTTTTAATTGGCGTGCATCACCCTTTATGGTAAACGCAGGCCTCTGATTAAAAGTGATCCTTTTTGGTGACCGCCCTGTCTCCTTTAAGCCCCCCCCAACCCGGACTGGATCGTTTGCAAGACGGCTGTCGTAATTAGTTTTTCCCACTGCAGGCAGGCACAACGCGCATGGCGCGTTTTAACTTTTTCTATCTGAGCTCTTCCACAGAGGTCTCTGTTTATCCCGCCTAAAGGCCTCCCAGGCTGCTGCCCTTTCAAAGCCCTCTGCGTGCAGCCCTGGCGTGTCCTGTGATCGTGTGGCGACTGCCCTTCTCGCACCATTGGTCAGTCAAAGCAGGTGTGTTGATGCAACTCTGGAGCCCCTCAATGGATAATTGAAATCTGTCTCTCTGATCATGGTAAACACGTTTGATGCTGGCATAACCCTAAATAAGAGGTTGACTTTGATGCGCTGGGATGTCGTAGCCGACAATTTATTCTGAGACAGGTATATATTTGGGCAGGAGGTGGTGTTTGATGCAATTGGATGTCGTATCCGGGGGTGTATGCTGTGCCAGGTATATGTCTGGGCAGGAGGTAACCCTAGGTATTCCGAGCATAGCCAAGCCGTAGAAAGATCACAACCTATATTGTGCTGCTCTGTGTGTTGGTATTGGCCATCATTTTCCTGAGGGTTGGGTCTGCGGACCCCTCAGTGTCCTCCATTGGTTAAACTGGCAGCAGGAGGCAGAAGGCGGGTCCAGTGACGTGTACTCCTGCTTCTTGGGCTGGGCTTCCCGGCAGCCGTACTAGCGAAGGAGGTGCGGAAGGAGGCGGCAGCTAGCTGGGAGCGAGCCCGGCAACAGGTACACATCTCTGACATGTCCTTGATGGTGGGGGCTGCATTTGTGACACGCACAATGTTAAACTCGCAACATATATGCACCCTTGTAAAGGGCGCCATGTTGTTGGGTGGCTGTACTGCTATAGGTGGGGTTATATATAAAACCAGAGCGGGGAGGAGGTGCTGTGCATTGCTGGCTTGTCGTCTTGGCCAGGGGCACAGGAAAGGGTCATGGTATGCACACCTCTTCTGCCCGGGAGCTTGTGCTCCCCATAAATATTCCATTAGACAAATCGAGATCATTAGCACTAAGGTTGCTTTTGTTTCTGTATGTATATGTTAGTAATATATGTGCTATAAGACCTCTACAACGCCATGGCCTTGGAGGAGGAGGTGGACAGCAGCTTCTACTACCCCTACAAGCCTATCTTCACTACCCAGGGCCCACCCGCCGTCAGCCTGCAGGATAGAAACTTACTCACCGACGCCAACATGGTCATGAGCATCGTTAACCTGGGTGAGTGCGTGGGCCTTTCATTTTGGGTGTGTCTGGGCTCAAAGCTAGCGTTGAAAGTGAGAACTAATTGCTGGAGATGCCATCCTATAGTACCTCTCCAGTACACCCACTACTATTTTATGTGCCCCATACACATCGAATGACACGCAGTATTGGTGAATTCTGCTACAATCAGTGTTATCATGTGGGGAGGCCGTGTCAGCGCGTGCATACTTTCCAGTCCTCTGCTTTCATGTGACCACCTAATGCATTATGGTCATTTGAACCTGACCAGCAGGACTGACTTGTAGGTGAAAGCCCAACCCAGCCCAGGAAAGAGAACATGTTGGTCTTAACATGCAGTGAGAAGAGCCCCCTGGTTGTGTTTACCTTAGTTGGTTCAATGTGAGTAAACCAAGTCTTCAAACCCCAGCATGCACTAGGCTGTCAGGTGGAAGCCCAGGACTGAGGACAAGGTTGGTGGTAGCTGTACCGGAAGGTAGGCAATGAGGATCCAAGAAGAATAACTCCTGTGATCCTAGGCCAGCACGTTTCCAGTCCCTAACTTTTCTCTCGCCTCGTACCACTTGTAGTGAACCAAAGCTACAACACAAGAATGTAGGGATTTATTCAATCCAAGCTCACTAGCCAAGGGCACGAGACACGGTTTATCACTACTTTGAAGACGTCGCAGGCCAGTCTCTTCCTCTGATATTTACAATCTAACAAGCGGTTCAGAAGGACCTTTAATGCAATGCAATAGGTCTCGCATTTGCGAGAGTTGAAGCTATTAGTATTGTAAATGACAAAGCCTTTTATTTATGTTTTAAGATCCAAAACATAAATAAAAGGCATTGACATTTACAATGCCAATAGCTCAAACTTGTGGGAATGAAAGACCTAATGCACTGCAAATGCTTGTTACCCTCTGTCACTGGAGTGAGGCACATAGTCTCACTCACCTTTTAAAATGTTCTGCTGCTTTGTAATTAACTCACCCTTGACCTACACCAGGTAGATGTGGAGTGCTGCGTAGCGTAGGAGTAGTGACTCTTAGATGGTTGTAGGTGTGCCTGGGAAGGGTAAAGTACAGGAATAGAGCAGTACAGTGTAGTACATGTGGATAGTGCATGTGCTGAGTTTATGTATTTCTGCAAGGAATACATTACATAAGAGATATAGTGCTGAGCAGTGAAATCATGTGCTGGGTGTATGTATGTTTGCATGAAGTACAATACATGAAGGGTGAAGTGCTGTGCAGCACACACATGGTAAGTGTATGCTGGCAGTGTGCCTCAAACCCTGGCATAGTATATAATAGCTTCCGTGCTGAACAGTGAATCTGTGAATCTGTGTTGAATTTATGTGTACTTGTAATAGTACAATGCATGGAGGTAACAGTGCTGGACAGTAAGTGGGATGTGAATGTACATTGAGTTGACTGTGCTTGCATTGGTACATTACATGGAGGAGTCTGGCTTCCATTTTGGAAATCCCAAGCCATCCTAGTAAAGACATGAGGAGCGAAAGAAACCCCCAGATTTGTATATTGAGGCATTCCTGTGAACAGGGTGGAACACACTGGAGGAGGAGAGGAAGAGAGCCTCCCTTTATACTTCAAAAGGTTGCTCTTTGCTTTAGTGATAGATCACAAGGAAAGGGCCTGGGCACATCTCAGGGCTGATAAGTGAATCATAAAAAGTAGGGTTGGGAGCCTAGGATTAACCTTTAGATGCACATATCACTGTGGCTGACATTCAAGTATGAACTCTGGTCTCTTCCATAAATTGGGTTGTGGGCCAATCACATTCGGAGTCTAGCCTGGTGTGACAGGCATCTTTTTTAGGGGAAAGAAGAAAAGGAGAAATGAACACTTCAAAAGAAGTAGAACCTGATAAGGTGTGGAACAGGGGACTTGATTTTTTTATGGGGCTAAAAATACCAATATTCAAGGCGATGGGGTGCCCCCCAGAAACACCCCAAGATTTAGAAGAGGTGGGCGGCCTACCCTGTGCTATAAATAGAGCCCACTCCCTGTACACCAACAAGTATGGAAATGCTGTGCGACAAGATGGTGAGAGCTATATTGAGATATAACTATACAGTCATTCGATTGGGTGGACCGGGAACTGCATATATCAGAATATGTAACAGGTACATGGCACTGCTGTTTATTTTTTGGGTTACTGTTTAGATTTTCCCAGATCTTAAACTATTCAATTTTTATATTGCGAATGTCGACATCAGCACTGCTACTATGTATATTGTATTTCCAAAACCCCTAGATATACCAGGGCTGTGACGGTTGTTGACAATAACATTTTTTTGTGAAAAAAAAAAGAAGAACCAACATAAAGCTTCCAAGACTCAGACCCTAAATCATATTTTGGTGTCTGCAAATGGACTCTAAGAAGAGGAGGTGGAGACCCCAAACTTTGTTGTCTGAGAAATAGCCAGATGGGTTGTGTAAGAAGGGGAAGCACTGTAAGACCAGGACTAGGGGCCAAAGCCTGTTAGGCTTCCTGTTGGGTGAGGGGACATCACCCAGTGAAACCAAGACCACCTGCCTGGGGGCCTGCAGCACCATCACCTTTCTGCTTGCCAAGACCACTGAAAAGGAGAGAGTTAGATGGAGGGAGGTCCAGTGGGGAGA
Organism: Lissotriton vulgaris; assembly: GCF_964263255.1. Classification (NCBI taxonomy): domain Eukaryota; kingdom Metazoa; phylum Chordata; class Amphibia; order Caudata; family Salamandridae; genus Lissotriton; species Lissotriton vulgaris. Next base: position 523,073,729 of record NC_141689.1, on the reverse strand, counting down.
TCTACCTTAGGGACTCACTGTACAAGGTGTGATGATTCAACTATGCACCAATCGGGCCGTAGACCATGTGCAGAGTTGTTTTCTCGTGACCCCGTATGCCAGGAGAGGGCTGCCGATGACTGAGCAGCTAAGAGCCTGCAGGGCTCGATGAGCCTGTACCACAGCACTGCAGTGACTCTGTACTCCAGAGGGGGCGCCGGCAAGTTTGCTACTGTAAGAAGTTCTAAGACTTAAACCATCTTGGTGGGTGGCAATTGTACAAGAGGAGCCTGTGCCAATACTGTCTAGTACTGTGGCGACCTAGTATGCCAAGAGAGGCTGTCAGTACCAATGTTGCTGAATGATTCAAGCGACCGTCCGAAGGAGAGACTGAGGCAATGTTCGGCAAGTTGGACCCGCACTGCTACAGAACTGCACCTAACTGACCATTGAAGACTGCCAAGGATGAGGTCGCTTCCTCACTGGGCTCCAGTCGGTAGCTGTAAAAAGGATGCCCCCCACCCTCGCTGGGTAAAGACAACCTACTGCATCTTCACCAGAGGGAAGCTGATTTGACAACTGAGAGAACTTCTCTGAGCAGAGTAGGCAGAGAGGGCACCCGCTCCGCCTCTAAACTCTTCCATGCGGCAAGAACTGGTAAGGTGTAAACTGAGCGGCTCAGTGGGAATCGCTTCTGACAGTGATGAGGCACCAAAGACACTTTTGACTAATTCCTGAATCATGAAGAGTCAAGGGGGAACTCTTGAGTACGGCCTAATAGTGAGAATTCCATGGATGTGGCAACCAGTGCATGGGGAATAACCCTAAACACGTTAAACAAAGAAGGGTGGAACAGGAATTTGTCTGACCACTTCTAGAGGCCTGCCCTCATGGGGATTGTGTTGTTGCTACTAAATGTCATATTCCTTTGCATGAGTAGATTTAAAAACAAAACACTTATTTTTCTTATTAAAACAAGTATTTGACCGGATATTGATTTATTGGTCGTCCTATTTGCACTTTGAGCTATGAGTCTTGTACAATGGTCTGGATCTACAACCCCCAAATGAACCTTAACTGTTCGACCACAGCTACCACTGAGAGTCAAGTGCAGAAGGGGAACTTTGCCCAGTCGCTCAGGATCCATAGTAGGTCCGGGTAGGTTGAGGAATTAAAAGGCCTCAACCTCCACGTTTGGATCCAGTAGCCCCTGTGTGCCCGGTAACCCTCTGAAAAGGCTTCTGCCAACTATATAGATATTTTAGGAAAGAGTTGTATTATTTGGGGAGGGCATGGTTGTAAGAAATTGGATTATTATTTGTGGTGGGTGACTACTCCTTAGGACTCCAAGTACCAGCTTGCATCACAACCCTCAAGAGGCAGGGCACGAGAGACTATTAAAGCAGGGTGTGAAATGTGCCCAGGAAAAACTCAGGGGAAGGGCAGGCCCATCCATGCCTGTCAGAGCCTGGAAGAGGCTGGACAGAGTCCCCTTGTAACATCTTCTGTTTGCGACCTTTCGCTCCGATGCACCAAGTAACAAATTGCTTTTACATTCTGCCCCAAGCGGTCCAACTATGCCCAAGCCACCAAAGCAAAAACATAGCTGCACCACATGAGAAACAAAGAGGTAAAATGTTACAGTTTAGTTTATCACAATTTGGAAATGACAAATTCTTGCACGATCCAGTTGCGTTTCTTTCTTTAATGTTGTGGCATTTGATATTTATAAAAAAGATCAGCCAACGTGTTTCGTCCATTAAAACCTTGGACCTCTTCAGGGCAGAGATAATGTTATACGTCAGTAGGAAATCATCCAAAGGCTGAGAAACAATCTTTTAATATATGGGCCAAAAGGGGTATCTGTATACTCTCCAGATGAATAGCCACAGTCCAGGCAGTGTATGAATCGAAAAGAACATCAATGAGTCATAGGTAGCTACAGTCCACGCAGCCAACAAATGCAGTACAAAATCCAAGTTCCATTTTTTAAAATCCAGTCATAGTTGGCCCTAGGATGGGGAATTAATCACCCTGCTTAGTGCACTTTAATTGGTGTCAGCAGGGTCGAGAAACAGGCTAGGCAAATGGCGTCCTATTCAGTGTTATGAGCCACGATTAAACTCATCACTGGATGGTTTGATCCAATGGACTGTAGGAATAATTAACAAAGAAACTGAACTGACTGAACATCCCATTTAAATTACTTCTGAACTCTTGCCAGAATCTGCGCACCCTTCAATGGAATGTCTAACCTCCTCCAGAACCTTGCCTCAGGCCTCCTCCCTGACAATTACAAATCCAACAGTGGTAGACGTATCTGACGGCACTACTTTCTTAAACCAGGGTTAGGAGGTAAGTATCCTTTCTGACACAGGTCCACCAGTTAAACATAAAAAACACCATTGTGGTTCAAAACAATCAATGGCCTTTATATGCATGGAGTTTTCTTCCTGGTGAAGGAGCCACTAGTATACTTTCATTCTCAAGACCACCATGATTGTCATGGCAGCTGAAGATAGGATAAAAGAGCATCAGAAACAGCATTCTAAATAGGGTGGGTATCTGACGCTAAGCAGCTGGCACCCTTGAGACACACAAACTACCAGCAGTCTGACTGTGCTACTTGCTGAGATCCTGCTTTCGGAAAAACTGTGGTTCCATCAGCTGTACAGAAGCAGAAGAACCACAGGTTTGGAAGGGCAGTACCAGAGATCTGGTAATTTCTCTTGTTCCACAAAACCCTGAATGATCCCCTTAGTGTATGCCAGTAAGAACTGAGAGAACTGTTCAAATCAGTTGCAGGTCATACACTATGGGGTCGATTAGGATCGCGGACGGACTTGAGTCCGTCCGCGACCCCTGAGGAGGAGGGAACGTCCGCAGGGACAGCGGGCGTTCCCTCCGATCAGATTAGGATGTGACCGCCAGGGTGGCGGTCACATCCTCTATCTCTAACATTGCGGAGGGTGCAGCTTCAAGCTGCACCCGCCGCAATGTAAAAAATGCATGCACAGCATTTGCGTGCACAAAGCGGCAGGCACTGCGCGGTGCCTGCTGCATTGTGCATGCAAATGCAGGGGGGTACCATAGGCACCCCCCATGTGCACCCCCCACCACCCCTTCACCCAGGGGGCCCGCAACGGGCCCCCGAAGTGAAGGTCCGTATGCTTTTTCACGGCGGAAAAGTCGCTGTGGAAAAGCATAGAACTGCAGACATCCTAATATGCCTGGCGGTGTCTGATAGACACCGCCAGACATGTTAGTGCTTTTCCGCTGCGGTCGCCTTCCGACCGCGGCGGAAAAGCTGCGGACAGATTGTCAGACCCACCAGCCATCCTAATTCGGCGGTGGGTCTGTGGAGGCTCCACTGCGGTTTTCCCGCATCCTCCGGGCCGGCGGTGGCTTCCGCCGGCCCGGAGGATGCGGGAATTCCGCAATCATGATGACCCCCAATGTCTTTAATTTTATTTGTTTTTCAGTTAGATACCAATAAAGATTGAATAACACTGTAGAGACACAGTTGCAGTTTTTGGTGTCTATATTCAGGGCCATTTGAATTGTGCGATTCTACAACTGTAATGTTTTTCACATAATTATGTATTCAACGCATTGCAACTTGAATCATCATCTGCTATATAAATCACAGATTTTAACAAAAACAAATTCTAGCTCAATTAGATCAAAAATTACTGAAAACACAGCGGCATATGTTGCTGCGCAATGGAAGGTCCTTGGTAAAGGTTGAATGGTCACCTCTCAGTTACGTTGTTGTATTTGGGTTTTAAAAGGATAGTAATGACGGACAACCTTTGCCGTATTACACAACATAATTTACCTTTTCTTGAGGCATAATTTAGTGAGCCTTCCTGCATAAACTGGTACTCCCCTATCATATAATTCTATTTGCCCTCCCTATAATTGTTCTTACAGACACATTTTGAATGCACTTTGTGTGCAGCTTCAAGCAAGAGGCTGTGAACTATAGGTTGTTTAAATAATCCAATGTGAAGGAAAAAATGGTAGATGTGATATTAAAGGGCATTGTGATAGGATAAGAAGATGCAATAACCCATTCGATGTTTAAAGATGTTTTAGCTCCTTTATAATGTTATATATCGTGTTAATAAATATATTCCAGAGCTACCAACAAATATAACGTTTCAAAAACTTTTATTTTGGTCGCCAGGACCGTAAAAAGTGACACCATACATCTTAGAACAATAAATGCAGAAACGAGCAATCCAAAATTAGGACAAAGGCATTTGTTGGGATGACAAGGAGGCGGTGGTTAGAGCACAACTAAAAAATGTATGAAAAGGCATAAATATCCTGCAGCTATCTAGAGAAATAAAAGCCAAATCTGTATGTACAATATGTAAAAAGAAATTTACACTATTTACAATAAAATCCAGTCATCAAGATAAAAATGTATGCAAGGTAATATAAAAATTAAAAAAAACAATTGTATGGCAATTCTCTAGAATTCAAATATACAATTTTGTTCTGCAAAACATTTTGTGCTTATTTTTCCTTTTGGATAAAGGCCCATCTCCTTCGCCATATCGTGTTTAGGTATTTAGAAACGGCAAACACAATAGGATTTGATGTATCGAATTTTAAAATCCGGATAGCCTCCCTACAGTTAACAAAACCCAAATTACGGCAAAGTGGTACGAGCCAGTACCGCCTCGCTTGTTTGTAGCCCGGGCAAAAGAATAAGATGTGTGTGCATCTCAGTTTCATCTTGAGTGTTACAAACTGGACTGCCTAGCACTTTCTGCCCTGCCCATTTGTTGGTCACCACACATACCGGCAGAGTACTATATCTAAACTGTAAATATAGTTTTTTCTACCACAGGGAGGATATCATCCAAAAAGGTTTCCAGCTTGTAATTTACCTTAACTGTGAGAAACTGTGTCGTTAAAGGACCAAATTTCGAATTAGTCTGTATGCCTTCAACCTTTAGGGTGCGGTAGGTCTTAGGTAGAAAGACCTGGGGTACTAAAGTGCTGGTAATGTCTGGGGTACTCCACAAAGAAGGTACGCCGAGCTTTTTGCACTTGTTTTTTACGTGAGAAAACCAGGGTACCCTTTTCAGCAAACCTGGGTGCGATAAAAGCTCTTTTGTCTCTACCTGATATGCTACTAGTTTTGGGGTTGCCCATAGTCTTTGCCAGAAAGTTAATGGTTTTAGGGCAATCTCGTCTTCTATTGGCGAGATCCCCAAATCTAATCTTAAAGGGATTAGTGGGGTGCCCATTGGTAAGCCCATTAATTGTTTTAGGAATCTGTTCTCGACTACGGCGATGGTGGAGGACGAACAGTACCCCCATAGTTCCGCCCCGTAGAGAGAGGCACCGCGAGCTTGAGCCCTATACATTTCTAACGCGGGCCGATTGGTTTGAAAGGAGATTCCCTGGCTAATTTGGCTATACTCCCGGCAATCAGTGTTAGCTTGAGCGTAGCCTTAGCTATTTGGGGCTCCCACTGCATATCTTCGGACAGGGTTACACCCAGATATTCAAAAACAGGCACACTTTCCAGGCATGAGCCATTCAATTGTGGGTTAGGACGTGTTGTCTTTGGGGGGTTAACAATCATAAATTTAGTTTTTGTGGTGTTAATCGTCAGGCCCCTAGTGTTACAAAATAAGGCAAAGCTATCCAACAACCTCTGGATGCCCATCAATGTTTTTGATAAAAGAAGTGTATCGTCAGCAAACATCAATGCTGCCACCTTTGAGTTCGCTAACTTTGGTGCATCGTTGTTTGGTGGCTCCGCCAGAAGTGTAATCAGTGCATTGACAAAGAGGCAGAAGAGGGTCGGTGCAAGCACACAGCCCTGTCTCACGCCTTTGTCAACGGGGAACCTGTTAGTCAACTCACCTCCTCTTCCACACCTAACTTTGGCAAACATAACAACTGTTACAATAGATACCACATCACACATGGTCTTCTGATTATTTGTATTAACCCCTTCGGGGCTGATGACGAGCTGGGCTCGTCATGGCGTAGCCTCCTCGCACGCTGATGACGAGCCCAGCTCGTCACGTAACATGCAATTTAGAAAATCTCCGCGTAGGAGCGGAATTGCGCTGGCGCGCATGTGGTTAAATTTGCATACTTTGATTCCAAATCATGCAGTCCCACACTTAAGATATACACACACACACAGACACACACACACCCACACCCCCCCACACACACACCCACACACACACACAGATACAAACACACACACACACATGACTAAGTGCAGGGGCCCACTGTAGCAGGTGGCTTCGCTACATGGTGATTTGTTACAGTGCAGGCTTCATGCTGTCTTTCTCATTGTGAGTGTTTGAGCATGAAACTTTGCCATTGGTTAGGATGGCTTCAACTTCAAGGGTCTAAAACTCAGCTGTGCTTCCTTCCGTAATATGCATATGGCATAAACGCTAGCCTCCAGATCCTTTAAATCATATACTACATTAGAATCCATATCGAAGAGCTACTTTCTGGCAGCTGGCTAACTACTGGTAGCTCCCAAGCTACCTGCGGGAGGTGCTTGGCCTAAAGCAGGCTTCTCCAACAAGTATCTCATGGGCCACTGGTAGCTCTCCAGCTATCTGAACGAGGCTATCCTGTGTGCAGTCCAGGTCATTAAATTTGAAGCTTTTGCTTGGTTGAATTAATATATGTATACCAAAATTTAAATGTGTTAATCTGAGACAAAAAAGTGTGTATTTTTCAAAACGTTTAAGATTGTTTGAAGATATTCTAAAATACATATGATGCTGATATTTAAGTGATAAATGTGGCACTGAGGGGAAACATATTACTAATACTATTACCTTTGTGCCAGAGGTTGCGGCTACGACTACTATGTATTACCCATGTAAAGGCGTTCCAAAATGACAAAAACATTTTTTGTTGCTTCTGGCAACCTTGCTTGGGTGATGCATTGAAGTTATCATTCCTGGCAACACTGCACTGAGGCGACCACTACCAGTGATCTAGCATAGGGTGGCCACCAATGTATTCTTGTCTGGTGTGGTCATTATTTCAACACTAACAATATTAGTAGATGTTTTTCCTTGAGCACAAGTAGCTCTTATTACAGAAAAGGTTGGAGACCCCTGGTCTAAAGTGATCATCTCCTGAAGCAAGCCATTCCAATGGAGGTTCAATGATCAGTGCGAGACAGCTTCTGCGACGTAACATGAGATCTGAATTCTAAAGACGCCGGGAAGATGGAAAGTGGGTGGAGGGAATCAATTAACAAATCTCTGTTTATCATCACTTAAAATGGTGTAAGACTCAACATAAGTTAGAATACATTACAGCGGAAGGTGTTAAATCACAGGTGCTGTTAACCATTCAGAATTAGAAAAGGAGAAAGTGTGTACATTTTTAATGTAAAACCTCAGCTCAGCAGGACAACAGATGGAAAGAAATAGCAAGTACCAAAGAAACATGAAGTAACATGAGATCAGCTCCATCTAAACACTCCTTTTCTAGACACGCGTCTTCACAGTCTCTGACTGAAAATGTGTGTTTGTGGGCGGTGGGGGGAGAGGGGGTTCTCGTAAAGTCTCTGGCTGAACTCTGATCAGCTCTAGTTCATAATGTATGGTCCGCTTCTCAGCATCTCTCTTTTGATAGAGGCCATTAACGCCATCTCGTATGAGAGTAAATTAGCACACGGAGACGAACACGGAAATCTCTTCAGGGGGAGGGCGCTAGCAGCCCCTCGGTGACCTACATAACCACACACTGCCTGTAATCTGCCAGAAGCAGATTAATCTGCATTTTACTGAACATCAGTGAGTACACATGCCCATGACTACCAGCTTTTATGCAAAATTAGGCAACCAATTATTGATTGTAAATATTTTCATTTATTGTGAAATGTTTAGTGCTCATTAGTTTGGGTCTATGAGGACACATGGCGGAGAAATATTGTTGCAAAACAACTGATGTTTTTCGCCCAATTCTATATTTTCTGGGCAATTTGCAAGGATATGTTTGTCCTTCTCACCACATTTTTGCATTGAGGTAAACCCACCACCTCACTCCCTACATGTCTCCATGTTGCCCTATGTGTAGGGTTATGATAAAATGCATAATTGTATTAACAGGATGAAATTAACTAAAAATGACTTGAGATATTCTGAAACATTGTGCTACTTAAACACTGGATAATGTAGGCCTCAATTTCAAATGGAAAGGGGCGACCACTCGGTCCCCCCGAACGTATGGCAGAGTGCCTCGATCCCCCCGGGAAGCCATTTTTGGGCGGGAGGCGCGTCTCGGCTGGTATGCCCGAAGCGGCGTAGCCGGGGCGCGCCTTTTCCCGCCCTAGAGTGGGCTGGCCTAGACACCGACGTAGCCAGCCCCGCCCTAGGGGCAGGCAGGGGCGGGTTCTCGCCCGCCCTGAAGACGGATAAAAAGAGACGCAAGACCAGAAGACGTCCTCTTGTTCTTGTGCTCCGAAGCTGCACCTCCTCGCCACCCGTGAGCTCGGGACAGAACGAAGAGCCAATTTTGAGCGTATTGATCTTTTTCTTTGTCTTCTAGATACTTCGTCGGAGAAATGCCAAAGAAAGTCGCAAAGAGAATGACGACCGACCAGATGGTGCGGGCCCTTTGCAAAGAGATGTCCGACATAAAGAAACGGTTGGCGAAACGGGACGGAGAGGAGGGTTCGGGCCCTGCGCCGGCTGGAGGGAGACCTAAGAGGCCGAGAAGGGTTCCAGCCGGTGGAGACGTCCCGGTCCCCTCTGTACCGCTCGAGGCGCCGACCCCAGTACCAATGGAGGGAAATCCAATCCCCGTTGTCGTCACCCCGACATCCAAAGATGACATGCCCCCCGAGCTGGCAGCACAGCTAGCAGCTTGGTTGGGGGAGAGTAGTGATGGCGCCACGGCTGCCGAGGCACAGGCGCTGATAAAAGGGCTTCGTGAGAAGAGAGATGCAGCTAAAGTGACTGCGCCGTTGGCGGGAATAGACAAGCCGCAAGCGGCCGAAGCTGCGTCCGGTGCAGGTAAGCGGCCATTGCCGATCGCAAGGGACGAGTCAGCACCCTCTCGTAGAGAGAGATTGGGACAACATGTGCCTTTAGCTATAAAAGAAAAGATCTGGGCTGGGGAGTACGTGAATATTTTCTCCTTGCTTGTTGATCATTATGAGGTGGAGCATGTTAAAAGTCAGAAGGACTTAATGCATCCGAGTGTTTGGCGCGCAAAAATGGCCGCCTTTAAGGTAAATGAGAATATTGGCAACTGGGGCAATGCGTGGGGTATTTTTACATCGATTTTGGGGGAACGTAGGCCCGAGTTGCTTTCTGAATTTCCCATTTATCAATCACGAATTATGGGTTACTCGACAGCGTATCAAGGTAACCATTGGTTTTGTTATGACAATCTGTTCAGGAAAGAAAAGGAACATAACAAGGGTTTGACTTGGGATTGTTACGATTCTGTAACATGGGATAAAATGAAAGAATCGGGAATGTTAAAGATGCCATTGGTTGGGAGCAATGTTGTAGATTACTCCCGCCAAAATGTGGGGACGCCCTTTCGACCAAGTACGAGCACCGACGATCAGTCGAGGCCCGCAGGCAATACAGGGAGGAAGGGTTTCTGCTTTAATTTCAACAAAGGGAAATGTACCAGACCTCCGGGATCGTGTAAATTCAAACATGAGTGTAGTACGTGTGGGTCGTCCCATCCTGAGTCATCGTGCAGAGCCAGAACGGGTGAGAATGGGGTTAAGGGAGGCGCCAAACAGGTCTAATCTAGTCCGAGGGGCGCCTTTACCAACCCCGATTGATACCTTGGCAATGATTCCCTGGCTCAGTGAATACCCGGATCGTACTTCTGCTGGGGTGCTGCGGAACGGTTTTTCACATGGTTTCCGCATCCCGGTGGGGGACTTTCAGGGTGTAGGGATTTGCAAAAATCAACTTTCTGTTTTACAACATACATCTGTAGTGCAAGAAAAAATTCAGAAAGAGGTTAGCCGGGGACGGGTTGCTGGCCCGTTTAGTGTACTCCCGGTACCGGATTTTGTTTGTTCTCCGTTAGGGGTGGTCCCCAAGAAGGACCCAGGTGAGTTTCGTTTGATCCATAATTTGTCTGCTCCACACGGCCTTTCGGTGAACGACGCAATTGATCCAGAAGTTTGTTCGGTGCGATACGCATCGTTTGATGAGGCAGTAGCCATCTTGAATCGCCTGGGGCCCGGGACGTTGATGGCGAAATCAGATATCGAGTCAGCGTTCCGGTTGCTCCCGGTACACCCAGACGATCAGCGTCTTTTGGGATTCGGGTTCCAGGGGTCATTTTACATGGATAGGTGTATGCCAATGGGATGCTCTATATCATGTGCTTATTTTGAGCAATTCAGTACTTTCCTGCAGTGGGTGTTCACTAAGAAAACGGGTTTCCGAAATGTAATGCACTACCTTGACGACTTTTTGTTCCTTGGTCCCGCCGGAAATCCCGAATGTGCTCAGGCCTTAGCTGAATTCTGTGTGTTGATGGGTCATTTTGGCGTGCCATTGGCACCGGGTAAAACTATGGGTCCCACGACTTGCCTCGAGTTTTTGGGGATCGAGTTGGACTCAAGGGAGGGGTGTTTCCGTTTACCAGCTAGCAAAGTGTTAAAATTCAGGGGAGACCTCCAAGTATGTTTGAATGCATCTAAGGTTACACTGCATCAGTTGCAACAATTAGTGGGAAAGTTGAACTTTGCCTTGAGGGTGATCCCAATGGCTCGCCCTTTTTCCCGCTCAATTGCCCAAGCGATGGTTGGCCTAAAGGAGGGTCATCATCGCACGAGGTTATCGGCTGAGGTCCGCCAGGACATGCGTATTTGGTTAGCATTTTTGGCGGACTTCAATGGCCGAGTCGTCTGGAACAAGCCAGCCGTGTCCTCAGAAGAGCTGGGGCTATGGACAGATTCAGCAGGAAGCATAGGCTTTGGCGCCATCTTCGGCACAAAGTGGTCTGCTCAAAGGTGGCCCCTATGGTGGCACGAGAAGGGGTTAACGAGTAATATTGCTTTCCTTGAACTATTTCCCATTCTGGTGGCCCTGAGAACCTGGCCAGAAGGGTTCAGAGATCATTCTGTCGTGTTCTGGTCCGACAATATGACCGTGGTAGAATGCATCAATAGTCAGGCAGCCCATTGTAAATTGATTTTGAGGCTGCTCAAAGAAATTGTCCTACTGTGTATGCAACTGAACGTGGTATTCAGAGCAAAACATGTCCCAGGGGTGATGAATCAGGCTGCTGATGCACTGTCTCGTTTTCACATGCAGGCTTTCTCGGGTTTCCTTCCTTCAGCGGACCCGGAGCCGGCACCCTTCCCCGAAGCTCTCTGGTCTCTCGGTGCCCCGAACTTCGTCACCTCGTGGGAGAGAGTCTAGCACCCAGGACAAGGAAGGCATATGAAGGGGCGTTCCAGGCCTATTTAGCCTTTTTGGGGGCAGAGAGAGGGGGACTTTGGGGTCAGGAAGAGTGGGTAGTACTTTTTCTGCTGTCCTTACGTGGAGCTGGGAAATCGGTGGCTACGGCCCAAAGGCATCGTGCCGCCATTTCTTTTGTGGCCAGGGCCCATGGCATCCTGGACCCAACAGCGTCTTTTACAGTACAGAAAGCGCTGCGTGGGTGGCAACGCCTAGAGGGTCGCAGAGTAGACGTAAGACGACCGATAGGTTTAGACAGGTTGTCCCAGTTACTGGCCACACTCCCTAACACATGCTCGTCCCCCTTCGAGACCTGTTTGTTCCGGGCTGCATTTACGCTGGCATTTCACGGGGCTATGAGAGTTAGTGAGCTAGTTGCAAGGAACAAACAGGATGTGACGGGGGGCTTGTGCAGGGAACATGTTCAGATCAGGGGTGATGCGATGATTGTCTCCTTTCTCAGGTCCAAGACTGACCAAGATGGGAGAGGGGACTGCACGATCATTCGCAGGGACCCCGAGTCACCCATGTGTCCGGTACAGTGCTTAGAAGATTACCTAGCACGAAGGGTGGCATCATGGGGGGGGACATTGTTGAGGCATGCAGACGCCACCCCGCTGACGAGGTTTCAGTTTCAGCGGGTGCTTGCAATTGCCATTGCCGCAGCGGGCTTGGACCCGGGCGAATTTGGGACCCATTCCTTTCGAATAGGGGCTGCCACTGAAGCTACAGCCAGGGGTCTTAATGTAGAACAAGTGAAACGTGTGGGGCGCTGGTCCTCCAATTGTTATAAGAGGTACGTACGATTGCACATGTTGTGAAGCTGTAATCATGTACTCACGCCTCTTGTCTTTTGTTTGTTTTCAGTTGCGCAAGCCTACGCGGCAGGGCGGACTGTGCAGTCGACCCAACACCAGGCCAGCGGTCGCACGTCACCGGCTGTGAGGAAGGAGGTGTGGGTCGTGGGCCACTCATACGTGAGACGGGCCGCAGACGTATTCAAAGCAGGTGACATGATTCACGTACCTGGGGAATACGGGTACAGAGTGTCCTTCTACGGATGGGGCGGTCTCTGTATTGACCAGTTTCAGGAATTTTTTGAGGGTTTATTAGAGCGGATGAGGTCACCGCCGTCCATAGTCATAGTGCATTTGGGGGGCAATGATTTGGTCACCACCGGTAGACGACTTCTCCTGGAGGCTATGCTTTCCACGGTAAGTTGGTTAGCGAGGAGAGTTCCGGGGTGCATAATTGCGTGGTCTCATATGATCCCACGAAAAGTGTGGCGGGGGGCTATCTCGATCCCTGCTTTGAATCATTCTGTTAGAAAATTGAATAACAAAGTGAGTAGGTTGTTCCGTTCCAAGACATTGCATTCGATCTCGCATAGTTGTATTAATGATGACAGTATGTATCTGGGGGATGGTGTGCATTTGTCGAGGGTGGGGAATGAGTTACTCATAGGTGACTTCTTAGCTTGGTTAAAATCGTTAAAACATGACCTTTAGGTAGGAGTTTTGTGGGGGGTCCGGATAGCCGGTCAACTATCCGGACCTGTGGCGGTAAGGTCATGATCGGTGAGCACTAATTGGTAGATCCCTATGAGTGGGCGTCACCCAACACGGATGGGAGCGCTCGGGAGAGGTGGCCATTGGCCCCTCAATGGGGAGGCGGTCCCGTCTAAGGGCGGGTCGCCGGAAGTAAAGGAAAGGCGGTCAAGGCCCCTTCCTTTGTAGGAGGGGTTACAGCCCCCTCCTGGGGGAATTTCCCGGGGCCAGTGTCATCTGCGACGGCAGATGCGGTAAGTTGTGTGGGGTGGGGGGAGGTCCACGATACCTTCTAGATACCACACACAAGTCTTCGAACGACCTTTAAATGGCGTCGAGTCTTAAGTGCCCCCGTCAAGTCAAGGGAAATTGTTAGTAGTTGCACTTGAGGTAAGCCTCTGTGCTGTCGCCCCTCCCAAGTGGGAGGGGTAAGTCTGGTTAGGGATCTTGACACCGGTTATGACCTTGCCGTTGGCCCTTAAACGTTAGGATGTACAATTTCAGTGTTTCTAGAGAATGTTTTTGTAGGATGCTAGTTCGGCTAGGAGAACCTCTGTATTAGAGAATATGTTAAGGTTAGCCAAACATCGCAATGTGATAATGAAATTGTACATAACATGAAACGTTTAATGTTTTAATTTTTTGTTTTAATAAATACGGCCGGGAGGGTCACTCCCTCCCACATCCAAAAACTTTAAGAACTGTTTCCGGTTTCCCTCCTTTTGGGGATTGTGTTGAGAGGGGGTGGCGGGTATCTCAGCCATATGGAAAGGGGCGACCACTCGGTCCCCCCGAACGTATGGCAGAGTGCCTCGATCCCCCCGGGAAGCCATTTTTGGGCGGGAGGCGCGTCTCGGCTGGTATGCCCGAAGCGGCGTAGCCGGGGCGCGCCTTTTCCCGCCCTAGAGTGGGCTGGCCTAGACACCGACGTAGCCAGCCCCGCCCTAGGGGCAGGCAGGGGCGGGTTCTCGCCCGCCCTGAAGACGGATAAAAAGAGACGCAAGACCAGAAGACGTCCTCTTGTTCTTGTGCTCCGAAGCTGCACCTCCTCGCCACCCGTGAGCTCGGGACAGAACGAAGAGCCAATTTTGACCCACCCACCAGCCCCTGAGGACAGCAAGTCGTTGTGCAATAAAGTGATTTTTATAAGTATGTTTTACGTTTCGTTTACAGGCTGTGAAAGTATCAGTTTGTTGTTGATCATAATAAAGTATGGTGAATATCGTGTAAGTTGTTACGATTAAAATGATTTGATGTAGTGTTGCATTTTAAGCATGTTCTTTCGGTCGTAGCGGCCAATGTTTTCTTAGGTTTGAGTAAGAATTGTCGTATTTATTTTTGGTAGGCGGTAAGGTCATGATCGGTGAGCACTAATTGGTAGATCCCTATGAGTGGGCGTCACCCAACACGGATGGGAGCGCTCGGGAGAGGTGGCCATTGGCCCCTCAATGGGGAGGCGGTCCCGTCTAAGGGCGGGTCGCCGGAAGTAAAGGAAAGGCGGTCAAGGCCCCTTCCTTTGTAGGAGGGGTTACAGCCCCCTCCTGGGGGAATTTCCCGGGGCCAGTGTCATCTGCGACGGCAGATGCGGTAAGTTGTGTGGGGTGGGGGGAGGTCCACGATACCTTCTAGATACCACACACAAGTCTTCGAACGACCTTTAAATGGCGTCGAGTCTTAAGTGCCCCCGTCAAGTCAAGGGAAATTGTTAGTAGTTGCACTTGAGGTAAGCCTCTGTGCTGTCGCCCCTCCCAAGTGGGAGGGGTAAGTCTGGTTAGGGATCTTGACACCGGTTATGACCTTGCCGTTGGCCCTTAAACGTTAGGATGTACAATTTCAGTGTTTCTAGAGAATGTTTTTGTAGGATGCTAGTTCGGCTAGGAGAACCTCTGTATTAGAGAATATGTTAAGGTTAGCCAAACATCGCAATGTGATAATGAAATTGTACATAACATGAAACGTTTAATGTTTTAATTTTTTGTTTTAATAAATACGGCCGGGAGGGTCACTCCCTCCCACATCCAAAAACTTTAAGAACTGTTTCCGGTTTCCCTCCTTTTGGGGATTGTGTTGAGAGGGGGTGGCGGGTATCTCAGCCATAATGGATGTTGCTGTATACAGCTACCTTATTTTGTGTAGTCATCTCTCTCTTCCTTTCCTCACTGTGCACACTGCATACATATAAATGTTATTTTCTAAATAATATTTTAAAAACCGAATGTCATTCTCTCATGTCCAACATGATGCTTCGTCCTTAAGCTCCATTTTCAGGCTGTGTGTTAGCATAGCAAATATGTTCCCAAGGTCCTACCTACTGGAGTCACAATATGATTCTCATTAGAACCTTTAATGTGTAGAATATTCGTACCTATTGTTGCAGTGTCTCGGGAGCACTGGGGACTGAATTATGTGAACCTGTGGGACAATAGCGTTGAAAATGTGACTTTAGAAACTGTATCATTCATTCTTTAATTTGATTAGTATAATGCGTGAGATCCTAATATAATTATATTCAAGTATAGTTTCCTTTGTATTTTATATTTTAAAAAGCACACTTTCCCTAGATCTTTAGAAGGCGACACTGTGGTTTTAATCTCTGATTCATGACTTATTTATGAACTCGAATACACCCTGTTCTGCTATTTCATTATCTGCATTCTATTCTGTGCTTCATGCTATTATATGATAATTGAATCACTGACTGACTTCTTGACACTTTTTTGCATTCTATGATCCCTTTTCCAATAAATCTTCATGGTTGTTATCATATTACTAGTCATTCATTATTTTGAAGCCTAATGTGCTTTACATTTTAATTCTAAAATGTTATTTCATATTGAATTTATAATGAATTTATAGGTTGATCAGGTCCAACTCCTCTTTGACCACAGCAACAGTCCCAGCTGAATGGAAGCTAGCGGCAGTCAAACCATTGCAAAAAAAGCCACTCCCTGATCCTACCACCTTATCCAACTTAAGACCAATATCCCTTCTCCCTATGCTGTGTAAAATCACTGAAGCCTGTGTAAACAAACAGATCACCAAATTCCTGGAAGAAAATGAAGCCTGGCATCCTAATCAATCGGGTTTCAGGGCTCAACACTCCACGGAAACTGCCCTCCTGCTCACCTCAGATACCATCCGCATGGCCCTGGACCAGGGTAAGAAGGCCGTCCTGATTTTATTGGACCTGTTGGCGGCCTTCGACACTGTATCACACGCCATTCTGATTAACAGACTTGAAACCTCTGGCATTTCTGGCACAGTGTTGGAATGGATCAAAAACTTCCTGAGTGACAGGAGACAAGTAGTTACTCTCGGAGAATTTCGCTCCAAGGAAAAATTGATAAAGATGGGCGTACCACAGGGCTCAAGCCTCAGCCCAACGCTGTTTAATGTCTACACCGCCCCTCTAATTAAACTAATATCGTCATTTGGAATTGATGTAGTCGCCTATGCCGACGATACTCAATTGATATTGGTTTTGGACAAAGACACACAGGAATGGGAAGAAAAACTTAAAAGCTGCCTCACGGCAACCTTTGATTGGATGAAAGCCAATCATCTAAAATGCAACACAGGCAAGACAGAAATCGTGCCAATGGGCCCAAATAACAACTTCACGCCCAAAACCTGGTGGCCAGAAAAGGCAGAAATCCCACCGAACACTACCCAATCGGCACGAAACCTAGGGATTACATTTGACAGCAATCTCTCTTTCAAGCAGCAAGCCTTGAAAGTGGCAGGTAACTGCTTTGCCATTATTAAAGGACTCAGGAAGTTTTTCGACCTCCTTCCTTTTGAGGCTAGGAAGACGGTAACAGTCGCTCTGGTGACATCGCGGATAGACTATTGTAATAGTCTATATGCAGGTACTACAAAAACCACCACACATAAACTTCAAATGGTGCAGAATGCCGCAGCTAGGTTAGTCCTTAAATGGCCGAAGAAATCTTCTGCATCATCTGCACTAAATACTCTACATTGGCTCCCAATTAATAAGAGAGTCCTCTTTAAAATACTGATTATCACCTTTAGAGCCACCCATGCTTTGGGACCAAAATACCTACAGCAGAGATTCGCCAGATACCATCCCTCTCGCAATCTCCGTTCATCTAGCTCTAATCTCCTGTCAGTTCCTAGGTTCAAGCTCAGCACGAGAGGTGGCAAATCCCTTCCAGTACTCGGAGCTAAAGCGTGGAACACTCTCCCCCCGACCTCCGTGCCCTAGACAAGGAAAAAGATTTCAGAAAGGGACTGAAAACCTGGATTTTCAAGCTTCAGGACTCCCACGTTAGAGCACTAGTGTAACAGTTGGGTGAGTTCCATCCACTCCCTACCTGCTTCCTTCATCACTGAATCAGTATCTGGCGCCTTGATGCTCCCTGGAGTGAATGCAGCGCGGTACAAATGCTATTTTACATTACATTACATTACATTACAGTTGAGGAGCAGCAAAATCCTTAAGGAATTAACACCATCTCTCAACAGGCCTTTAAACTTCCTGCTAAGGGAAAAGCACTACATCACCCGTTAGCCTGTCCTCATTTTAATACATTTTTTGAAAATGCATATTTTTCCTGCACACCTACACTTTCCCTTTAATATTAATAAATTATGGCATCTGATACTAGTCAGCCCAACTACCAGAAAAAACATTTGTCAAGATAAAGGCCATTTTGAGTTTGCTATGCACAACATACTTTGTTTCTGTTGAAAAACATTACTTTTTTGCACAGCACTGAATTACTTGGACTCTTAAACTGCTGTCATGTAGATTGGAATTGTGCTCTATAGTTGAGGCCAAGGGGGTCCTAGGGGGGGCAGCCGAATGTAGTGAGGTAAGGTTGTACAAGAGAAATTAGACAAAGAGGTGAGAGAAAGGAGAATGGTGGGCCCTTTCCCAGATTGGCCTCTGGAGAACTTGATTGTGTAACCATTTGGGGTGGGGCCCAAGAAAGAACCTGGACAATTCAGGCTTATTCAGCATTTATCATGGCCAGAAGGGTGCTAGGTGACTGATTTTATCAATGGAAAGGAAGCTACTGTTTCTTACTCGTCAGTTTACGTGGCCATGTCGCTGGTAGTGACAGCGGGCGCAACGGCGGAAATGGCAAAATGCGAAATAAAATCAGCTTTCCGTTTGGTTCCAGTCCATCCACATGATTGGGATCTTCTGGGTTTCCATTTCAATGGTAAATGGCAAGTGGACAAGGCATTACCGATCAGCTGTTCTATGTCATGCTTGTTTGAATGTTTTAGCACCTTTCTGCAGTGGTTGTTTTCTGAAAGAACGGGACACATGTTAGTGACCCATTACTTGGATGATTTTTTCTTTGTTGGAATCACCGACTCCAGGGAGTGCCACGAAGCCCTGGAAAACTTCAAAGAGCTGATGGAGGAGTTGGGATTACCATTGGCACCCGAAAAGACGATATGCCCCAGCACAGCACTGTTGTTTCTTGGAATTGAGATTGACTCCAGAAAAATGCAAGCCCTGTGGTCGGATGATTAAAGGGTTAAAATGCCGGAATTGCTGAACGACATGCTGGCACAGGAAAAAATAACGGTCAGAGAGATACAGACCTTGTTAGAGCATCTCAATTTTGCATGTAGGGTAGGGAAAGTAGGGAGAATCTTTTGCAGGAGGCTAGGGAGGGCATGAGCAGGGAACAGAGTGTCTCATCATCATGTGCGTTTCTCTGCAGGTGTAAAAGAAGATTTGAGAATGTGGCGAGTTTTTCTGCAAACTTTCAATGGAATTCTATTGGCACTGGAGTGGGGGGGATTTCATTTGGGATGTGCAGATATTTGCAGATGCAGCAGTCAGCAAAGGTTTTGACCTCTACTGGCAGCGGAAGTGGTATGCCGAGCAGTGGCCGACAGAATGGAAGGAAGAGGGTAGGTCCATTGCATTTCTGGAGTTCTTCTCCTTAGTTGTGGCAGTGACACTATGGGGTAGTCAGCTTGCACACAGGAAGGTGACTTTTAGAAATGATAATATGGCGGTTGTAGAGATTGTGAACCGTCAGTCAGCAAGGGACGAACAAATGTTACAGTTGCTGATAGTTTGTTTTGTGTCCTGATATAGCGTTTAGAGCACTGCACGTCAAAGGTGTGGACAATGACACAGCTAAAGCTTTGTCTCGTTCGCTGTGGGGGAGATTCCATGGGTTGGCCAAGGACGCCAACCGGATCGCGACACGCAGCACCTGTGGTACGTAGGCAACACAGGATGCTACAACTGGTGGTAGGATCACTGGATACGTCTACTAGGATAGCCTATAATCTAGCATGGAAGGGGTTTTTGCTGCTAGTCTCACAGCAGCGCTCAAATGAGTTACAGCTAAGGGACAATGTGATTCAGTTTATCCTCGATAAGTTTGAAAAAGGCTTATCCAGGGGGGTCAATTGCATCAAAATAAGCGGGAATTGTATTCATGGGTAAATTGCTCTGGGGTTACACGCCTTCAGCGGGTGAATTGGGCGCCAGGATGCTAGAAGGGTGGGCCAGGGAGCGTGGCTAGCTGAATCCAGTCAGGTGACCCTTGTCGTGGCAGTTGCTGAGCAGAGTAATACAGATTTTGCCAAGTATTTGCATGGACGCTTTCGAGTCATGCCTGTTTTCCACAGTTATGGGGTGGATGTTTTTTGGTGTCTGAGTTGTTAGAGGACAGAAAGCGTGAGGGGGATCGGATGGGAAGAAGTGGTCTCGCGCGACGCCGGGATACATATATGGTTAAAAAAGTCCAACACGGATCAGAAGGGCAAGGGAAAATGGTTGTTGTTGCAGGCTCCATTGCCTGAGCTTACTTGCCCTTATAGATGGGGACTTCACTGGTGAGCACCATCCAAGGATATCGGGGAGTCCGTTTTTGTGCATGTGAATGGGAAAAGAGTTACAGTCTTCCATCTGCTAGCGGTGCTGAGGAAGGCACTAAAGGAATTGGGCATAGACAATGTAGGTTTTGGGACACACTCTTTCCACATTGGGGCAGTATCTGAGGCAAGCAATAGAATGTGGGGACAGGGTGATATCATGCGCTTAAGGAGGTGGTCCTCGGATTGTTATAAGCGATACTTGCGCAGCAGGGATAAGGAATTTAGCGCGGTTGTTAACAATGCATAAGTTCACTCAATGTTTATCGTTTCAGGTCCGGTGGCTGGCCCCCTTTCATTGGAAATGTCAATCTGGGTTGTGGGACACTCCTTCGTGAAGTGGGCGCACATACAGGCACAAATAAGTTATTGTGGACATAATCTTGGTTTTAATCATGAACTGTTTAAATTGTTATGGAAAGGAAAAGAGGGCATGTTGTGGAAGGAGCTGATTCCGTGCCTTAACAGTCTGCTAGTTGGGGGTCGGTGTCCGGACATTTTGGTCATACATCTGGGTGTTAACGATTCGTGTGAAGAGAAGGGCATAGTCCTGATGAGAAGCAATAAGTGGGACTTAGCACTTATTAAACAACAGTGGTCAGGATGTTTTGTGGTATGGACTGAGTTTGTACCCCACCGGGTCTGGCGGGGGCAGTTAGTACAGGAGCAGTGGACAGAGCCAGGAGGAAGCTTAATACGGAGATGTCTCGTTTTTGCAGGGAATTGAGTTTTGGAAGAATTGTGCACAGGGACATTCGTTTTGTTTCAGTGAAATTTTTTGGAGGAGATGGGGTCCACTTGTCAAGGCTGGGGATGGACCTTTCTTTGTTGGAAATTGGGTAGGTGTTAGCCAGAACCTTAAGTGTTCAGAGCCTCCCTAGAAAGTAAGAGGCCTACAGGACGGGGGGGCAGAAACAAGAGGGCTAGGCAGTAGTGACCGTCACCCCTTTTTTCCTCGGTGGCGGGGTTTTGAAAAGTTGGCCAGGGTTGGCATAGGTTTTTGGTTAAGTATTGGAAGGTTGCGAGCAGGGGCAGGATAAGGGGAGGCAGGTAGTCTAAGTTTCAGGATAGACTTTGTTAGTTACAGTTGCAGGAAGGCAGGTAGGGAGCAGGGTGTCATTGGGGGAAAAGGTTTTAACTGCAATACTGTATAATGTTGTTGTTATGTTAATGCAAGGGTGGGGGAACTTTTGAGGGGAACATAAGGGGGATCAGGGGTCAGCTTTTCGATGTAGAGCGAGGCTTTAGTTTTGTAAGGCAGTTGCCAGTTGGTTATTTTGTAATATGCACCTGTATCAATAAAGCGGCCTTTATCACACACAAAAAATGGGTCTCGGTTTGGCTCACCAAAGGGTTTGAGGGGCAGCCGAATGTAGTGAGGTCTGCCCAGCCCCTCCCGCCCCCGGCAGTTTGGGCTGGCCGGTTTGGCCATTTTATGGTTTTGGGCTTATAGCCCAATTATAGCCCAAGTAGTCCAATGCTTATATAATCCTTTAAGGCGATTTGCCAGCCACCGTTTTAGGTTTTGGTGACCTGGTGGCTGGCAGCATGGTAGCTAGTAATAGTTTTCTTGGCCCTGCCCTCCCATCACTCTTTTTAAGAATTTTTGCTGGGTGGAGTCTTTGGGGTTTGTTCAGTGGTTTAGGCCAGGTTTGTGGAGACAGGTGCATAAGGGATCTTATGGAGGTTGTCACTTGGAACAGGTGCTTGCAGAGTTTTGAAAAGTTGGCCAGGCTTGGCACAGGTTTTTGGTTAAGTAGTAAGGTTTGTGAGCAGGGGCAGGAAATGGGTAGGCAGGTAGTCTAAGTTTCAGAATAGACGTTTGTTAGTTACAGTTGCAGGAAGGCAGGTAGGGAATGGGGTGTGATTGGGGGAAAAAGTTTTAACTGCAATACTGTGTAATGTTGATGTTATGTTAATGCCAGGGTGGGGGAACTTTTGAGGGGATTTTAGGGGCAGGGGGATCAGGGGTCAGCTATTCGATGTATAGCGAGGCTTTCGTTTTGTAAGGCAGTTGCCAGTTGTTTATTTTGTAATATGCACCTGTTTCAATAATGCAGCCTTTTTCACGCACAAAATGGGTCTCGGTTTGGCTTGCCCCCCTCCCTCCCAAACGCTTTGAGACAGACACACAGTACATGAATAGCGTGCAATCAACATTACATAGTATGAGAGACAGAGAACGACACAGAATATAGGGAAGAGAGTGTGTGTGTATGTGTGTGGGGAGGGGTGGGTGGGGGGGGGTGTTATTAGTTAACGAAACATCAGTTAAAGGTATTTGATCAATACTTCAGTTTTTTTATGTTTTCCAGTCTTTAATATATCCTTGGAAGATTCACTCCACATCGGTGCAAATCACTCATTCTGTACACCCATTAACCATTTGTTTCTACAGTGTATATATTTAAAGGTACTTATAGTCTGGCTTCTACACATCTCATTTGAAATTCAATCTTAATGTATTTACTGTTGAGTCTGCAGCAGGGTTACAGAGAAAACAATGTAGGTGTAATGGACTGAAATATTTTAGCAGCACACTGAATCACTAAGGGCCTGATTCAGATTTCAGCGAACGGGATATCTAATCAGCAGAAATAATATGGGATTTATATTTCGGCCGATAGGATATCCATCACTGTTGTGACAGAATAACCCTTACACCAAAATCTAAATCAGGCCCAATGTCTCCCAACTCAAATGGAAGCACCTAAATCTATGCATTACTACATTTACACTGGCCCATCCTTCTGAGGAATAACTGATTGTATGATAGTTTATCAGAAATGCTTCCGTAAAATCAGATACTGTTTGACCAAGCCTGAGGGTGGGAACTCAAGACAAAGAATTCCTTTCATCCTGACTCCCAAAGCATCTAATAAAGATGAAGCTCAGTCTCGTGTAACAGTGACAAGTAAAACAATGGATAACACAGTGGGCTGGGGACTAAATACATGCATGAGATAAACAGCTCCCTTTTCAGAGACAGAATTTTAGTGCACAAAGACTCGCATTTTATCCCTATCAAACAGAAACCAAAAAATTATTTTAAAAAAACAAACAACTAAAGAGAAGTCCAAAATCCAGAAACAGAAAATGGCGCATCTGGTTACAGAGCAATGCAATGAAACACATTTCATTGTTTATCTACCACATTACCAAGTTACTGAAAAATATAACATTTACAAAATGAAATATGTGAAACACCAGTACAGATAATAGAAGGAATACAATTGCAGGTGTGCATACGTTACTTTAGTTCAATATACGTGCCTCTAAACAAAAGTAAACATTATCAGGCGAGCTGCTTGCTCTCTAAAGTTCTTTTCAAGCTCTTGCAGATACAACCCCCATGTATTCCATTCACTGTGGGGGTGATCGTGCAGTCCCTACTGTCCTTTCACGTGAAATAAGAATTTGGCTCGTTTGAGGACTTTCAACCAATCAACGAGAAGCAAATAGGGTCTGTGTTTATGTCACTGGGAAAAGGTGTAGTTTCAAATATTTAAGAAAAACACGTGAAGACCTCTTGGATCATGGATCTGGGCTTTTGTTTTTTGGGTTTTTTGGATTCTGCTCTTGCAGCTAGATTCAGATGTTTGTATCTTGGCATGTTGAGTGAAAAATCCAGTTTCACCGATCTGGTACCTGACCAAAGCTACAAGACTGACAGAGATTTAGGAACCTTAGACAGAGATTTTTTTGTTAAACGGCATTTTTAAGAATCTAGTTTATGCAGAAAATAACGATTTAAAACAGAGATCTGTGCTATGCGAGTTTTAGTAACTGCAGGCACTTAGGGCTTGATTCACATAACTAACTTAAGACAAAATCCTAAACTTACTACTTTTGGTATTCACAGAAGTTAGGATTTTGTCTTAAGTTTGTCTTAAGACAGTCTTAAGTTAGGATTTTGTCTTTAGTCTGTCTTAAATCTGTCTTAAAACAAACTTAAGACAAAATCCTAACTTCTGTGAATACCAAAAGTAGTAAGTTTAGGATTTTGTCTTGTCTAAATCGTTTGCTGACCTCAGGTCTAGAGAAAAGAACCACAATTCCACCCTAAAATAAAAAGAGAAATCAAGCATAACCAAAATATGTATTCCTGCTAAATGCATTTAATCAAAGTCTCATTCATTTCTGAATTTACTTGCCTCTTCAGTGAACATACTTGCTGATGTGATAGCAGAAATGTCACCTCAGTACCGAAGAATATGATTCAATGTAATTAAAAATAATATTTTAAGGACTATTTTCACACAGGAAGATGAAATTTAATTTCTGGAACTCAATTCATTGCAATATATTATCTAATCAGCATATTTAGTTCAATAGATAGTGTATATTATAAAGAGTCCTGAATTTCCGCAACTGATGAACGCAGCAAGCAGTGCAGGACGAAACTGGGAAAGACCCAAAAAAGTCTTTTGACCTGTGAAGGGCATCTTGTGAATCAAGGACCTCTGAGCAGGATCTAACTTGCATAATTTTAACCACAGCAACCAACACTCATGCTGCTGTTGAAGCAGACCACAAAGAGTCTAATGTTGTGTCTAAAAAAAACTTTGCTAATAACTTTATATTCCCTAAACTTGTGGTAGGAACGTCCCATGCTTGTCAGTTTTCAAATAGGGACTGGAAATATTTCAACGATGTTTGATGCTGCGTAGGCATGCTCAATGGCACTCTCTTCTTTTATTCATAAAGATTTTTAAAAAAAGATTTTTTGGAGGCCAGGGGTGAAGACAATGCCATACTGTAAAATACTGAATTGACCCTGGGAATTTACAGAAAATCATCATCAAATTTTTCCAAGGTCTTCCTTTTGTTGAGGAAACGTGGAACACCAATGTCGCTCCACTCTTTCAAACAAATGTTTTTAAAACATCATGAAACATCACCTGAACATCATGAAAACATCACCTGAAAAGCAAGACTCACCAACGATCAAACCACCGAAACACATTTGTGAATACTACTAAACGGTCGATCAGCCGACCGGATACACAAAATAGAACCTGCTAGAAATAAACAATAAGCAAACGAAGATCATGGTAATAACACGACGCTGCAAAGCACCACCAATCCTGGAAATAGATAACAACAAACTGGAAGTAGTGGAAAGCTATAAGTATTTGGGGATCCCACTGGACAAGCGCCTCAATTTCTCTATGCATCTCAATGCCATTGAAAAGAAGGGCATCGCCCTGTTGCACGCCTTTAGCACCTTAGCCATCAAACTTAAAGGCCCTCTATTCAATCCACTATTAACCGTAATGAAAGCCAAGTTACTTCCAACCATAGCGTACGGAAGCGTGTTACATCACGGAAAGAGCGCACATCTAATAGACAAAATCCAAACAAAAGTCTAGAAGAGCGTATTTGGCCTACCACACATCGCATCACCCGTACAAGTGCAACTCGAATTCGGCCTTCAGTCTCAAGTACTGCTGAAAAAATATGAGACTGTTAAATTCTGGTATGGCATTTGGATGAACCAAGATAATAAGGTCTATCGTGCAATGTGGGAAGCAATTCATAATAGCCCGAACTCCCAGTACGCCAAATACCTACGACAATCCCTCGAAACCACTGAACTAGCAGCGCTCTGGGAAACCAAGCTTCCAGTACCCACGTTCAAACAAGCAGTAAAGAAGGCAGCCAACAGGCACTCATTGCTCAACGACAAACTAGCCCTGAGCCATCGCTCACATGCCTGGATGACCATACAATCATATAAAAAGTCCATGCCGGCAGCCTACCTGGAACTCACATTCTCATCACATGTTAAACACAAATACCTTTGCCTAAGGTTGGGGAACCTGCCGACCAATGCGGATCAACCCAAATGGAGGACCCCAGACATCAAGGAGTGCGACCTCTGTGGTGCCGCAAAACAAGATCTCATTCACCTGATCTGCATTTGTCCCGCACTTGACCAGGAACGCAGGAACAGGCTAAAAGCGAAGTTCAAACAAAATGGTATTCGCACTTGTCGTTCCGCGATTACACAAGTCCTGTGCTCCGCGGACCCCCAGTTCATCTGTAGAGCAGTTAAATTTATCACCAACTTTGAGGAAAAGAGAGGAACTTTGGCAAAGATCCAATCCATACCCTGAACTTACAATACTTGTATAACTCTCGAACTTCAAATGACATTTTTATTCTTGATTTTAACTTCTAATTTTGTATGTATCTACAGTTTAGTTTTATTATTCATTTTCTTTAAAACTGCGGCATTTTATCTTTTGTAATGGTTTTTATTAACTATACAAATAAAGAAATTCACAGTCGATCAGCACAGAAACATGCGGCAGACATAGCCGACCTCATACCAGAGATATGGAATTCCTATAGCCCGACGCCCAGGACATATTGTTTGGGGTCAAAGGCAACAAGTTTTAATGTGTATTTTGTCCTTGGGACAACTAAGCCCAACCCCTGCAGCACAAACCCTTGGGCTGCCAGTTTGCAGTACTACATTAAGGATCAGGGAAGGGTACTGCCTGTAGTTTAGTTAATATTTGTGTGCATGTGTTAATGCTGTTCGAAATTGTATTCATGGTTCATTAATTGAAAGCCTTTATTATTAGGGAAAGCGCTCTAAATAAATGTATGTTCTGACTGCACTACTGACAGTGGTTCCGGTATGAAAATGTGTACATGAGGCTATGCATGATGCTCACAGAATGCTCTCTGATTATATGCAAATATTCGCAGAAGCTTGAAAGCAAGATTAATGTTTCTTTGCTTTCAATATAAAATGTTCCTAAAAAATGAAAGTAGGGAAATAACATTTTGCTAAACTACTGTAAAGTTTCAGGTACCATTTCTTTGCAGCATCATTTAGTAAAATGTGTTGATGCATGCTAGTATTTCCCAAAAATATTCATATTGGAAAATTCGTGTAACCAGTTTCAATAAGATTATGGGAAACAAAAATAAACAAGCCTTGGCAAAGGCAGTAGGTCTGACATTGGTGGTCAGCTTTTAGTTTTGGCAATGCGTGACTTGTTTTGGCAAGGCTTTTGTAAAACCTTATTGATGTGAGAGCTGCCGAGCCCTTACCATTATAACAAACATTGGCAAACAAAAAAATATTTTTTGTTCTAAAAAAAACACACACTGACACATTAGTTACAGGCACTGAACAAAACTACTTTGCGTACCAATATGCTCCTTGTGAAAGAGCAGAATGCTGTCACTCACAGTGAAGCCAGCCGATTCAGAGAGAGAGAATTTTAATAAACACAAAAGGTCATGGTTAATGCCAGACCAAATTAAGGGCCCAATTTTTAAAGAAAGTCTCAAAAGTGCACCTTTGGTATATGGCTTTCATGAATTCACAAGAACGTACATTAGTAGGGCAAGAAATTGTACTTCTACAAAATATTTGTGAACTGCATTTTAGCATGAGCAAATATGTATGTGTAGATTTGCTCATGTGAAAACCTGGATGTTTGAAAGGTAATTTTTCCTCCAATTACTTTTTTCCCAACTCTGAAAGAAGGTTTACATATGCCACTCTCAGGAGTAAATTTCCAACATTTCTCAGTATGGGAAAGATTAGAGAAGATTTGTTGAAAACCCTAAAACTTGCAAGTTAGTAGGTTTGCACAGACGCAATAGGGCATTCCAAGCCTGGAACTACTGCCTACCGCCATCTTCAGTCCCATTATGTGGAGCTGCGGAAACGTGGCAGAATACAGAATAAAATGATTACTAGTATTCAAACACTACTATGGGATATGCCCTGGCCTAACCCGATAGGCTATATAAGAGCTCTTATATAATGAGATTGCTGCCATAATTTGTGGCAGCACTACATGGCACCAAAGGGACAAGTGGATTTTGTTACAGGACAAGTAGATTTCTGAAACAACCTGCCCCATGGACAAGTAGATATTTTAATAAATTCCACACCCCTGTCATACTAAATAAGGAAATTGACGTAACTATACAAACAGAAACATGGCAATCTGACTCTTCTTCTCCATACCTAGATCTACTAGTCCCCACAAACTATTGCATTATGAGACAAGACAGGCCAATAAAAAAGGGGAGAGGCATCGTCTGTATACATAGATCTGACATTGCCATTACGAGAATACAATCTGACCCTGTAGAGTCTTGTGAATATCTAGGTATGTCCTTAAGATCCTCTGACAATCAAAACTGCAAACTTCACACTTTCTGCCACCCCCAGGCAAAAATACCAGGTTCATAGATCAGCTTATAGAAATCATCCCAGCAAACTCTACTTCTCCCTCCAATGATATTTTCTTGGGAGACTTCAATCTTCATTGGGAGGATCATACGGATATTCAGATCAATTCGCTCAAAGCCTTCCTCGAAGATCAGTCGCTGGTCCAAGAATGTCATCTACCAACCCACTCCAAAGGTTCTACCTTAGATTCGATCAAAGCTAAAGAAAAAGCTATCGATAAAATTGAAATCCTCCCCTGTGATTGGTCTGACCATTACCTTCCAAATACCCTTCAGGAAAATTAAAGGCTTGTCACAACTAATAAAGCCCAGAAAATGGATTTGTGACACTAGAGGGTTCAATATGGATAACATCACAGCACGCTGTGAGACAGAACTGCAACCTCCTAGTGATATGGTGGACGTTATTGACCTCACGGAGTACTACAACAATACAATGTTGAATGTTATTGAAGACATAGCCCCGTTAAAATTCAAAAAGATCCCTGACAAAGACAAAAACCTGTGGTTTAACGGTGCCCTCAATGAAGAAATACGTTCACTCAGATCCACAGAGCGGAATTGGCAACAACACCCTTCCTCACCCCATCTAATCCAACTAGGACAGACCAGAAAAGCATACAATAAAAGCATTCTAAACTCAAGAAAACACTTTTTCAGGAAAGAACTAAAAAATGCATAAAACAGACCGAGGAAACTATTTGATATGCTAAAAATTGAATAGAGGCAGTGCAGATTGTTCCTCCTTCTTCACTGCCAAAGCCAATTGATGGAAGTGGAGCTCAAAAAAGCAGCTGAATGCCTTTGGATCACTAAGAGCACCCCAGAAAAGCATCAAACTCAACCAGAGCTGGAAACGCCTAAAAATAATGCTGGATGGTCAGAATTCAAGCCCATTAATGATCTAGACATTGCAAAGATCAACTTGTTCACTAAACCAAACAATCACTACAACAATCCTCTACTGGCAAAGTGTTGGTCTACAATAAACAATCTGCTCATCTCCTCATGGACAAAGATCATTAATGCTTCGCTAGAACGAGGCTCAATACCGGACTGCCTAAAAACAGGGCAAGTCACTCCAATTCTAAAAAAAACAACAGAGAACCCCGCTGACCCTAACAATTTCAGACCAGTAACAAACATTCCCATGCTATACAAAGTCCTGGAAAAATGTGTACAACAACAATTGAGTCAACATACATATCTCGGAATTCAATCTGTTGAGTGACTTCCAATCAGGATTTAGACCAAACCATAGTACTGAAACAGCAATTCTCCACATCATGGATGACGCTCTACTTGCCATCGCCCACAACAAAACATGCCTTCTAATCCTGCTCGACCTTTCTTCGGCATTCGACACAGTAAACCATGCTAAAATACTAGATCGCACGAAAAATAGGATGGGTTTAGAATTTATAGTTAACCAAACATTATCAACTTCATCCAGTAATGCAATCGGAGTTCCTTAGGGCTCAACTCTATCCCCGGCGTTATTCAATCTGTACGTAGAGCTACTCACAAAAACCTTACAACAAGCAAACATCTTGTTCCACATGTACGCAGAAGACACACAGCTTTACATCAAAATCACAGCGTCAGAAGAGATAGTTATCATGAACCAGGCTTTAAAGAGAACCATCCATTGACTAACCAGTAATCACCTGAAGCTCAACCTACATGAAACCGAATTCCTGTTGATTTCCCCCCACTGAAAAGGGCTATGAACATCGTTGAATGGACCAAACTGATCACGGCACTAAGCAGTACTCCGAGGATCGTCGATTCGACCAAATATTTGGGAATTGTACTAGACAAAAATCTGAACATGCTATCACATATTAACATGATGGCAAAAAACGCCCGGTTTCATGTAAGTTACCTCAGAAAACTAAAACCTTTCATAAACAAATCAGACCTGAAAACAGCAGTCCAGGCACTAGTAATATTAAGGATCGAGTATGGTTGCACAACTCTAGCTGGTCTCCCCAAGATCTCAACAGCCCCTCTGAAAGCCTGTCTTAATGCGGCTACAAGACTTATAACCGGCTCCAGAAAATTTGACCGCATCACCCCCATCCGAAGGCACTGAACTGGCTGCCTTACGAAGCAAGAATAAATCTAAAAATAGCATGTATCACTCACAAAGCGATACATTACAAAACACCAGCGTTCCTAGCCCAGAAAATCACACTATCAGGAGGATGCTGTGTCTCCCGGCGTCATGAAGACCTACTATTGAAACTGTCCCCTTTCCAT